>NC_133943.1:11586957-12211322 GCF_031877795.1 Strix aluco | reverse complement strand
TGAGGGAGCCAACTAGGGAAGGTGCCCCACTTGGACCTGTTGTTTGTGAACAGAGAAGGACTTGTGGGTGATGTTATTATGGTTGGGGGCTGTCTCGAGCATAATGATCATGAAATGATAGAGCTTTCAATTCTCAGGGAAGTAAGGAGGGGAGTCAGCAGAACTGCCACCTTGGACAGTACTGGAGGGCAGAGTTTGTCCTGCTTGACAGAGTCCCTTGGGAGGCTGTCCTGAGCGCAAAGGAGTCCAGGAAGGCCGGACATTCTTCAAGAAGGAAATCTTAAGGTGCAGGAGAAGGCTGTCACCACGTGCCAAAAGACAAGCTAGCAGGGAAGAAGACCAGCCTGGCTGAACAGAGAGCTTTTGATGGAACTCAGGAAAAAAAGGAGAGTTTATGACCTTTGGAAGAAGGGGCAGGCAACTCAGGAGGACTACAAGGATGTCATGAGGTTATGCAGGGACAAAATTAGAGGGGCCAGAGCCCAAATAGAACTTAATCTGGCTACTGGCATAAAATACAATTAAAAATGTTTCTATAAATACATTAGAAACAAAAGGAGGGCAAAGGAGAATCTCCATCCTTTATTGGATGCCAGGGGAAACATAGTGACAAAGGACGAGGAAGAGGCTGAGGTACTTAATGCCTTCTTTGCCTCAGTCTTTAATAGTAAGACCAGTTGTTCTTTGGGTAGCCAGCCCCCTGAGCTGGAAGACAGGAATGGGGAGCAGAATGAAACCCCCATAATCCAAGGGGAAATGGTTAACGACCTGCTAAACCACTTAAGACGCACACAAGTCTCTGGGGCCAGATGGGATCCACCCAAGGCTACTGAAGGAGATGGCAGGACCGCTCACCAAGCCACTCTCCATCATTTGTCAGCAGTCCTGGCTAACCGGGGAGGTCCCAGTTGACTGGAGGTTAGCAAATGAGATGTTCATCTACAAGAAGGGCCGGAAGGAGGATCCAGGGAACCACAGGCCTGTCAGCCTGACCTCGATGCTGGGGAAGGTTGTGGAGCAGATCATCTTGAGTGCCATCACGTGGCATGTACAAGACAACGAGGTGACCTGGCCCAGTCAGCATGGCTTGATGAAAGGCAGGTCCTGCTTGACTAACCTGTTCTCCTTCAATGACAAAGTGACCCACTTACTGGACAAGGAAAAGGCTGTGGATGTTGTCTACCTAGACTTTAGTAAAGCCTTTGACACTGTTACCCACAGCATTCTCCTGGCAAAACTGGCTGCCTGAGGCTTGGATGATCACACGCTTTGCTGCGTAAAAAACTGGCTGGATGGCTGGGCCCAAAGAGTTGTGGTGAATAAAGTTAAATCCAGTTGGTGGCTGGCCACAACTGGTGTTCCCCAGGGCTCAGCGCTGGGTCCAGTTCTGTTTAATATCTTATCAACAATCTGGATGAGGGGATCAAGTGCGCCCTCAGCAAGTTTGCAGACAACACCCAGCTGTGCAGGAGTGTTGATCTGCTTGAGGGTAGGAAGGCTCTATAGAGGGATCTGGACAGGCTGGATCGGTGGGCTGAGGCCAATTGTATGAGGTTCAACAAGGCTCAGTGCCGGGTCCTGCACTTGGGTCACAACAACCCCACGCAACACTACAGGCTTGGGGAAGAATGGCTGAAAAGCTGCCCAGCTGAAAGGGACCTGGGGGTGTTCTTGACAACTGGCTGAATATGAGTGAGCAGTGTGCCCAGGTGGCCAAGAAGGCTGATAGCATCCTGGCTTGTGTCAGAAATAGTGTGGCCAACAGGGCCAGGGAAGTGATTGTCCCCCTGTCCTCGGCACTGGTGAGGCTGCACCTTATACAGTTTTCAGTTTTGGGCCCCCCCGACAAGAGAGACATTGAGGTGCTGGAGTGTGCCCAGAGAAGGGCAATGAAGCTGGTGAAGGGTCTAGAGCACAAGTCTTATGAGGAGTGACTGAGGGAACTGGGGGTGTTTAGTCTGGAGAAGAGGAGGCTCAGGGGAGACCTTATTGCTCTCTACAACTACCTGAAAGGAGGCTGTAGCAAGGTGGATGTCGGTCTCTTTTCCCAAGTAAAAAGTGATAGGGCAAGAGGAAATGGACTCAAGTTGCACCAGGGAAGGTTTAGATTGGATATTAAGAAAAAATTCTTCACCAGAAGGGTTGTCAAGCACTGGAACAGGCTGCCCAGGGAAGTGGTTGAGTCACCATCCCGGGAGGTATTTAAAAGAGGTGTAGATGTGGCACTTAGGGACATGGTTTAGTGGTGAACTTGGCAGTGTTAGGTTAATGTTTGGACTAGATGATCTTAAAGACATTTTCTAACCTAAATTATGTTATGATTCTATGATTCTAACCCAAACCATTCTCTGACTCTGTGCCCACCGCCCCCGCCTCGCCGGCAGACGGTGCCCGGTCAAAAGGCGCATTGTGCATTGTGGCTGGGGCTGGGGCTGAGCCGCGGTGGTAGCCGGGCAGGGAGCAGCGCGCTCATCCCTGCCAGCGCAGCAGCAGCCCTCCGGCTCGGGGCTGGCGGTGTTGCTGGACACATGGGCTGCTGCTTGGGGACCCCCTGGCACCAGGACCTGTCCCTGGGGTGCACAGGTAAGCTGTCCATGGGGATGGCACGGCTCTGCTCTGTCTGAGCAGGGCTGTGAGACATGTGGCTGCAGAGCTCACAGACCTGTGACTGCAGAGATGACGGGGCTGGTGGGGAGACTCCAGCGCTGGACACTGGCTTTCTTTGGCTGCTCGCCTGCCTTTCCCAAGATGGCCACTGGTGTCCCCTCCTCTTGCTGGGCACTTGCTGTGGTCACTGGATTTGGGTGTGTGGGGAAGGAGGCAGGGCATTTTGGCCAGGGAGGGGAGAGGATGACTCAGGAGGTTGGTTTATTCCCATGCTGTTGGCTTTTCAGGACCCCTCTTGCCACCCCTGTCCTGCTGCCACTGCTGCCCAGGAGCACCTCAAACATCGCAAGGCTTGCAGAGCCCATGGGGTGCTGCCAGCCCCTGAGGTGCAATTCCCATACGGGCATGCCTGGATGAGCTAATGGGGCTGTGCTAATGGGCTGGAGGAGGGAGGTGGCCCAGGGCCAGCAGCTGTGGCCATGTGTCCTCTGGGAGAGCCAGTGCCAGCGGGTGCCACAAGTGCCTCAGCCCCAGCTGCAGCCCCAAGCACCCGGACCTGTGCTTGGCTCCAGGCTGGGGCTGTTTCCTGCCCACTGTTACAAAATATTTCAGCACCAGGGAGGTAAAATGAGTCACTGCACGACTGGTAATGACTCCCCACCAGCAGTTTCAATTGGTCTCTTGAAAAAGCTCCCAGTTCCCTTTCTGAGCCTGGTCCAAACAAAAATAAACACTGACTCGGTGAGTGCTGCAGGGAGCAAACCCATTTCTCCTCTTGCCTGAGCGAGCCCTAGCCCCTGCCTGGCTCTGTGGAGACCCACCAGCATGCTTTGTCATGCTGCTGGCAGAGGTGGCATGAGTGGTGTCCGACCTGCCACTTCCTTCAGCACACCATATGGAGACCCCTCGGGCAGGGAGCATTCTGCTGGGGATCTGAACGCCTCTCCGCACCACCCATCTTCCCCAGGTCAAGAGTGTGACTCCTGCTGTCCCCGTTCGCCCGTGCTCCTGCCCCGCTGGGACCACCTGCAGCGCACCGCAGCTGAGCGCCGGGGAAAATGGTGGCGAGAAAAGACCATGGCCTCAGGTACCTGTCCCCAGGGAAGGGGGACCCAGCCCCTGACCACCGGGCCCTGCCGAACCCAGCGGAGCCCGCCGGGGTCTGCCGGGATGCAGGGAGGAGAGGAAGGGAGGGAAGAGTGAAGCAACCAGCAGTCAAGCCCAGCCCAGGCAGGACCCAGCTCGAGTTTAGCTCTGCCTCTGGCTCGTTTCACTTCCGCATCTCCGTTTCCCCCATGTGTGGAAGGGGACGGAGCTTCTGGATGAAGTCCTTTGTTAAGTGTGTTCAAATTAGCTGTTGAAAAATGTAGAGCCTTTTCTTTCAAAGAAAAGCTCATTCATTACATGTCCAGCCTTGGGCCGTTCTTTTCTACTTCTAACCATAAATAAGGATTATAATTCTGCATGCAAATAACACTTTATTTGACTGACTAGCAAAGCTGGCTCAATAAAAAGAACTGTAGAGTATGGTTATGGTCAGAGAAGTGACTTAGAAAAGCCGCTGCACGTTCCAGCTCCAGATCTCTGGGTACGTGTTTGTCTTACAAGTCCAATCTGATTACTGACAAAAATTGCTTTTTAATCTTGTTATCCCTCCACAGCCAATATAGCTGCAGAAGAGCAAGATGGATTTTTATGTGCCTCAGCCTTTATTAACATAATTACGAGCTAAAGTTTCAGTTCCCAAATCCTTTATGGCAATAGTTGACAATGTGTGAAGCAGAGAGAATGCAGCTTGGATTTCAGATACTGACCAGAGCAGGCAGGGGAGAAAATCTTATTTTGACTGTCAAATTGATGAGCAAAGAGTTTTGCAATCCCTTGGCTCTCCTGTGCTGGGGAAGTGCTCTCGCTCTGAAATCTCCTCCAAAAAACTCTCTGTGTCTTGGTGTCATCCTTCTACCAAATCTGCTCAGTGAGGGTCTGTTCCAAGAGCAAGGAGGGAAAGTCACCTCACTTCAAAGCCACTCCTCCACTGGAAAGAAGCCATCAAGGGTATCATGTAGTTAGGACACATCAGTCCCTGATCTTGCCTCCAGCCTTGAGGATGATTTTAGGGTGATACCAGATTCCCACAGACCCCAGCCAGATCTGCAGTGCAACCCATGGGCTTTGCTTTCAGGTGGCATGCTTAGTCAGAATATCCTAGACCTCTGCCACAAAATTTGACAGCAGGTCTTCTGTGTCCCCCCTCCTTGCTAGGTAGGGCTGGGGCATCGGAGCCAAACAACCCCACTGTGAAGGCAGCAGAAGGCTCGCCAGACACCTCCTTGGTGCTGCTGACTGTCGGGGAGGGCTTTCCACCAGGTAAGATGCTGCCTTTGGCATCACCCAGATTTCTAGTGGTTGAATGTAGCAAGGCCTGGCACCGCAGCTAACCGGCCCCCTGTTATCCCTTGAGCTTCTCATCTTTGCTGCTGAAGGTAAAAGACGCGTGGGGTTTATGTTGTTTGAGCATCGCAACCAGGCAAGGGCTGGAGGCACTGGTGGGGCTGGCTGCAGGGAGGAAGGGTGGCAGAGGCAGCTCTATGTGGCACGGAGCTCTTTCTTCCCCTTAACCCTGCACATTTCCTTTTCAAGAGATTTCGCTCTTCTTCTCCGTTGAGAGCCGCTCCTCCCGGTGCCTCAATTCCCAGCTCCAGGAAGCAGCCAGAAAGAAGATGTGGGCCCTGGAGAGTGACAACAGAGATGTCTGTGCCCTGTTCAAGGTAGGAGCCCCAGCCCAGCAGAGCAGAGCATGTACTGAGAGGCTCCTGGAGTGGTGGGATGTGTGATGGGATACCAAACCCAGCCGAGAAAGAGTTCCTCCAAGGCTGCTGAAGGGTGTGTTCCTGCACCCAGGGACTCTGTAGGGGACTGGAATGATGGGGGAAATGAACTGGTAACAGGTGAGAGGAAAATGCAAAGCTGAGCCTCATGTCAGGAGCTTCATATTGGAGGCTCTGAGCTGCCTGAGGGATCATGCAGATAGCCCTGGGGTGAGTCTTTTCACAGGGGTAGGATCACCAAAGCTGTGTGCCAGACTCAGATCCCAGGTGGAGGTGACATCTCTGGACATGATCAGGGGTTCTCAGAGTATTGGGATTCATGTAGAAAAATCACAAGAGGCATAGAGATGTTTCCTGGACTGAACTCTCCTTCCCAGCTGGTTTTTAAGACCCTGGCCCCTCAGAGCTCCCTGCAGAGCTTCCCAGAAGACCTGGAACAATGCAGACATACTAGTGCCAGCAAGAGGGAAAGGAGAGCTTCTTCCTTGAGGCACAGTTACTGCTTTCAGCCTCAACTACAGTTTGGAAGCTGTGCCTGTCCTGACTGAACACTAACCCACGTGTGGTATGGTTCAGGCATCTGGGTTTCAAAAGCACAGTGGTTCTGGTGTGCGCCACAGGGGAAAAGATTTGGAGGAGAAGATGGACATTCTCTGCCCTCCCACTGCTGCACCATGGGGAGTTGTCATCCCTCCTGGCTGAAGGACTCAGCTGGCTGGAGCACCCTCCTCTTAGCCCTAGGCAACCAACTCACATAGCTTTGGTCTCAACTATGCTAATAAATGAGTGCCTAGTCTCATTCTGGGGTCTAATATTATTCCCAAGCTGACAAAGGAGACCCTCCTGTCAGAGTCCCAGAACCATCCCTTAATCTTGCTTTGTCTTCCGTGTGTAGGAGCTGTCAGCCAGGCTAGTCTGTATGCAAGCACAGGAGGATCGGTTCATCCTCACCTTCAAAACCCTAGAAGAAGTCTGGAAGTTTTCCACGTATCTGACTTTAGGTAATGTTTTCAAGGTGTGGGAGATCTAAACAGAGAGTGTGAGAAGCATTGTTGAAGAAGGTATTCTTCGATACCAAGAAAAGAGTAATGTAACAGGATGGACTGATGAAGAATATGAATTAGAAAGGCCTTGGTGTCCACCTACAGATTTATGAAACCACTGTCTGGATCAGTCAAAGAGACCCAGGAGGATGCCTTTTGGGTAATCCCCTATTGCATTTTGGGGATGGAGACAGAGGCTGTTGCCTCACAGCATAGCTGCAGATGGCACACTGGGAAACATCCAAAGAGCACTTCATCCTGCCCAGTGAAGGAGGGTGCTAACACTGCTTTCCCTCTTGGTTTCTAAGGGTACGTGGGCAGCTGCCTGGAGCAGCTTCTCTTTGACCAGGAGTGCTGGCTGAACTGTGCTCTGATGGAGGACACAGAGATCAGAGTCACTGTGGATGAAGATCGCTTGGCCACCATATATATGGGTCTGCTACTCCAGGAAGGTGAGAAGGGACTGCATGTGTAGGGACTTCCTCAAAAACATCTCAAGCAGGGCTGTGTCGTAGCCCTGTGCTGGGCTATGTCTTGCACTGATGCCATTGACCTGGGCATGACTCTTTCTATCTGCAGGTAACTTTTTTTCCAGGGCGGTGCCTGGTGTCTGGCAGCTGGAACGGGAGGGAGAGGAAGGCCTGCAGCTCTGCAAGAATGAGCTGATCCATGTGAAGAATGTTGGAGAGGAGTCCAAGTGGGAAGGGATGTCTTTACTGACAGGTCAACGAGGCCTGGTGCCTGTGACAGCTCTAGAGCCAATACCTCACCCATTTTACCAGTAAGTAGACTGGCCAATTAATAGGGCTCAAACCAAGATTCTTTCCTGATGCTGATGCACGAGCTGGCACCAAGCCTGGGGTGAGAAGCTGCTCTTGACTCTGGCAATGAGCAAGAGCTACACAATTTTGTGAGGATATACATTATGCATGAAGGCAACCACTGGAACCAGTTCAGGTCCTGTTAATGGGACAGAGCAAGGACATACTTCAGATACCATTCTTGTATGATATTGATTTAGGTTATACATGAGATTGTTTGATTTACAGGTGAATACCTGGGAGAAAAAGCATATCTGAAGACTTAAGTAATGACAATCAAAGTGGGGCCTCATGTTGGACACCTGCCTAAGCCTCAAAGACACCCGCAGCTCCCCTTGTACTCACACAGTGAAATCCTCCCTACAGCCTGGCAAATTTATCCTGCTCTTATCATGTGGTGTGAGGCTGCAGTCGTGAAGTGCAAACTGCCCTCTGTGTCCAGTAACGCCATTACAAGGAATTACTGAACTGGCCGTGCTGGCCGTGTTCCATAGCAGCTCTTGGAACTCCCAGGGGACAGAACATCTGTCCTGCTTGTGTGAGACTATCCCTGGTGCTGACCTGAGGACAGGACTTCTCAGAGAGGACCAGTGGTTCCCCTTTGCCTTGCAGGTGGTTCCTGAAGAACTATGCTGTGAATTTTGGCATCTCCCAGGAGATCAGTGGGACAACCTCTCAGCCAATTGGTGAGTGATACCTGTGTAATGCAGCTGCCCTCCCCAGGGAAAGGCATGGCTCTTGTAAACCTGGGTTTGGCCACAAATGCAAAGGGCCCATCTCTTGTTCTGACAATGACACTCCATTGCAAGGTGCTCTAAGGGAATACTGCATCTTTGGACTCTCTTAAATGGAGAACAGACCTTGCAAATTGCATGTACTTAGAAGGGTGATCTGAGGAACACAGAGTACAGAAAGTTGCTGGTGGCATCCTGTCATTGGGTTTTTCTATTCTATTGCAATTTTATCTCTCCGTCAATTCTTTCAGGACTGAAGTTTTAAATAATTAGGCTCCCACCAGTGTGCACATGAAACCTGTGCCCGCCATTGACCCATTAGCCCCAGGCCATTCCTGCCCAGACATGGGCACTGTTCAGAACATGCTGGACATGGGAGGTCACTGCAGGTGTGAATTTGGCATGTAGTGTGATGGACATTTGCACTGTTAAAGATTTCACTCCTGACAGAGTTGAGACAGTGCAGCTTCTGTGACGCTCCATGTTTTCAGCCACCTTCTTATACTGCAGCTCTCAGAGGTTTCAGTCTTTGGCTGTGTGGCGTTTATCCATTCCTCTTGTATATTTTATTGTAAACATCTTCTCAAGAAGAAACTGCAGAGATCTGAGTCTGAGAGTACAATAAATCTTAGGGGACAGAGCCCTCTCAAGCCTTCTCAAGCTGAAATCATGGTCTCTCCTTGCCCAAGTCTTTTCCAGCGCGGAAGTTTTAACAGTGGCCTCACACTGAAATGCCCTTGTTTGCCTTGCTTTCCCAGTCAAAGGCAGGTGCACAGCCACAGAAGACCACAGAGGAGCAGCATGGGATGAACTGAGTTTCTCCAAAGGAGATAGCATAGAAGTCATCGGCTTCTTCATTCCAGGACTCCCATGGTTTGTGGGCAAATCCATCAGCAGTGGGAGCATCGGCTTTGTCCCAACCCAGTACATAAGTCCGGAGGCTTGTGAACCTCTGTAAGTTTACTGCTACTGTCTAGATTAAATTAAACTCAGGAGAATATGAAGGGAGGATTCCAAGTCCCAACTCACGGTTATATGAGAGTTCAGGGCAGGTAATTTGCATTGCAAGGCCTTCATAGAGGATCTGTCTGAGGTTTGTCCAGAAGCCTTGGCCAGGCTCTGCTGCCAACAGGCTGCAGGAGTCTTTGCTCAGACAAAGCAATCGTAGTTCACTTGCCTCAGGCGATTCTTGGAGAGGAACAGATCTGGCCCTGAGCTAAACCTGGCTTTATGCTAAGGCAGCCCAGGACATCTGCGTACCAGAGAAGCTGGCTTCACAGTTCCACCTAGAAATGTTCTTGACTTTGTAGATTTGTCTGAGGGGCTGTGAGTCTGGCAAGGTGGGGAGAGTGATCACTGCTGAGGAAACCAAGTCCTGCTTTGCTTCCTTCTGCCCCTTTGCTTTCTGTGGGATGTTGAGGCAGAACAACCACAGGCACAATTCCTCACTGAGCAGAATTAAACACCCTCCCAAGTACACAGACAAGAGTTGTCTGGGGAGGAACGGTGACACAACCCCACTCTGATTACCTGGACAGTAGGTGGCTTAAAGACACAGCTCCAGTTCAATACCCATCCAAAAAGGCTTCTCCTCCAAGAGTGTGTGTGGGAGGTTGAAGTCTTAAACTGTTGCTAGGTCTGTTGGGCTTTCCTGGATCATGATTACTCAAGGTATGTTTTAGGCACTTTTCTCTGACACTACGGAGAACAGAGAGGAGATCAGATGTTGCCCTGGCCTCAGAAAGGGCTTCTGGAGACAAAAAAGACCAATAGGTCCTTCCCTCTGTTACCCATCAGTTCCTCCATGGAGAACCTGGATCTGAGAGTGCTGATAGGGAAGGTGTCCAGACTCCTCTATTCATCTGCAGCAGAGATTTCTGGTGGGAGGAAGAGGAGGAATGGGAAAGCTTCAGATGTAGTGTCAGGGGATGGGGACATGCTGACTGTTTTCCTCAATGTCTGCCTCAACCTAGGGGAAAAGGCCTGGTGTTTCTGAGTGAAGAAGAAAAATCCCCTTTCCTACATATCCCCTGCAATGGTGGCGAGCAGCACTTCACCACTCTCCTCAGTGACCTGGCACGTACTGACATCACCTCTGTGTACCGGCTGGGTGAGTTTCCCCTATCCTTACGTGCCCAGCCCCATGGCTCCCCATGGACAGCAGTGCTGAGCAGTGTCTAGAGAGCTCCTTGCATGGGGCTTTGCAGGGGAGACAGTGGCTGTGGTTGACACAGCCTTCAAGCCCTCTGCTCAGCCTGGTCCTGGAGGTTGTAGATATCCTCAAGAGCTGGGTCCTGACACACTGCACTATGCTGGAGTCTTCTCTGCTTCCAGGGCAGCTCCTCAGCTGTGGTTCACCCTGGCAGATGCTGCTCTCGACTGATCCTGACTGTAGGTCCCTGCCTATAGCAGATCCTCTGCTGCTGTCTGACGTTTGGGTTTATACTGAGGGGGATGCACAGCTAAAGGGGCAGGTGACATCATCTCCATGCCCATAGCAGGAGCCAGGAGGTCAGGGTTTCTGGGTACTCTTCTCAGGTTCTCTATGCTTGTTGTGTGGCTTTTGGACCACAGTCTCTATTTCTTGCCTTCTCACTACCTAGAAGCACAGTGTGGCCATGCAGGGCTGAGCTTGGGATCCCTGAGGCTCAGGGGACCTCCCAGACCAGCCAGTCAGGTGAAATGAGCCCAGGATAGACCCTTAGAGATACACACATATCTGAAACCTCTGAATGGACACAACAAGGCTCTTAGGAGAAAGAGAGCTGATAAAACCCTACCTGTGAGAAATAAGACCTGCTTGTTCCCACATAACTATAATGTTACTTCACCACCAGCTAAAGGCTGTTCTCCATGTTCTTACCTGGAGACAAGCCCCAGCAGACAGGAGGGTTGAAACTGCATCTGCATGTGGTGCCTGTGACCAGAAGTAAGCCTGCTCTCCCACATAAAGGTCTGGCATTTAGCAGAGCAGCGGGAGACCTCTATGAGGTTTGAGCACTGTGTCTGCACATTAACACTGACCAAGGCTTCAGGCTTTTTGTTCTCTGTTTGTCTCTTTGTGTAGATGGTTTTGAACCTACAGCCATGTTCCCAAAAGTGCCATCAGGTGAGTATGTGGAGGGGACAGAATGGGATACTTTTATGATGACTTCTGAGGGTGAATTTTGGCATGGGGAAACATCCCACTGTGGTTTGCCTGTCCCTTCCAGAGGCTGTTCTCCGTGGCTGTAAAGATATCCAGCTGTCCCACTCTTGGGAGGAAATAAATGACTTGGCTACAACTAGCACCTCTGAGCTGTCTAGCCCAGGGAGTGAATCAGCCCCTGCTATGTTGGAAGATGTCCTCCTGGAGAAGTTGGATGATTTTGATGATCCCAAGTTCTTTATTGACCTGAATGCTGGACACATGGAAGATGCTGATGTCTTTGACCCTATATTAACCTTCCTTAATCAAGACAGTTATGTGCCCCGTTTTCAAAGCCTCTATGATCTCAGTTTTTCCTTTCTCAACTCCACTTTTTATGGTTTCTCTGATGAGGATGAACTGGTCTTGTACCTTGAGATGTCCAGGAACTGGGCCAAGAGGACTCATTCAGTTTGGGCTCATGTGAGGCTCTGTTTCCTCTTGGGTAAGCTCTGCATTAAAAAGGTCAAGTTCTCCCAGGCTCGAGTCTACTTTGAGGAAGCCATGAGCATCCTGGACAGGGGTTTTGGGGACCTGCCCCTGTTGACTGCATTGCATGTGAACCTTGCCTCCATCTACTTGAAACAGAACATGAAGCACAAGTTCTCCTCCCTGCTGGGAAAAACAGTGGCCTTGCTTGTCTGCTTGCCTGGCCGCTCTTTCAGCTCTGAGAACGAACTGGAAGTCATGATGTATGTCCTGAGGGAAGCCATTGCTGTGGGTAATGCTCCCTTGGAGGCACGGGTCTGCTTCCTTATTGTCAAGCTCTTCCTACAACTTGGCAAAAACGATGAAGTGCTGCCCTTTACCGAGCATCTTCAATGTCTCACCACCACTTTACTCAGCCCAGACACTAGTTCCATGCCACTGGATGCCACCCCCATCTTGAGCTACCTGTATGACAAGAAGTACTTGCCAAATATTGCTCTCGCCTCTGCCAGGTTGTTTGTTCCCAGTGGCGTCAAGGGGACACTGACACCCATTTGGAGAGCTGGCTTCATCCTCCAAAATACTTCCAAACTCCTGGGAAGCCAGCTGGAGAGGAGCAGCATCCCAGCACTGGCTTGTTTCTATCTCAAGCAAGCACTGCATTTCTCCTGTGAGACCAGAGCTGTGCCCATCCAGAGGATGCTGTGTGCCATCTTGTCCAGGATGTACCTCCAGCATGGTGTGTTGCATGGGGCAGTTCGTTATGCAGCCATGGCCGTAACCCTCAGCAGACTGATCGGCGAGGAGGAAGCTTTTGAGTCTTCTCTCTCTTTGGGGTGGATGTATCTCCTGCACAGCCAGCCAGGCCCAGCTGCAGACATCATGGGGCAGCTCTTGCGCTCTCTGCATGGGACAGACAGTATGACTCAGGGTGGAGCTGTGCACAATCTCCTGGCCATTGCCCTCAAAGGAGAAGGGCAGGTGCAAAAGGCTGCAGAGAACTACCTCCGGGCCCTGCACAAAGCCAAGGAGACTGGGAACAAGAGGAACCAGGCTATCGCCCTGGCTAACTTGGGGCAGCTGAGCCTCTCGCACGGGGCAAGTCAGCTCTCTGAGCTCTACCTGCTCCAGTCAGCTCAGCTCTATGCTGAGCTCCAGGGCAGTGAAGACCTGGAGATGGAGTTGGTGCGAGTGCTGCTGTGGCTAGCGCAGGCCATGGTGAACAGGGAGAGGATGGAAGATGCCAAACTCTGTTATGAATTGGCGTTGGTTTTTGCCCTGAAGTGGCATAACATGAGGAGTGAGTACAGCTTTGCTGGCGGGAACCAGGGCAGCGTTCATCTCTGTGCAGCACCCTGTCAGGTCCCTAATGCAGTCCCCTGACCTGTCCTTTTCCCTTCCCTGTACCATGCAGGTCAGCTTCACATCATTGAGTCTCTCTGCCATTTCTACAGCAAAGTGTCCCCCAGTCTCCAGGCCTGCATCACCTACCATGAGCACTGGGTATCTCTGGCACAACAGCTGCAGGACAGAGAGCTGGAAGGCAATGTCCGGCAGACCCTCAGCCAGCTCTACCAGGCTTTGGGCACATCTGGGTAAGTCTTGTCTGTGGCTGTTAGATGCTGTTAAGAGTGGGGTCCCTGCTCACCCAAAGCAAAAGCAGTGGCTTTCATGGGGTGTCGAGAGAGAGAGGTGGGGAAGGTGTGTGGTAGCTCTAGCTGCCCCACAGGCAGGCTGCCGGCTAATGCGCTGCTGGGATTTGCGAGCTGTCACTGTGCGGTGAAGAGGGGAACAGTTCAATGTCAACCAGAGCACCGTGACAGCCGGGCAAACACCAGGCTGTTAGCTGGGACAGAACTGGGGTCTGGCCAAACACAGCTTTCCAGAGAGACATCCAGCCTTGATCAGAGGGGACCCAGTGACAGGGAATTCATCACTTCATTTAGAGGCTTATTCCAGTGATTAATCACCATTCATCAGTAAAAATAGGTTCCTTATCTCTTATTTGAATAAGTCTGGCTTCAGCCTCCAGCTGCTGAGTCTGCCCTTCCTATCTCTGCTGGAATATTTTCCCCAGGGAGGTACTTAAAACCCCATATCAGCTCACCTTTCAATCTCCCGCTTGACACATGCAGGTGACTGATTAGATTGGGTGGGAGGGGAGAGAGAGACTTGAACAGATCAACAGACTTTCTTCAGTCTTTGAAGGCAAACATGTCAAATAGGGGAGAGCTAGCTCCCATGTCCCAGAAGGACAAATGGGCAGGGGCTGTCATTAACTTGGATTCTAACCTTCCCATGCTAGGTCACAGTGAGTTCAGAGGGAAGGCATTTAGGAAGCAGACGCCTGTCATGTGAACGGTGCTATTTAAAATCACAAAGCACCCTATTCCCTGGACTCGAAGGACAGCTGGAGTCCAGTTGCCAGCAGGCGAGACACCAAGCAAACAAACATGCCCTGAGCACTGCCTGGTGCTCTCTTCGTCACAGTTGCCTACTGGAGGCAGTGTGTCCAAACTGCTGGCTCGTCCTGCTGCTTGTGCCTTTGTCCTCTAGTGACCAGGGGCTTGAAAAGGGGCTATAAGGTCTTGTACATGTAGCTGTAGATCTGCCTCTTTGCCTGCACTGAGGGACAAGCAATAGCAGAGATGTGGTTTGGGGTGCCAGATGCTGTCTGGAAAATGAAGGTGCAAGCACTCCCTGCCTATGCTCCCATGTGTAGCTGGGAGTGACTTTGGGGCTTAGTGTAGGGGGACAAATAGGTTTTGCAGATGACCTGACAAAACCCTCTTTATCAGCTGAAACAAGCAGGGGTGGGGAGCAGCCCATTTGGGAGCAGGTTACCTTGGGGCTCTGCTGAGCACTGGGGTCCCAAGCTGGCCTAAGGTGGCCAGATGATACACACATGTGCACTAAAGCATGGTGACTTCCACGATTTTACCAGGATGCACTGCTCAGAGCTGTGGCTGTCTATTTGTCTCTAACCTTTGGCAGCTGTTGGAGGAGAAGACAGGATTGCCAATGGGGAGGTGTTGTGGTAGCTTTGCAGCTGATTGCTGGGGGTGTCCTGTGATTTCTCTGTAATGGCTTTTTGCCTGTTGCCATCACAGAGCTTTGAGACAGTCCCTGGACTGCACCAAACAGAGTCTAAGGATCTTCATCGACCTTGAGGAGACTGTGAAAGCAGCAGAGGCCTGGCTGCAGGCAGGAAGGCTCTATTATCTTATGCAGGAAGATGAGCTGGTGGAAATGTACTTTCAGGTATGGAGGAGGTGGCTGGAGCTGCTCCATCCCCATCCTGGCTAGCTGCATTCCCATTACAGCTCCTTGGTAGGAGCCTTTTGGGGACGGAAGACCTGGAAGGGAGAGTTCTTATGAGCAGTGTAAACCTGTTGCTGGAAGGAGGAGCTGTTGCCTTACACTCATGCACTATCTGGCACAAAATTTCCTATCTTTCCTTCCATACACTGGGTTTAGAGGATTCTTAGGTGAAAGTAATTGAATTTATTGAGTAAGAAAGTGATGTAGGAGTGCCAAAGGAAGCTGGAGGTGCCAGGTGACTGGCTCCCATTGAAATACAAATAGATAAGGGGTAAGGTGCCAGGGAAGTGCTGGGAGACTTCTTGGAGTAGAAGACTACTGGCTCCTTTCCATCTCTAGCATTATTTTATCAGCTGAGCTGCAAAGTGGAAGAGCAGTTCATAAAATCTTAGGGGTCCCTCATTCAGTGAGAGGCTTATATTAAAAGATGGGAAATCCTTTCACATGCCCAGAGTGAGCAGAGCAGAAGGCTGGCTGGGTGTGCTGGAGTTGCACTGAGCTGGGGTATCCAGCAAAGCACCAGCCTGGACACATGTAGAGGATGTTTTGTGTCATTGCTCTGTTACCCAGAAGTAATTCTGAACTGGTGGGACTGGGTGACTGAGGTACATGGTGGTGGGCACAAGGAGAGGAGCCTTTCCCATCAGCCCCACCAGCCTGCCCCTAAATCAGGGTGGTAGAGGCAGTGAGTTACTGGTACGGGGTGGCTGCTCAGTGATGTGGGTGAAATGAATAGATGGCTTTGGCATCAGCCTGTTTCGTGGTGCCCACAAGGGAGATCTGAGGCCTATAACAAAGAGCCATCATTGCCTCCCTGGCTTATGGTTTCAGCAGGGAGGCAGGGGCTAAAGGAGGGGTGACTTCCCATTACAAAGGACCAGTTGACACCAAATCTCAGCAGGGCACGTCACACCAGATCTCAGCAGGGCACGTCTGAGTCCCTGAGAGCCCCTTCCCAGACAAGGTCACTGGCAATAATAAATTGTCGTGGTGTAAGAAACAACATGTTCTGGCTGGAAGGTGGCACCAGGGCCAAATGCATAATTGGCACAAATAACTGTTCTTCCCCAGAAGTTAGTGTACCTACCCTCCCTCCTGCTGGCTCTGCCCTTTCTCTGTATAAGCTGTCTCTTCCCCTTGGCTCCATCATACCAATGACAGAGCAGGGCCAAGGCAACTGCTGGCTGCACTGTCCCGACTCTAAATCCCGATGCCGTTGGCTATCCCAGCTGATCAGTTTGTCGCACTGACCCTGCACAGGGATGGGTTATCTGGCTTCTGGCTCTATCCTTACACACATCACTTGCAAATGCAGCACAACAGACCCATACACCTGCTGGCCAACCCGTCTCCATGCTGTTTGGAGCACTGGGGCTCAAATTTATGATGACTTGATTTTATTTAATCACACCAATGTCTATGTGCAAATGTCTCTTTCCAAGTCTTACTCCAGTTCTTTTTCTTTCTAGGCAGCTGTTCAGACTGCTCTGAAACGGGAGAACTTCTCCTTGGCCATGGATCTTTATGAAAAAGCAGGTGATACCTTTTTTAATGGCAGCCGAAACAGAGATCGAGCGGTGGAGTTCTATAGGGTACTGATCCCTCCAAGCATTTCTGTCCTTGTGTCCCTGCAAGGTGGTGGCTGTGAGGAGCTTTGCCCCAGGGCTGGCTGCAGGTCTGAGTGGCCAGGCTGGAGGGATGGAGAGTGGAGAGGGATGGGGTGGTTCAGAGTGTGCCAGAGTGCTGCAGGGGGGAAGCTGGGAGCACAGACATGTTTTGCAGTAGCTGCAGCTCACCCCAGAGATCATTTGGGAGGTGGGAATAGGGTTCTTACATTACAAATCCTGGCAGTGTTAGGTGTGAGCTGGTCACTCCTGAGGACATGCTCAGTCAGAATTTCAGGCACCTAAGAAGGGGAGGTTCAGGTTTTGAGAACCATGCTCTGGGACATGGAACTCATTTCATAGAACTTGAACCTTCAGCACTCAGCCACCTCATCATCTGTCTGCCATGGCAAGCGCTTGGTCTATCTCCTGCTGCTCTATCACCCCTCTGTGGGTAGTGCTGTACTGATACCTCCAGGAACAGCCTGGACTCACTGTTCTCTCTCCTCAGGGAGGTGCTGTGCCCTTGGCCAGGAAACTACAGGCCACTAAGACAGAGCTACGGCTGTTCAATAAGCTGGCAGAGCTTCAGATCAGGCTGCAGGGCTACGAGAAGGCGCTGGAGTTTGCCACACTGGCAGCCAGACTGAGCATCAGGGTCGGTGAGTGATGCACACCCACAGGGCACAGGGACTTACTGGCTTCTGCAGATCGGGTTGCCTTTCTGCATGAGAACAGTGTGTACATGAAAGGGGGATCTCCTGCTTTCATAAGACTGTTGATTCTTATCCTAAGTGGTAACATCTTTTTAAGGCCACTTCCCTTTTTAAGCTGCATGACAGCCATATGGGAGTGCTCTGCCGTGGCAGTGGTGTGACCCGCTGAGCAGAGAGTTGTTGCTACACCGGAGCACGGGAAGTCTGATGAAGGCACAGAACTGAACAGTTTCCTCTCTGCCCTGGCTCTTCTGATAAATTCATCCCTTCCCATTACAGAAATAGTTTGAATGGGCAAAATGCCAGCATAAATGTTGGAGATGGAACCAGTCTTGTAATAGCCCTTTCCAGAGCCCCAGAAATCCCCTGGCTGAATGATAGACTCCCTGGGCAATCTGTCCAGCCTTGGCATCAGCAACCCTGCCCATGGCTCTGTTTTCCCTGAACCATCTTCAAACCCAGTGTCTCCTTATGAAGATATCTGTGCCCCCAGGCTGTTGAGCATATGCATCCCCAAGCAGCTCAGCATGCTGGGCTGGGGATGTATTGTGAGCGTGCTGCAGGCTGACTGTATTGGCAACTGTTTTCCAGGAGATCAATTGCAAGAGCTGGTTGCATTCCACCGCCTGGCTACAGTCTACTATTTTCTGCATATGTATGAGATGGCAGAAGATTGCTACCTGAAGACGCTTGCCTTGCGTCCCCCCTTGTTGCAGTGCTCTGGAGAGGCCCTGTACTACTGCAAGGTGTATTGCCACCTCGGCAACCTGACCCTGCACAAACTGAAGGTAGGAAACTTTTCCTTGAGGCTGTGTTGAACACTCTGGGCTTGACAGAGAGCTGGAGGTGGAGTATCACATCCACTGGCAGAGCAGCCACACATGTAGATTGTTGCATTCTGTGACTCTCCATCCTATCAATGGCTTCAGAATAAATGCACACAATGCTGGCACAACCAGGTTTTGAAAGGGGAAAGACAATTTAGAAAGAAGTGCTGGCACTTAGTTGTGACCATATAGAGCCCATTTCAATGACGTCAAGTGTCACTGGGTTCTGCCTGGAACCACTGGTCTCTGCTCCAGCTCCCTTATACCATGTGACCTTCAATTAAACCACTTCCTAATGCCTGCCCTGTCCTTTATGGTTAGGATGAACAGGATGCAGCAGCCTACTTCCTCTTGGCCCTCGCCGCAGCGACGGAGCTGGGAGACCAGAAGCTGCAAGATCTCATTCACGCCAAGTTGGATGACATCCCCAGTGCCTCACGGGTGCTCGAGGGCACACCGGGCTCTGCCACACACCGGTCCAGGTGGCTGACTGAAGGTGGCCATGTCGTCTGACCAACCCACCACCCTGGGGACTCCACTATGAGCCATCAATCAGGGTCGTGCCGTGCCAGTGGCATGGGCCCATGTGCTCCCCAGAACAACCAGCCCAGGAGAGGTCCTGAGCCGCATCCTAAGTAGCTGGCAGCGTGTGGTCTTCTTGTCCCCCACAGGCAAGGGACCAAGCACTTGGGACCGTACCCTCATTTTTCAGGAGAAGGGCTGTGCACCACAGTCCAGGCAGCACATCAAGGCTGGGTATCTGGCCAGGATGAGGCCCCAGCAGCGGTGCTGGAGTGTACGGTGCACCAGGGCTGAGAAAGACGGCATTTCAGGAGTGTGGCTGCCCTGCCCGCAACAGGGACAGGGGAGGGCTGCCTTGTGCCTGCCTGTGCCCCCAGCTGCTCCACACATGTCAGTTCCCATGGGGCAGCTCAGCCTGACCCAAATGTCTTTTAACTTGAATAGCAACTCCTTTATTTATTTCTATCTGGTTTTTGTCCTGTCTGCTCTGCGGACGTCTGTGACCCATACCTCTGCAGAGCCTGGGGCCTCTTTAGTAGAAGGCACAACCAAAGCTTTTGGCAGTGAGAGGCAGAATTAGGGAAAGGAGGAAAATGAAAAGGGCTGGTCAAGCCTCACCTGGGGATGAGCCCTGTATGCAGGTGGGCAGCAGCTCGGGGGGAGGCAGAGCCCACCCTCAACCCAGCCCTGCCGTCCAGTCCCAGCTCTCGCACTGGATCAGCCGGGGTGGCCTCTGCTGCCCCACAGCCCGTGTGCACTTTCAGCATGTAAAGCATGAGCACACTATGGGTCTTGCCTGGGAAAAGAGCTGTCAGTCCTGACCTGGCCCAGGCTTTGCAGCCCAGCACCCTTCCCAGCCTCTCTTCTCCAGGCTGCAGAGCCCCGCGGGATGCAGGAGCGCCAGGGAGCGGATGGTGAGGATGCTCAGTGGCACACATCCAGCCCCCCGGACAGGGGTGCTGATGGGGAGCAGGGGGACTTTCAGTGGGGAGAGGCATGTGACTTTGCATGGACCATTGGCAGTCCAAGGAGAAGCCGGCTGCCCAGCAGACAGCAAGCTGCCTTCAAGTGTCCTGAGCTACACAGCTGGAGCAAAAAACTCTGTGGAGCGAGCAGGGGGAGTGGGAGGCATGGAGGAGGCTTCTCCTGAGAGCTGCCGCCCAGCACCGGGAGCAGCACGCAGCTCTCCTCCCCAGCCCATCTCACCACCAGAGAGCAATAAATGCCCACATTTTCAGCCTCACGCAGGCAAGTGATAATAATACCAACCTCGGTTTTCAGTCTGGACTGGTGCAGAGTGAAGAATGAACAAGTTTTTCCAGCTCATCTCTTTGCTCTGACAACCAGTGGCCAGACACCCAGCTGGGGCTTCACAGAGAGACCCTGTTCCAAGTCCTTCCACCTCCCTGACATGCTTCACTGCTTGGAAATGCTCAATGCAGAACATTTATTTCCTCGCTGCTCTTTGCAAACGCTGAGTTCATTTTCCCCTTCTAATCCGTGCAAGGCATCCATCATCGGGGCAATGAATACTTTACTGCTTGTTTACTGAACATTCCTGCAATGCCATTAGGGTAGCCTCAGCCCTGAGCTCAGAGGAGGTAAATCTTAATCTCATTTGAAATACAGCAAGCTCAGAGGAGAACTTGTCCCCAAAACCTTCCTGCCTCATTCCACGGGGCTGCCTGTTCTCAGTTCAGGTGGCTGGTGCTCACCGTGCTATGGCAGGATCTTTTCAGCAGTATTTCAGGTCAGTTTCTCTTTTTCTTTTCATACATGGGGAAAAGCACAGTCTCACATCTTTGTGCCAGAAGGCAGGTCAATGACTGGATATCAGGCTATCAAGGAGAGGGAAGAGAGGGAAACTTTGATGGCTCTGGAAGACCTGAGGGTCTGCGTGGTGCAGAAGTGTCCTGTCCTGGCACCAAGATCTGCACCCATCTCTCCTGCCATGCCCAGCACCTCACTTAGAGGTGCTGTCCAACCCCACGATAGCTTTCCTGAAGCAGCTGCTTCACCCAGACTGTCTGGTCCTCGTGGTGCCCTTTGGGCCCCTGAGATGAGGCCCAAGGCCACCACGAGGCTGCTGCCCAGGCATCCCCGCAGGTTTTTGTTACCAGTGGTTGTAAAGGTTGGTGCTGTGCTGCTGTCCAGGCTCTTCACCTGGGGGTGGGGATGTGGGTGGCTGGGCCTCTTTCTGTGCTAGAGCCCCCAGACCCAGACCAGTGGCCAGTGGCAGTTGCAGTTCTTGTCAAAGTTATGCCCAGTGGAGGATGAATCATGCAGAGAGCATCCCTGCTAAAATATCCTTTCTAGAGCCAAACCCGAGGCTCTTCTGCCTAACACCAGTGAGAAAAAATTGATTTTGTTTAAACATAGAGGGTCAGTGTCTCAGCTGGTCTAAATCAACTAAGCTCCATGAAGTCAAACAGAGATGTTCTGATTTTCAAGGACTGTGGATCTGGCCCATGGTTTTTAACCAAATGTGTCCTCCTTAAATCACAACAAACAAATTTGTGGTGCTTGGTGGGGAGAAGAGACTTGCTCCTTGAGAACATCCCATAAAACATCATTTCCCCTCTCCCTCATCCACCCGCTTGCCCGCCCACTCCCACATGTTGTGACAAAGCTGGGATGTTTTCCTAGTGGGATGAGAGGTCAGGGTGGCCAAGGCTAATTAAGCTCCACAATAATACTTGGAAATAAAGTGAAATTTAAAGCAGTCAGTCATGCGTATCGGCTTCTGGTCGTGTGCCCAAGGCGGGGTGAGGATACTGTGTCCCTCCAGTCACCAGCGTGGTTTCATGGGCAGAGAAACAGATGCCTTGGGGATTTTGTGCCAGAGATCACCAGGTGATGGCTCAGGTCCTGGGGCAGCCAGGTTGAGGGTTATCATCTTCCACCCATTCCTGGGTGGGGGGATATTGTCCATCATTCCCAGGGCATGGCAACGAGGAGTTGTCTGTCTTTTAGACACAGCAGGGAGCACCCGTGTGTGCATGTAGGAAGGAATCTCAGGGACCACGTAAGGGATACACACCCAAGGTGCTGCAGGGCGCAGTGCCTGGCCAGGGCTGTGATGTTGCTCCAAGAGAAGGTTGGAGAAGCAGGACTGTAGAAACTCAGGAGGTATTTATCCTATGGTAGGTATTGGCCACCAGTGTCCATCCCTCCTTCACCAGCACTAATGTCAGCCCAAACAGATGGGGGAAGAAATAGGGGAAAGGGAAAGGATGGATCAAGTCTCCTCTTACGCCCAGTGTCATTATCTTGCTGTGGCTTGTGACTTATTTCTGAGTCGCATGTGACTCTCTGCTCCATGCCCAGTCCCAGGAGTTTTCCTTCCTTCAGTCCTCAGCCAGACGAGCTGGAAATAGGACTGGTGGGGACCACGTGCAATAGCACATGCCTTCACATGGCTGCTAAAAGAAGCACCTTCCTTTCCAGCACTTCCAAAGGGTGAAGGGTGCGTAGAAACCTCCTCGCTTTGGCTTCAGTGCGTCTGCGTGCCGGTGTCTGGATCTGGTGCCAACCTGTTTCACTCCAATCTTTCACCAGTGTGACTCTCCAGGCACTGGTGCTACCAGTCCTGATGTAAGCCCACCTAGGAGCCAACACTGGCACTCTGACCCCATTTTTGTTTGATGCCTCAGGGGGCCATTTAAGGCCTGGCATAAAGAGGGACTGGATTTTTTTAACATATGCTCATTCTTGGACAGTGGAAATACCATGACAAGAATAATTCTTGGATCATCTTAGCTCCGGTGTGAGCCTCCCAAGGCATTAGGAAAAAGGAAGCACTGATAACTGTAATAAATAAATACAGATAGACTCACAGAATCGTTTAGGTTGGAAAAGAACTTTAAGAACATTGAGTCCAACTATTGACCTAGCACTGCCAAGTCCACCGCTAAACCATGTCCCTAAGATATGGACAGAAGTGTAGAGATAGCTAGATTTATTTGGGTTTACACGGAAACTATTCTTTCATGCAGAAATACAACACCCAACAATAATAATTATCAGCAGACATCTTTCGTCATTCCCTCACTGTACAGTGCTGCAAATCTTCACTGGGCCTGTGTTGGACAGAGGCTGGACTGGATGGAGAGACTTTCCTGTTCCTGTCTGTACCATCCAGCTCCAGCAAAGCCTTTTTCTGCTCCATGACTCAGATCCCATGGGTTAAACGAGGGATAGAAACCCTCTCTGAGTACTGTCAAAGCCTGGCAATCGGGCAGGGAAAGCACATGCTGCTTGGGGGGGAAGTCTGAATTTCAGTGGTGTGTTGTGTGGATCCAGGGTACAGGTGGGAGCTGCCTCTCCCATTCCAAGGACCCTCATCTGGGCATCCACTTAACCAGAGTCATCAGCCACAGCTGATGCTGCTCCACTACCCCTGCTAAAAGCACACCGTGGCTGTGCAGAGCTCTTCTGGAGCTCAGTGCCCAGGTTTTGTAGCTGGTGTCCACAGGTGTCACATTGTTTATCCATCTCTGTCAACCTTGGACTTCGGCACAGGCTGACCTACAGCATCAGCCTGCCTCTGCTGGGGGCTCCTCAGTGATGTGGAGGAGCAGAGAGTCTGAGGCAGAGGAAAATCTGAGCTCATCTTATCTCAGAGGCGGCTGGTCCTCTCCAGCCAACATCTTCTTCTGTTGCTTGGAACAGTAATGAGAAGTTGGTAAACACCAGCTGTTCTGCTAAGCAGAGGTAGGTGAAGTATGTAAACTGGGCAATTTAGATTAAAAATCATTTATTTTCACAGTAACCTGGGTTTTTGTTCAGTGGTAATTGGGATCATAAATATGTATGCCAGAAGGCGTATCGGAGGTTGATGCTGGGAGGCTGAGCAACAGCCAAGAGTTGCTAACTGTAACTGCATGTGCTTAAATAAACCTTCCCTTCCCTGTGCTATGGTAAGGCGGGCAGCAGCATGATGCAGCCTGTCTGTGTGTGCTGAGATGAGGGGGCTGTGTCTGCACTGCCTGGTGTCCCTGCCCTGAGAGCTTGCTGTGTCCCTGGGGGAGGGGAGAAGCAAAACCAAAAAGAGAAGGACAGGGCAGCGGGGAAGTGACCAATGACTGGGGATAGCAAGTAGTGAGGTCAGATGTAAAAAGAATCCCCAGTTGAGATTAACTACTTGTTGTACTGAGAAGGCATGTGTCAGCCCTGGAGCTATCATTTCCCCTGTTGCTGGTCACAGGGCACCCAGATAACCCCAGGACTTACCAGCACTGATCTCCAGAGTCACTTTCTGTTCTCATGAGCACTTTGCATTCAGCAGGACTGATGGGAGACCAGTGCTGGATGCTGTGCTGGGCTTTGCCAGGGAAAACATCTCTCTGGGACCGGAAAGGGCAGAGAAAACATTATCCCTTCCAAGCGTACAGCTGGTAGAAACCATGTGTGCTAGTGACAGGGACACGTGGAAGGGCAACTGGCTCTCCTGGGTACCAGATGATGGGCAAAGAGTTCCGTGTTCCTGTCTTGCCCCAGCTCTGCAGGAAAACACGATGGTGCCGGGGTGCACTGAGGGTCCCAGCTAAGCTGTTTATGGCTCCTCAGCTCCTGCATGCTGTCCCAACAGCTACGGCTCCTCTGAGAGGGAAACACGGGCAGGAAACTTGGCAGCAAGAGGCTCCCCTTACCGCAGCACTGGAGACAAGTGTAGGAAACAGCACAAGTGCCAACAATTCCTGTCACACTAGAGGAGAGGGGAAAAAATATAAAAAAGACTGTATTTGGCTGCCATGAAGGCTGTTGGGATACAGTCCAGGAATTGAGATGAATACAAAGAAATGAGCCCCTGAGCACCAGACGGTTTTTGAGAAAGGAAGAATGAATTCTTACATAACCAAATTCCCTTCATGCACTGATTATGGGGTGGTTGTTTTATTTTGCTATTTTGTTTTTTTTTTTTTTTTCTTTCTTTTGCACCTGCCAACAGTGGTGTTGAGACCACACAAGAATGCATAAACATACATCAGTGTGTAGGGAGTGATGGCTGCAGCATTTATCTCTTGACTCTAAGGTTTAATTCTGTCTGAGACACCTTCAGTTCCTTGCAGCTGGTTTTTGAATTGCGGCATGACTTCTTTCTTACTGCTGTCCAAGATTTAAGCCATGTTTGATCCCAGAGTATTAGTACAATATTAATCAGGTTAAAATAAACCCTTGCTCCAGTGCTTTGGGAAGGATTTTCAGAAGTTCCTGTACGACTGTGATGTGTCAGGCTTGTATTCTTCTGAGTCTCTCCCAGGCTTCCCTAACCCATCAGCTGGGCTTTCCCATCTTGTCCATCTCATGATCTGACAGAAAATAAACTGCATGCTCTGGTGATGGCTACACTGGGGGCAGCCCATGCTGGAGCAGCGCTGAGGTGCAAGGCACCTGCAGGGATGCTCTGTATCCCTGGGCAGCCAGACCTGACAGGAGTGTCATTGCCTTACGAGTCATCTCTCTGTCCTCCATGTCTGCATCATCTTATGGCTATTTTGGAAGCTATTTGATACTCCAGAAGCTCCAGTCTTTGGGGATGACAGGGCCTGCTTTATACCTGGTGGCTTCTGCAGAGTAGGGATTGTGAGTCTGTTCAGGCTTCTGAGTCCTTTCCTTCTGTGTCCTGCTGAACTCCTCCTTAAAGTACCTTTGTCTGGGATTGACGGATTTTCTTCTTAAATCTCCTTGACGCTTTCTTGATAAACGAGTAGACATGAGCACTTGCAGTATGGTTTGTTCTTCAGATTCTTTCCAAACCTGCCTTGAAAACTGGCACATAACTACTTTTTAGATGCCATGTCCCTCTGTGCTCTCAGTGTTCATCTCAGATTGGGAATCTCTTGATCTCATCTGTTGTATTTTCATGTGGAAGGATACAATGGATAAAGAGACACTTAGGCAAGAATGTCTATTAGATACTTTACAAATCCTAATAGTCTCTGAAAGGACATCTGGTCATTTCATTTGCTTTTTGTCTGGAAGGCTGTTGCCTTTGGAAGTCAGCAGGTGTCCCTTCAATGGTGCCAGTCACTGAAAACTTCATCTTGCTTTTGTTCAAGCTGAACCCTGCTCCTGCCTCTCCTCGAAGACCTAAGTCAGGACTGTGATGGGTGGTGTTTCAGTGCCTTACCCCAGAATGTCATCTGTTGTGACATTTTCTTGCCAGCCTGGAATGCTGCTGGCAGTCCTGTTCTTCCACTTACATTTTAACTCAGGTTTGTGACTGTCTACATCTCGCTGATGGAGAAGGAAAATATCATGTGAAGGACTGAGAATGGGTCATGGGCTCTACCTTGTTGGTGAATGGGCTTCTCTTCCAATTTACTTCATTCCCTCCCTTATTTTTACTTTCAGTGCAGTACATCTTCCCTGGGCAGATCCTGTACTGTATGAATCATTCCTTTCTTTTTACTGGTACCAATTCTCTTAGACTCTTCCTTCTGGAAACCCATCTTAGGTATCTTACTCTGTTTTAGTAGAGGCATGTCACCTGCATTTGGGACTTCCTCGTGTATTTCTTCTGACTGTAATACACAAAGGGTTTCTCTGAGGTTTGGTGCACCGGGTTTGTGAGCTGGTGTATTGCCTACACTAACCAAAGTCTCCAACTGCACTGCTTCCCATGGCGCTGTGGGAATTTCCACCTTGCAGCTCCTGTTGTGGTTCTGCCTGCATAAACACTTCAGCGTGGTGTTGCCTGCTTGGGCTGTGCCATTTCCACTTCCAGAGCGCTGAAGGGGTTTCTGTTCACTCACAAATCCCCTGATGTCCTGGTGCCATTTTGACACTGGGTTTGAGGTTGATCCGCATGCAGCCGCCTTGCTTTGACTGAGCTAGTCTGGGCACTCATTTCTCTGCTAATTTGCACTACCTGCGGTGTCACCTGTGGGCAAACAGAAACCTTCAGTCATGGCTTTGACAGGGTGTCCCTTTCCCTTGCTTTTCTTTCCTGCAAGCTTTAGGATAACAATTTCTCTTGCCATGGTGACCGTACAGGAACCATATGCACGTCATTTTCCATTGTCATGTTTTTTTCAGCACCACCCACAGACCTTTCTTTGCAATTATCTTTCTCTTCTGCTTTTTATCTCTGCATATTCTCTTGGATGTGTTTTGCTTTTTTCTCTCATTTCCTCTGCTAGACTGTAGAATATTGCTGAGCCCATTCCAGTTGCCCAGCAAGCCTGCCCCTGGGTGCCCTTTCTCAGACAAGCTTCTTCCCATTCTGTAGTGAAAAAACATCTCTAAAGGCTGGGTTATTTTACCAGGTCAGATGCTTTGTGAACTTCAGGCATAAACAAATCTGTTGTTTTCCAGGCTCACAACTGGATGTTGTTTTCCTGGATCACAACCATTGATAAGATGCTGCTCACTGATGCTGATTTCTAGCAGACACAAAGCCTTTCCCATGCCTACCCATCACTTCTGCAGGTGGTGTGTCGAGGGGTCTTCCAGAGCCGTTAGCAGCATATGCACATGCAACCTTTCCCCGTTTCTGCTCGTAACACTGCTGCTCCAGCTGCACGACCCTCTCCCATCCAGCCTTGCTGCAGCTCGACTGTCTCCCCATTGTTCTCTGAAGAATGCCCAATTGCTAAACATCTCCCTGCTCATGTTGAAAGCCTTGGGACCTGAAAGCTGGTGTGCTGCTGTGCATGTTGTTTTCTGGGTGCTGTTTGTTTGTTTGTTTGGTTTTTGCTTGCCTTCCTGGATTTCTTGGCTCTGATTGCCTGTGCCTGCAGGAGCCAGCTTGTCTCTGAACCCCGTTAGTGCTTCAGCCTAAGAAGCAGGGAAGCAGCATGGCACGGCTGTGGGCACTCCGTGCTTTTGGCCAGCTCTGCTCTCAGGATGACATGACTACATGCATGTGACTCTGGAGCCACTCACTAAGCCCTGCTGAGAGGCAGAAGCTGTTGCTTGGCTGTGGGTGCCCGGCTAAGACAATCTCTCTGCCTGTGCCTGGTACTTGCCACAGAAAGCTTGTGCTGGTCCAGCACATGGCACAAACCCCTGTTTCACTCATCACCTCCTGCTCCAGGTCCTCCAATGATGCCTGGAAGTATCAGTCCCTGCCAGTCTCTACAGTCCCAGGTACTGCCTTTAACGCGTGAGCATCCTAATGAGCCATGGGGCAGCTGCTAGTGCACCTTTGGCAACTTCAGTGCTTGGTCCAGGGCAAGGCACTGAGGAAGCTGCAGGTGCTGTTTCCTATACCCCAGCCACGTATCTGCCATGTGTGCTACTGTGGTGGCCTGGATTTGCTTGATTTGGCGATCTGAAATGGCCAGTATCTGGCTCTTCCCAGGACTACAGGAGACTCAGAGGTTTCAGGGTTGGGTATGAACAGCTGAGAGCAGGGTGAAGCCTGGCTTGGGCAGCACTGTTCTGACCCCTCACCAGCCTCCTGGCATTCTGGAACAAGTGCGCAAAGCAAGGGTCACTGTGTAAATACCCATTCCCTGGACATTCCAAGGGAATTGTACTGCCTGACCTTCAGGGAAGGGGAAGCATTCATAGCTTCTCTGCAAAGGACAAGGAGATTAAGATGCTCAGATGGCAGGTGAATATGATGGGAGGTGGGTCTGGGAGATTTGGACCACAGGGAAGAGAGAAAATAACAGACAACTGCACATTTTCAGTTGGCTGAGATGTTGCCAACACTGTCCTGTGTGAGTACATATGTGCAGGGGGTGTGTATGAGAGAGAGAGAGAGAGAAGCTTGGGAATAATTAACAGCTCATTAATATTTCCTGCTCTCCAGGCTAAAGGCCATTACCCTGAGCAGCCTCACAGACACAGCTCTGCTCTCGCAGGCATCCTGAACACATCACCTGCCAAACCGTAGTTGCCATTCCTGTGTGATTGAGGGAAACGAGCCCTTTCCCTTCCCTTGCCTTCAAACAAGGGTGAGAGGCCTTGGCTGAAGCAAAATATAAACATGAACCATGATCAGGACAAAGGCAAGTGGCTGGGCCAGCTGCTATTGTAAACAGTGCCTTTACTCCCTTCCCCAGGCACCAGGCTTTCCTGGAGGTCCCCTCCATCTCCTGGCGGTCCAGCTCTTTGCCCTACATCTGGTTTCTCTGCCTTGTTTTGGGTGTCACTTTCCTAAAAAGCTCACAGCTGGCCTGGTGTGCAGAGCAGTGCTGTCCAGTATCTGTGCAAGAGGAAGAGGAAGAAGGCAGCAGAGAAGGGGAACTGGAGTCACTCTTCACTCCTGGGAGCTGTGGAGATTTGAAGCATTGCTCTGGCATGCATCTACCTGCCACCACAACCCTTTCCGGACATCCCTTCCCCAGCCCAGGGAGCAAAGGCCATCTGTACCTGTCATGGTGGGGAGCTGCCTGGGAGACATACACTGAGCTGCTCAGCTCACCAGTAGCCCATTCACACTGGGCTTTGGAGCAGGTAATGTTCCTGCTCTGCTCCATCTTGCTCACAAGCAGCAGAAGAGGAGGAAGAGATGGTATATGGAGAGAGATGCTGGCTTAAAATCAACGGCAAGCAAGATGGAATGTCCTTAGTGAGGAGATGCTTTGCAGCTATCCTTTGGGATGAAGGATCCCTTGGACATCTCTCCAGTGGTGCTTCAGTGGGGGAAAGGTGCAGCACAAGTCACTTTGAGAAGGCTGCAGGTAGCTGCCCTCAGTGTCACCTGCGTCTGGGTGTTGGTGTCTGCCTAGGAGAGGCCGCATGGTGAATGACAGGGGACAGAGCTGTAGTGACTTCCTCATCACCCTGGGTTTCTTGTAGTGAGAGAAGTCGGCTGATCTCAGTCCACAGTGGCCTGTAGATGCAGAGATGAGCTAACACACAACTCACTTGGGAATGTAGCATGCAGCCGGCCTTGTCTCTTTCTCTTTTAAGAAGCATTAATTAACCTGGATTTACTCAGCTAAGGGACACCTCAAGTCAAGTCACCTCCAGGGTAGCTTCTTGTACAATTAGACTGCAGTAAATTATAATCATTATCAGGTTCTGACACTGAGATTGTGTAAACACTTAAATTACCCTTCTGGACCTCAAAAAAATTACCCTTCTGGACTTCAGAAGGCTCATCCAGCAAGGCTTGAGAAGCTCCTCTGCTCCCACTGAGCCCAGACACTTGTCTCCTTGACCTTGGAGAGTGGCTGGCAGGTCCTGAGGGTCAGAGGCTGGTTGGAGGGGCTCTGTGTCCCTGCCTGGCCTCCCACTGGGTGCACCTTCCCGGTGTTAAGTAGCTCATAGCCTCACCCTGTGAGCA
This sequence comes from Strix aluco, assembly GCF_031877795.1. Classification (NCBI taxonomy): domain Eukaryota; kingdom Metazoa; phylum Chordata; class Aves; order Strigiformes; family Strigidae; genus Strix; species Strix aluco. Next base: position 12,181,438 of record NC_133943.1, on the reverse strand, counting down.
AGCAAGGGCCAGCCTTGAAGCACTGTAATGTGTGCTTGGATGCATGCTGTGATTTATGCACATTTGTGTCCTAGTATGGTTAGAGATGGGCTTTGTTATGGAGATGAAAGCGGCAGTGACTGAACCGCAGCCCAAAATAAGGTACAGCTGCCTCAGGAGGTGTTCTTCAGGCTGGCAGGCTCCGGTCTGCTGTGGACAGGGCATGTGCAGGCTGTCCATCACACTGTGGCTGAGCCATGGTGCTTCCCTGCTGCAGGGTGGAGTTTTCAAAGGTCTTGAAAGCAGGTGATACTCCAACAATGGCTGGATTACGGCCTCAGCTATTTCCCCTACTGTAACTTTTAAAATCTCAAATCTTTCCTTGTTTTGAATCAACGTTAATTATGAAAGTTATCTTTCTGGGCTCCCCAGGACAATAGCATGTTTCACTATTGGCCCTAGATGTCCTGGTTTAACCTTTTAGAAAGACATCCAGTCCTGTTTTTCAAAACCTGCAAGTAACAGTGAATCACTCCATCCCTGTGCATGCTGTTCTGCTATTTCTTACTCTGCTTCCTATTCTGAATTCGTCTAATTTTGATTTCCAGGCTCTGGATCTGCCTTTGTCTTCTGCTACTCAGCTGAAGACCTTATCACAAAGCTTTTTCCAAGCTGGCATTTGTAGTCTGTAATCAAGTTACCCATCTGTCTTCTCTTTTTCAAAGAAAATAGATTGGGTTTCTTTAATCTGTCACCGCAAATCCAGGTTGCTAGACCCTTTTTATTTTCTTGCATATAGAGTGCACCTTGGCAAGATTTGAGAGTATCATATATGTGCTGAGGGAGTTTTTTAAGGAGAGGAGAGAGAAATCATCTCTAAAACTGTCTGAATTTTGTAGTTCAGATTGGCATCACACTCACTGATTTTGATACTGCTCCCATGTATTAAGAAATGGGTTTAATGTTCAGTTCCACTGGTTAATAAACATGACCCTTTTCTGGCTGCCTTTAGTTAGGCAAGATGATGTGCTTATACTGCAAAACTCAGCCCTTGTCCTGAAGCTTTTACAATCTCATGTAAGACAAAGTACAAGGGAAGGCTTTACAAGAGCAGATGAAAAAGCACCAGGGGAAGCAACAAGAGAGATACCTGGGTACAAATCCCTACTTTGTGCTTACAAAGATGGCTAAAGCTGCTTCACATTTTTAGAAGAACAGAAATAAGTTCTGACACAAGGGAAGCATCAGCCACAGGCACATTCAGACAGCCAAGGAGCAAAGCAAGTCTGGGTACAGTTGGTGAGTCTGAGCGTGCAACTGCAGCTGCGTGGGAGCTCAGCACCAGGAGCCAGCCCGGGTCTCTCTCGGGGTGGGCAGCCAGCATCTCCTTCAGCTGCTCTTTATGGGTGGGAGTGTTGCTCAGTGCTGGGAAGAGCTGGCTGAGGATGTTGGACTCAGGGTACAGAGGAGGCAGCAGAGGAGAAACAGGATACGGAGAGAGGATTGCTGGTGGGGATATGCACAGGGATAGTTTCAGAGGGCAAAGGACAGTCCGTACACTGGTTTCTTGGCTCGTGTTCTGTGACAGATTGGCCATGCCAGGCTTGTAGGGCTGTGATCGCAGCTTCCAGGGACATGCCACAAGTAGCCACAAACTCATTGGTCAGTGACCTGTGAACAAGCCTGGCCATGGCTGTACTTCCCGTCCCTGCAGATTCATCACATCTGAGCAGTCTGAGACCACCAAAGAAATCATGAAATAGATTTTTAAACCCAATCTGGGAAATTCGAGTCTGTGAGAGATTTCCCCCAGTCCCTCAGCTGCTCTGTCTGCTGCTGGAGCAGTGCTGGCATGTCCGTGCCTTAGCCACCTTTGCCATCCCGGACAGCGGCTGCGGGAGCAGCACGAAAAATATCGGGCCATTGGCTTACTTGGTTCATCATGAAATGAAACATTCAGATGGGCAGGTCCTGGGATAGCCTTCTGTCTGCTTAATTTGTTCTCTTCCACAAGATCAATACTGAAAGCTTCGATCTGAAGAGGCTATTCTGCATTTTCTGCATTTTTTTAGGGTACAGGCAGGCCTTCATGGGAAGGCTGGGATCTGCACCCAGTGGGCTGGCCCAGAGGATGGGTGTGTGAGGGACAGAATCTAAACCCAGAGGCTGCCTGAGAAAAACACGAGCTGGGGTGGGCAGGTGGAAAGGCTGCACGTGGTCAGGCAGAAAGGAGTTACCATGGCAAGGAGCACCGGCTGCTCCAAAGCAGGGCTGTGCTGGGTGGCCCTGGACCTCTTCCAGCCCAAGCTGGAGCCTGTAGATATCACTGCCACCCGCCAGAGCTGCTTTACATACAGGCATACATCAGCTGAAGTTGTTAATTCAGTTTTGGTAAGACAATAATTGCATGTTTATAAAAAAACAACAGATCTTTAAAAATGACTGATACTCAGTGACTTCCCAGGAGACATGGATTGATTTCCTGCTTGTCAGCCAATCTTTTATTATTATTATGTATCATTGTATTTAGTTTCATAAACAAAAGGCAATGAAAACCAAAGAGATTAACATTAGATACCTATAACTTAATTTATGTATAATAGATTTATTAGCTCAAAGCCTGGAACATTCCAGGAGAGTTTCAGCCCACATCCTCGAGATATGAGCACTCTCCATAACTCTATGGCAGTTTTTAAAAAGTATGTGTCATGCTGCCTTGAACAGAGGCAGACTCCCAGAGAAGCCAGTGATCTTCTCCCACCCCTCCTGCCGATGTCTTGCAGTGCTGGGCACTCAGGGAGGCAGGAGGACCCTGGGATTAAGGAGCCTTAATTCTCTTTCGAGGCATGACTTATTCTCACTTTAAAAAGTGCTTATATTTCGATGTGTATTAGCATGTTATGTCTCAAAGCTTGCCCCCACGCCTGCTGCTTTGCAGGGTGCCCGAGGGGAATGCCTCACTGAAACACTTGGTGGCCCTGTCATTTCTTATGCATGTCATGGCTTCATCATATGTCTCGTTAGTTAATTAGAGGACAGAAGAGCAAGCAGCAGAAGTCACAGAAGCCCTCCAAAACATGTGAAAATGTCAAATGAACTCAGAAAGCAAAGCCCAAGGTGCTGCCCTTTGTGAAAGCCACAGTTTGGGCATCTTGTTCCTGTCGTTCAGGATGAACAGGGAGCACAGGCAGATGCTTCTGCCACGTCAGGACAGCTCTATTAGTGGAAAAATACGCTTAGCACAGTGCCTCACTGCTGCACCGTGCCCAGAGGGCACCTCCTGTCCAAGGGTGACTGTCAGCAGCGTGCCACGGCCCCGGCTTTCAGCAGGGACCCTCCTCACTGCAGAGCAGGGCAAAGGGACCATCTCCAGAGAGTGTCCCGTGCTGGCACACCCTGACTGCCTGGGGTCTATCCTCCAGCCTTTGAGGGTGATTTCCAGCATTACATCATTTTTACGTCACTGGAGCTGGGTTATGCTGCCCTGGGGAAGCCGAGATGCCTGTTACTCATGCGGTGGGTGATGACTGCTCTGCTCCTGTTTTGCCATGGGCCCTCTCTGCCAGCTTGATCTCTTCTATTAAGTTATTTACCAAACAAATGGCATTTCCCCAGCTCTGCAGTGATGCACACTCTCAGCCCCATACCACAACCAGCCAGGGAAGCACCAACTCTTAGTCCCACCGTCACTGGAGGACATGAGGAGGTCCTCAGGCTCTGCCCAAGAGGCAGGGCAGGCAGTGCTGAATTTGCCTCTGCCCAAACCAATTTGAAAAGTGAAAGAACTCGTTGTAGAAGTTCTACCAGTGCTCTCCTTCTGCAGCCAATGCCATGGGCAGTGTGCACATCGGTGCTGTCCCAGGCTCGCAGAGCACAAGGGAAGGCAGAAGCAAGTTCTCCATTGCAAAATGCATACAGTGCTTTCTGGAATTTGCTTTGCCATGTGGCCTGCAATATGAATTTTTAAACCCTCTCTGCTGGTTATTTAGTTCTGAAATTGAGAAGTGTGCCTGTGAGCTCTAAATTTTAGGGAGTATATTGTACCTGACTAATTTTATGGTCTGCATTGCCTTTTATCTTGGCTTGCTATTAATTTAACAGCAAATCTCTGTGTTTGTCAGTTTTGATTCCTGGGGTACCATATAATTTCATTTGTAAATTGATTTGTGCTCTCTGATACTTCAATAAACCCATTTGGTATAAACACAGCTCTTCATTTCCCTGCGAGTACGTGGTGAACAAGCAGAAGCTCAGCACAAAAATAGACATTTATTTAACCAACAAGTATAAAAAGGGGAGGGCAGCAGGAACAGGGCGGTCGGACCAGCGGTCTGTTGACAGCCTCTAAACAAGGTGCAGATTACAGGGCAAACTAACCAGCAGTTTTATCTTCAGGCAGGACCTACTGAATGCAATATTCTGCTTATTTGCTGTCTGCTGTGTGCAGGGGAGAAGTTTTGAGCACCGCTGTCCTGCCCCAGGCTGGCACCCCCAGCTCCTGGGTATGCATTGCTGAGATGCTCTGGTGTTTCCCAGCCCTGGCGCCTCTCTGGGTGTGCAACAAACTGGAGAGGGCAAGAGTGGGTGGTTGGTCAGGGACCAAGGGAAACTAAGCCAAAACTGGGAGTGGGCTTGGTGCCTCGTCTCTGGGAGGCCACCCAGGCTCCCTGCTCCTTCTCCCTACTGCAGGTGTCCTTATTGTCCGTGCTCATTCTCTCCCTTTCTTTCTTGTGCCTGATTTCTTACCAATCTCACCAGCTGTGTATTGAGACCCCAGGTGCCACTGCCAGTGTGGCAGGAGAGAACAGGCATGGTTAATTTTAATTTCTTTTTTGCAAGGAAATTTCCTCTGTGTTACCCTGCACGATGCCAAGGTCACAGCATGGAGAGTTCGTCATTCTCACCCTGTCACACTTCTCACGGGGAGACAGGCTGCAGGCTGAGGCTCAGCCAGATGGCTGTGCGGCCACTGTGGCATGTGCAGTGCACAAATGGCTCTTGAAAGCCTGTGGTAGCTACTAATGAAATTAATGCAATTGCTGACGTCCCAGCTCTAGGTGGTGAGTGAGTCACAACAGGGTTCTTGTGAGCAGTATTGGCTCAGAAACCTTTGTCAGGCTGGGCACCATGTGAAGTGTTAATGAACACAGAGGAGAGACACGCACTCTCAGCCAGGAGAGGGGCTCTGCTCAGGGCCGTGCCTACCGGCTGGGGTATCTGCCCAGCATCCTGGAAGGAGAAGGGACTGGAGAGGAGCACCGTGTGATGGACAGATGTCCAGATGAATCCCTGGGCCAGAACCGCTGCCCAGTGGCAGGCGACCCTGGGCAACATGGACCCGTTGCTGCAAAGCTGGGGGCACTCGGGCACTGGGACTGACCACCGTGGTGTGCCAACACACCACCACCTTCCTGAGAAAGACCAGGAGGAGGTGGACAACCGTTCTGTAGGCTTTTAGCACCAAAGATGTTGTCATTCACATACATTTATGTTCTACAATGCCCATGCAAAGGAACTTGCAAAGAGAGCATCAGGTTTTGCTGACTGCATTGCGAAGGACTTTGACATATGGGATGCTACACATAGTCTCCATGAGCAGTGCCTGCTGGAAAAGCAGGGCAGCATCCTAACCGGAGCACCGAGGGCTAGGAGACATGCCAAAAGCTGTGATGATAACAGGGACATAGGGAAATGCCCTGATATCTGGGACTGCACTGCATCCATGCAGTTGGGTACGCAGAGGAAAGGTAAAGTTGCAGAATATCTAACTGCAGGCAATGGAAAACACCTCTATAAGCTTCTCTTTAGTGTGCTAAATTGATAGACCTCCTTTTGTTTCTGTAAAGTGAGTCTTTAACACCTCCCTGACAATCAGAAAAATGCAAGGTTTGTAAATGTTCTCCTTTTGTCATTTATTTTATTTTATAAACCCAGAAACCAGTATAGAGGCACACATTTTGATTAGTCTATTAACTTTCTCTTTGAAGCTCTACGTTTTATTTCTTTTTCCCTCAGTTAATGAAGCTTACTTGTATGATTGCAGATTGTGAGATTAGAGAGCTAGAAAAGTTTTATTTCAAATAGCTGCCAATTGTCATTTAGACTTCTTTTATTTTTTTGTCCTCCCAGATCAATACTGCTTTTAACTATTTCAGATTGGAGAAAGGCCACCAAAATATTCTATTTTCACAAAAGATACATGATTAGACCACTATTTTCAAGTCACCAATCATTTTTATGTTAACGATTTGCTAAAAGGCACTTTCTTTTTCATTTCTGATACCTTTTTTTCAGGAATAGAAACACCAGGAAGTGCTAGCTAAACCCAAACTTGACTTCCTGTATTGTAACACGTTGGTTAATTTTAGGAGGTAAGGCATTTGGAAAAATACAGATAAAGAATTTGAAAAACAGTATAAAAAGTGAGCTCATTTCAATCCTCAGAAATAAACCAACATATTTTCTGAGAGGGTTTTTTGAACAAATCCATCTTCACTCTCAGCATTGACAGTGGCTGGCTGGGAGATGTCTGTGTGGGAGAATGAATTTGCCCAAGCTGCGTCAAGTTAATGTTGTTGAGTAAGATTTATTATTTATTTATTTTATTCTTTTTATCAGGCAACATGTTTTTTGGTGGTTTTTTTCCAAGTCTGAAATGCTGAGGGGAAGGAACTGTGCAAAGGAAAGGAAATCAAAGAAATCACAGAAGTCAGGACAGAAGACAGTTGGCTCTGGTTCCTGTGTACTGTGAGGCAGCAGGGTAACGCCGTAGCCATGCACCACATTAGAGTGGGAAGGGATCTGGGGACTGTGGTGGAAAACTCTTGGAAGTCATCAACAGCTTAAACTGCTCACATCAGAACATGGCACCTGGCACAGCCATGGCTGCTGATACCCGCATCCGTGGGGTGCAGGCAGGGAGTGCTGCCAGTTGGGCAGAGAACAGCCTCCTCCATATTTTCAGTGCATTTTATCTCCCCTTTGGTTATTCCATAGCTGAACCTTCTTCCACCAGTGCAACCATCTCCCCGTGGATGGTGGGCGATGCTTCTTCAGCCCAGGGAGAGATGCCAATGACACCTGTTGTGGTCTGCCAGCGGGGTCATGGCTTGGGTGGTGGCTGTCACCGGGGAGGGCTGAGCCACGCTTTCCTTGCAGGAGCACCAAGGTGAGCTCTTGATCTCAGCAGTCACCCACATCAGCCCTCTGTTGAGGCATCTCTTTGTCTACTTACATGCATTACCAAAACACACTCACAAAAGCTGCCCCGCGGGAAGGAGGAGCTGGCAGGCTGTGGCATGGCAGTAACGACAGCCGTTCCCCCGCAAAGCCCGCATGGGAATTGGAGGGCTCTTCTGCTCCCCACATTAATACCCTTCGCATTAGCCAATGAAGCCATAAGACATGGTGAAGCCAAAGAGAAACTGAACAGAGAAGGAAGCTCAAGTGGCTGCTTTAACAAAATGGCTCATTTTTCTTTGAAATTAATTGGCTGAATCCTGACAAAACCTGTTATTAAAAGAGCACCCTTGCCTTTTTAATCATCTGAGTTGTTTGTAAAGCGCTCCCAGAAACTGGAAATCATACCCTCTCCTCCAGCTCTTTTGTTCATTTTCCATCTGGGGGAAATTCAAGTGAATTCATTAAAAAATTATTGGCACCCCAGAGCCAAAGGCAACAGGCCTCTCAAAATGTCCAAATAAAAACCTCTCTAATGAATAACCACTGTCAAATGGCCAGGCAAAAGCAAAAATAGGACAGCAAACAAAACTAAACAAAAACTTAAGCAGTTGCCTGTTAAGCCAGGGCTGCAATTATGAGTCCTGTGATTCACACACCAACACCCACCCACCACTGCTCTCTACCAAATGATTCAAGGCAGATAGCATCACTCTAATGCCCTGGGACTTGCCTTTTGTCAGTGAAAAGATAGGGCTGAACGCAGTTGGGATACTCTAAACCTAAATGCAAGTTAATTTGTGAGAGTAAACTTGTCATCTTGCGCATTGCCCAGTCCCACCAGGACAAGTCAGCTGATCAAAGTCTGCCATGAGTTATCTCCTTGCCAACATGGGGTGGGCAGCAGGTCCAGGTGAGGTAACCACCTGATTTTGGGAGCTGAGCCTGCAGAGGGGTAAGGAGAGCATCATTTGGTCCTGGATGGTGGCAGGAATGTGATGTCTGTTATCAGCTAGAGTAGCAGCAGGAAGAGGAATAGAAAACAACCTGTGTGTTGGGTTCTCCTACACAACAAAACAGCCTGGGTCTACATTTGGCAGAGAACAGCCTCCTACATATTTTCAGTGAACTTTTCTCCCAGCTGGCAGGCTGTGAGGATGCTTCCCCAGTGGCCCATGTCCTCTGTCACCCCCCCATGTATGGGCCACGGCAGAAGTGGCCTCTGCAACACTCGGGCTGCACTTGCAATGGCTGCATCAATATTAATCTCTTTGTAAACATAAACTGCCCCTGCTGCTCAGAGTCGCTTCAGATTATTCATATTGATTCAGCACTGTTAATGATTAAATACAATGTTCTTCAAAGCCTGCATTTAACAGGAAAGCTTGATTGGATTTGCCATTTTGAGGTTGGGTGGATTGTTTTCAGTTACGTTACTGGTCTTTTTTTTTTGCCTTGTGGAACACCATGTCATTTTGCAAACGAAAAACTACCCTCTTGCCTTTTAATAAAAACTTCTGTCTCTGAAGGATTCACATCGTCCTGCTTAATCAGACAACTGATATATTGCACACCTCACCGTCATCTCTGGGGCCCTCTCCCCCATGGCCATCACAAGCAGAGCAGCTCCTGCAGGTCTGACAGGCTGAGATGACCATGCCCAGAAACCACAGGCTGGAGAACAGGGGACAGAACAGGTCCCAGTGAAGGCAGACGACTGCAAAGTACCTATCTGTGTATGGCATCCCTAGGGCTCCCTCGGATAGGGAGAAAAACAATTACAAAACCTGGTTCTTATCCTAGAGAGAACTTCATGCCTTTACAGAGGAAGTCAGAAGACAAAATGCAGAACAAGGTGATTTAGTTGATGTTCCCAACAGCCTCTTGGCGGTGCTGGGAAGAAGTCCCCAAAACCCCAGTGCAATGCACTGTGCAGTTTTGCCACTGTCCATCCATCACGGAGTCCCAGCCTCTGTAGGAAATGTCCAGACTTAAATCTGAAGGAGGAACATGTTTGCATGTAGGGCCAGCAGGATACAATCACTGCACATATCTGGGGCAATAGCTATAGGTGAACATGAGGATAGTTTTACTGACAGCTGTCATTGTATTCCTTTATTTTCTTGTCTTTAAGTAAGACAGCACAAGGGCTTGACCACACAATTTAAGAACGGAAAAACAAGGAGAGAACACAACAGTGAAATTGCCAAGTTGCTACTAGTTAGTGACAGTTTAAAAAGAAGATGTGAAATCAGAGATTCAGGAAAAAAAGCCCTGACCTGACAAAGCACAGAAACCCTGTGAGAAACGGCAGAGGGAAGACAGATTGCAACACAGCAAGACTGGTCCATTGCAGGCAGAAGCAGACACCAGCATTTCCCAGGGCTGCCTGATCAGGAGGGATGGGCAGTGTGCCTGCACTGGGATGGGCACACCCCACACAGTCACCCCAGCCCAAAGCTGCGTGTGTTAGCAGCGAGGTGATTGCTGTGTACGCGTGGGCACAGGCATGTTTCTGATCTCAAGTCTCTGTGCCTGATAGAAGACGGACAAATGAAAGTGACCCAGAGGTCCAGGGTTACATCTGGTTAGACTCAATGAGATGAAATCCATTTCGGGATCTCTAATGGCCCTCACTCGGTGGTGTCACACTGGTGCCAGGATATTAAGGGCACCTGTCAGGGCTATTTTAGGAAACAGAGGCCTCCTTCCTGGTGCCCCCCTCACTGAGTTCACGTCGTGTCAAATGAGGTCTGCTGGAGCAGGGCACAGGGAAAATTGTGGTTTTAGTGGAAAACCTGGATGAAAAAGTGGCTTTCTGAGTCCCCTTGTCACACACAGCTCCAGGCTGGGGTCTGTGGGTTTATTTTTGGCATCCTCTATGCAACTTCCACCTGCAGGTTTTGGACCCAGCTGCAACACCTCAAGCTTTGCCCATCCCCAGGGAGAGGAAGAGGGTTATGGCTTTTCCTGCAGAGCTGCCTTGCGAAGCTGAGCTGTTATCTTCTTCCATGGGGAGAGCCAGCAAGGGTGAGAAAGGAAATAAATTCAGTGTCTACACAAGGAGACTTCCCTTAAGGCAGTGAAATAACTTGTGTGCTGGTCATATATAAACAGGCAAAGAAGCTGGGTTCTAACTTGTCGAAGCTCTATGGTTTGAATTTCAGATGTGGGTCTTGACATCAAGCCTGCCAAGAGGCTGAAACCCCTAAGCCTTCATGCCTTGAAGAGTCTAGTCTGGTTCTGACCCATTGCACCAGGATAAAGGCAGCAATGGCTGGGTTTGCACTACCACCAGAGCTATTTCTGGAACTACCTCACTTTCTTCTTAATTACTGCTGTAGGCTACAATTCCCCTGCTTTTAAGTGGTATGAGCTAAACTGAGCACAGACACCTCTACATGGGCAGTTGGGCTTGGGCTCCGGCACAGCCTGCCCCCTGCAGAGCCAGCGATGGTTGGGAGCACTGCAGATGCAGTGTGCTTTGCTTGATCCAGGATAACATGGGGAAAAACACACAACAGAGGGACAAAGTGTGTTTTAAAACAGTGACTACAAGGCAAACACGTTAAGCGCTCTGTATGCAAAAGCAGGAGGAATCCTTCCAGCTGAAGAAAAACCCTGCTGTTATTTGCATGTGAAACAAACTCCTGGTGAAAGAAAGTAGGTGTACAGTTTCTCATCAAATGAGTGGATCAGGCAGCCAAGAACACACTTTTCAAGATTATGTTGCAATTAATATGATTTAACATCCGAACCTCTTTTTTGGACTTGTTCCATTATCTCCCCCAAGGCTTCATCAGACTCAAACTTTCTCTTTAGAAATTCTGCTTTCCAGCACAGGGGAAGTCACCACCACGCTGCCAGCTTCCCCAGCAGCAAGGTATGGAGGCAAGGGCTGCCCTTACAACACCAGATGCATTTCACTTACTAGCCTTAAAACCTGGAGGTGAGAAGGAAAGAAACTGGGGCAAAATAAGAAATGGGCAAAGTAAGGAGTTAGTGCTTCATTTAGGAGATGCCTGACCAGCTCAGTTAACCCTGAGTACTGTTGCAGCCATGCCATGAGCTGGGTTGGGATATATTATCCACCTTTTGCTTTCAGCCTTCATCATTGTAATTGCAAATTCAGGAATTTTCTTCTTCTCTCAGACTAGATACATGGAAGATGCTCCAGGGAGTTTTGTATGCCAAGGAGTGGGATTTTTCAAATGGTTTTGGGTAGGGAGCTCAAGACACACACTGATGATTCAGTAACAAAGCTACTCCCAGAGATGGCTTGGTTAATGAGGGCTCCAACAGAGTCCTGCCTACCATCAAGCGCATCTCCGGCCACCTAGTATGGTGTTGCTGAGCCTGGTTTTCAGCTCTGTAAAGGCATCTGGAGATGAGCAGGCAATGAAAGCACCCAGAAACCACTTCTAGCTCCTGACAAGAGGCCCCTTACTGTGAGACTGCAGCCCTCTGCCACGCTGCTCATCATCACATTCCCAGGGGAAAAAGAAAAAAAACACAACTCTTTTTTTTTTTTTTTTTTTTTTTTCCACTGTTACCAGTACAAGAGTTAGCTGCTTGGAAATCCTCCCAGTTTCTCCCACCCTACTTTTTTTCCCATCTCCAAACTCACCTCCTCTGAAGGACTAAGGAATACCAGAACAACCATCACAGCCAGCACGAGCCCTACAAACACCAGTGGTAGGTACATTCCCGTAACATCCTCTACTCCAGACATGCAAGAAGCAAAGACACATTCTCCCTATACCTGTAGCATTTCCCTCCCTCAAGCCTTTGCCTCTGAGCAGGTTTTAAGAGCTCCCCATTAGCATTTCTGTTTTACTGACCTGCAGAGTTACTTTAGAAAACAGAGCACCAACTCCTATTTCCTCCACAGCATACCCACAAAACTTAGAGCTGTAGATTAAGATCAGCTATGGAGAATTTAAAAACTCATCTGTGCATGAGTGTTGCTGGCAGGAATGGAGGGAAGGCAGCGCTGACTGCCCAGGTATAAAGCCTTGGTTTGCTTCTAACAGAGCTTGGCTGAGAGCTGCTAAATGACCTGAGCTGTAGGGTTATAGCTGAGGAAGTTTGTTCTCTATCTTTTGTCGGGGCTGCTCATGTCTGTCTTTGTTAGGCATTTCTGATGACCTAGACATTCCTCCTGTACTGCTAGTGACCCTGTGCTCTTGGGGAGCTGCTCTCTAACCAGCTGGCTGCAGGCAGAAGCAAGGCTGAGCCCTGCAGTCAGGGTGCTTGCTCTGTTCTGCAGACTGCACTGCACAGCCGGGCCGGGCATGCTGGCTCTCCTCCAACCCTTCTCCTGGGTTTCATGTGCCCACCTAATCATTAGGGTATCTTCGTGGCTGGTGTTGCTTCAGGAATGAGTTCCTCCTGAGATTTCTACTTGGAGATGTCTGTCCCCATCCCAACTGCTGTGGAAGACCCCGCAGGGATCTCCTGTCCAACTACTTGTATCAATTTAATTTAGTTACGGGGAGGGTTGAAAGACCTGTGGTTCAGTTCCTAATGTAGTAAACGATCCTCTTGCTTATAAATTCTGTTGCGTCAGCAGAAGCATTTTATGTTGCTGAAGTCTGCACTAATCACTAAAAGACAGAAATATATCTTCTACTGAAATTTATCCCTGCACTTGGGCAGGGAATACAGCTAGATTTCAACTCCCTGCATCCAGGGCTAGAAAGAAATTTCCCACTCGGAACTCCTGTTGTTTTTCCTTCCTTTGGCTTTGAAACCATTGAGGGTGGCGGGAAATGGAAGAAAACAGGAAGATCCATATGGATGAAACTTGAGCTTTGTCCATCTATTTCTGACAGAAAGCAGCAGTGCTCTTCGCCGGGTCTCCTGTCCCTTTGCATGCACCACCCGAGGTGAGGGTGGGTGGGGAAGAGGGAGCACCGCTGCCCCTGCTGGGGCTGTTCCTCCCCGGGCTGTCACCCCCTGCTACCTGTGCCCTGCTACCTGCCCCTGGCACAGGAGTGACCAGGTTACAGCAGATGAAGGTTACAAGCTTGCATAAAGGGCACTTCTGTCATCAGACAGACATCTGCCCGCAGCAGGACCGAGTCAGGGAGCCTCCTCCAGCAGGCGCTGCCCTGGAGAGATTAACCCCGAAAAGGGGATGGAAAAACAGCCCTGACATGAACCTGCATTCTCCTCTAGCGAGTCTGGAGGGAGATTCAGCCGCAGGTGCAGGATCCGGTGAGTCAGGCTCCTTTTTCTCCCCTCTAATAATACCACCCTGAGAAGGGTCCCTGGGAGCTGGGACTGGGTTATGTGAGGTTGTGGGAGAGCCTGAGCAGGGGAGGTTTCCAGGAAACAGTGGAGCTTTAGTAACTCTGGAGGGCCTGGCTGTGTCTGAGCCCTGCAGAGACTGGAGTGATGTTGGATTTACACCTGTGTAAATGAGAGGTGAGATCCAGTTTGGATGTGGCTTATCAAGAAACATCACCCCCAATTATCAGGCACATATATAATAATGGGTACAGCATCCCTGAAAGGGCACTCTTCCAGCCCACATAGCTCCTGCAGAAGTCCCCACATCAGTTTTTCTGTTAGAGAGAAGACAAGCCAGGCAATAAATACAGGGAAAAGCTATGAAGGATAAATTGCTGCTGCAAAAAGAAATCCCTTCAGCCTGGCAGAAGCTCTATTTATCTTACAAAGACTTTAGTCTCAGTGTCTCCCAGGGGAACATTAATGGAGCTCGTTAGGAGCTCCCATAACAAACAAACCTTTGTCACATGCCAAGAGGACAGGCAAGTCTGCCAGCTCCCTGGTCCCCCCCAGAGACATGAGGGGATGCTTCATGCTGTAAATACCATGCCAGGGGACAATGTGACAGTGCCACTGAGAGACCCAGCTGCACAGGGGCTGTACAGCAGGGCTGCTAGTGAATATAAGGCCTTTCTCCCCTGAGGTGCTGTGGGCTTGCCACCCAACTCCCTGTCTGGGGAAGAGGGCTGGAGATGGCAGCCACGCTCCCAGGGCTCCATCTGTGCTCTGCATCCACAGGAGGCACTGTGGCTCCAGGCTGATGGTGGTGTGTTTGCTGTCTCCCCACCCTGCTGCTATGGACAGTCCCCAGCTTTGAGTTGAGTCAATCTCAACACCCACTTTATGGAGCTGCCTTCAATGAAGACATGGAACAGCAGCTGCCACTTGTCCCATCAGGCCTGGTCCTGCTCCCTTGCCCGCTTGGCACTACTGCTCATGGGAGACCTTCTTTCTGTGGTAGGGTCACGCTCTTGGCAGGTTAAGTTACTCAGCTATTGACTACATTCATTAGTCAGATATTGACACATCATGCTGAAGAAAATGAGGAGGACTGCTACAGTGACTGCTTTATTTCTCAGTCTGTTAAAAGAAAGCTGCTTCCCGTTTGCTTCTCCCCAAAAAGCTGAATATTCAAAAGGTCAGAAGGATGTCTCAGCATGAATCAGCCAAGAGACATATATCTAAGATCAAAGGGATTGTCAATCCAATTAACAGCCTGGGTTCCTGCAGCAGCAGGTATTTTATGTGTAAAAAACACTCTATTCGATGTTTCATTTCCAAGTCCAGGTCTCTCTGGAAGTCTTTCTTCTCAAGTGTTTTTTCCCATTTTCCTGCTGTCCCAGGCATCCCTCAGCTGGTAGGAGCAGTTCTCTAACTAAGAGTGTAAATTCTCTTTTTTCTCTCCTTCCCCAGAGATGCTGTCTGTCTGTTTTTTGAGGTTAATTAAAACTACATCATTTTCACATTGCAGCTGCCTGCCCAGATCAGAGGGAGGAAGCTCAGCATGTCGGGCTGTAGCAGAGTGCCAGACCCTGGGTTTCAGACCATAAACGGGGCATGAGCTGAGCAACCAGGAGATGAACCCTGCTTCCTCTGCCTGGGGATGGGGTTCCATGCTGTTGGCTGTACGCAGCGTTGCTCTGTAGAGCATCGCCTGCCCGGGCAGGTGGGACAGCAGATCTTTGCCTGACTGCACATAAAGGCACCATGGGTTGATTTAGGCAAAGCAGGGTGATTAGCGCTGGGAAAGCTAGAAGAGATGGGGACATGTTGGATGTGTAGAGGGGGCTGTATAAACCCCATCTTCAGGACCCTCCAACAGGCATCTGCTGCTCCAGGAGTCCCATGAGCTGTGCCAGAATGCCCGCAGTCCCCTTGTGCCAGGGTCCCCGCAGGACCACAGGACTCTGCCCCGCTGCAGCCAGCCTCTACTGTCAGCAGAGAGAAACCGCAGCCTGGGAGAGGAGCTTGCTCAGAATGGGTTAAAGCCAATGTGCACCACGTGTAACAACTTCTCAGTGAAAATGAAGATGGGCTATTAACACTCTGTATCAGTGCTGGTTCCTCAGGGACACCCAGGGCACCCACATTAATACCCTATCAGCACATTAGGATTCATGTGGGTACAAGAGAGTCTGCACCAAACGAATGAATAGTGATGAGGCCATTATTTTATTGGACTTTCTGGAAATGCCAACGTTCCCCAGGCAGTATTAGCATAGCCAGCAGCAGTGCTGCAGGCAGGTCAGGTGGACTCAGTGAGCCCCTGGGACTTCCAAGCACCCAAACCTCTGTGGATAGAGGCTTTTACCCTCCGAATCCCTGTCCAGTGGGAGGTAGGAAATCGCTCCAGTGCTGCTGTGGTACTGCCTGGAGGCTGCTCCCCAGAAAAGGACATCTTGTGGGAGAAGAGGACTTCATACTACCTTTGCATTGAGGCCAATATCCTGTCCCTGATAGTGGCACCTGATGTCCCAGAGGAAGATGGGGAATACACAAAGCAAGCAAGCCCTGGCCAAATGCACAATGTTTTCCTGTTCCTCAGCCAAGTTAATAATAGAGCAGGATTCAAACCCAGAGAGCCACGTTGTATTTTAAGCTGCTTCCCATTCATTCAGGGGAGCCATTAGACTGAGCACAACAGGCTGGTTCCTGGGCCATGGGAAGGTGGGAAGGCTGCAGAAAGGCCGTGGAGGTGGAGGACAGCCCCCCTTGCATTGCTCTCTGATACCCTCGTCTGGCTGAATCGGGAAGCTCAGCCTCCCAATGGACGACAAATCAACCCCAAATGGGTCCTCTTCAGCTTTTAGAACAAATGTGTGGAGTTTTGGACCAGGGGTGACTAAGCTGTTGTTGGATGGACAGGAGGGGACATGAAATGCCCTGGAAGATGTGCCCACAGATAGATGGAGATTCTGTTTCTTCTTACCAGCCATGCAGGGATCAGTGTTGAGCTGGAAGACTCCTCCTGCAGCCTGTGGCAAAGAAATGGAGGTGTAGCTGGGCTTTGAGGAAATATATCCCCCACTAGATGAAGAACAAGAAGACAAAACAGTCTTAGAAAGTGAGGTACCGCTCAGGCAGTTGCTCCATCAGGCAGCTATAGAGTGCTGAGCTAAGGGGAATTCACAACCAAGAGAAAACCAGACTTTTAAAACATGTTTGCTTCCTTCAAAGTTATTCACCAAGTGGTTTTCTATTAAAAGTAACCTCGGAGATGCAGCCACCAGGTTGACACGGCATCACCCCAGTCTGCTCCACAGTCCCCAGCTGTGCCGTGGAGATGCTGCTCTGGTACATTCTGTAATTGTTAATCAGCGCTATGTAGTGCGTAACCACTACAGGAATCGATGCTTAAATAAGCACAGGGAAGTCTTAGCTAATGAAATGGGTGCTCATTTCTATTCTGGGGACAGGTTTGTTCTCTTGCTCCTGAGAAGTATCCTGGATTTCTCCATGTGCTGAAGTTGAAGAGTGGCAGTTGTGAATACCCAGCTCTGCATCTGCTGAAATCTTTCCCGTGACACATTTGCAGCAGCATCTTGCAGATGAACCTGGCTGCTTCTACCACCCTGCCAGCACTGCATTGCTTCAGAGCTATGGGGCTCAGGGGTAGCAGGAGCGTTGGCCGCTATTTTCCTGGATGTGTCTCCATTACACAAGTATGTCTTATGAATCAATTACAGAGAGGAAGAAAATGGGGGAAAAAACAGAACCATGGGCTTCCCCTGAGGTTTCAGGGCATTTGCCTCAGGAGAGCTGCTTTGCTTCCAGCCTTGCTGTGCCTGCTTTATCTCCTCTGCCCAACCCCACTGCCTTTGTTCATCTCACTGGTGCCAAGTTTTGTCCATCCCTTTTTTAGCAATCCTTTTGGCTGGGAGAAACGCACCTCAGCTGCTGGGGTGCCCTATCTACATGGAAAGAAGCACTGATGAGGCTTCAGGACTTGGCACGAGCATCTTGTGAGCTAATGGTCACCTCTCCCTGCAGGACCCAAAAAGAGAGCGGAGGCTGCAGGCAGAGTCAGGGCTCCAGGTGGCAGAAGAAGTGGCATGTTTGTTTGCAGCAGGATGAAAACAACACTCTTTGAAAGCTTTCCAGGGACTTGCCGTGTCAGTGTATCTTTATTAAGGGTGTCAGCTTTGGAGCTCCTCTGGCATCCATGGGTGACACCACATGATCTGGCTCCTATCGACAAGAAAATCCTCTCTTGTGAAGTTCCTCTTGGTTTTTCTCATCTGTACTATGACTGCCTCTTTTCAGTCAACCTCCCTGATCCTAGAAAAGGCATCTCTTCCTCCTACTTCCCTCCTTCAAGCCCCCATCTAGGAGCTGTGTCTCTCTCTCATATCCCAGCCCAGTGTAAATACAGAACAGTTTGCTCAGCATCCTGTCAGTAGAGAAGCTTTAGCCTCTGATGGCTCTTTTCAGCCATCCCAGGATTGCTGCAAACTTGCCATTATTATCCCCATTGCTGTCTGTGGGTTCTGAGCATCTTGCTCTGAACCTGCTCCCTCCATGGCTGAGGAGGTCCAGGTTAGCCCTTCCTGCCCCCAGCTGGGGCAGACCTTGTTGCTGAGCAAATCTGAGCTCTCTCTGTTCATAACAAGCCCGTCTCTTCTGCATTTGGGGCACACTAATCCTTCCTGCCCTCAAGCACACTCCAAAAATAGCACCGAGCCCTCACCGAGCGCAGCCTCAACAGCAACAGGTGCCGCTGCGGCTGACCGGGGTGCTCAGAGCCCCTCAGCCACTGGCAAATGTCACGTAATTTCTCATGCCATTACCCCATGGGTCGCTGCCAGACACACCTGGGATGCATCAGAGGTTGGGGTGCAGGTGGCAGCACAGGAGGGCAAGCAAGGGCTCCCCCTCTTCCACCTGTCCTGCCAAAGATTCACACTGTGCCCGGCTTCCCGTGGGGTGCAGGATGTCTGTGAGGCACCAGGGTTTGATTGCCAAGTGGGATTCTCCGGCTGTTTTCCAAAACCATCCAGAGTTTGTACAATGACCAGCATGAAGTACTCAGCTACAGCCACAGGGTGAAGAGCTGGAAGTGCCATTTAACTCTGGTTAACCACAATCTGGGGATCAAAGAGTCACATTCCATCAAAACCATCTTTTTCTCAAAAAAACATCATTTCTGATTACACTTTCATAGGAAGATCTTTGAAACATGGCAAACTTCGTTTGGGATTGACGCATTCATTTTGCTTTGGTTTTGATGATAAAAGAAAACTGAAAAATTTAATTTCCTCTTCATTTGCTTTGTCCCTGAATGCACTTGTCTAGATGATGCCAAGGGTGTCCTCATTTTTCCCCTCCCCCTTCTTTGTTGTTTAAAAAAAAAAATCACAAAACTTCACCAACCAAAGCCATGTAGGAGAAAGTGGAACAGTCCGCGGGTCAGTGCACTCCACTTAGCATTAGAAAGGGGAAGGGGAAGAATGTGGCAATGGAAATGTGATGTATTTGTTTTTTTAAAAAGAAACATCTGAAATGATTTTTTAAAGATGACGAGTATGCCCTTTAAAAAAAAAAAACAAACAGAACCTTCCCAAAAATCTACCTTTGCAAGCTTGGTACTCATTGTGCAATTCTTTTCTGGTTCTACAATTTCTGCATGTGTCTTACAAGAGGCAGCAGCTGATGCTCCTGCAGGGCTTGCACAGCAGTCACACATGTGTGGGGCTGCAAACGGGAATGTGCAGTTCCCCAAAGCAGGGCACCGCTGTATTCCCTGCCCTGGGAAGGCTGGTGCCAGGGGCAACATACACCTCTGCCATAGAGCCAGGTCCCCATTACTGTACCAATGCGGGGCCATTGGAAAGGCTGCGGAGAGCAGAGCAAGCAGCCAGGATTTGTCTGACCAAAGGCAGATGTCTCCACTGAGCTACTCCAAAGCGCTTTTGTAATCTTGGTAGAAAAATAGACCTTCTAGAGAGGCAGTTTATCCTAGAATAGGATAGTCATAATTTCCTGATGTTTAGCTGACCTCTGCTTAACCAGGTTATACACTTAGATGTTGTTTGCTACACCTGGGATGTCTCCTCTGCTGGTCTTTTATTCTCCTACTTACCCCTCTTGCCTATTTAGATCTTGAGCTTTGCAGGACCAGACCCTTTCCCACATGGCTGGTGAGACACCCAGAGCCGTGGAGCTCCCTGCTTCAGTTGCCTGGTTGCTATTGCTGTTGCAAACACTGTTAATAGACATCTGCACCCCTGGACACCCGTACAGCCTTTCCGTTGGCTTGGGTGGGCTTTGAACGAGGATTAACTTGTAAAAACACGGGCTCCCCATGCAGGCTGCCATCAATACTAGCAGCAAAATAGTTAATGGTTAACAACAGCTTTAGATATTTCTCTCTTTCAGTTTCCAGTCACAACAATCTTTAGAGAAGCAGCACCAATAAACCAGCCTGGTGTTTGTAATGCCCGGATACATTTTGCTGTTATTTTTTGTGTTTTAATTATCATAATTTCCATTTCTGCAACACCCCTTCTTCCTGTTTTTCATTTCCTGCTGTCAGATGACAGCCTGGTCTGTGCAGATTCAGATTTTCATTATGAATTTCACTGACAGACATGTACAAAAAGAAAAGCAGACAAATAACCCAGCCCCCATCACTTCCCCAACAGATGAGGCAAAACCAGTCCCCTCAACATCAGGATTCTGCAACTGAAAGGTGACCCCTTCTATCAATTTCCATGGAGACCAAAACAGAGCATCTGGGATTTAAACATTCTCCCATCATAATCAAAATTATGGTAAATTACCAGCACAAAGTTATTTAATCCAACATTTAGTGGGATTTGTGCCTATAGAATTGAAAGCAAATGTGTCTGGGAGATCCAGAAATCAGCTTCTGCCTCGGGAAGGCAGAACGGTGCCAGCTGGGGCTGGTGGGGCTGTTAGAAGAGGCTCAGGAATAATATCAGTGCCATGACAGCAGCACCCTTGGGTGGCGTGTCAGGTCAAGGAAGCGTGCCTGGAGAAAGGCACACATCCTCCGAAGGCTTCTAAGGCAGGGGAAGTACCTGCTGCTTATGTCCTACTGTGTGAGTTTTAGAGGGATGCTAAGAGATGGAGGACCACTGAGTGAGGGGCTGTGGCTGTGGCTGGGAGGGACCATGGCTCGCAGGTTCGTGTGGGAACTGAGACACCTTTGAGGGCATGGTCCCCCCAGTCCTCCTCCATCCTCCAGGGCAATCTGTGCCCAGAAGCAACAGGGCACTGCAGCAAGGCATCCTACAAGGATGGGGACTGAGAGCCCTGCTTGCATGGCAGCTAACAGAATGACCCTAAAAATTGCAGCTGGAGCAAGTGAACATTTCTTTCCTCCTATTTTGCTGCTGGCTGCACATGAAAAGCCCCTGACTTCTCTGTAGCCTCTGCTATTAGCCAGGTAGCGTGAAAGCTAGCCAGATGTGGAGTTTTTTATTAACCTGTTTACATTTGCAAGTTATGAGGCATCTCATCTGCTGCAAGAGGTGATGGTGCCAGAGTCTCAAATGAACAAACAGGTCAGGAAGCAGGGAGCAAAGAGACAATCTGCTGCTCAGTGTGGGTGGAAAGGGGTCGTTTGATTCCTGGAAGGATTAAACTGACTCGTAAAATAGCCTCATTCAGACAGCAGCATTTGCGAGCGCTGACATCTTAGCTAAACGAGGTTCTTTACCAGCCATTTGAGAAAGCAATTTTACATGCTGCTCTCAAGAGGTTTAAGTTGCCATAATTCATGTTCATACCTCTAACCATGAAAGGATGAAGAAAAGGTTTATTGCAGTTATGTGCAGCAATAATCTTCTCACAGCTCTTTTCTCCAGATTGCTTTAAAGCTTTAGAAACTTTAGAAAGATATTTGGACACATCCTGGGATGTCTGGAGGCAGTGGGATTGTGTGTGCTCTTGGCAAATAAGGCTCACAATTTATCCAGTCCCAAAACCCAGGACTGACCTCAGAGCTCAGTTAATCCAGATACGAAGTCTGGGAGATGGACAAAATCCATCCTGTTAACTTGCTGGAGGCCTGCAGAGTTTAGACAAGCCTCTTAAATGTGGATGGGTAGGTACCTGGGTCTGTGTGTGGCTGGCACATAAGTGTCTGAGCCATAAGTGACTTTGGAAATGTCCTTAGAAAGCAGGGGTGAGATGCTGAGTTTTTGTGGTTTGCAGTAACACTAAAAAGTGGAGGTATGGCACCAGGGAGACCTGCATACAGTTAAGCAGCAGCTCAAGGCCGTCTCTGTTTCTTGACAAAAGACATACTAAATTGCCCTGGCAGGTCTGCATGCAGGTCCCACCAGAGGACCGGTCCCCAGGCTGTGAGGACCTGCAGTGTGGATGCTGCCTGAAGCCCTGTGCTCACTGACAGCCAGAGAAGAGGCTGCTGACAGGTGTGGCACAACCACTGCCTTCAACATGTTTATGTATTAGGGCACTCCAGGCCCTCCAATGTTTTAAATTGGGATGATTAATCGTCTAATCATGAATTCTGTTGGAAACATGTCATTTTGATTCTTACGTTGTTTGGGGATCCAATTCCTCCCCTGACAATTGCTTCTGAAAAGCTGCAGTGTTGTCACTGCCACCCTGCCCCATGTCACCAGGGAGAACAGCTGGGGACTGAGGAGGAATTAAGAAGCCTTCTGCTCTACCGCTGATCTGAAGTTTGGGAAAAGAACCAGCCCTTGGGCCCCTACGCTGCCACATAGGAGACTCCAGATTCCTCTGTTGTCATCCTGTGAAACCCTTGGGAGAATCAGAACCCTCCTTCATCTGTCTTTTTTTCTCCTTGGTTTCTTCGACCTGTCCTCCTGCTGCTCTGCTCCACAGCACCTGCAGGACTGGTACCCACACAGACTGCCTTGCTTTTGCTCAGATCCTCTCTAGCCTTGTCCCATAGCCCCATTCCCAGAGTGCCTGGAGATATTGCAACCCATTACCCATCAGCAAGTTTCATGGAGAGGCCCTGCAACCTGCTCTGGTGCACTTTGTGTTTTGATTTCCCCTGGCCATTCTGCCTGCATTCAGCCTCTCTCCCAAGTAGAGCCAACACCTCCCCATGAGCTGCCACAGGCTCACAGCAACCTTCTGTTCCCACCGTCCAGGTGCAGTCCCTTCCTCTGGTGCCGCTCGATGAATAGCATAAAAGAGAAGAGTGGGAAGAGGAGGACTTTTCATTCTTTATTTGTAGGAACAATTTGTTCGGTGAGAAGAACAGAGCTCTTACAATCACAATGGTGCTCCCGCCGAGCACTGAACACAAAGACTCCCCAAGCAAGCGCTCCACATGCACCGAGCCTGCCGAGCCCCCGTGCTGCTCACGGTGCTCCCTCCACGAGGAGCTGCAGCTCCAGCTCATGGATATGATTTCCAGGCAGGACAGTCCCGTGCACTCTGCCACAGCACAGACCTCTGCCTCCCACCAATCCCCAGTATGGCTGCACAGGCACTACTGGAGCATCACCCACCTCCATTGCTCAGCTTGGGCTTTGCTGAGATGGAGGTTTCGTTGCGTACTGTCCCTAGCAGGCGTTCGCTCCCCACAGGACACGAGGCTGATCCTTGCCAATGCTGGTCCGCTTTCGGCCACATCTCTGCGCCTGCCCCTTTCCTGCATCCCACGTGCTTTGCAAAGAGGGAGAGAGCAGCTCCACAGCCACTGAGGAGACCTGGCATTGCCAGAAGTCCTGGCTGCTCCGCTGGTGGGTACAGATCCCTGACAAACTCTGCACGGCTGAATTAACAACAGGCTCATTCTGTGCCAAGCTATGGGAAGGACAGGGAGCGGCAGCAATCAGGGAGCCAGAGGGGTTCTTGGAGGAGGAAAGAGGAGCGCAGGCCAAATGGTAGAGCCTGATCAGGACATAATGAGCATCAGGTATTTGAAGAGCTTCACTAGGAATAATGGAATGAAGTTTTCAGGAGGAAATGCAGGTGGAATACTAATAGCAGCTCCTGACTTGGACTACAGAGCAATCTCCCAAAGGACAGCACAATAACCCTGGTGTCAGGGCATTTAAAAATAGACCCACCGCACCACCAGTAAATGTAATACATGGAACAAGCCTGAAGGGTCATAGGCAGATGGATTTTTAATACATCTCTTCTATCTCCAACTCTTACAACTCTGCAAGGAAGCAATCAGCAATAAGCAGGTCGCTGCTTTTGGGCTATGCTGGCAACTTATCAGAGCAAGTGTATCCATTTCACCTACTGCAACCTGCTCTTGCACATGAGAGGATTTGTGAGAAAAAGAACTACGATGATCCCATGCATGTCTCTAACCTGAAAACTAATCCCAAAGGCAGTGTTTCCAGTGCATAATAAGTGACTAGAGCCAGCCAGGAATCTTCTGAAGAACAGGTTTTGGTTGGGAAATATTTCCATTCAGCAGTCACACAGGTTTGAACAAAGCCTTGGTGGGGCATCTCAGAGGGAAGAGTATGGGAGAAGCCAGGCTCCCCTGGAGCAGCCAGGAGCCCTGCCAAGGGATGCCCAGGCACCCTGGCTCCCTCCTGAGTGTGGGAGTTGTGGGAGAGCAGCAGGGCATGGGAGACCCCCCCTCTCCCAGAGAAATGGTTCCCCTCTGCACTGGGGCACACAGGCTTTCCATAAAATGGGATACTTGACCATGAGCGGATGCTGCTGGTGTGCCAGTTTTTAGCAAAATGGGTAGGCACAGCCAAGGCTGAGCATAAACTGTTACTGCACAGCTACAGCATTGTCTAGAAAGGCTCGTGTCTGCCAGTCTCAAACTGGCTGTGTTAAATGGGCCTCTACATGGGTATCTTTTGGACTGAGCAGAAAAGACTGCCAGGTATTAAACCTCTGTGAACACGCTGGTAGGAACCTGCCCTGGCTGGGGATTTGGCCCCCTGCAAGTGTCCAAAGCCAGGATGCAGACATAAGTTTGCTTCATTACAGCTGGGAGTGCTGGAAGGGCAGAATCTGGGCAAGCAACTTGCACAGAGACACATACCCTGCACAAGCACAGCTGCACATCTGGTAGAACGGCTCTGCAGAGTTTATGCAGCCTACAGCTGTCCTGCTGTTCTTCCCAACAAGGGTTTGCCCTGCCTGTTCTTAATTCTTGAAAGATCAAAATTGCACGTCCACCCCAGGGAAAGTATTTCTGGTTTAACTGCAGCCTTTTCCTCCTGCCTCATATGCCCACGCCGTGTGCATGGCCAGATCCTGCCCCCTCAAGGCATACACCTGCCCCTTGGCCCGCTCCCCTCCCACAGACACAAGCACATTCCCCCTCTCTCCGTCCTCTCCCGGCTGCAGATGTTTGTGGGGAGGGTGCTCTGTTAGCAGCTTTGCATCAAGCAGCAAGAAAATAAATAAATAAATATGATTGCACATGAGGGAAGGATTTTGCAGCTGGAAGCCCAAGAGAGAAGGTCTGAGATGGGGCTCCCCGCACAGTTCGGTACCAGCATGTTTCGCCCAGGCCTCTGGGAGCAGCTCAGTGAACAGAGACCTGCAGCCGCCCAGCTGGGCACAACAGTCTGCAGCTGGGACACCACCTGCAATTAAAAAGTGCACATTTTCCTCTGGTTTTGAATCAGTTTTTCCTACAATTTCCTGTCTGAGCCTCCATCACTCCCTCCATCTCTGTCTCTTTCTCTGCTGAATGAGATTTTTAAAATCCATGATGCAGGAGCTGAGTGTGCAGCCTGCTGGCATGCTCATTTCCACAGCTACAGGAGAGGAATAGATGCTCTATCATGTTTTGGGGCTCAGGTGTTAAAACTCTGCTCCCAAGTGTGGCTGGTTGTGCTAGCATGTGACTGCTTGCAACTAAAAGAATTGCCAGGCTCAAGCCTTTCTCCTGTATGAAGTCCAGGCATTGCAGTTGCAGATTTGTTGGCATAAGGAGCAAACAAAGGCCACGTTACATCTGCACAGTGCAAAATCAGCCCCATCTAGCAACAGCACTGCACTGGGCAGCACAGCTGTGCACTGGGCAGGATTTGCCCTGTGCTAATACTTCTGCTGTTTGTGAGGGTCTGTGCCCCACATCGCATGCAGTACACATAGGCCTAGAGAGAAAAAGAGGTAGACAGAGAAGACACCAGAAGGAGAAACAAGCACAGAATAAATCAAAACAATCTTCCACATTCCTTCTCGCCCAGTCTTGGTCAGATTCCTGTTTTGTCTGGAGCCCCAGCCAGCACGTGGACAGGCAGCTGTGGGCAAGTCCTGCCAGTCTCCTGACCCAACCATAAGGCAGTGACCTTGCTGTGCCTCTTCCAAACCAGGCACTGGAGATAGCCACGTGGTCCTGATAGCCCCTTCCCTTTTGAAAGTGCTTTCCAAGGATGCTGTGCCAGGGGAACCCCTCAGCACCTTTTGTGGTGATTTAGACATTCACCTCCTTCAGTTCACAGGGCTCCTGTAGCTTCTTTCCAGAGCTGGTTTCACATGCAGTGACTCCTGAAAAGTGCCTCTCTTAGTGCCGGTCCCCCATCTGTGTCCTCCAATGCTTGAAGTGCTGGTAGAGCCTTTCTTGGTCCTCTGGTTATTCTTCATCAGCTTCTCCTTCAGGCGATGCACGATGGGCTATGGGTTGGGATGAAGACATTTGCCAAGGCAATCACTTCCCACAGCATCCCCAGGCTCAGAGAAGCAATGCCATGCTCCCACTCAATCTCTTCAGAGCCCTCATGAGCTCAGGGTGGTGAGGAAGAGAGGTCAGCCCACTCAGCTCTCAACCATTCCTGGACACCCAGGGATCTCTGTGGGACAGACAAAGAAAGAAAAAAAAAAAAGCATCAGTTTAGCACAGTAGAGGTTGGGGTTAGAGGAGAGATTCAGATGCTGAAGCCAGGAGAGAGATTACACTTCCCCAGGACTTGCTGGTCCTGCCCAGTGTACACCATGTCCACTGGCTCTATCTTAGCCTTCAGGCCCACCCCCAGCTGCTGTTGAACACCCCCTGTAAGGCACCAGTGGATGAACAAGCAGCAGGAGCAGCCCACTCTCTCCATGCCGGGTGGACAGAGCTGGGCTCCAGCTTTTCCCTGCCCATACATGCCACCGTGTGCTGCTGCTGCACCTCCTCAAGGGGGGTGGCTTCAGCCCCCGCGGTTTGCAGTGAGGCTGCTACAATGCCGTTGCACTCCTGAGCTCTGTGAGTGGGATGATCGACCAAGCCCTTTGGCACGGGTTGCACCTGGGTGCTTTAGTACCCAAGCAATGATTTTCCTGCAGTAGCTACCAAAAAGCAAAGTTTCTTTGCATGAAATAATTTGAATAGACAGATACATCTCTAGATATACACTCAGGTCAGCTGCCCAGGAGATAAGAACACATTTCCTTCTGGTTTTAATATCTGTGAATCTACAAAAGGGAAGAAACAGCTTTTTCTTGATTGTGGAGATACCCTAATGACAGACACATTAGATGGAAAAATGGGAAATTAATCTTGAGTTACAGAAAGGAACAAGTATTGGATATGCCTGTGCTTTTATTTATCTGCAAGTGATATTTTAATAAGTACATGTCAAAGATTACAGTCTGTGTGTGTGCGGGGAGAAAGCAGCATTTAAAACCAGAACAGATCTGAAGAAACAAAAAAACCATATCTGTTCTCTGGGAACACAATGCTTCTCAGAAGAATTCTGGGTATCCGTGATTAAGTTTTATTTCTTGTGCAAATCAAAGATGAAGTTCCAACATGAGAGAGATGATTTGCCACAGTGTCAGTTGCCAGCATCTCTTTAAAGAGACTACTCACACTCCACCTGCCCTGCAAAGTGTATCTGTTCCTTCCTTCCTTCCTTCCTTCCTTCCTTCCTTCCTTCCTTCCTTCCTTCCTTCCTTCCTTCCTTCCTTCCTTCCTTCCTTCCTTCCTTCCTTCCTTCCTTCCTTCCTTCCTTCCTTCCTTCCTTCCTTCCCTCCCTCCCTTCCTCCCTTCCTTCCTTCCTTCCTCCCTTCCCTCCCTCCCTCCCTCCCTCCCTTCCTTCCTTCCTTCCTTCCTTCCTTCCTTCCTTCCTTCCTTCCTTCCTTCCTTCCTTCCTTCCTTCCTTCCTTCCTTCCTTCCTTCCTTCCTTCCTTCCTTCCTTCCTCTCTTTCTTTCTTTCTCTCTTTCTTTCTCTCTTTCTTTCTCCCTTCCTCCCTTCCTCCCTTCCTTCCTTCCTTCCTTCCTTCCTTCCTTCCTTCCTTCCTTCCTTCCTTCCTTCCTTCCTTCCTTCCCTCCCTCCCTCCCTCCCTCCCTTCCCTCCCTCCCTCCCTCCCTTCCTTCCTTCCTTCCTTCCTTCCTTCCTTCCTTCCTTCCTTCCTTCCTTCCTTCCTTCCTTCCTTCCCTCCCTCCCTCCCTCCCTCCCTCCCTCCCTCCCTTCCTTCCTTCCTTCCTTCCTTCCTTCCTTCCTTCCTTCCTTCCTTCCTTCCTTCCTTCCTTCCTTCCTTCCTTCCTTCCTTCCCTCCCTTCCTTCCCTTCCTTCCCTTCTTTCAGAAACACACAGCCCCAGTATCGCACCTTATTGCCAAGAAGGAGTCTACTTTGCACAAAAGAAGGAAGAAAACTCTTTCACCTTTTGTGTTTCCTCCTCCTAAAAAAACCCCTGTGGACTGCAATTACTTCTGCTGGTGCAGCCTGTGCAGTGAAGTGTGGGCTGGGGCTGGCAATCATTAAACACCAAGCTAAGGAGAAACTGATTTGCTAAATCAGCTGGATTTAGATGACTTGGACACGTTAATTGCTACTGTTTAGGTTTGTACATGTGGCACTGTGGGCTATCAGAACCTAAAGGCATTAGAATGGTAGCCCAGAAATCTTGCGGATCAGGAGCTCTTTAGAGAATCTCTGGGATTTCCCATGTGGAATAAGTAGCTTCACAACTCCAGCAATTTCCACAGGCCCCACAGTCATGCAGCATGGGACCAAGGACTGAGAGTTTAACCAGAAAGGAAAGCCATACCCAGATATGAAGACAATGAAATTAGTGACTTTCTGCAATGCGATATCCTAAGCATGCCGGAGTTTTTCCAGAACAAAACTGGAATCTCTGAGTGAAGTTTCTCTGCCCTTTTTCATCAGCTTGAAGCCAAAAGCCTCTTCTTCAACTATCCTATAGATGGTGCTTGTAAGCTTACAAGGGAACTCGAACTATGCTGTGAGCTCCCAGGGCAAAGCCCCTGTTGTAGGGAGTTCAGATGGGAAGGAGGAGGGAATTCTCTAAACAACTTGCACGTCTGCATTCAGGAAAGAGAGGCATGAAGCAGAGCAACATTATGTTTCTGACTTTGCATCCCTCAGCCTGTGATTTAATTGACTCCTTTTCTAATTGGAAAGAGCTTTGCTCTTTGTAGTAGTGCTACTAACCATTCTCATCCCTCACAGGCCAGACCCCGAGGTCCTGACTTAGCTCTTCATTGGAACCCAAAAGAAGTCAATGTCTCTTGATATCTGGATCTATTATGACACGATTATTGTAACAGTGACTTTCTGGTATTCCAAATCCAAGCCACACACATGAGTTTTGACAGGAGACAGAAGTCCAACGTTCTCTTCCTGCTGCCCCATTGGATGAGCTTCACATTCAAGCTCTGGTTTCTATGGCAATAATCAGAGTTTTGTTTCACGACTGGTAAATCTTCCGCTCCCTGTCAGCGAACGCATCTGCTGAGTTATTCACTGCTAGTGAGAACAAAATGGGTGGGAAAACTGGGGCCATGCTCCCTTAGCTCTCATTTCATGTCCACAGGGCCACCTTCCAGCTGAGTGTGCGGACAAGGAGGTGAGCGTGAGCCTGGGATGCCAAAACCCACGTCTGGAGCTCGGAGCAGCCACCCATCCACTTGGATGTGGGAACTATTTCGTGCACCCAGCCGGGGTTCCCTGGGGCCAGGAGCACGGAGAACAGTTTTATTCCTCCTGCCTGTTGATGATAGCTGTGGCTGGACTCTTGGATAAGAAGTGGAAAGGGAAGAATTGCAGTTCTTCTCTGGTTTCTGAGTTTCTCCTGCTGCCTCCCACCTCTGCCAGCATAGTGGAGGCTGACAGATGGGTAAAGCATGGCCTCAGCTTTTTTAAAAAAAAGAAGGGTGAGATCTTAGTTCCCTGGGACACCCATGGTCCCAACTCGCTCTGTGACACCTCCAGGCTACCTGGTGGTTCACATGGACCCTGTTTCAACTCGCTGGCTTTAAAGCAGTTATGTCACACATGGCTGCATTTCACTGTGTGCAAACCAAGCCACTCCGAGCAAATGTGTGCTATTAAAAAAGAAAGTCACTTATGAACAATTAGGAGACTGGCCAGATGCCAACAGAAGAGGGGTGTAAATCAGCTTGTCTCCACCGGCTTTAATGGAGCAAGGCTCATGGACTCTGAGGCGACCACTGGGATCTCCAATTTCCTGAAGAGCAGCCACCAGAAATCCAGGCTCTCCTTGCCAAAGTCTCTTTAAACAACAAGGTTGTTTGGGAAGCCCTACAGCTTCAAGAGGAAATATCCACTTTTCATCTCCTTCTGCTTAAATTTGCAGTCTGCAGGCTGAAGCCACAGCAGAGCAGAGAAAGGGGCCAGCACCCCTTTTACAGCCAGGCTTTCACTTCTAGCCCTTTAGAGACAAGGTGGGAAAATCTAGAGAAACAAGTGAGTAGGGATTAACACCCTGAATGCTGCCAGCACAGAATGCCTACAACAACTGCTTGTGTCCTCTCAGAGGAGAAAAGTGCAGCCAGCATTCCTACCCCTCCGGACTGGCTCTTTACACCAACTGCAAGGGCAGCTACTCTGTCTTCAGCTAGGAACATCGGTTCTTCCATGGACACTTGCCTGGTGTCCATCAAGCTATGAGGGTATCACTGCCTTGCTCTCCATCATCATCATCATCACAACACAAGCCAAATGGTCAGGTTCACCCCTATATGACTCTCCTGGAATAGTGACAGGCAATGGGACTAATCACTTTACACAGGAGCATTGGTTTATCCTTTCTTTTCATTGATGACCTACTACATGGAGCTCTTTGAGACACAAACTGTGGTAATGGTACAACTCATTTCCATCAACTTAATGCCACTGAAATCCATGGAGTTCTCTCCATCGTCGCCACTGCATCCCAGAGCAAACCCTGGCCTGCTGTTCAGTAACAGTGCTAGGACATGCTGAGCCCAACTACTTTTTCTCTTGTTCTGGTGTAAATCAGCAGCGACATTCTGAAGTCAAGGGAGTCCAAATTTCTTTTATACTGCCATTATGGCACTGACGTCAGTGGAGCTATTTCAGATTTATGCTAGTGTCATTGAGAAAGGAATTAGATCTAATTCATTTACACCACTGTAAAACTGATGTGCAAGGGGAACTGGGTTTGCAGCACACAGCCCCGTCCAGGCACTGATGGAAGACAGGGCTAGCTACCCAAATAACGGCATAATCTGAATAATCCTTATTTATGGTCTCTGAATGTGTGCGCGCACGTAGGAAAGAGGTTTGGAAGATGGCAATTAAAATAAACAGCAGATCACTTATCCTAAACATCTGCCTCGTAAAAGCAGAAAATCAGATGTTGCCCTGGAACGTGTGCTATTTGCTGCTCCGAGTAACACAGAGGGAGCACAGCTCGCCTGACCCCTTCCAACATTTCCTCTGCCCTGAGATCTGAATTCCTCAGGGTTCACAAGTCAAAACATAATATTCAAAACAGAAGTCAGCTGAAGAAACCTTGTAGCCTCTGTTCTTGACCAGTGCCTCTTCACTGGTGGGAAGCTTGGTTTTGCTCACCAGACAAACACAATGAGAGGGATGGACCACCTGCATCCCACAGAGCAAGGGATGTGTGGAGACAGGCCACATACATTCATCTTGCTAACTACGTAACCCATTGGGTATCACTGATTTACCTTCCCTTATTTTGTTTCAGTACATTCCTAGAAGAGGTGAAAGACTAATGATGAAATCAATTCTGGTCATTAGTCATAACACACCCCAGGCCAAGGGCATCCATTCTGCAGGATGGAGATCTGATGAGAAAGTAAAAATGACCTTTTCAATCAGTGGGAATCAACTATTGCCCACATAGTCACAGTAGGACTTTGAAATTCCCCCTAAGGGACATTTCCCAAGGGGTCAAGAAACGGATGAAGAGGGAAAAATTTCCCTCCCTGGCCCTAGGCTGTAGATTGGCTGTAGATTCTCTTAGTGTTTTGCTAAGTGGTTTTGTAAATCTTAGAAGATTACTTCACTTAATTTGAGACATGTACACTGTGGAAATCTCCATCTGAGCTAGTCATCCAGAGAAATGGGCTCCTCTAGGAGTCCAGTCCTTCAGACTAATGTAGCTATCTGCAAGGCAGCTGAGCAGCTCTTCCTGGAAGCATCAACTGGATTCAGGGTGAAGTGAGGGCAGAGCAAAATGGGGTTTCACGCTACAGCCTTCCTGCACGCCAGGCAAAGACTGTCAGCCTTGCATTGCACAGTCTCTGCATCTAAAGGGGGGTCTTCCAACCTAGTAAAGATTGGCTCAGATTCTCCGCTCTTTCCTTTCCTGCCTCTTCAGTCTCTCTCTGGAAACTCTTCCTATTTTATCATGTTTCAGCAACCTGTCATCTACCATTTGCCAACAATTCTTCCTATAACCTTTAAATAGCATATGTTAAAAGTGCAGGGTGTGAAAAGGAACCTAGGGTACAAAAACATGAAATGAACCGTCAGTTGCTTCTTCACAGATCAAGATAAAAGAAGAACTAGTTAATGTGTGATAAGAAGCTGAGGTGTAAGAGGTGCACAAGGAACCCCAGAGTGTACCAATCCCAGAGTTAGGCTACTTTATGACCATACTTACTTAAGAAAGGAAAAAAATTACATCCCCGACCTTTTAGTTTCCTGTAATCCAAACCTGTGCTTTAGGGCATCTCTGTACTTGGCTGTATGAGGTGATGTTCTGGGTGACACATGGTGATGCTGCTTGTTTTGTTGCAGGGCTCTGATACAGCATCTTTCCTCCACAGAGTTCATCCATGACTCCTAGGTACAAGTCACAGCCTTGGGAATGCCTGGCAGTGCCTCTCAACACTTTATAATGCATCCATCAGCTCAGCGGTAGTATTTCTTCCCTGTCATTCTCCCCTGCAACAGTTTGTACTTCTTTTATACTTCTTTCCCATGAGCTGTCCTATGACAGGGATCCAGCAGCTAATGCAACAAAGCCAAACTTTGACACAACTTCCCAGTTAGCGTCAGTTCTTAGCACAGCTTGCTCCCCACTAGCCAGGCACCGATTTAACTTCACATCTCCACTTGTTGGTTGTGGAATCAAGCTTCTCTGAAGACCTAAGTGCTCTTTGTCCCTTATCAGCAGTTGAAGAACACAGATCTCCCACCACTAGGATATCACTCAAATCTGCCAGGGTCTTGGTGAAGATCACTGTCTCTTAAACTGATGCAGATGGCAGTCACGTCACTAAATCCCAAATCTGGATCTTCATTTACTTTGATGAGAAATAATGTCCTTATCAAATTCTAGGTTTGAAGGACTTCTTTTTTTCCTGGCAGAGGATCATCAAAGTAACTCTGGAAAGTAGCCAGAATGTGAACAGCTGCAAAGCAACAGGCTTTTAAAAGCTGGGTTATCTTATTTCTCTCTCGTTTACCTGCCCCAGCTTTTCTGAGGGGGTTGTTTCTTTCTTTTTTTTTTTTAATTTTTGGGAATTGGGAAGGACATTGTTTGCTTTGACTTCTGTAATCATTGAACAGATTGAAGGTGGTTCCCAACAGAGCAACAATTCTCTGTGAAACTATTAAATCAAACTGTAAAATCCTGCAATCTCCCAGCAGGAGATCTTGAGTGTTGGAGAGTTGGGAGCCTTGTGTAATGTTTTTCTGGGGTTTTATGTTTTTTGGCAAATAATGATTTTTCCTCCCTGTGTGTGGTGGAGGTAGTCTTTGCTACTTGCAGGGCTGTCAAAACTACTCACAACAGTGAGGACCCTTCAGTTAAGTGTCACTGGCATTTGAGTGGCAAGCTGCTGGTGATGTGGGCACTACCAGCTCAAGTAGAGAACCACCACCGACTTCTTTACAACTGTGTTTTTCCCCATTAATTCAGAAGTTCTACATTTTCCTGCTACACTATGATTTGTTGCTGTGTAGGCTACTTGCAAATAAACAACCAAAAGAATCAGCCTTTGATGGAAGCTGCTAAGCTGAAAGCAGTCGACGCTCTGATGAGAGAGCATGGCAGGGTTGTTTCTCAGGTTTGATGAGGTTGGATCCCTCTTATGGTCAAGTTGTTCCCCAAGGCTCTGTAGGTATCATTCTGGCCCAGGACTATTTGAAGTGACAGGCTGCCAGCCCCAGGAGACAGAGGTGAACCATCATCAGGACAACCAAATTTAAGGGCCATTATGACAGACATTAAACCCAGCTAATGGTCCTCTGTATGAGAAAGGGCCAGGGATCTGACAAACGTGACAGAAGTGGCATAACAGCAGGTTATTTAGTGCTTGCCTGTCAACGCCTGGAGGGGCTTCACACTAAAAAAAAGTCCTGCATTTTGAAAAATAAACATCTGTGGACATTTGGCCTCAAGCAATGAAAATCCTTCTCCAGACTTAGCGTCATCACTTGTGGAATTCAGGTCTGAACTCTTGATTTCCTCCAACTGCTTCAAATGCTCCAAGGATTTCTGGGAAATCCTGTAAATGGATTTTGGGTGGTCTGCTTAATTGTTTTATGCAAAATAACCTAGGGTCAGCAGAAAATGCAAAATAATTTTTGTTTTAGAAAGTCCAGTAGTGTCATGGGGCAGCTCTCTGGTAACGCATGGAGCGCTCAGCCAGGGTTTTGTTTTCTACCACAAAAAGCAGGGTTATGCTCTCCATACTGCCTTGTGACATGGGGAGATGCTTATATGAGAGGATCCTTCTCAGCTCTGTTGAGGGACTCCATGACTTGGCAGCAGCCACCACAATGCTCCAGTCCTAAATTGTTCTTAAAGGTCTGACTTGAAAGAGCAAACACAGGGAATTAGGATTAATGCTGTCAAGGTCAGGTGGCTTAACAGAAGCCATCATGAAGTCATCACAGTGTTCCTCAAAGCTGCATGAAGCCATCGCAGCGTCCCTCAAGGCTACCTCCATGCTGTATTGGTGCAAGGGTCCAACAGGTAACAAGCAAAACTGCTTCTTTTCCCTGTAAAAGGCTTCCTTTTTACTGAATAAAGCGGGAAGAGTGAGCTTTTCCCATGCCCAGCATATCATTGCTAGTAAAGGGGGACTGAGTCAGATTCAGAGACCCAATCCACCACCAGCAATCTGGCTGGAGTTAAGGGAATGGGAAAGAAGGTCCAGATCTCTGCTTCCGATTCACTGGCAAACATCCAAACCAGCTGTCCCATGGTTGGTCAGAGCACAGAATCACATTCTTAGAGGAATTTGGTGCATTTCCTACATGCATACACCCATAACTGACAGTCACAGCTACCCAGATTGTTCTAACCTAAATTCTGCCTCCTTGAACCAAGCATTTCCATGATGATTATCAGCCTTGAATAAGGGACAGGGACACAGATGGCATTCATGCCAGGTGAAATTGGGCATTACCATCTCTCCCTTTGGAAACACAGAGACTTAAGATCCCCATTTGTGCTTTGCTGTGAGATTTTGTGACACTGCTGTGGTTCCCTTGAGACTCTTCCTGGAGGGAAGAGGCAACAAGAGAGTGCGAGACACAGAGGACGTCCTCCCTTCGTCTGTCACGTGCAGCTCTGCGGCTGTCTCTCTCGCAGACGCCGTTCCCATGCAAGGCTCCAGTGGGGATGATCTCTGATCCCAAGGGCACAAGTGGAATGGCCTCGGATGTGGGAAATGGTTTACAACCAAGTCCCTTATCCTCAGGCAGCCTACGAACCCCACTCTAGCCCCAGGGGCTAGGCAGGGTGCAGGGAGACTGAATGAGACACTTTCACCACACTTAATAATTGCTGCACCCTGCTGAGCTGCCACAGTCCACTCCATAAGACGGAAACTGGTGGCTGCTGGGGTTTCATTTCCTGCTGGGAAGGAGTGGAGCCTGGTGGAGCCTTGCCAGAGAAGGAGACGAGTGGTTTGTGTCCATCCACGTCCAATGCTCCTGCCACCCAGCCCACCTCCAGACTGCTCTTCTCCTTCCTCAATTAAAGCCAGAGCGTGATGTGCATTGGCTGCTGACCCCACGTGATGCCAGAAAGGGTCTGAAGTGAGGCCACATGGAGGAAATGGCTCTTGTGACCCTCTCCGAGAAGGAAGGAGGCTCCTGCCTGCAGCCCCCAGCACCACAGTGTGCAGCTGGCGGCTGGTGTCGGAGCGTGGTCCTGCTGGCGGCTGGGAGGAAGGAGGAAGGGAAGGCATTTATTTGCCTGCTTACGTCAACACAAAAGTATTTATTTCCCTCATTTTCAAAATGGTGTGTTTCATCTGCTGATCTCGAAGCAGTTAGGAAAGAAGCATTATCTCTCCCACCCAGCAGATAAGTGGCTATGATCTGACCAAGGTCGCTTAGCAAGCCAGAGCCACTAGTGATATAAATGTGGTTTCCAAATCTACAGTCTTCAGACAACTCTCTGTGCTCTGACATCCCCTGATGAATGTGTGAGCTAACACTAATGTTAGTTTATGACTAACATGATTAATGAGGTAATGTTGTAACTAGTTTAGACTCTCAGAGACATAGCGGATGCCATTTCACCCACAAATAAGATTCTTTATTGAAATAAATCCCTTCCTTTCCTTTAGAACTTATTCTTCAAAACTGTGTATTATCCACCTGCTTGACTTCTTGAGATTGGGACATGGCAAAGAGGACAAGGAACAGGGCAGCAGCTGCCTGTGAGAGGTAATTATGGGAGAAATTCAGTTCTTGCAATTTCAAATCACTCCATCGTGTTACATAAATTTGTATTCGGCAAGAGGATACAGGCCGTGGGACAGCTCAAAAGCAGCTGGTCCTAAATATGACTTTAGTGATGTATTTTTAAGCATCACCACTTGGGAAGGAAGTAGTCACCAGTTTCTGTCTGCTACTGTCCTCCTGCTGGAGGGGGACCACACCCAGAGATGTGGAAATATTTCAGGGTCTGCCCAGGACAGATTGGGTTTGTTCAGGGGCTCAGGGTGGCTTTTAGCCAGACTGCAGCAGGTGCACAGGGCGAAAGGGAAGCTTCTCTGATGAATGGGAATCAAAGTAGAAAGAGAAACTGGTGAAATGTTAGTGCTGCAGCAGGGCAGGAAGCGTTCTGTCTTCTCAGGAGTGGTTACAGGGCTCATAAAGGTCAGGGTTTCTTTTTCAGAGCCTTAAATTTTGACAACATTTGACCTGGCAAGGTATTGCTGCTGCCATTGGGAATTAAGAGATATGCTGGTGCCCCTTGGGATAGTTGATGGCAGCTCGAACACTTGATGCTGACACGAACGTTAACAGCTTGGAAGGGAGCAGGCAAAGAGAACAGAGGAAAGCAAATGAAAGAGGGAGAAGAAAAGCCACAAGTTTTTGAAGTTTTCTTAAGGCAGGCTTTGAGGGCCTGTACAGTTTGCTAACATTTGGGGAAAGGCAGTTACGTAAATGTAAGTGATTCAGCACAAAGAAACCATCTGGAGACAGCAAGTCCTTCCCCTCTGGTGGCAGCGGTGACTCTGACAGAGTACGTAAATAACACAAAAGCAGTGCAAACAGCATGGCTACCCCTGTCACAGCCCTTTCTCCATAGCCGTGCTGCACAGTGACTGCCTCCCAGGACACAGCAGGACACAGGAGGCTCTAGGGAAGGTGGAAGTGGCATTAACCCTCCCTCAGCTGGCATCCTCCCTGCACACATACCTAACCCGCATGGGGTACAGCATAAAGCAGCTCTCCCCCATGCTGAGGGCTCTCAGCCTGTTTTCTCCACAACAGCAGTTTCTCATCTCTCTTTCCTAAGACTAAAGAAAGGCTGGAGACTCCTGAGCAACAATGCAAGTGTCCTGCTCTTGACAGCCAGGGAGCAGCTAGACATCAGAAAAGGATGCTGAATGTGGCAGAGCCGTGCAGAACTGCAGAGCACAGCACTGAAACCAGACCTGAGGCAGGTGGGTCCCCGCATGACACTGTGTCCCACCTAAGAACAAGCAGAAAGTCTTATTTCAAAGACTGGGCAGCATGTTATGCCCCTCAGACATTCTCCCCATAGACTGTTTCTGAACTGTCCACATAACACAGCTTCAGCATACAGCAGCTATCGGCACTCCTTCCCATCCCCTCCTCACAGTATTTAACCTAATAAAGAACAAACCTATTTTTTACCTCACACAAGAATAACCTAAGAGCAAACACATTCATTTCACCTTGTGTATGCTGGAGTCACACAAACAACTTGAAGGAGAGTGTGAGTGGCAATTATCTGCAATCATGGTTATGTCATTGGTGTTTGGAGGACACTGCTCTTTGGAAGTCCTGCAGCTCTATCATCCCATTAAATTGGTGATAACCGTATTAGAAACACATAACTGTGTGGGCAGGGAGAGAGACTGAGCCCTGGCCATCCTCTATTTCTATCTTGTGCAACAGATCTCCAGTAACTTTTTCAAAAGCAGCTCTGGAGCTTAAAAATTGCCTTGGGTAATCATTCACTCATAGATGAGTAGATGTTACTTGATGAGAGTGAGTCCGATTCTTTTTCCCTTATCCTGCTCACCTATATCAAAGGGTGAAACAGAAAGGTTTGTGCCAGGGCTGATAAATACTCCCAGGGTTTACGTGGCTAAACCTGTGCAGAAAATGTTCAGCCTTACCACGGCCCAGTTCACACTACACTTTGGTTTCCTTCATCAAAGCAAAGCAACAGTCGCCCAAGAGCAGCTGGCTCACCGAGATGCTGCACGCAGCTGATGGTATCACAGGCAGACACAACACAACCCTGCATCGGGCAGCAACCCAGTCCTGCAGTGCAAACAGCATGAAGGCAATGGCCAGGAATCCATGGGTGGAGCAGGCATCACACCTGGGTAAATACAACCACAGCAAAAAGGCCTGTTTTCCCAGAGCCCAGCTTCGAGGTGGTGATTGCACCACAGCAGCCCTCAGGGACTTTACTGCTTTGCTCTCTGGCAAGCACCTTCTTCAGGGAGTGAGCAAATGGTTGGCATCTGCCATGGAGATATAAAAAGACTTCCCTGTGAGGTGGAGCTCGGCTTGTTGATGATCTCATGGTTTCAGTCACGGTGACCTGCTGCACTTGATGGGATGCACCCCTTCCTCCAGTGCCCCTGCCCTTGCCCTCCTTCATCAACAGCTACACCTGTCTTCGGCTGTTTTCAGCCAGGGAGGCTGTGATCACCTAACCCAGGCTTTCCGGTGCAAATCTCAGTTGCGCATAACATAACAGCAAGACCTGTCCTTCTGTCCCCCAGAAAGGGGCTGGAAGTGAGACAACCCTTGCAGAAGTTAACTAAAGGAGAGGAAAAGCGCAGCAAAACCTCTCCAGGAACATGCAAAAATGGCAGGGGCAGAAAATTAAAGGTTACACCGGGTTCTCATTTCAGTGATTTATTTACTGTAATTTCCCTGCTCTTCAAGGAAGGGCCAAATCTTATCTCACAACATCATGACCCTGCAGTAATCGCAGGCTGTGCTGTGGAGCCTAGCTGTAACCTGAAACCCCATTTAAAAATGGATGGTCCATCTGCAGGAATGACAGCCCTGGTATTTACGAGGGGTTCAAGCAGCTCATCTACAGCCCTCTGATGGTCTGATATGGAAGAGCTTTCAAGTTTATTATATTTTAAATCAGTTGCATAGTTATGACAGCATTGAAATCCGAAGGCCTCCAACTTCTTATTGGAGAGTGACCAGCAGCTGTGTAACGTCATCTGATTCTTCCACGTTCGACCCTGAGATACAAGGGCTCACTGCCATGGCAAGAGGACAGAGCAGCGTTCAGGATCACAGGAGTTTCCAACAATGTGATAAAATGGCCAGTAAAGAACCCGTGATGTGCAATGAAAGAGTGGTTTCTGTGGCACAGAAATCAATCCTGCGGCAGTCTGTGTGGAAATCGTAACAGCTTTTCATAAATTACTGGAAGTCAAATGTTAACAACTTCCATGTAAGGAAGACAAAAGGTGGAGCGGGTGAGATGCACCCATATATTCAGCTCTATTATTCTCGCCTCAAAAACCAGTCCAGCCAGCCCTTTAATCACTCAGCAGCTCATCTCTAAATTGTCTCTATTATTATCAATACAGTGCTTGTTATTTTCATCGCCATCCTTTGCAGGAGCTGTGGATGGGGAGGAGGATGCCTGCGGTGAGAAGCATGGCACAGGCACAGGACAAGCAGTGCAGGCAGGGCCCTGGCATGGCTCTGCTGCCCTCCTTGAACAGAGAGCTCAGGAGGAAGGGTCAAAACAGAATAACTGTGAGCAAAGGGGTAAAACAGAGGAGATACAGACATAGGAAATGGTGTGCCTCTGGGGTGTCCCAGATTCTCCTGCCCAGTGAAGAGGTGGGCACCCCATCATCCTGCACAGGACAAACACAGCTTGAAAAACTTTAGGGTGACTTCTGAGCACAATATAACCATCCCTATGTTTACACTATAGCAGAGGAATCCTCCAGAAATGCACAAGATGACCTAACAGGTCTAGTTTCTGTTAGTCATTTACTTGTAACAAACAGCAATTGGAACTCCTGGCTAAAATCACTGGGGGTTTCCTCAGGCAAAGTCCTAGCTTGGACCTGGCTTTGGTGATGCTATAATTAGCATGTGTACAGAAAAACACCCATTAGCATCCTCTGACTTCTCTGGCCCGGTTTGCATTGATGTTCATGATGCAATTGCCTCTTTAGCCTGGCTTCTTGTATCACTGACAGAGGAATGCGGCATCCCTGCATGAATCATGCAAGAAGCAGAGGGGATGGAAGAAAGTCATCTGCAAACACAACCTTTTTTGTCATCAGCTGAAGGAAGGAAAGTTAACTTGTACTTAGGGTTAATGAAAACATGAAGCTTTCACAGGGATTGGAGTAACTTTTAGATTAGGCAGGATGACTCAAGACTGACTGATAAATATAACACAAAATGGCTTTCTACTGCTACTATGCAAGGGTTGCCCTCTTGGTGCAAAGGGGTTTATCCTCTGGCGATCTAGCCCCGGTCCCTCACCCTTTCGGTGGCATAATGACCTAGTGGCAGTTATCTTACAGACAACCTCACCATACCCTAGATGAGCTCTGGCAAAGTAACAAAAAGGTTTAATTGTTAAGTGAAACTGGATCAGGCTGAGGTTCAGATTCCTGCTGCGATAGCCAAGAAATTACAATATCTGACAGTTGTGAAGCATCTTGTCTCCAAACTCCTGGACATCACTTGCAGAGACACTGCCCTTCCAGGCACCGCACGCCTGGCAGGCTCCATTTCGCAGGCAAGTGTGCCGAGGCACGGAGATGTGAAATGAGTCACGGCAGCGGAGCACAGACCTCAGCGCTCTCGGTTTCTAATCTGGGTCCTGCATCGTAGATGTTTGTTACTTCGGAACAAAGTGATACTTTAATGCCATATTTCTTCCTGTGACTCAACAAGCACCTCACATAAAAGCTTTTGTGCTTCAGAGAGGATTGAGGTCTTGAGGAATTATGTACAAAGCCTGAACAAACATTCTGGCACTACCAAGTTGCACGTGTTTCAGTAACAGCAGAGTCTCTACGCAGTGGCAATATAACCCAGATTACTTTTCAGGGAACAGCTACAGACACTGAAGGCTGGAGGTGTCTCCATGTCACTCCAAGGGCACCTTGCACAGCAGGACATCTCCAGCCCAGATCTGGACCATGGATAGGTTTACACCCCTAAT
Organism: Strix aluco; assembly: GCF_031877795.1. Lineage (NCBI taxonomy): Eukaryota > Metazoa > Chordata > Aves > Strigiformes > Strigidae > Strix > Strix aluco. The sequence goes on along the minus strand of NC_133943.1, from coordinate 12,140,165 downwards.
ATAGCCAGGGTCCTGCATGGGTCCCAGTCCTGCTGGGCTCCCACCTCCCCGCAGGAGGTCTCCCTGTCCTTGGGGCCCCTCTGCTCCTGGCAAAACCATCTCATCAAAGTAGCGTTGATGCTAGCCACGTGGCACCCGCTCCTCTTACCACAGGCACTGGAAATAGCATGGTTGCAGCAAGGCAGGCCCGTTCGCCATGCTGACAAGTGTGCATGATGGACATACCAGGAGAGGTGAGCTACACTGACCTGTCCCTCCCAAACCACAGCTGCTGGCTGACATGTCTTGCACTGTGAAGACACCCCAAGGTAATAAATAAAAAGCAAACTAAGAGCAACAACACTTCTGGGAGCGATGCTGATGCCAAAGCCCAGGCAGCATCCCTGGTGCCAGCCAGGTACCCAACCCCTTCCCACAGCTCTCCTCGTGGGAAAACCAAGTCTCCCCACTCGCACCTCACAGCTGCATCTCCCACTTATCACCAAGGCCATCACCACACCGGGGCAGGGAGATGGCTTTCCTGATTCGTCTCCATACCTGTCAGACACGCTCACTGCAAAGGCAAGCGTGCCTGCAGAATGACAGAAACACCTGCTCCACACCCTCCCCAATCATGCCTTGGCAGGCAGCAGAGCAGCCTCCGAGAAGGAAGCGAGCTTGCTGCTCATTTTAGAGGAAATCGTTGCTCTACACAAAGATTCAACAACTCAGGAAGGAACCTGGGGGCTGAGGGGAAATCATCAATTATTGCTTTATATAATCCTGCCCTGTGCCAAGGATTGGGAGGGGACTTTCCAAATGCATGGGTTTGTCTTGGTGTCTTCTACAAGGAAGAGGGGGGAAAAGATGCTTCAGGAAAGAACCTGGTTGCAGGATTCAAATGCTTCAGCTCCAGAAGGGGAGGGATGGAAAATAAGGGAAACAAAGATGGTGTATGGACATCAGGCTGTTTTCAACTGTTGTCCATCACTGGTCTTCTCTGGGCATCTCTATCTACAGTTGGAGGCTCCTAATAGAAAACACATTAAAAAATGCTTTTTTTTTAAGCCACCTTCTAAGTCTTTCAGCACTCATGGACACTGTAAGTTAAAAACCCCAGCTAATGCCAACCAAAGAACAAGCAGGCACAGCCCAAGTATGTCTGTCCCAATTTCCAAAACAAGATGCTTCTCTCCCTAGCTATGGCTTTTATTCAAAAAAAGCAATGCATTTGGCAGAGACTCTTTTCTTGGCAGTTTGATTTGTGACACTTTGGGGGATGCTCACAAGCATTTCATCCCATCCGTAGGAGATCTTTCTTTAAAAAATGCAAGGAGAGATTTCCTCATTTTCACTTGACTCCAGCAGAAGACTGCGGGGAAACGTTTCACCATGAAATGACAGCCTTGGGCTCCTGGGTGCTGGATGAAGCCCTGTGAGCTTCACTTCATTCCTATACAACATACAGGGTTGTGTGGGTGCCGTGGTGCCTGACAGGAGTGCCTGAGTCTGAAACCTCCAGAGGTTTTTTTGTCTCTGCAGCCCTGAGCAGAGCTAAAGAGCCACAGCAGGCTGCTGGAGATGGCTCTTTGCCCTGCCTGCATGGCTGAAACTGGGTCTGTACCCTTACCACCATCAGAGCACCTGCTTGGATGGAAGAAACACCTTCCTCACATGTCAGGAGAGTTTTGAGAGGCATTTCACCAACAGCAAAGACTGCTTCTGTGCTCAGAGGTTTTATGCTCGGATGCAGGGGGCAAAGCTCATTGCCAGCACAGGAAAGGTAATGTATTCTGGTCCGCCACTCATGCAGGCTCTCAAGTAGGCATCATGTTGGCAAACCACAGCACCTGTGCCAACATTTCCCTCTGCAGCCACTGTTTGGACCAGCAGCTGCCAGCTCCTGGATCCCCAGCTCCATGTGAGCTCCCATGCTGATCCCAGCAAGTGAGTGTGATGTGCAGCTCTCTGCTCCCAGTCAGGGCAGCTCTGCCAGCACAGGTCCTTGGGGGCCTCCCACTGCCCCACGGAGATGGAGGGGAAAGTCTTGGCAGAGGTCAGAGACAGCTCAGGACAGAGGAGAGGAGGGGATGAGAGGTTTCCCCTTTCCAAGCTGCAATGGCAGGAAGGGAAAGGCCGGTTAGAGGGGTCACAGACAGGGATGCCAGAGGTGCAAGTCCTGTGCAATAGAAGGGTAAGATACAGGCACAAAAGCACAAGCAGAAGAAAGCAGCTGGGAGCAGCCAGGGGCTCAGGGACAACACTGGGCACTGGCCTCATGGCTTAGCTCTGGAGCTGGGAAAGCCTGCAGAGCCGGAGTGCAGAGGCACAGCTTCTGCATTTGCACCTTGCCACCACTCCAAAGCAGACACAAGGCAAGGCAATGCCTACACAGGATGATTTCATGTCAACTTTCTTCATTTGCTTGTTTGTTTAAAACCAAACCACAGAATTTTGTGCTGTTTGTGAGCTGTGTTTTGCATAAAACCCAATGCAGCTAAAATGACAGTCAGATCCTGAATGCATCTGTTGCTATTTGGCTTATACAGTCATCTTCCTCTCTCTCTGTCACACACACCCACACCAACACACAGAATCACAGAATCGTCTAGGTTGGAAAAGACCTTGAAGATCATCTAGTCCAACCATTAGCCTAACATTGACAGTTCCCAACTACACCATATCTCTCAGCGCTATGTCGACCCGACTCTTAAACACCTCCAGGGATGGGGACTCCACCACTGCCCTGGGCAGCCCATTCCAACGCCTAACAACCCGTTCTGTAAAAAAATGCTTCCTAATATCCAGTCTAAACCTTCTCTGGCACAACTTGAGACCATTCCCTCTTGTCCTATCACTTGTTACTTGGTTAAAGAGGCTCATCCCCAGCTCTCTGCAACCTCCTTTCAGGTAGTTGTAGAGGGCGATGAGGTCTCCCCTCAGCCTCCTCTTCTCCAGAATAAACACCCCCAGTTCCCTCAGCCCCTCCTCATACAAGGAGCACACACAGTGCTCTATCAGGGTTACGTAACCCAAGGCCAGTTTTAGGCCACCTCATGACTATCATTGCATTTGCTCTGGCTGGAATGGGAGACAGGAAAGAGAAATATTGAAATCAAGACTGTAATATGCAATAGAGAGAAGGAACATCTACCTCCAAAACCAAGGCACAGGACAGTCTGATGCTGCGGGTGATGCTGGACTGAGGAGCACAGCACCAGGGACAGCCCTGCTCCTGCTCCGCTCCCACTGCGAAGGGACACCACCGTGGTGCGGGACTGCTCTGCAGTGCCCCGTCAGTTGAGATGTGGCACTTTTGCTACATTGAAGGAAAGTAAACACTAAAGACAGAAACAGTCCAGCTGTTTATGGAGCATCTGAGGTTTGCAATAGGAGTTTCCTCCCATGACAAAAATCCCTGGCTTTTCTCTTCACTCCAGCAGTGTGAAGGAGCCATAAAGTCATTGTAATGAGCCTGCTGAAAGTTTTGGCTGGCACGGGAGAATACCTGAGCAGCACAGCACGGGTGTGACATGCTCTGTGCTTTCTCCAGTGTCAGGCTAGGATGGGACATGACTAGGGACTGGCTTGATCTTGTGACCCCTGGCTCTGAGACTGGCAGAGTAAAAAGGTGACATCCAGGTTGGACACCCAGGGTCAGGATTTGTTGGATTTGTACTGAACAGGAGGATCAGTTGCCTCTTTTTCACTCATGTCCAGTGGAAACATCCTCCACATCCCTTGATTAGGTCTGAATGCCCTGTCCCAGCTGATTTACTCTGTCATCAGTAGTCATCATGCTCTGCTCACCAGCATAATTTGAACACCTAACTTGGGCTACTTAAATCCTTACTTGCAGTTTGCAGGTGTAGAGAGCTTTCCCCTGCATACTAGTTGCTTGCAATGAGCCAGCTCTTCCTCAGCATCTCCCATCCCCAGGAGAAACCAAACACTTCACTGGCATTGGCAACAAGGGAAAGGAGAGTCTGCTGAGCAGCCTGCCTTTCTTCTGAAATGCTCAGCTGAGGCAATTCTCAAACAGCACCTCCCTTTACCTCTCACTAGCCCTCTCAGTGAATCGTGTGCTTGTCCTGCTTCAGGTGGAAAAATTCCAGCTCCAGTTTATCACTGGTTCCCTGGCGTGGTCCCACTGCACGGCCACCTGGCTCAGTCAGGTGAGGTCTGAAACTACCTGGCACTGTGTGCTCTGTGTTCAAACATAGCTCCACTGCCCTGTGCCAAGACCCGCCCCACCGCCTGCCTGCTCCCTGCCCAGGTCATCCTCCTGAGGTGCTGGATTGCGAAGCCAGTGCTTCCAGCACTGGCTCTGTCAGGCAGAGATTTGAGACAAAAATATCTGATGCCATTTATGGATAAAAGCAGAATCTTTTAATTTGGTTGGGGTTGATTTTCCCCTGCTCCTCCTGAAACTGGAATCCCACTGCAGGACGTAGCATGGCACAAGGCAGAGGAGACCACCTTTAAAAATAAAACAACACTCACCTTCCTTGCTCTGGGAGAGTAAATAAGGCTGACCACTTGCCTTGGACAGCTCCCCTGTCGCTGGGATCAGACTGTGCATGCATTGCCTCTCTAATGGCCATGCTTTTTCACCCACGGTTCCCCAGCATTTCTGTATCACTGAGAAACTGTCCCCTCTCTCTTTGTCCTGCTGCCCTCCTCCTGCCAGATCTGCTAAATCAGACTCATATTGTCTGAAAGCAGACATGGAACTACTAACGTAGGAGGGAAGAGGCACCAGTCAGGCTGCCTGCACTGAAATGCAGATCCTGCTGTCACGGCATTTTCCAGCCCTGTTTCTTCTCCTTCTACAATCCCTTTCCAGCCTCTCCCTCCTCTTTCGCATGGGATCCAGCCTCTTGCTTTCCACCTTGAGTTTCCTGCTGGTGCTTGAGGCATTGTCCTTCCTTGGGCCCTTTTCTTATCTCCATTTGTTTCTTTGTCATCTTTTTACACTCTCCTGGGGCTATGTTTCATTTTGCCTCTGTTCTTCGGTTGCCTCTATCTGACCCTTCAACCATTCTCCTTTGAGTCCTTCCCTTTCTCTGTTTTTCATCACTAGTCTGTATTGGATTTATGACTTTACTGGCAGAGTTGATGGAAGCCTCCTTACAGTCACAGTCACTCAATAAGCTGCACTGTCCAAATCTATGCTAAAAAAGTTGGCCCTGTCCAAACAATTTTATCATCATTTTTCCCCTCCTGAGTTTAGTGTGTTAAAGGGAATTCTAAGGCAGAGAAAGAAAATAGCTCTGAAATCATTCTGACTTGGTTACAAGCCTTTGGCTTGGTGTATCACACCAGAAAGGAAAATCCCCAAAGCTCTGCCATCTAACTGTAGCAAACTGAAATCTTCTCCTGCAGCCAAACAAGTGAGTTCAAGTGTGGTGCTCAGCAGTGGCATGCCCCCGGCACAGAGGGTTGGACTGAGACAGCCCAGCCTGAGACCAAACCCAAGCACTCCCTCTTGGGGTCCCCCTAAGGTCCAGGGGGGCTTTGCAGACTGGTAGGGGGAGCTGACTGTGCCCCTAGCCAGCTGTCCCACAGAGTCCTATGCTTCACTTCAGACCAACAATCCTTTCCTCCCTCTCCAATTAATTTCTGTGTCTCCTGGCCAACATCCACAAGTCATGCCTAGAAATCACAGCCCCCCTGGCCCCAAGCCCTGCTGCCACCAGCTCTGGCTCGGAGGCTAATCACACCACAGCTCTGCGCCCTGACCTTTCCCTTCTGGGAACAGCACGCACCCCTCGCCTCCCTCACTTGACTCTCCCCCACCGCCAAGCGAGGGGCAGCCGGGCCGGAGCAGCCCGGCACCCTGCCCCTCTCCTTGCCTCCTCCTGCCCCTGCCAGCCCGGCGTGGTGGCAGCTGGTGTGTCATCACCTCCCGCGCCAGGGAGAGATGCCTGCAACTGTCCCTTACAGTCTGCTAGCAAATGTCAGCTGGGTCTCTGAGAAGGAGGGGCTGGGATTGCAGGAGGAACAGCCTGTACATCGCTCTGCCGGGGACGGGGAGATGTTCATTCAGGGCTGGATGACTCTTCTGGAGGGGTTTCCATGCTATAAATAGGTACCCTGAGGATCCCCTTTTAAGAAGGGTCTTTCTCTGCAGCAGGGAGCCCCAGAGGGACGGGGGACCACACAGCCAGCTTTTAAGTGAGCTGAACAAATCATGCTATGCAGTTACTGAGGAATGGCCTTCTTGTTCTGAGTCACAGAATGTCTTTCTGTGGTTCTGCTCTCTCTTTTTCCTCCCATGGGTCTCCATGCTACAGCTCCCCTTTGCCTCAGCTGCTGTGCCGAAGGGATATGAATTAGCTCTAACAGCTGTGGACCGCACCCCCAGTTTAGTGCCTTCCCCACTTCCAGATCTATAACTGTATATACTCGTACTCTGTATCTCTATATTAGTATCTCAACTGGAGACAGCAGGACATCCAGGTTTGGGTGGGACTTGCCTTTATTACCTCTCCGCCACCACTGACATCACTCAAGGCTCCATCTCCCATGGCAGGCAGTGTGCTAACATCTCTGTTGTGCAAAACCCTGGCAAGTTCACAAATGACTCCATTTTCATGAAGCTGAAAGGAAGAAGAGGACAACCTGTGCTTGCCAGAAGAAGACAAGGGGAGGAGTGTCTCTGAGCCACAGCACTTCAAAGGGCTGGTCCTGGTGAAAGGCAAGTCCCTACCAGCACTCATTGCAATGCAAAGCAAAATCCCATTCAGGGTAAGACACTGCTCTAATGTCTGTGATACAAAAAAAAAATTGCCATTCTAAGTAACACCTACCCCTCCAGCCCAACCATGAAAGCATCTCTCTTCCCCTTCCACACCAAAGGTCTCTGTAATCAGACACTGACCCTGCTACAAGCAGGCTTTCAAGATCATGCAGATGGTTGACTGACTCCCTATCATGACTGATTTCATCGGTTACCTTCCAGCTTACACCACTGCATCTGGCACTGCAGTCCAGCTCAGCAAGAGCACAGGAACAGAGTAACATGCATCCCAATGGAAAATCTGTGACCTGATGGTTTACAGCACAGACGTCTTTCATAGATGGTAAGCTGAGTGGAAAGAGGTCCTGCTTGAACTGGGCTAACTTACACAGAGCCTAGCAAGGCACCTGGGAAGGCATGGGGGCAGGAAGGGCTTTGCAGGGCCCAGCACAGCAAATCCCCCTACAACCATCCTAAAACCCAGCCTAGAAAGTCAACATCTCTCCATATCAAATTGCTGGGCTGCTACAAGGGTGTTTCTCATCTGAGCACGAGGGAACTGTTTCTTTCTCATCTTCTTCAGCTACAAAGCTGTTTGTACAGCCCTTCACACTCACCAGCTCTGCACTCCAGCTTTTGAGCCTAACTTGTCTCTATAAAAAAGGCCCCGCGCTCAGCCAGACTCATGTTGAGGCAGAGTATCACAGTAGTATCTGGGTTACAATGAGGGTTACAAAAGACCTACAGTCAAAGCCAATACGGATTTATCTCAGCGTTGTTCCCTTGTGCGAGGCTGGCTAGCGTGCTGACACACTTCCTCTCTGAAACCACCAACAGCAACAGTCTTCTTATTTTCATGAGACACAGACCTTAGCTGAGGTCCCAAGCAGAGGGCTGTAAGAGAGGGGTAACAGCCTCCACTTGATCTCACTGAGCCATTTGCTTCCAGGGCCAGACATCAAGAAACTTACCTAGGGCTTCTGCTCCAGTCTTTCTCAGGAAAAACTGCCACAATATTTCCAGGCATGAGTCCAACACAATAGGATGGGACTTCCAGCCTTTGTAGCAGGGACCCTTCAACCCCATGGATATTTTGCACTGGTTTTGAAGGCTTCTTCGAGGCTGCCTAACCAATTTGCTGTCCACACACTGCAGCCCATGGGACCTCCATCCAACAGCCACTAAGGAGTGTAAATGTCCTGGCAGGCACCCATTGTGGTAGGCATCATTTGATCTGATGCAAGTGGGCTTGGGAGGCAGGAAGAGCAGTATGGCTTTGGGGCTGGTAAGAAATGTTTTTGGCAGTGTGGTTCTTGCTTGGGCTGATGGCTGCAAAATTTCAGGATGAGGGCAGTCCCCATCGAGTGATGAACAAGCATTTCATTTCTCTCAAGACAGAGAGAAAAAAAGATTAAGGAGGGATTTTTCACACTAACATACACTTAAGAGGAAAAAATATTTACATGAGGGAGAAAGGACTTGGCAGGGGCTTCCCAGAGGCCGTTTGCTGTTTATGCATTTCTCAGGACTGGGCTGAGGCTGCAGAGCTCAGCGGTGGAGCCTGAACCCCCCCGATCCACTGAGGAGGTTGTGCAAGTGGGGAGCTGCACTCAGACTCTCTAGGGCTGGTGAGAGATCCTCTCGCCATTGCTCCTGTTGCCTACGCCTGCAATGAAGTCATGTCTGCGAGACTGCAGGTAGCTCTGGCAGCAGCCACTGTGATTTCTTAATGCCTTTCCTTTGGCATGGCTGGAGGACAAGACCCAGGAGGGGCTGCTGGGAGCCTCAGGGCAATCACCAGAAGTGCTGAGAAGCAGGGTCTGGGGTCTAAGCATCTCTTAGGACCAAGCACATTTCCAAGATGGGATGTGAAATATTCTCTGGTCTGAATGTTCTGTTTTAATGGGGGTGGGGAGAGCTGGATGGCAGCTGAGGCTTCCCCCACAGATGCTAAAGGTCTAACTGATTCCTTCTCCAGGACCGTTGCAGTCAGCAACAGCTTGTATTTGTAGCTGGGGCTCTCTATCCCTTGAAAGCACAAAGTTACAAACCCATAAATTATTATAATTCGGGCATCTGCCGTGTTCTGGAAGTGCCTGGTGTAATCCCTCCCTGTCTAAACTGCATAACAACTCTCCTGTGTTGTTTCTGGAAAGGAGAAGCCTCAAAACGTGCAGGGCACACACACACACACTGGTCTCTACTGCCAAGACTTTCATCATGGTCTTAAGTGGCATAAAGAATGCAAAATACTTGTCATTGCAACAAGCTGGGCTGGGATCCTACTTTACATTAACCATGGTCTTTCTTCACTCCCACCTGAAGTAATAAGAGCTCCAGGACAACAGGGCTGGGCAACAGTTAACAGAGAACAGACCAGGAGACTATGATACTTTTCCAAAGACACCCCCCTAGAAGCTTTTCCAGTCCTAATTAGGAGATAAAGCAACCTGGGACAGACAGCAGAGACCTACCACACCGTGCTCCTGTCACCCTCATTCCCGCAGGACAGTTCACCCGTTACCCCTTCTTCCAGCCCAAGCTCCAAACCAGCACAGCTGGAGAAGCTGCAGTACAGTGCTTGCCCTGTGCTAAGCCAGGGCTAAGGAGCCCTGCCGAGATGTACAATGTTCATCCTGGGCAAGGTAAGACCTTGCTCAGACAGCTGAGAGGGAGCAGAGTCATCACTCACTCCTGCTGCAATGCCAGCGCGGGGGCTCGCTTCTGGGCTGGAGGAGAGCAGAGACAGCACTGGGCTTTTAGAGACAAGCCCTGCATACATTTTGTAGTGTTTCATGTTTCCCATTCTAACAGTCTCTGCACTGGACACCTGTGTTTCCTCCCAGTCCCAGGGAACACTGGCACTGGTGACCAGCAACAGAGGATTAAAGCCCCCAGCTGTACTGGTCCGTGCTTCTGCAGCAGCCCTGCTCTGCCACAGGAGAGCAGGAGCCATCCAAGACTGCCACTGTTTCGAGTTCAAACAGGCAGGAAAGCAGAAGGATATTTAAAAACCACTTTGTCTGCAAACCCTGACATAAGAGGTGAAAATCAGAGAAGCCCTTTTACAGCGAGGTGCTGAGCACCAGCAATTTCCTCACCGCTTCCAGGGCTCAAAGTGCTGGATAAATTAATGAAATTCATGTTCACTCGAGGAGGCTGTGTGCCTCCCTGCCAGCATCAGGCTATTCAGGTGCTGTTTTTCTTTAATGAGCCCTGAAGGATTCACTGGAAGAATCTTGGAGAGTATCAGGGAAATACAGCCAGCAAAACAGCTTTAGGCAAGGACACTCGACTACAAGCATACCATAAATACTCTTTATTTAAACGCATTGTCAATCAATAGGACCTGCAGTAAATACTCGAACTTTTGAACATACAGATCTTCAGCTATGTATCTACTTGCACAACAAAACACCTTTACATTTCCTTGTGTATATACAGATCTATATATTGCTGTATATAGATAACGGAGATATATATACACACATATACATACATATATCTAAATATATATGCACTTGTGCAAAAAAATCCTTACCAAGGACAGTAAACAAGTAAATATTTCCCAATCCACTCTCGCTGGCACTAGTAATATTGCACGGAAATTCAGTTGTATGCTCCTGCCATTAGGAGGGTGAGAACACAGGAGAAAAACTGAAATTGCACCCATGGAGAAGCAAATCCACTTTTTTCATGTCAAAGAAAGTTTGTAAAGGCTCAATGTCCCCTGAAATACTCTGATTCAGCACCCTTACACACAACAATTCTAGCAGATACCCACTGCCACCAGGGGAATCAGGGTTGTGTCCTGCTCTTACAACACTTACCAGGAGAGATAACCTCCTTCCAAGTTCTGTGTAAACTCCAGTTTCCAGTGTGCACTGCTCTGTCTAGACCCAGGCTGTGTCACTAAGACCCCAGGGAAGTGTCTGTGCTCCCAACCGACCAAGCTGGCTGTACTTTGTTCTGCGACAGACAAACAAGAGCCTCAGTCCTTCGGCCAAAGGTGCAAGAGGGAGCGGTTGTGCCACAGGGTCTGCCCATGCCACCAGCCGTAGCTTGGGCCCTTGAGGAACAGCAGTAGTGTATCTCCCAAGAAGCAGTGCTGGGTGAAATATTGCTGCCCTGCTCTGTAACATGACAAAAAGCACCTACAGGTTGCCACGGGTGCCCCGTGCAGCTGGTCACTCCGCAGGAATGTCTCCAATAAGAGGGTGTAGCTACCCCAGCTGCCAAATGACGGTGTCCTCACAGCCCAGGATGTGTGTTCATTGCAAAATGTTCTCTTTGCCCCTAGGAAGAAAGGTTAGGACTAATGTTCACTTTCAAAACATCTCCAATAAAAGAATAACAAGGGAAAGAAATGCTCAGGCTACTGGGTTCAAGTCTCAGAAAGAGCCAAGATTTCACATTTAAAGACACTTTGCTGCACAGGGAGGAGATGCCAAAGAGTGGCTGTGGTCCTACTCGTTGACCTAAGAAGCCAAGTGCAAGTGTAAAAACAGTGATGAAAGGAACCTTAATCCTTGCTAAACACTTATCTCAGAGAGCCTGGTGTCACACCACCTCTCTGCTGAAAACAACATCCAAGGCCAAGGTGGCTTTTTAAAACAGCCCTTGCACATCTGAACGTGAAGAACCACCCTGGGTACCACACACACTGCAAACCTGAAGTGCAAGCACCGATACTGCTCTTACAAGTTAGCAAAAGATGTGAGTCAGCCAAGGTCCCAAGTGCTTCACCAGGGCTGGATTCTTCTGCAGAGGCAGGCGGGAATGGGGAAGACTGGGGTGGCGCTGGTGGGCAGAGCAGCAGGAACCTTTCCTGGGTCCTCCTTCCATCCTCATAGCCCAGGGACACAGCCAGGCACTGCCATGGTCAGCGAGGAAACCTTTGCTTCCCTGCTGCTTTTAGAAGGATGGTACTTTCTATCTGCTGACAGGGAGCAGAGAAAGGAACATGCAAGACAGGACACCCTCTCTCCTGCCAGAGGAATGAATGTGCTCATAAACCCATCTCCTTGGGAAATGGGTTCATCACACCAGTGAAAACAAACACTCAGAGGCAGAGGACTGGCAAAGCGAGGGGGCAAAAGCCCTTCCCTTAGCCAGTGCGGGTGTTTGAGACTCTTGGCAGCAGGACCATTGTAATTAAAGGCGCAGGAGCAGGCTGTCCCCATGTGCCGAAAGATGAGCCGGTGGGGAAGAAGACCAGCCAGGCTGAACAGAGAGCTTTGGCTGGACCTCAGGAAAAAAAGGAGAGTTTATGACCTTTGGAAGAAGGGGCAGGCAACTCAGGAGGACTACAAGGATGTCATGAGGTTATGCAGGGACAAAATTAGAGGGGCCAGAGCCCAAATAGAACTTAATCTGGCTACTGGCATAAAAGACAATTAAAAATGTTTCTATAAATACATTAGAAACAAAAGGAGGGCAAAGGAGAATCTCCATCCTTTATTGGATGCCAGGGGAAACATAGTGACAAAGGACGAGGAAGAGGCTGAGGTACTTAATGCCTTCTTTGCCTCAGTCTTTAATAGTAAGACCAGTTGTTCTTTGGGTAGCCAGCCCCCTGAGCTGGAAGACTGGAATGGGGAGCAGAATGAAACCCCCATAATCCAAGGGGAAATGGTTAACGACCTGCTAAACCACTTAAGACGCACACAAGTCTCTGGGGCCAGATGGGATCCACCCAAGGCTACTGAAGGAGATGGCAGGACCGCTCACCAAGCCACTCTCCATCATTTGTCAGCAGTCCTGGCTAACTGGGGAGGTCCCAGTTGGCTGGAGGTTAGCAAATGAGATGTTCATCTACAAGAAGGGCCAGAAGGAGGATCCAGGGAACTACAGGCCTGTCAGCACGACCTCGATGCTGGGGAAGGTTGTGGAGCAGATCATCTTGAGTGCAGCCTGTTGTTTACTCCTAGCCAGCCCTGTCAATACCCTCCCCTCTACGGGAAACACGTGTCCCTTATAGTAAATAAATACATAAATAAACCCTTTGAAAAGCCCAGTGGCTGTGACGTGGGAGAGCTGAAAAGCATGTTGTGTGCCTGCTCATACATCCATTCCCTCTCCAGAGAAGCTGGGCTCTCCTTTCTACGCTACTAATTTCTGGCCTATTATCAAAGAATTGAGTGCATTTGGTAACTTCAGTCTCTTCCCTCCCTCTCTGCCTACCCACTGCCTCAGCAGAGCCCTTAGGCAGGGATGTCACCTTCACCTGAACCACAGGGGAGGCCACAAGGTGTGGGCCTGGCTCCACAGGTGAGGCTGGGGCAGGCACAGCCAGGCTGCACGTGCCCACCCCGACACCCCGCAGCAATGCGATATGCACTGACGGGCAATGCTGCGCATCCGGAATTGCCGAACAGTTTGGGATATGAGGTGCTTTGGGAACAGCCAGTCCTCAAGGGATGCTCGAGTCACACTCACAGGTGGGGATCTGCACCCAGACCCCGTCCCCTCTGCCAGCTGCCCTGGCACTTCCACACCTCCCCACTGCTGGGCAAGCAGCAGGTTGTATTTCAAGGCCTGGCTTCCCAGAAAGCAAAAGCTCTCCAGGAATGCTCCCAAGAGGCAAAGGACTGACATAACACAGCAGCTCTCGATACTCTGCCTGTTTTGGAGGACAAAGCAAAGACAGATCCTGATGTGGAAACTACAGCTGCCCAAATCACAACCAGGACCTACGGCGAGGACGGTATTTTGTAACAACACAAAAGCTGTGTTTGTGACGCTCATCTTGACTAAGACTTTAAAAACAATAACAATCTGTTTGGCCAAAGTGGCTAAAAGCAGGGAATGTACTGTAAAACGCCAGTTAGCTGGACACACTGACACCCAGGGGGTGGCCAGTGTCCCACCCGTGCTCTATCCACCTTTGTGGCAGTGGCATAAGGTACAAACCAGCAGCACAGAAGCTGCTCTGTTTGCAGTAAGGATTTGGTATTTTGTCACAGTGATTTTCCTCAGATGAAGTCACCACAGTGTGTTTTTGTCAGATGTATTTAACCTGAGCCAGCTCTCTGATAGGGTAAATTCCTAAGTATCCTAAAATCAATTTAAGCAGCTAGTGTCCGAACTTAAATGCTCCATTTTTTAATGCCAAGCATGTATCTATAAAATTATCTTTTTAGTATAAAATACTTTAACAGGCCAAAGGATTCCTTTACACAGCTTTTCTTTTTCAACCACGGAACAGGAAAGGTTTGACAGTTTGGCTTTGGCGGTGCCACAGTATTTTCTCCTCCAGCGTTTCCCTGTTTCAATTCCAGCTGCCCTCCAGAACCATGCAGTTTGTACTTCACCAGTTTTACTAATGTTGCCTTAGAGGAAAGAAAACAGTTCTTCACCATTCAGACTTCACTGCAAGCCTGTGGTTTCCTAACATTTAACTGAGCATTGCAGTACTGAGGTCAACTGCCCACTACAAACAGCCCAACGTCCCTGCCCCTTCCCCATCCAAGTACTCTGGATGCTGTAGTGGTTCTGCAATTAGTCACTTGCTCATCTCTCAGCTTGGGCTACATACAGCCACAGCATCTGAAGTATGAACATAGCCAGCCAAACAAAAAAAGCAATTATTTGGACAACAAATCCCTGGTCCCCATGTGCTATTGAAACGCAAATAATTAATAATAGTAAAAATATAGACAGCAACTGAAATGTGGACGCTGGATTTCTTTGTACCGGAGGCTCCTGCCCCAGAGTGGGTGGGAGTTTGGCTGCTGAGCCTGCTGTAGCCTGGCCTGGCCCCCAGTCAGGAACTCGCTGTCACTGGGGGACACCTCCTTGCTACCCGCTAACCTGTGCTGCCCCTGGCCATGGCAAAATATGGCAAGTGACTGGTAAGATTAAAAACGGAGGAGATTGAACACCTCTGGAGATATCGACTGCTACAATCAAGAACTTAATTTTCACTTCCCCCTGAATAATAATCATGGCCCGCACAGAGCTGAAGTGCATCTCCAGCCGGAGCGGGTGTACAACACGGGCTCCACAGCCCACCGGCCTCTGGCACTGCAGTCCCTGGGCGGTGGGAAGCAAAGAGCACCTGCCCGCCCGGCCCGGGTCCCCCCCGGACAGCCTCTTCATCTTTATCTCAGGAGCGAATGCTTTTGCCGACCTGGGCCCTCACGCAGCGTACCGCGCCGTCACACCCCTCCTGGGCCCAGCTCACGCTCACACTCCAAGGACTTGGGGCCCCGCTGACAATCCCCCCAAGGCAGCCGGTGAGGGCACAGGCAGGCGCAGGCATCAAAGGAGAGAGCGAGAGGCAGGAGGGAAGGGCTCTGCCTCTGCTGTGGTGCTGAGCCGGAGCGGCGGCCGGCGGAGCTGAGCCAGCACCCACCGCAGGGCTAGAGGAGGCGAGGGCTCTGACCGCTTTTCCTCCTTCCCTGCACCCTTTCCTAGCAGGACCAAGACAGTTTTGGGAAAGAAAGGAGCACTAGGAGTTGCCAGACCCCGGCCCCACAAAAGCCAGGCGGAGTTTTTACCACGAGGGGTGTGAGAGCCCGAGGAGTTTGTCGCTGCCCTGCACCTTGCAGCAGCCGCAGCAGAGAGCAGCAGCGATCCCCCCCACCCCGCACTGCCGTTCCAGGGGGGATTCCCCTCCAGGCTCCCTGGGGCTGCCCTTTTCGGTCCCAGCGCCTGGGGCAAGTCTTTCTCAGAGCTGCCAAAGAGCCAGGGCCACACGGGGACTGCAAAGAGGTGTCGGCAGCCAGAGCCGCGGCTCCATCCCCCCTCCCAGCCTCCGACCGCCCCAGGACAGTGCACGCTTGCAGCGCTGCCCCAAGCCCCCGCTGCCGCCTGCGGCGGGGGGTACCAGCCCGGGGGACTCGGCTGCCGGCGTGCAGCCGCTCACCCCACTGCATTTGCAAAAGCCAGCTCTGCCGGGGCCCCCGCGACCCCCCGACGCCACACGCGGACCACGGCACGGCCCGAGCCGCAGCGCAAGCGGAAGCCCCGTAGTGCGGGGCGAGTGCGGGGTGGGGAGGGGAGAAGAGCCCGCACACACGCGGTGCCCGAGCATCCCCCCGCGGGACACCACGGCCCCACGGAGCGCCGAGAGGTCCCGTGAGCACCGTTTCCCCCCACCTCTCCCGAGTGTTCCTGGAAAGACCCCGCACTTGCACACCCTCCCGGCCCTCGCGTCCAGCCCTCCGCACAGCAGCCGCGGGTGGAGGCGATGGGGGAGCTCCATTCTCCCCTCAACCACCCCCGACCGCCGCTTCCCTCCAGCTCGGGACTTTCAGAGAGCAAGCCCTCGGCAGCAGTGCTGTCCCCGTCCCTGTCCCCGTCCCCGTCCCTGTCCCTGTCCCCGTCCCACACCTGCCCGCCCGTGTCTGCCGCCCCCCTGACAGCCCTGCGCGCCCGCCGCCAGCTCTTGCAACCCGGGAACAAAATGCGAAGCCTACTGCAAGGGGGAAAAAAACCACCTCAACAAACCAACCAACTAACCTACAGCCGTCCCGCGGCTAGAGCTGTGCTTCCAGTCTGCCACAGAAAATGAAAAGCCTCTTCCCTTCCCACCCCCTCGGGCTCGCTGTCATTTGAGACTTGTAGTTAAAACAAACCGGGCTGTGTAAAAGCCTCAACAAAAGGATGGTCTGTGGTTGTAGCAGCATTTCACCGACTTCCCAGTACCACATTCTTGAGTCCCACAGTCAGAGTCTCACATTCTGGGCAAACGGTCCATTTATTTCTATTATTATTATTATTTCACCAGAAAGTCCTATAGCACTTGGCGAAAAACGCACTGGTTGTTTCTGGGCGTTGTTTAAACTGTCCCACTGACGGCAACAGCCGCGGATCCCACCCAGCCCTGCCGAGCCGCGCTCAGCCCCGCTCCCAGCATCCCTTCCCGGGGGGATTTGTCGCAGGGTGCCATCTCCGCACCGTCCCCCGGGCTGGACAACACTGGCACCACGGCCCGAGGTTGCCCTCTCGGCCGGGGAGGGGGCCCACGGCCACCAGCTCGGTCATGCGAGGGGAGCCGGGCAGCCTGCCGCTGCTGCCGCCGGGGCGGGGGGAGCCCCCCCTGCCCGCTCCCGCCCCCCGCACGGCGCTCCCGCAGCAGCCGCCGGCAGCTCACAGCAAGGTCATGGGGTAGTTCAACACGGGCCACGGGGACGAGCTTTCTGCACAGCCTTAAACCCCACCACCACCCTCCCCCTGCTCAAGGGACCCACGTCGTACCGCTCAACAGGCAAACTGCACCCAGCCCGGGGCAACCCCCCCGCCCGCAGGTTTGCTTCCAGCCATTAGATTTTAGGTGCGCTCTAGAAGAGGATCATTGTATGATTAAGGGGCGGTTTGTTTTTCCTTAGAAAGGCTCCTCTTCCTAACCGATGTGTGCCACGCCAGAGCCCATCGCGTCTCGCAGCTACCCGCTCGGCACAGTACCTTTGCAGTGCAAAAAGTCCTCGGGGTGGGGGAAGGAGCCCTCTTCACAGAGCAGCTCGCAGGTTTTATCCGATGCCAGGGGGTAGCCGTTGTCCTCCTCGTTGTAGTCGCTTTTGCCGTTGCTGTTTGAGTAGCCGTTGGCATACATCTTCAGGGCGGACCTGCGGAGGCACAGGAGCTCCTGGAAGGCGTACCTGAAGTCCGGGCTCCGGCAGTAGATGAGCGGGTTGAAGGCAGAGTTGACATAGCCCAGCCAGTTCAAGAGAATGTACACATACTTGGGTATGATGTCGTCCTGGATGACGTGCACGATGTTGACGATGAAGAAGGGCAGCCAGCACAGTGTGAAGGTGCCCATGATGATGCCCAGGGTCTTGAGGGCCTTGTGTTCCTTCAGGAAGAACTTGGAGGAGCGGCGGTGCCCAGCTCCCCCTTTCTGCTCCTGCTCCTTGTTCTGGATGTGAAACCTCCCCTCGCTCCTATCTATCTTCTGCAGCTGCTTCTTGGCCACCTGGAAGACCCTGGCGTACACAAATACCATGACCACGAGCGGCAGGTAGAAGGAGATGATGGAGGAGGCGATGGCATAGGCTTGGTTGGTGAAAAAGTCGCAGCAAGTGTCCTTCTCATAGCACAGGATGGCCTCGTCACGGTCTGCCCGGTACCAGTGCATTTGGATGGGCAAGAAGGAGGTGAGAGCTGAGACCACCCACACCACGAGGATGACTACGCGTGCCTTGCTCTTGGTCAGCAGGCTCTGGTACTTGAAAGGGGAGGTGATGGCAAAGTACCGGTCCACGGCAATGACGCAGAGGGTCTCAATGCTGGCCGTGACGCACAGCACGTCCAAGGAGGTCCAGAACTCGCACCAGAAGTTCCCAAACTTCCACATCTCCATGATGATGTGGCTGGCGCCGAAGGGCACCACGGCCAGCCCCATCACCAGGTCAGCGCAGGCCAGCGAGGTGATGAAGTAGTTGGTGACAGTCTGCAGGCGCTGGAACCGGGCGATGGCGGTGATCACCAGCACGTTGCCGAAGACGATGGCCAGCACGATCACCGACATGAGGATCCCCATGCCCACCATCCACACGTCCCGCGACAGCGTGGGGTCAGCGGCGCTCTGGTTGGCGCTGACGTTGCCGCCGGGCAGTTCGGTGCCAGCCACCCCCATGGCCCCCCCAGCAGCCCCCCGGGCAGGCGGCGGGGGCTCGGCTTTGCCTAGGGCTCCTCCGCGGCAGCGCTGCGCCGGGCGCCGCGCATACGGGACGGCGGGAGCGGGGCGAGCTGGGCGTGCCTGGGACCCCTCCGACCCGCTCCGCTGCGATTCGGTTCGGTTCGGTTCGGTTCGGTTCGGTCCCGTCCCGTCCCGTCCCGTCCCGTCCCGTCCCGTCCCGTCCCGCGCGCGGCGGCCGCGCGCCCGCCCGACTCCCCCGGCCCCTTGGGCGCCGCGGAGCTTATAGCGACAGGGCGGTGACATCAGCCCGCCACAGCCAATGGCGGCCCGCGCCGCGCCCCGCGCGCACCTCGCACCCCCCACCCCCCCCCGTGCCCCACGCGTGTCCCGGCCACGCGTGCTCCATCCCCGCGCTGCCCCCACGCTCCACGCGTGCTCCCCACCCGGGGGCTGCCCCTGCTCCTCGCCTCCCCCCCCCCCCCCGCGGTTTCCCCGCGCCGCCCCCCCCCCCCCCCCGTCCTGCCCACGCGTGCTCCCCGCCCCGGGGTGTCCCAGTGTCTCCCACCCCACACGCACCCCCGCGTGCTGCCCGCCCTGCCCTGCCGTGTCCCGTGCCCTCCGCCTACCAGTGCCCCGCGCACGCTCCCCGCCTCAGGCGTGTCCCTGCACCCCTTGGCCCACGCGCACCCCCGCACCCCACCCCGCACCCTGCCCCGGGGTGTCCCCACACCTCCCACCCCACCCGCGCAGCCTGTGTGCTCCCTGCCCCGGGGTGTCTCCAGGACGCGTGGCACCAGGAAAATCCTGAGGACGCTGCTGCTCATGGAGACCTTGTCCCTGGCTGGGCGCCGGGGTTTGACTTTCCCGAGAGCCCCCATCCTCACTGGTGACACTTTGTGCCCCGATGTCACCCAGGTCTCCGTCCCTGCCGCCCCCAGCCCAGCACCATTGCTGTGGCTTCACCCCCCAGCCCAGCACCCTGGCTGGCACCCAGGCAGTCAGGGCAGTGGGGTGCATCCACGTGCTGGAGCTGCAGCCCCACAAATCCCGGAGCTGGTCAAAGGGCACAGACACCCCTCAACTGCCCTGGGAGCGCTGGCCTGGCTGTGCGACGGCTGCGCACTGCGGTCTGCCACGCTGCAGCCAGCCATGCGGTTAGCCCCGGACACTATCACGAGTATTTCCCTCCAAAGCAAACAGATTTGCTAAATAAGGACTAAAGAATCCTGCAAACTTCCTTTTAGCCTAACAGGAGATAATGCCACCGCTGGAGTTTCATTTCTGCCCATTGCTCTGTACTGACACTGTCCAGCCTCATGCTGCTCTCCCACGGAGATATCTCACGCTGCCTGCAGGCTCCAGGGGGGGGCTTGTGGAGGTGACAGTGAAGCCTGATGGCTCTGGTTCTAAAATTGCCCTGTGCCACAGAAAGGGAGAATAGAAAGAGTTGCTTTTGCCCACATTTACCCCCAAGCCACCGGCTGTACCAGAATTAGGCTCAGGCCAGTGTCTCGTCGGTTGGGTGCTGCACCATGGCTCTCCCACGGCAGAGGCGGTGGAGGACTCCTGCCTTTGTTAGCAATTAAACAGTTTCTAATGTTAAATCTGATTTGAAACACATCAGCTGCCGGAGTCTTACAGGGCTTCATGATTCTGCCTCATTTTTCCCTCATGGCGAGGCCGTGCCACAGAGCCGAGGGCTGGGTGCTGGCTGCGGCAGCTGGGCTGCGGTGGGGAGCAGCCTTTGCCCCCCCGGCCCTGCGCCACGGCCTGCTGGGTGTCCAAGTCGTGCTCCGGCTCCACCACAGCTATTTAGAGAGAAGAGCCGGGTGTACAGAGAGGAAGCTTTGTGGTTTAAAACAGAGGGGCAAATGAGGTGGTGGAATCAGGAAATGAGATGAAAGACAGTTTCAGTGGTATGAGGTTTCTGTCTAGGCAGGGATCTTCCTTAACTAGTGGCTTCCCTGCACTGTTTCCACACTCCACTTCTGCATCCGAACACTTCAGAGGTTTTAAAAATGAAGAAATATGAACAGAAGGCCCACAGGCCACCCCTTCCCACTGCAGACACACGCAGCCTTTGGAGAGCAGGGGCATTTGGAGAAGCCACATGTGCAGTGCTGATGACCTTACCTCATTACCAGAGTTTCCCTGCCCACCACTGAGATAAATGAGGCCATACGTTTCCCACACATACCAACGGGTACGTACAACTGTAACCAGCCGGGGTGAGCCTGTAGCACTCCACTGGCGTTCACAGACTTCACACCAGCTGAGGGCCTGGCCCGCACGCAGACACAGGCTCAGTTGGCACCTGCTGGGTGCAATACCCGTACCCCAGCTCCCGTGCACACAGGCCTCTGCACACCCGCTCTGTCCCGGGGCCAGCAGCACTCATCTTGCGGGGGAAGCACGGCAAAAAGCTGAGGGAAAAGCAAAGGTGTAGATGAGATGCAATAATGGGAGAGCAGAGGAGAACAGGGAAGGAAAAGCAGAAGGTGTGGGAGCTACACATCATCCTCAGGTCCCTGTTCCCTCTTCTTTTTTAAGAGCTGATCAGAAAGCTCTAGAAAGTTCTCAAGTTTCTGGTAATAACCTGTCAAGTTTGCTGTGATGTTTCCTGTGGGTTAGATAAACATCTGGGAATACTCTGACACCAAATTGAAGCATTCAAAAAGCATTAGGTCCCCTATCCTAATAGACATACAAATGTTTATCCTCACATGAAGCACTGGGTCTTGAAAGGAGGAGAAGCAGGTTTGGGGATTGGTGGGACCCATCAGCTCTGGGACAGACAAAGCTACGTTCTCTGCTTCGTAACAAGTGCTGTATCAAAGGCATCTGTGTGTCCTGCACATCCCTGGTAACATTCCTACATTCCTCTCCAGAGCCTGCTTCAGGACACTGGAAGTCTTTGTGGCCCAGGGTGCAGAAATCAGTCAGCCAAGCTTACATCTAAATATTTTGCCTTTGTTTTACTGTATTCAAAGAAGCCTAAACCTCTTCTTTGGTTAACAGAGTATGCTGGAGGAAGCAGAGAAAGGCTGATTTTTCTTCCTGGATTCTGCAGCTCTTGCTTGTGTTGGCACTCTTTGTTCACCTAAGCAAGGTGTGTTGGGGTTGGCCCATGGCTTAAGCTGACTTTTGCCCTTGGCTATGCAGCCATGACCCACACCAAGTGGGACTAGTGACCACAGGTTCAAAATAAAGGCAGGAATTTGCCCCATAAATTTCGTCACCCAAAGTCCGAGTTGCTTTTGAGGTTTGCATGTCTTTATCTGTGCTTTTGAGTAGTTATTAGCTTTCTAGCAAGTTCAAGGCTTCTTATTTAAGCAAATACAGTTACCAAACCTCAGAGGAGAGGTTAGGAAGACAGTTAAGTTTGCACTTACACTGCCTAAAGTACTGGGGAGAGCCCCAGCCCACACCAAAACGCCTTCTTCTGGGTTCCTTGGGCTTGGAGGGCATCAAAACCGGGCATGTCTCATTTGTTTTGTGCAGCACATCTGCACCACTGACCCCACTGCTTTGTCATCACGCTAATCTTTTCTCTTTTTATAATTGGATGTGTGCTCCCTCCTTGCTGAGTGACATTTGAAGAACGGCCTGTGGGATCAATGAGAAAGGCAGGGTTGGTAGAAAGAAATAATCACTTTTATTAGCCCAGCTGACATAATTGGAAAAAACAGCCAGGCTTTTGGGCATGCAAGACCTTCCTCAGGACTGTGACTAGCTGGGATGATGGCCTTAACCCTGCCTATCCAGATGCTTGTCACAAACTGGAACGCATGAAGCACCCTGATATTAAGCAGCTGGCCAGATCAGGCCTTTGGCAAGCGCTCAGAAGTGACAGTCTTCAACACAATGTCTGACAGGAGAGGAATTTGTAAAATTCTCTTCTTGCAGAGAACCGATAAGTAACAGTACTTGTCTGGTATGCCACTGCGGGGAGGGCTGTCGAGCAGCAGAAGCTGCGTGCAGACAGCATGGAAGCAATTCCTCTTTCTGTGGCTGCGGATCAGCACCAGCCCCTGCTGTGGGTGGGCAGCCCACCCTGGCCTGAGCCACGCCAGGCACCCTTCGGGCACTCTGGCACTGCCTGCTCGGAGAGGCTTCGTTCTGCTTTTCCCCTTTTTTCCACTGCATTTGTTTGCATGTGCCTGGCTTTGGCCGTCAGTGGGCCCTCGGCAGTGCTGCAGCAGTGCTGTGTTGGGGCTGCTCACCGGCCCGGGGGAAGAGAGATGGGGACACTTTCTGTGGGTCACCTCTGCCTTCCTCTGGGGGCTTTTGGCTTCCTCATTCTTCTGCTTCAGAGCAGCTTGGCTGGGGTCAGGGAGCTTTCAGCAGGTTAGCTGTGGTAGCAGCAGCGCAGCCTCCTGGCTCTTGATTTCTCCTCCTCTCTTGCTTTATAAGCCGTGAGGGGGAGCCACCCGTGACTCACAGCTCCCCGTTAATCTCTCATTTATGCTTGTTTGGAACAGCAGTGCAATTAGAAGTTAGGGTTCGAGTGATAAAGTGGGGGATTTTTGTTTGCTTGTTTCTCTCTTGGAGCTCCCTGCACGGCCGGGTGGGGGCCTGGGGCCTCTCCTTGCTCCAGGAGCCCGCAGCAGTAAGGAGAAGCCCAGGGCTCCCCTTGGCACCCACCTGCAGCAGGGAGGACAGCAGAAGGGACAGAAACACTCCTGCTTCTTTTTGACAGGGGAGTTGCTGCCACCTCCACCCTTGGGCAGCCATCCCCAGCCCCAACGCCCCGGAGGACCGTGCCCACCTCGTGCTCCGCAGGGGGTCGGGGTGGCAGAGGGGCTCTCCTCCACTCTGGGGGCTGCAGGATGGTGTGAAGTGCCCGAGACAGCACCCTTCTGACACGGGAGGATCCCTAAGGCTTGCACGGGCGCTACTGCTGTTAAAGAGTGCCCATCCCCACATCCTCCCATGGGAGGGTGTCACGGAGGTGTGAAAGGAAACTGAGCAAGGGGGGAAATCAATCACCTTGCACCAAGACGGGCAGGATCCTCTGGTCCTCTCTGTGCATCTCCCAGGGCATCTGCTGAGTGTGGGAGATCAGGGCTATTAATATTAACCTCTGGATTTGTAGGGAGGCAGTTATTGTCTTTTTTTTTTTTTTTTTTTTTTTTCACACTAGACCAAGGAAAAAGGAAACTGCTGAATATGAGCAATGACCCCAGTGAAAACTGAGGCACTTTATATGGAACATGACACTGTCTGGAACAGCTGAACACCAGAGATTCATTGTCTCTGGGCCAAATACTGAACTGCTTGCCTGTAAATCAATACTGATGGTGAATACAGGTTACAAAATGACACAACATGAGGGCAGCAGAGGAAAGAGAAGAGAGCATCAGAATAATAGTTAGAGATAAAAGATTGTTATCAAGATTTTTTTTCTTCTCATTACTGTTTTTCCCATAATTGAACATGGTTTTCATAAGCAGAGGAGATCACTGTCTCCAACCCGCACCTCCCTCTGGAGTTGTCCCTGGCAATGACCTCTAAGCCTATGCTGCCAGCAGTCTTTTCTTGTCCACTCCCCAGTATCTTGTTTCCCCGCATGGTGCAAAGCCGTGGTGTGAGCCTGCAGCAGGGGATTTTGCCACACAGTGGAGGTTTTTTGAGTGCAAAATGCACACCATCCTCCAGGCATCATCAGCACCGAGGTGACTTCTGCCCCATTACCCCACCCAGCAGATCAGAGGAGACACCAGTCAGATGCCATGGGCTCCCAGGGCCACAGAGCAGATGAGGCTACATAAATGTAGCTATAATTTCACAGGAGCCTGGGCTGCAGCCACGCTGAATTACACACTCATAGAGTGAGGCAGACAAGTCTGATTCAAACACAAATGCACTGAGTTGTGGCCGTACTGAGGTGCCTTGCTTCTCACTTCCAGCCTCTTTCCTGCCCTTGTTCTTGCAAGGTGGTCTGAACTCCTCAGATAATGCTCAGTATCATTAAGCAGGAGGCAAATTGTATGGCACCTACACTGACGCAGTGTAAACCTCTGACTCACATAAATAATGGGCATGTATATAGGAGGCACACCAGGGAAGCAACACAGAAAGCACAGGGACCTCTGCCCTCTTCACCTCTCCACAATCAAGGGTCTATTGTACCCCTAAGGAGAATCCTGGTCTTGGGGATAGAGGTCCCTGCTTGCAGTGGGGCCAGAGCTTCACCTCTCATTCCTAATTTTAGAAGGCTACTCATGAGCTTATAGGAAAGGGAACTCTGTGTGCCGGAATATGTGCCCAGTTCTACTGAGTCCAAGAGGAAATTTGTTTTTTCCTGAGAGCTTTCTTATCAAATCTGCTGCATATCAAACCCAAAATAGCTTGTGTGGCTGCTGGTCAGACCACGCTTTCCCTCAGCTCTGAGGGATGGTTCAAGAGCTAGAGGAGGATTTGCTAACGCACTGCTGCAGGGTGGCATGGCCACGGTGGGTGCTGTGTGTACGCTCTTCATCTGCTGCAAACCCAAGGAATTTTAGTTTAGTTTAATCACTTTCTCCACTGTGGGGAAGGCCCTTGTCATGGTCTGACATGTGCTGGGGCCAAGCCAACAGCTGGTGCCTGGGTGTCCTGCAACTGGCAGGACAGAGCCAGCTGGGGAGCTGAGATGTGCAGAAGGAGAAGATGGCCAGGGGGAGGTGGAGCTGAGCTCTAACCGTAGCTCTGCACTGAACGCGTGGCCACAAGGACCAACAGCAGCAGTAAGGGTGCAGGAGGAAGGGCTTCAGCCATGCCAATATCTTGGACAGATTTGAACAGCCCATGCTGGAGATGATGGCACCCTGGCTAGCTAGAGTATGGGTAGGTCAAGTCTGCCGTGTCCACACTGCCAGCAGATGCCTGTCTGTCCTGTGGGCACCTTTCAAAAGCTGTGCAATCCCTGTGTAGCTACAGCCTCTCCTGAGCCCTTGGGCAAGTGCTTAGCATTTGAACAGGTGGCTCCAGACCTGGAGTGTCAATACACACAAGGAGAAACGACTATAGTCCTTGTCATTTGGTTCCTAGATCACATAGACCTTTTCAGTCATTGTGCCCTTAACTTTCTGTTTTCCCTCAGTGAGGCAGAATTAATTAATCCTTATTCCTCCAAGCATCTGAAGAGGACATTCACTAATGACTGTCAGGTCCTTTGGAGCAGACTTCACAAGGTGGTGCTAAAAAGGTTGTTTTTCTCTGTGGTTACAACATATATGGTCCCATCCTTTTCCTAAATACCTTGCTGGAAAAAGAAAATCACAGTTCAGAAGTGGCTTAGGGTAAACCCAGGCTTGCCTCATTTCTTTGTAATGCCTCAGTCTGTAGCCATCAGTCTTCCTGTTTTACAGAGAGACTGGACATTTGCAGTGGGAATTGTCATGGAGATTTTTCTCTTAGCATGGAAGTGAATCGATTCCCTAAAAGAAAGGCAGTAGTTGTGTTATGCAAGATTTGGGGGACAGGAGGATCCTTTAGAAGTGAATGCATTTGAGGAATATGATCACACTGAGAGTCCTGGACACAAAGATCTCTAGAATATGCAAAGATACTTATTTTGCTGGTTAGCATCAACAGATTTCCCTAACTGGGGACCACGGATGTCAAGGCGATGTGTACAACAGAAGAAGGTAGGCAGAAGTCAGCCTCCATAGCTCGCACATCTCTTGCCGCCTCTCAGCCTGGTCCCGACACCTGAGGTGAACCCTGTTTAACTTATTCCCTAGCTCTGGGAGAAATTTGCAACACATTCCGAGCTCATATCACATATCCCGCCTACTATACATCAGCGAGTCCTCATTTTCTCTGCTCATTAATGAACTCGGGCTAAGTTCAGAGCAGCACATGAAAGCGAAAGGCACTTGTGTCTCACGACCACCCAGACTCTTCACCCACCCCAGCCCACTCTGGAATGTCAGAAAAAACACTGTAACTCCTTAAACAATGTAAGTAATCGCTTTTAGATGGGCTATTGTGTGTGGCATTCATCTAAGAGATGGTATCTGTGAATGGTGTTTTGTGTGTTAGTGCATTTTAATAGCACGTGAGATTACATCTCTGGCTAGTGTTTTTATTTGCTATAGTATGGTAATTGGGTGATTTTAATCTGTGGTTGATTTTTTTTTAATGTAGCTAGCCCTGAGGGAAATGGTGTAAGTCTGTCTCTGACTAAAATTAGCCTTGGCAAACGCAAATTCGCCCCTTCCGCCAACTCACGGCAGAACACTTGGGATAAAAATGGTTGCAAGTCCGACCAGTTAAATAGACAACCTGCAGGCCTGGGTTTTCTCTCCTACTCAGGCTATTAACCTCTTCGATGGAGACACAGACTCAAAGTTTTGAGAACCCTGTATCCTCCAGGATTGTTCCACATTCCCCAGAAAACAGGCACGCTCTCCCTCACTTCACCAGGAAGTATCAAAAGCTCAGCTTTTTGCATCAAAAAAAAAGATTGTGCATGATGCCTGAGGATTTTTTGACTGCATCCCTGGAGATGCTGCTGCCGCGATGGTCCAGCCCTGGCAGTCAGCACAGAAAGCAGGGTAGCTCTCCAAACCCAACCTCTCTGCCCACACTCCTGTCACGCAGTCATCCTTCTCCAACTCTTTGAGTCCATGGGGACCTCCATGTCGCTGGACGCCCCCGGGAGGAGTTTTCTGCACTTATGTTTCCAGTTCTAGAAACATTCTTCCCCAAAAATACCTCTGACTTCTGCACTGCAGCTGAGCTGCTCCCCAGGGCACGGCAGAAAGCCAGGTCAGGTAAACCAAGAGTCATAATGAAGATCTTAATGTATGAATCGAGCGTAACACGTGCTGGCTCCTTGCCTTCTCCCCAGAATGAAAGAAATTAATACAATGTTCCTGATGTGCCTGTAAATATTTCTGCAGTGAATTGAGCCCTGCCCAGCCATTGATTTCCCACTTCAAAGGTCAAAGCCATTTGGTTTCATAATCACTTGTGTAACCCTCTGGTGGGAGTGGAAAGCAGCGAGAGGTGTCCTAGAGACTTGAAGGAGCAGGTGGCTCCTGCATTTCCAAAATGAAGAGCTAAATGTAAACGTAGATCCTGGTTGAGGATTAGGGAGGGGAGAAGGCAGAAATTCCATTACCTTCTCGTGGGGTAGAAGTCCTCCCTCCAGGCCACCATGGTTTCATCCACGGGATTTCTAGCAGCCCACTTGGCTCCTCTGCTGAGAGACTGTTACCCTGAAAATCATGCTGAGCTCTTCTCCCTGCTGCTGCCAGGTCCCTCTGAGTCAGGGTTTGAAGGCTCTTGCCAAAAGGTCATGCCTATGCCTGGCAGCTCTGCTGCACAGTCAGACAGGAGCAACATGCATGAAGCTTGTGGAGCTGTACATTTTTCTGGGGATGCTATAAATGCAGATGTAGTCAAACAAATTGACTTCATCCTTAAAATAAAACAGTCTTGGGGATCCAGCAGCTAGAAGGGCCTGTGCGCTTTCCTCCAGCATACCCCAATGTCAGCAGAGAGCTGGTGTGCTGTGTTGTCCTTGTCCCAACTCCTTTGCACAGAAGGAGCCCATGTGTTTCCCAGCAGGAGCACAAGGGGCTTTTATTCCAGTTTTGAACCTGCTCCCCACTCTCCCTGTTGTCCCCGTCATTGATGAATTCATTAGTCATCACTGTTTCATTTGTAATGTAACCACAGGCAACCAGCTGGATGAATGTGCACTGTGGGTAAAGCACTTGCAGGGAGAGAGAGACCTGTGTGCATCCCCCCTGGTGCCAGCCGCTCCCTCTGCGCAGGATTAGCCAAGGGGTGGTGGGGCAGGAGCGCGTGGACTCCCCAGGTCCCTGCCGGTGCGTGGGCTCTGCCTGCTTAGGGCACACCGGGAAGGTGGCTGTCCCTTTACCAGCACAGCAGCTGCTTTTGCTTCTCGAGACTCAAGTGTGGTACAGGAGCAGCGTTCACATCCCAGAGCTGACAACACAGGGCTGTGCACATCAGGGTGGAGGTACGCTGGACCAGAAACAGGATTTTTTGCCTGTCACCTGTTTACAAATCCCTTGTTTCTCACCAGATATTTGCAACAGATCCTTAGTTTAATCTCCTAAACTACTCTTGTGCAGCTGAAAAAAACAGACTGAGGAGATCAGAGCAACCCAAGCACAATGTCCCCATTAAGACTGGGGGCACAGCTCCTGTGGGTGGCTTTGACACTCAGCTGCAGACTAAGGTGGGTCAGGAGCTGTCCCCACCACCGCGCTTTGTCCCAGAAAAACACAGTAGGTGACTGAGGTGAAGACTTCCTTTGGAGAGTAACTCACTCCTTTAAACAGTTTCCATAACAACTTAATTAGCTTCCAAAGAGACTGTCTAAAGTTAAAAGATCACAGGTGATTTTACAAACAAAGCAGAGGTGTGGAGGAGACCTGGTGGTTCATGTGTCTGATGTCCCCTGCACCAGCTACAACTGTCCCATGCAGCGTACCCTAGACTTTTCATCTGAAAAAAAGCCTTGTCCCTTTCCAGATTTAGAGTTTTAGTTTGACTGTGGCTGATAGACCTTAGTAAGATAGAAACATTTTATAGGAAGGTATGCATTCTCTTTCCTTGTAAATCTCAGTTCATTCCTATTGCATGAGTTAAGGCAGCTGCCGAGCACAAGTGGGTGCAGTTTTAAAAGGGAAAATCCTGCTTGAAGTCCAAAATCAATAATAACGAATATAGCCATGTGAAAAGTAATTATAAGGCTTTAAATAAATTAAAGTAAAATAAACAGGACCCCTATCCTTCACCTGCTAGCAACTTGACTTCAGCAGTTGTACTTCCCAGCCAGGGTGGATGTGGATGGTTTATTGAATCAGGTAAAGCAGTCCAGAGCATACAGAGCTGCTGCTTTTCACTGGTCTCTGGTGCCAAGAATAACAAACTTCTCTTTCAGCGAGTGTGGGACCACAGGTCCTGGCTTCATCACTCACTTCACCAGCCAAGTCACTGAACCTTTCTTTTCCCCCAAGAATTTGAAGCTTATTAACTAAACAACCCTTACAGTCTGTGTTATTATTATCATTATGAGTGAAGTCAGCAGCTTTTGTGGGAGATGTGGAAGACCCCGGTTCACAGGAGCTTCACTGTTGGGGGAGAAACGAAGGCATCTGGCCCAGCCCCGTGGGATCCCAGGTTTTGGCTCTTTCATGCCTGGTTGCTGCTTCTCTGAAGCTAAAATCTTTCAAAGGGGAGCCTATGTTAGGAAGCAGATGCTTCATACTGAACCCCAAAAAAGCAAAACAGGACGCAAAAGTGCAGCTGAGCATGGAGTCTGAAACCCTTCCACCATGTCCTTTACACGGCTGCACCACCTCATTCATAGCCACTTCACAGGCCCCTCTCCTGCACATCCAAGTCCATTATCAGGAGTACAGCAAAGTCCTACTGAGGTCTGGATTTCTTCAAAAGCAGACCTTTTCCTGGAGTATTGTCTGAAATCACACTTTCCATTGATGCCCTTAGATTAGACCCAAGAATACAGTGCTACCATGTGACTTTCAAACCACCTTCAAACAATTTTCACTCCATGCACAGTATCTTCTGTATCCTATAAGGGCAAAATCTTCATTTTACTCACCTGCTTTCCACTGACATATTACTTGGCAAAATAAAGCACACATGATAGCTGTTTAGCACTGGCTAAACAAAAACCAAGCTTGTTGCTTAACTATTCATTATGTAAATGCTAATTAAAATTATATAGTCCAACCCTTTAAGAACAAAAGGTAGCCGAGCAGTGAGGGCGGCCATGCAGTGTGTCTGGGTGAGCTCTGGCCTGGGGGAGCAGGATGGCTGGGACAGATCCATATGGACCCAGCACTAGAGCAGGGTCAGGAGAGGCTGTGCCATAGAGCAGATCTTGCATGCTGAGCCCAGAAACCACACAGAGCTTGGAGCTGGGGGACTCAACACACCATCTGTGCCCAGGATGAAGAAGGGCAGCCACAGGGGAGGGCAAGAAACAAAATATTCCTGACAGAAGACTTCTGTCAGACAACCATGATAACCAGTGCTGGGAAACAGAATAGGACAGGAACTTGGTTATGAGCCCTTCAACAACCACAGGGGAAACACCTCATTAGTAGCTCTGGCTTGCAGAAGGGCTATCTGATCTGTGCCATGTGCACGTGATTATCCCCTTCACAATAAATCTTCCTGTCATTCCACAGCTTCCTGCTCCTGTGCCACCCATGGTGACTTCAAAGCTGGTATTGGTGCAGAGGCTAATACACAGCCAGGGTGCTGGGAAAGCCACGGGGGCAGAAAAAAGGGCTGAAAGGCACCACTGCCATCAGTAATGCAGCAGAGGAACAGGCAAAATCCTGGTGGTTCAAAAGCTGTCTTCTAGGCAGGGGCTTTCCCGAATGTTCTGGACTTTCCCTGAATGCCTGCTGAACTGATTTTCAGCAAGGCTGGAGAAGGAAAGAGCATCTTCACCTTCTCCCAGGAAAGCCCTGGAGATCAGGAACCTCTGCCTAGCACCAGCCTGGTAGCACCAGTCCCTCAGTCCTGGGGAAACATTATCAGCCCAGCAGCACAGCAGCAGCTGTGGTCTTGCACGTCCCACCTATATCCCATTTACTCATGTCACAAAACTCCCTGGAACTCTGGAGAACTGCAGGGTGTGAGGATGTGAGTGATGGTGTCTGGCTGCCTGCAATGCAGCTGAGCAAGACTGAGGAGCAATGGGCTTGTCCTGCAACAGGCCACATGCAGCCATTTAAAATAAAAACACCTCTTGACTTCAGCAACCATGGTGCTGTTGCAGAGGCCAAGGCTCAATAATCCCAACTCCTTATTACTATGAGCAGCTGTAATACCTGGTAGCCATCTGCCATGACCAGTGGTGCACTGGGACCTGTGATCTTGCTTAGAAACCCACACCCCCAAGACTGGAAAGAATTGGCACATATTTAATGCATCTGTTATAGCACTACTGAATTTCTTACCTGGGTTGTCAGTGGAGGAGCCAAAGCATCTGTTCTTCATCTATAAAGAGTCTGTTCATCTCTGGAGCCGCCTATCTCTGCTATTACTGGATAACTGATAGTAGGTAGCCACTCCCACTTCTAGGATGGTGGCTAGAGAAGTGGATGGTTATTATAGGTAACAGCACAAATATGACCAGCCATCTGCCATGTAACATATTGATTTGGAATAAGGAATGCAGGAACCTTATGGTAATTTTTTTACCGCTGTGTCCATCATTGTTTTCTTACTCACATCTGTATATACACCCTCTGATAAAGCTCAAAGGATTTAACTGGATGCAAATGTACTTCATCTGGGAATAGGACAAAGCACTTCACAGAAGAGAGCCTTGCGTCAGTCACTTTTGGACCACTCCCCAACAAATGTTTCTGCTGATAAGGACACAGCATTGTTTGCTTTGGATCCTTCACCCAAGGGGGAAAAAATGAGTGTGTAGCTCCTGTTGCAAATTATAAATCATGGGTTTCTTAAAGGCCTATTGGCAGCCTGAGTTCCTCAATGGTCTCAGATGTTGACAGCTCCTGTTTGTGCAGTTGTTCGATGAAGGGTGCTTGCTTGTTCTGCTCTGTCAGGGGGCTCTCCTGGGAAAACAAGAGAAGAAAAGGATCTAACAGCAACTGCAGAGCTGAATCATCGATAGCTCAGCCCACTGCTGCTGCCGGCTGACAGTGGAAGGTAACGAGTCTGATTTGCTTCTCTCAAAGACTGCTTTCACACGGTGGGATGACCTTTAGTTTCAGTGAGACTCGTCTGACACACAGTGAAGAGACACTAAGAGTCAGTCAGTCATGGAGAGAAGGGCATGCTGTCAACGTCCTTTATCTCTGCATGGCAGAAGGTCTGATAGCACCCAAGGAAACCTCGGCTTTGGACACTTCTCTCAAGCTCATTTTCACTGGGCACAGCAGTTTGTAAAGCCAGGGGAAGAGTTAAAGCCCTTTTAATGCCACTGTGACCAGTGCTTGTCAGCTCCTGGCCCAAAGAGAGGAGATAACAACCATGCAAGGTATTGTCTCTGCAGGGGTGACACCCAGGGACCATCCCCAGGCTCCTGGCAGGCCATGGCAAAGCACAGTCCCAGGTCTTGGAGCGCTGCACGGTGCAGAACAGACAGGTTTCTAATCATCAGGCTGGTGGCTAGTAGAAAACTAGGATGCATGGAGATGTCTAAGGACTTACTCATGCATTAAAGCATGTTTTTAAGTTCTGCCAAAACAGAGGGATTAGGGAGGGATTTTTTTATCTGTTTTTTCAAAGATTGCTTTTAGTTGTGGTTTGGCACAACAACATTCTAGGTCTTTCAAGAGTTGAATTGAGTAGGTCAGTGTCCTTCACAAATATGCTGTCATGAGCTGGGACTAAGGTCTGGTACAGAGGGAAAGGACAGAGACAACAGGAGAAGACACGAATGCAATGGCTGTTTTGTTCTTGTGCTGAAGCCTCTTCAGCATGGGGTTTGCCTGGATCAGGAAGAGGTGAAAACAGATGGTTTTGGTGAAGGCTACTATGAATCTGTAGTACTGCTTGGAGGGATTTCCTGAATTCTTATTCCTCAGCCTTTTTCCCCAGGAAGAAATGTTTTCTTCTGTTCTCCCTCCATTTGATGCTTGTCTACCACCTTGCAAGGGACATGTGGTGGGGGTGCTGTTCACTTGCACAAACAGGTTTCATCACCAGATTATGCAGGAAAAATCTTGATAAAAAATGAAGGGTGGCAGGAAGGGAGAGAGCCCCAGGCCAACAATTGGAGCTCTCTCCCAGTTTACTCATCCTCTTCTTCACATCTCAATGCCTTGATGTAAGCAAATATGTATCTGCCTGCACCCAAATTAACATGTGACACCTCAGTGTCTGATTGCAGCTCCCTGCACTCTTTTTGCACCATGCTTAGCATAGCTGGGAGATACTGATTAAACCCTCTTTTGCTCTTATAGTGCAGGATGGCAGAGGAGAACTAAATAGAGCAGTCAGTTGCCCTAAAGGCCCCTTATTGGAAGTAAAGGCTTTCAGAGTAGCCAGGGTTGGCAATGTAAAGATTTAGGACAATTTAAGAAAATGAGGAATCCACCCAAGGTTGAGCACTAGTTTTATTAATGTAGAGTTCCAGTAATTTGATCTGAAGTGGCGAATCAAATGATTGAGTGTGTTAAGCACCACAGCCTGGGTGGCTGGACTGGAGTAGCTGCTGTGTACACTAATGAACCTCCTCTATGCAACAAGGAAAGCCTCTGTGCATGGTGATGACTCAGAACTGCTGATGTGAAGTAGAATTGTAATGCACTGTCTCTAGTAGCAGCACAGGGAGGAAAGATCTTTTATTATCCCTGCAGTGCTTCAGGAGAGAGGGGAAGTGTGTGTAAAATTGGCCTTAGCATTGACCAGAGACCCTCTGCTGAGTGCCTTCTAGATTCTTGCTGACATGCTGTCAACAGGCTATGAATATTGTAATTAACTTTAAAACATGCTAGTGGAATAGACAGAGGAAAGAAACTAAATAGCTGCTGAATAAATGTTTTCACCTAATTCCAAACTAGAAGCAGCTCTTTCTCTATTTGGAGGGGGGGGGGACACACACACACTTTCTTCCTCTTAGATCGAAGGTTCATTTATTTTCCTCCACACTCTCACAGGCTCCATCATTTGTCTCTGTCTCTAAATGTACGCAAGCCAGAACAGGAACCCAGTGTACTGAAGACACATGTCACCATGGAGGACACATATAGCATAGCATGGATGCAAGCCAAAACTGTGAGCTCACAAATTACACACCGGTGTTTACCAGGCAGGCTCTGGACATGCTGGAGGGGTGTGCATGTGCCTGTGCAAAATCTGGATGCCACAGTGTGAAAATACAGTTGTTCTTGATGACTTGTTTTAAAAATGATGTTTGCTTGCCTACGGCTTCTTTCCCTAATGCTCTGTGACTAACAGACTTCTCTGGAAGAGGCTGCTTGGTGCAGAGCTACCACATAAATGATGCAAACAAACTGCAGTCCCACGTGTTTGGGCATGTCCAAATTGCAGTGGGCTGTTATAGCAGCAACAGGGCCTCCACGCTGGGAAGAAGCAGGTCCTTTGCTGCTGCCCTCATCTCAGTTTTGATCTGATTCTTCTTCAGTGCTTAAAGCATAAGCAGATGCAGGCAAAGGTGGGATGAGAGGGAAGAAGCAATGTGCAATTAGAGGGAAATTTTGCAATATTGACAAGCCATGGTTATCTAATAATTTGTTAGTGCCCAGTCAACACCTAAAATTATAAGCCATTCAAGCTTCTGTTTGCCTGTTCCACAGCTCAGGTTCTTGGTATTTCAAACGGATGAACCTTGTGTTCTCTCTGCCTTGGTAAAGGTTATCCATGTTGGATCCTATTACAGCTTCTTGTTATACAGTATGAAAAGATGTCTTTCTAGTTAGTCTCCTAGGGATACTCGTAAAATCCCACATGACAGTGAAGCTCAACTTGGCTCTGCACTCAGTGTAATTCAAAGCTGGATTTGAAACCTTTGACATCCTCAGGGCAGAGGGACTGAAATTAAACTCATCCTTTTGGATTTCCATACTGTACTCCATCTTCAACAGATGGAATACACTGCAGCAGAGGAGTGATTAGGACATTAGCTGGCAGTGCTCCTAGTAGTGAATTGTCTTCATATCTGACCATATAGGGTATTAAGGTCCACAGTCCAAAACTGTTTTAATAAGAAAACAACATGAAATCTATATTCTGCATCCAGTGAAACTTTGTATTTGCAAGCACTGAAATGAGCTTGTGCCTGTGCAGTGTACTGAGAAATTGCTCCTTGCATTTTAAATCTTAGAAAATTTCAAAGTTATAACTTGAAGTAACATGTGGAAATGCTAAATGGGCTCTGTGGGTATAGGTAATGAGATAGCTGTGTATTGCAAAATGCAAGGAAAGGACCTTTCAGATACATCCCTACTGTTCCTGAAGAAGACAAAGCACTTAAAATAAAAGAAAAAACTCCATTATGGTAGGGGTGATATCATTTCTTGTTTGCAGCAAGAAAAGCAAAACTGAATGGGTTTCTAAGTGCCAGGAGCAATATTTCATAATCTGAAAGGTAAATCCATAAAAACTGGGTACTTCCTACTTTAGACACAAACCAGAGAAAGGTGAAAACTGGAGCACTGAGATAAGGTCTATTCTATATGGCAAGAATAGGTTTGTTTTCCATGTAAAGGCAAGGTTAAGAAGGCATTACTGATGCCTGGTTATGATAAGGCTGTATCTGACTGACATGTAGATGAAGATCATTAGTGCTGACCTCCTCTGTCCAAAGTCCATATTAAAGGAGATGGAAATAGTTTAGTGAACAAAGCACAGAAACAAGATTGTTTCCTCCTGCTTTAGGTATGCAGTGCACATGAAATAAGTTTTCACACTGTGGAGGTAAAAGTTGGTTCGGCTATATGAATGCCTCCTTGACATCCTTCTTCAAGTGCCTCCAGAGAACATTCTTTCTGCTGAGAGGTCCTTTCTGGATTTTTTTTTTTTTTTTCCCCACTGAAGGCAAATTAGAAGAATAGCAAGATAAGACTTTGTAACTATTCAGATTATAAGAAACTAAAGTGTCTCTTCAGCATCAAGAACCTTTATACATCATATTTCTGCTTTTCCTTTTCCAGATTAAGGTGCAAAGAGGGATCAGTGGTTATGACAGCAGCTGCAACAAAGTTATTAAGACTGAAACCACAGAGACAAACAAAGAGCTTCTGCAGGTTTTCTCCTCTGTTATTTGATGGTGACATCGGGTAATACATCATGAACTCCTCCTCGTGCAGAATGGATGTTCCACTGATGTTGTAGGAGATCATCCCTAGTATAGTGACTGTTTCCATGTCTCCTAGATTTTGAACATTTTAACCTAGTCTGGATACAGTTTGAACGTGCAGAAGACTCTGGGGTTTGTACAGTACATTTGGCCAGGACACTGGACAATATTAGCCTCATCCTGGGATTTTGTTGCAAGCTTCCCAGACTGGTGCAGAAAGTCTGAAGATTCTTTAAAGTTTGTACATGCTGACGTTAACAGAGTCCCTCTCTGCGGAAATAAAACTAAAGACAATTTTTGGCACAATTCAGAGCGATACATAATTTTGTGGTGACCTCTCTGTAGCAAACGCAAAGCTCTATCTCTTTGCTTGGCACCATGTAAAATGTTTGACATGTGGATTTGAACTGATGTCTATCTACAGGACTTAAAAGGCCCTGCACGCCAAAGCATACAAGGCACTTCTTAAGGTCCTAGTCCTCACTGCTTCCTGAAGAAGCAGAGAAACAGTATCAACACTCCTTTTTTTTTAATCCAAGGGAAAATAACTATGAAAAGGTTAAGTGAGTTGCTCAGGAACGTGCAGGAAATAAGTAGCAGAGCAGAGGCTCCAAGTCCTATTTCCCAGATGCTCTGTGTATGCCCTTAAAGCAGGTTTTCTTCCACTGCTGAGGAGGTGGTTGCTGCCCCAACCACATGGCCTGGAGCACCCACTGATAGTGGGGAAGATACAGCCCACTCCAGCCCCACATCAAATCTGCATCTCTTCCAACTGCAGGTCTGCTCTGTTGTTTCAGTTTGTTTCCCAGACTGGAGAAGAGAGAAAACACTGTAATTTAGCAGCAGCCTGACAGCAGTTGACCTTTACATGACAAGCAGTATTCCTCAGCAGCATGCATCAGAGGTTTGCTTTGGTTTACATTTATTTTGTTCAACTTCACCTCTCGTAGGCATCCAAAGTGAAGCCAATTGGATTAGACAGGCTGGATCTCTCAGCATCTTGAAGTAATCTGTAAGGAACCAGCAGCATGATAGTCATTAGGCAGCAGTTGCTGCAAACAGCTTCGGGGAATTTGTCTCCACTAAAGAGAATTGTCTTGTCAGAGGGAGGATTGGGAAAGCCTAGGCAAACAGGGTTTTGTTTGTCTTGGAGGAACTTTGGGGAATCACAGGGAAAGTTGGAAGTGGCTGGTGGAAATGATCCCATCCAGCCTTTTACATGAGCCCCTTGGAAGCTGTCACTCTTCCAGCTTCCCAGTATCTCTTTTAACTAACCCATTGCTAAAAAGCAAAGTCATAGCTCCATCCCTGCTACATTTATCACAGCACAAAGCATGTTTCTTGCTGCAATGAAATTCCACCCAAATCAGAGCATGATTTAGGCACACGGATACAACTCAAAAGCTTTATCAGGGTGTTTTGCACATGTACATTGACTTGTTCAGACAGGGACCACTGAATTGTCTTAAAAAGTCAATCAGCCAGGTAGCAGACCTTTGTATGCTGCTCTGGGAGTGGGATTTTCCAAACAGCTTTGGCCTTACACTGCTGGCACTGAAGGCAGTGCCAAAGCCAAGTCTGTTCAGGAACCAGCGTTTAGCTGTCTCCCAGAGGATGGCAGCTTTGTGAACTCCAGCAGTCCCACACCCCAACAAATCAGCAAGAGCATCCGCTGCAAGGAATACTCAAGATTTGAGAGCTGCTGAGCAGGCTTGAAATAAAACTGGTTTATAGCTAGAGCTTGGCAACGCTGATGAATTTTGAGAGTTAAAAAAAAAGGAAAAAGAGATCAAATGATAATTTCTTATTAGTTTCTCTGCATTGGCAAGGAATTGCAGTGCACTGCAGAGCCCAGCTGATGTTATTCTGACTTTTTGTTGTGCAGGTGGTCAGTCAGAGCCTGTGGGCATCGTGGCCTTTGGAAACAGTACTTTTATAAGCAGCTGAGAGGAGGCACTAATGGGTCAGGCTGCTTCTTGGTCTGGTCTGTTCTCTGTGAAAAACCCAATAAATCCCATTTTAGCTGCTCCTGAATGCTTAGTAAGTTCAGCTCAGATGTGTCTGTCAGTGAGGACAACATGCCACAGGCAGGCCCAGGACTGGGAATGAGAAATTCATTTTCAAAACCAGGCACCAAAACAATCGCAGAAGGTTGTCCTGGCCCAGAGTGTTTTCCCAGTGTTTGGGTTAAAAATCCGAGACTGACTCCAAGACTAGGATGTACTTCCAAATTTTGCCCATCCTTGAAAGAAAGCTTCCATTCACATACACCTATATTTCCACAGCTTGCTCTTCAGTTTACAGATGTCCTGGCTCCGTGCTCCACTGCTGCTGGGTTGTTGCAGGGTGCCTGTGCTCCTGGAAAACCTGCACGTGTGGCACTCAGGGGTTCCTCTGACAGGACCCCTGGGAGCGTGCTCAGAGCATGCTTGGGCTCCCACATCTTCAGAGGGTCAGAAATGTGCGTCAGAGCTGGTCTTGAGGCATGAAACATCATGGAGAAACTTGAGGAAGTTTGGAAAGATTTGGGATATGGGGCTTGGAACATCCTCACCCCCATCCACTGTATGAGGTCTGTTCTTCAACTGGTTCCTGTTGGCATGACCTTTTCTACGGAGCTTTTCCCAGAAGGAGGCAATATGCATAGAATCATGTTTGTACACAGCAGGAACAAGAGCTGATGCTCCAAGCCCTGACCCATGCCCAGACGGGCTTCTAGTGACAGTGTCCTGGAGAGATCTGCATCCCCAGGCAGATACAGAAAGGCACTAACACTGCACTGAGTCTTGGCCCAGCCTTATCAGCTTCTTCACCAAGATGACTCAAAGGAAATACCAGCAGGCTTTGAAGCTGCTGAACCAGGCAGCGAAGTCCTGTCAGCTCGGCACTGTTCCAGTCCCAGCAGGAAAAGACAAGAGCACTTCACCATACCCAGGGTAACACGCTCTTCCAAGCATTAGCCCTTGCATTTGTTTTCATTTTCTGCTGTCAGAGCAGGACAGCAGGATCTGGCCATTTGTCAGAGACTTTCACCATGTTTTATGAGATTGCAGTCTTTTTCACAGCCTCCTGACCTCAGGAATCTGTCATGCAATGATTCGGTTCCATGGGGAAACATTCAGTCAGAGTCAATTCATCATCACAGCCCCCTGGCTTATCAACACACTGTCCAGGTGGGAGAACTGGATCAGGAGAATAGTTCTGAGTGGATTGCTTAAGAGTAGTGTCACTGCCAGGAACAGAACCAGAACACTTCATTGCCACGTTACCACTTGTATGTCTGGTGCAACAGTGGATAATGTACTCTGGAAACATCAGGAAAACATTCTTTCACGTCCTAAAAGCGGAAACTTGTGTAGATCCTGGAGACCCAATAATGCAGTGATGAAACAGAAAAATCTTTGTATTTTTTTTTTTCAAATGGGTTGGGCAGTATCCAGTGGTTTTTGGCATTAAAAGGAAAATGAGAAAAAAGGCCATGCAAATAAAATTTGTCTTGGCAGGGTTTTTTGGTTTAGATCTGAATTAGAACTCACTAATTAGAATCAGAGTATGATAAGTGTGTATGCTGGCATTAAATGCTACCAAGGCAATGTCAGCATGCCTGTGCCATCAGCAATAGGTAGACATGCACTCAGGTTCATATTCATGACCATATCGCCTAGATATCCACACCAAAAATGTCTGTATTCACACCCCAGCCTAGCCCAAGCCTGCAAGGTCTGATAATTTGCTGGGTGTTTTCCCACGTCAGCCACTACCCACAAAGTCAGCATCACCAGTATTGCGACACACCCATAAACTGGAGGTCTGGAGTACAAGTGGTCCCACTGCTCTCTTCCTCTACACTGTAACACCATTTCCCCCAGCTCATGAGCCTTCCAGTCTCTCTGTCTATCACCTCCCATGCAATATTAATTCCCTCCTTGCAGTTTTCCCCATTCTGGCAGCACAGTTCATATTGATCTCTATTGGTCATCAGTCCATCCCCTTGAATTTCTGCTTGTGTTTCCACTATGAAACAATTGCACGTAAGCACGATGAGGCTGAACTGCTGTGAACCTGAAAGTGCATGAAGCAGCTTTGGAAAAGGGCAAACCAGTTTTTACTATGTAAAGCAGGATGCGGTACTTAGAGTTTCAAGCAATAAAGCTGTCATCTCCCCTGCCCTGTCACCTTCCACAACAAGGTACTTGCTTTCCAAGAAGAAGAGGAACAGGGGGCGGTGGCAGGGCTGTCACACAGGACAGGGACGGGCAGGCCATTTCAGGCTGTGGACTAGGCAAGCGTCCACCAAACTGCCCCTTGGGATGTCCCATTCAGCTGTGACCCCACAGTCTTCCCACCGCAGAATGGCTGACCACTAACCTTCCACATATATGTAGAGCAGGGTAGAGGTCATGCCTGGAGCTCAGTAATTGCAATGCTGAATTATTTTTTGCTTCCCTCTGAGCTCAGTTGGCTTCCCTTTATCTGGAGGCCTCCCAAGAGATTTGCACAAGGGGGCTCTGAGTGTGCCTTCCACCTCATTTCTAACTGACACTTCCCAACACGGCAAATGAAGGGCTAAAGACAAGATGCTAAGTGAGAGAGGTCTCAGCATCTCTGTTGTGATGGAAGCCATTGTAATATGGGGACATAATTCCCACTGAGCAGGTCTGACACCAGCAGAAGTGAATCCTTGATCACTGACACACTGGATGGCAAATCCCAGAGGTTTTTGTCCTCCCTGTCCTGTGGGCACTCAGCAGTGGGAGGGTGGCTGGATGACAGGCCCTCTGCAAACAAGCTGTTGCTTCTGCAGCATCTTCATGTTCTTCTTGATCCTTCTCCACCCCTAAGGTGAAATTTGCCAGTTCTCAGAGCAGGAATTCAAGTGGACTGAAGCTCAGCATTAGCTGATAAAATAGTTATAGTTGGGCAAGCCACCAGACCTTTGAGAAGTTCTTCACACCTTTCAGAAATGGACCTTTCATCCTTGAGGTCCTCTCTGCTTCCTCACCGCCTAGCTGTGTGGTCTCTCCCTATCCTCGACACATTGCCTGTCCCAAAAGAAAAAAACCCAGGTTCTGCCTTGCCAAACAGCCTCCGTATGGTCTCACTAAGAGACAAATTTTCTTCTGAGAGAAATTAAACATCTCTTAGGAAAACACAAGAAAAACTGAACTGCTCAGAGCAAAAGTCCAGCTTGACCAGTATTCTGCCTCCAGCTGTGACCAACTGAGGATGATCAGGGAGAGATAATAAGCAGTGGAACAAAACTTGCACAAACCCTTCCCTCAGAGGCACTCCCAGTTCTGGCAATAAGCAGCTAAAGGTCTTCCTGAGCCAGAGGTTGCATCCAAATCACAGACATGAGCAGAAGGGACACACCAGAAATAATAAGATCTCCAAAGTTCACTTACAATGTCGGATCATTGCAGGGAAGAACTAGCTGTTCTCAAAGGAAACAAAGACAGACCTCTCTGGACAGTCCATCAGAGGGGGAGTCAGGCCCCTGCCATTTGGTCTCTCCCTGTATGTGCTGTGTGGTTCAGGGAAGCTCTTGCTTGATAATCTGTGTCTAAAATGATGAGACACTTTCACACGAGCTCTGTGCTATTGTGTGTTTTGCTCTGCGTTTCAACTTAGTTTGGTTTCACATCATTCAGGTCCACTACTGGCAGAAAACACCTGACCATGCTCCTGCCACATGTTTTGCAGATATAATGAAGGTTCATTTTTGTTGAACGGGTTATGTGATTACAAAATATCAGGAAGCCATGGCAGAGGACTTTATCAGAACATGAGTAGCTAACAAGTGATGTATCCACCATCAGCCATAAAGCACTGTACAGCCAATATAACACCTTTGCATAACTAGCCCCCTCTTGATCCAGGGGCATAAAAGAAAATATAACTGGCATTCCCGATACCATAATTGTAGCATGCAATTATGCAGGCACTTAGCTATTGCAGTGCCATGAGTGTCAGTACACACAACAAATCCACATTTCCCTACTATTCACTGACCTCCTGCCCTTGCTATGTGTTTCATCAGGCGGTTACAGAGTCCATCGGTACCAAAGTTCATCTCCATGCAAAACCTCCATCCCTCCAGACATCGGGGGCCTCATGTAGCCCTGTAGCTGTAATGTGAAAGGCATGAGGAACGTCAGCACCTCTGTGAGTTTGTAAGCAGCACCATCTTGTTTTCAGCTCTTCAGTGCTGAGTGAGCTGGAAAAAAACCTAGCACATGCTCTTTGTTCCCAGGGCAGACTCTTGTTTTTATTAGAACATCTTGGACAGAATCTCATCTCAGTTACATTGATAAAAATCCGGTTATGCTACTACAGACAACTGAAGTATTTCAGACACATCCTGGTGTGGCTCAGAGCAGAGTGTGTCCCTGTACTCACAAGGGACTCCTCGGGGAAGTTGATAAACAGCATCTGGAAGCACAGGAATCCACACTTTGGATAAAATATTATGCACCAGTATCATATGTCAAGCCATTCACATTGCAGAGTTAAGAGATGATGACAAGATTAGGTAGACCTTTTCCAGTTCATGTTTGCGTTTATCTTGCTGTTGAAATGCAGTGTTTTGGCTGGGGAACCATGACAGAAAATGATAGGGGATTCCAAGCTGAAAATAACTGAGCAATCACATATCCAAGCTCTGGCCAGAGTCCAGCGCTGGTAAAGTAGGTTCGTCACTGTGACTTTAATTCATTTTTAGAGGAAGGAACAGAGGCAAAGCAGCTAAAGGTTCATGTAGTTCCCAGGCTGGACTGCTAGAGCTCAGAAAACTATAGCATGAGTGCTGCTACCACCACTTTTATCTTTTCCTGAGAGAAACCAGATGAAAACTGAGGAATAGACCATAGCTCAACATAGGCTGCAGTCTTCACCTAAACTTCATTGCAAGGTCAGGAAGGCTGAAACACTCAGGAATTCAGAGGCCACCTGCTGCCCATCCAGTACTTTGAGCCTTGTCTCTGTGAGCTGTAGGAGGCAGGAACAGGGATACCCTCAGCTGCTTTTGCTGCCGCTGTGTCATGCAGTCATGGCTTAGCTGAGACATGGTGACTGACTGCTTCACGAGATACTGTCAGAGAGATCAGTGAGAGCCCAAAGATAACTTCTAGATATGGCTAA
Source organism: Strix aluco (assembly GCF_031877795.1). Lineage (NCBI taxonomy): Eukaryota > Metazoa > Chordata > Aves > Strigiformes > Strigidae > Strix > Strix aluco. The sequence continues at coordinate 12,096,917 of NC_133943.1, read as the reverse complement.
GCTTTGCTAACATGGGACCACAGATTCAAGAGCTAAATGCAGTTTTAGGGTGTTCAACCAGGTTTGAGACACTATAGCCTCACGCTGCAGATCCCTGAACCGGCACAGATTCTTGCTGTCAACCTAAGTTTGTTCTCAACACTGAGAAATGGAGATATGTTTATCCTGGTAAACTCTCTGCTCTATCAGTTGTCATCTGTCCTTCCTCAGCCAGCACAAACACCATGTCTTGTGCTCTTGGTAGTTCAGCAGCAGCACACTCAGACGCAGCCTGGTCCCACTCCAAGCTCAGCATCATGCCGAGGTGGTGGCTAATGACCAGCACAACCATGGGCTGGACCAGGCAAGACTCCTAGGGATCCCTCTCTGTGCTTTCCTGAGGATGATGTGCATATGGCACTGAGTCCCAACTGTGAAAGTGAAGAACTGTCATCTTGCTGAGGACACAGTACACAGGTTGAACTAAAATGTAAAAGCATTTGAAGGCAAAAATAGTAGACCGCAAATTTAGCATTTATTTTTCTTTTGAGGACTGAATGCCAGCAGATAGGGCCATGTCATTTTTGAACAGATACACACAATTATGGTAACAGAACAGCTGAACAGATAGTTCAGCCAGCAGCTTCTCTGGTACTGGTGCCCACATGAGACCTGAAAATCAGTCCCTCGATGACTCCAGTGAGACCTTTCCAGGAACAGTGCTTCCAGTCACAGAAACAATACCAGGAAGGTTGCAGCTGGGGGAGAAAGGAGGGGAGAAGAAATTTGAAATAACTGGTGTTTCAGAGATGGAAAGTGAGGATTTCTGAGGCAAGGCCAAAGACAGGTCTTTGCAGAGACTGTCTCTGTGCAGTGAGGCACATGTGCCAGCACCTGCAGCCCTCTTGGGCTGTCCCTCTGCTGAACAGCTTCTCCTGCTACAAATGAAATGTCGATAGCAAGCTCCAGTTGAGGTGGTAACTGAAGCAACAGCTTCACAAAAGTCCTGTGTCAGTTGTGTACAGAGCAGAGAGAGGTGCAAGCCAGCACTCTTCCACAGCCTTGGCCATGGTCAGGGAGGTCTTCATCCTCCAGGGGACTGCTGCAGGGCACACAGCCCTTCTCTCCAGATTCCCCTACACTAATGAATCAATGGATCCAATTATACCTCTATATTAGCTGAATTTAAAACAAGAGGGAGGAGCAGGCCACAATTCATCACCCGGGAGCCCTGGCTGGAAGCACTGTTTATGTGATGCTGTGAGGTAAAGCTGGACTATCCTCAGCCAAATCACAGCAGCTGCTCGCAAGGGGAAGCCCAAAGAGTTGACTGGTTTAGGCAGAAAAGCCTGTTGAAAGATCAGTTGGGCAGATAACCTACTTCCTGCTGAAGGGCTGTTTGCTCTGCTCTGCAAGTGTTTGTGAACGGCTTTAGGTTTATTCTTGGCTATCAAGATGGGATGCACTACAGATTTCAAGAGGACAGAAAGTTCAAGGCCACCTAAGCATAACAACCTGTCATTTATTAAGGGCTCAGCTCTTTGGTGAGCTCCGCATATGCCTCATCCATTGTAGAGAAAAACCATGCCCAGACGGGGGGTGACATGGCACAGAGACACAGGCAGAGGTGGGTCAGGTGCTGAACACTGGTGTTGAGTGCCAAGAATATTTTTAGTACACAGGGCACAAGATGTTGAACACGCATCCATCACGTGTCATTCACTAGAAATTTGCACAGGCAGAGGCTCATTTTTGAATGGGTGATCCAAGAAACACAGAAATCTTTCTCAGCGAAGCAAGTGGCAATGATGTGCAGTGTTGTGCAGCTGATGTTGCTGAGTGAGTAGTATCTAATACAGCCCTGTGAAGTATCCACACAGCTGGTCTCTTAACACAACGTGTTCTGAAATGATTTAGGATTTAGAAGTACAAAAAAAATCTGTAGAAAGGCCAGAGATTTCCCCCTTTTTTAAAAAAATGTTGTTTTCTACTAATGTAAATTACTTCCACCTAAAGTCTTTGTAGCTGTCTTATCTGTGCAATTTCGTTAGTAGCATGCAGAAAGGGATGTCATTGTCACATCATCCCAATCTCAGTCAAGGTCTCTTTCTCCATCAGTGTAACATTTCTTATACCCCCAAGTTATGCCTTTTCTATTAAAAACTCGATTTAAATTTTACAATGTTGTGCCATAAATCAGTGACATCAGAAACAACCAATTTAAACTCAGATTATAAGAAAGTTATTTAAAAATGTGAATAATAACAGAAAAGCAGTTTGAGGGATCTGGCAGGAACTACAGGTGAAGGTCAGAAGAAGGTCCATGTTCACCATTGGATTAGCAATCTTTTTCTGTTTCTGCCCTGGCTAGTTGGAAACCTTTAACCTTTCCAAAGAAGTCATGCAGCTACCAAATGAGTCAACATCTAATCTGGGAAAAACAGCCAAATATTAAGTAACAGTAATTGCCTCTTTCTATGACATGTGGTGAACAGAGCAAAGTTCACTAGAGTGTGGTGGGAATTATCCCCGGGTAATTGTCAAAGCACTCTGTGTGTGCCTGTGCTCACACACACCTTCCCAAGAGAGCCTCTCTTGTCACTGCTGATTTATATCTCCACTTTGGCAGCATTGGGAAATTCACGGTGCTTTGTAAATCAGTTCTACAAACAGTGACACCTCTGTATGTGTCCCTTGGACACTTCTCAGTCAACCTTTATCACTGCTCCAAAGTCACCATAGGAAGTTAAACATCCCCTAGACAGCTGTATTCAGCAGGCCAGGAGGGAATTTCCATTCAGGGAGAGTCCATATTCTCCTTTCTGCACCAAGATTTCAAAACAATACAAGAAATCTTTCAGAAATTGTGATGTGGGACACATTGGCTGTACAGAAAGGAAAGCAAGGACCAGGATGGGCTGAATTTTCAGAGAAGCTTCCTGCCAGCGTGGTCTGCTAGACTGAGGAGACTGGTAGAAACTATTGGCAAGCTTTAGAGAGCAGCTGAGACTTGCAGAGCGGTTCTGTGTTTGTCAGGGGATGGAAGGGAAAATCTAATTGGTGTTTTTCATCTCTTGATATCAAGCATTCAGGTACCATAAGCATCATTACGTTTCCTCTATTTTTTTTCCTGATCTTGGCCCTTTTGATGAATATATGGAGGAAACCGTGTGATGAACACTCTCCTTTAACCAGCTCCTAGTGCTTCTCCACATCATCCCTTCACTTAACAGTGGCACTGCATGGAGCCAGGCAGGGATGACCACTCTCCTCAAACTATTTTCCTGAGAGCTGTATCCCTCTTTTCTGCTAAAGTTCAGCCCTTCTCAAGAGGCTGGAGAAAATTCAAGATCAGCAGAAACTCCACGTTCTGGGCTGCCTTTGTTTATTACCAATTATGTTACTATCATCCCCCAGAGCTTAGAATTTCACAACAGCAAGTTCTGTCAAGAGACCATCTCTTTTCCTGTTCCTATGGCACACTGTGCTCAGCAGGGCTCAGCAGTACTGCCAGCATCGCAGGGGTCATTGAGAAAGGAATGGCAAGTGGAGGTCAACTCCACAGGGCACCATCAGAGCTGGAAAAGACCAAACCACCCCTCCCAGATGGGCAGTAGCTTCCTAGAGAGGCAATTTAAGAGATCAAGATGGCACTGATCACAGGAATAAATAATCAGAAAATTAATGTGCTTTCCAGGGTGGACAATAAAGATAAAATAATGGTTTGAAGTTGTTTAGCTTTTTGCTCAACTTCAAGAGAAAGGAAGGGTTCAAGGCAAATGCACTCAATCAGTGTTTGAGATCTTTCTGATACTGTTTTATGGAACCAAAGGTCTGGATCTGAGGAGTTTCAAGAAATTAAGGATTTCTGTGGTGAAGGCTGATTGGAAATTTAACTGTGTTTTATAGGTATTAACATCATTTTTGTTTTTAAAACAACTGTGACAAGACCAGAGGCTCAGGCAGAACTGGCTCAGGAGCTGGTCTATTGCCAGGTCAATGATGGGTTTGGACCTTGAGTGTTTGATTCAGGTTTGAACAGCTCAGAAAAACACATTTCCATTCTTCTCATGAGCTTGTTCCACAGCCCAGCGCAGCTCACAGTTAGGAATTATTTCCTGACATTCAGCTTACACTTTCCTTCAATTAGTCATTCTATTTCTCTTAACTAAACCTGTAATGTTCTCCTAATTGCTTTCCTTTTCTTGTTGGTGTGTACACCCTTCTTGTATTTGCAGACAGTTACAGTGTCCTATTAGTCACCGGTTAATTTGTACCGCTTCCATTTTCCTTCATATGTCAACAGCTTGAGGCTTTCCATTTATTGTGCTTCTCTGGCTTTCTTCTCACTGGAGAAAGCAGGCACGCTCCCCAGCGCAGAGCAGTCACACCGTCTCAGAAGACAGTTGAGGAAAAAGCACTAACATCTCTGGTCTGAGTTTAAGGAGATTCCCCATCTCACGTCAGCTGATAACTTTCATGTTGTTTCACTCATGATGCCACTCTCCATGTTGGCAAGGGATGTGAGAGACACTGCCATCTTCCTCTCAGCAAACAAAGCTGGGGATGTTATTTGTTCATTAAATACTTGAGGGTAAAGAGACAAAAGCTCCAAAGCTTTAACATGGTCAGATGACTTGGGCCATCATCAGCTTTCCCTTGCACGCTGTGGCCCCAGAGCAGGATGTCACAAAGCAAAGCGGCGTCCCCAGTGACTGAGGGATGGTCTGCAAAGGCACTGAGGGGCTGCACCAGGGCAGGAGGGGGTGGTTTGCACTTGCAGTGTAAAAACTGAGGCCTGCCTGAATGCTTGCCCTCAGGATAAGGCCTGGTGGTGCCCTCATCTCATGCTGTTCCTTCTGCTCCACCCAACCAGCTTTAACTTGGATGATGGCAGGGTGCAGAGGTTGTGCACACTCTGTGATCTTAAGGTAATGACTGTTAGCAGCAGTTAGAGGTGTTTCTTCAGTAAGGTTGGAAATGGATCATAAATCCTCTTGAGGCCTCAAGCATCTCAATTTACCCAGAAATTGCAAATTATCTCCTAGGGAGTCCCTTCTGAGCCAGGGTAATGCTGGGCATGGATGATAAAGACACACTAGTGATCCAGCCCTGAAGTGACTGCACTTCACCATCAGTGAAGGACATCCATGGTTTGACATCCTTGGGCACTTGGTACATTTGCAGGAAGCCTTCAGGTTCTGGCTACAAGTGCTCTGTCCACAGGGACCTAAAGAGTTTGCCTCCTGCATGTCATTACACCCAGTATTTGGCACTTCAAAGGCAATCCTGAAGGACAGAGCAATGCTACCTTAAAGTCCCCAGGGCATAGCTTGTAAAGGACCTGTTGGTTGCAGGACTTTCATCTGCTTGATCATGACTATGGGGAAAAAAAGTTAAAACTTGGTCTGACAGGGAGAACAAAGCCTGATGCTGCCTGCAGTGCACACTCACTTGGTGCTGTTGTTCCCAGGGTAGTAAAAGACAGCCTGAAACAATGAAAACCCCTCCTGGATAGGTGAAATACACCTTTAACCAAGCTGAAAATGATCCAAAGCTCAGTGAGCACAACATGTCCAGGGGCAAACCAATGTTGACAGAGAGCCCACATGGGTGGAGGAAGAAATAAAGCATCTCATAAACCACCACTGCGTCCTCAGCTTGTTGGTGTAAGAAAGACAGCAGTCTTCTCACCCATCTAGTCTTTCTTTAAATAGCCCAGCTGAAAAAAGCAATTCTCCTGTTCATGTTGGATCTTTGGACAGCCTGTTGTTGAAAGGAAATGTTGAGCATACACCCACAGAAGGCCTGAAGGAAGACTTACAGGGCAGCAAGATAAATTACCACTTCAGCACCCTCGGCACTGCTCTGTCTCTTATCCCACTGTCAACACAGGCTCAGCGACACCCAGAAGTGGCACTTCCCAGCCTGAGGTGCTCTCCCACAACCTCAGGTAAAGACAGCACAGGTGGTCCCAAGACCATTTCCATGCCCTACTTTGGGTAAAAAATAAGAGCAATTGGTCTAGCTGGTGCAAACCAGGGATAGTCCCAAGTGACTGGGGGCTGGCCATGCAGCTGCGATTCACCTTGGCTAGACAATTTTGCTGTCAGCAACTAGGGCAACATTACGGCTGGGCAGGGAAATGAGGTGTGATTGTTTCTGAAGAGATGGTGAAGCTGTCTGGTTGAGTCACTCCCAGATGGTTCTCACAGGTACCATTCACAGAAACAGCTCCCTGACGCCTCGGAGCCAGCCACAGGAGCTGATCTCAGCTAATCCCTAAATCCAGCTACACCCAGATACCGATGCACAGTATTTTGCCATGTGCTTGCACCGTTGATTGGTTTCTGCTAGGCTGGATTTGGCTTGGAGAGTCCTTGGTCTTGCTTTTGAGAAGTTTCACATGTGAGAACTTCATAACACAAGCACCTTCACTCTGGAAGCTGGCAAAGAGCTCTCTTGTCACTCCTGTGGGGATTTGCATTGGTGCATAAATACAAATCCAAGCCCAGCTTGGGCATCAGACACACCCAGCCTCTCTTGGGGGGGGGCATTAGGAGCCCAAACATGCTTTTGGAGCTGGCTTTTAACCTGGGACATTCCTGGGCCTGTGGCTGATGACATGCCAGGGCTCAGCACAGCCCATAGGGGAGGGAAGGTTTTCACACAGGCAAGACCCCTTGGTGTGAAGATGCAGCAGAAGGTGGGTTGGGACTGTCACAACCAGCGTTTTAACGGGGAGGATCGTTTCCGACGCTCTCTGCATCTCCTCTTGCACCCACTCCTCTTCTGTTTTGCACAGTGTTTTCCCTTGATCCCATAATAATCTGCCTCTAAAGTCCAGTACCATTTAAAGATGTGGGTCCTTGTCCCATTTTCCCAGGGGGCAAATTTTCCCCTCCGCCCATGACCAGAGGCAGCGAAGAGCCTGGCATGTGCAGTGACCACTGCAGCTGGGGCACTGCCAGCTCCAGGCTAATTGCAGAGACAGCACAGCTTGCTGCTCTGAGCATCAAGTCTTCTTTCCTCTCCATGAGGAGAGCTAAGAACTGGGGGAAAGGTAAAAAATGTGGACACAGAAGCCTGAATATTTATCTAAGATCTATATAGCCTTTTCTTCTAAAGAAGATGGTGTCATTATTACTTCAGAACTGTTCACCTGCTTTTCTTCTTGCAAGTCCCCCCAGAGCTCTTCCTTCCTCCTTTGCTTGCTAAGCAAGGTGTGCAATTGCAGCCACACCATGCAAAAGAAGCACATACTCCCATTAGTAACATTACTTATATTCACACCACTCCACCCAGATCTGTACCATGGGCAAAGCTGCAGGTGAACAGAGGCGTGAAAGAGAGGTAGCAATCACATGGGCAAATAAATTCCTTGGCTGTTGCTCATACCATATTCTACCCATTTAGATTTTATTAAAAAAAAAATCATCTAAATTTGTGAAAGAGGGAGTGTTTCCATTAGAGGAGCTCTGCTCGCAGTGTTTTCACGTTTACTCACACCTCTGACTCATGAGCTCTCGAAGCATTAGCTGTGCTGATTTAAACGGTTACCACCTCCCCTGGAGAACCTGCAGGCGTGAATGCCTGGGGGCAACGTTTAAACCTCCTCAGCTAAAACTGGCAGAGCTGAGTCAGAGGCCCCAGCTGCTCCTCCCCTGAACCCCACTTACACATCCTGCTGCTCTGGGTTGTTAAGTTGGCCAGGGGCTGGTCGGAGGAGGCTGCCAGCCTTGGCTGGGCCGTTTGGGCTTTCCCAGCTCAGGTACCGCAGGGGGTGTCGAGTGGCGATGGCTGGAGAGATGATGGATGGTGCACAGAGCGGGGCAAGCACGCTTGGTCCCAACAGCCCCTCGGCGGGGCTGTGCCAATGCCATGCTGCTGTTCGAGGAACGGTGGCACTGAAGGATATTTTGGTTTTAGTGTTTAACCTTTTCTTTTTCATGTGCTTATTTAAATTACCACAAGCACAATCTTCAGACCGATCATTTTTTAATTTACAGGAGGAGAGCAGTGCCCAGAAATAAATAATTAGGAATAGCTGGCATGCAATTCCCATGTAAGGCTCTTGGGACAAGGAATGGTATTTCAGAGACAATAAGGAGCTTAGCACCTCCTTGATTATCAGAGGGTTGAAAACAGGAAGAAAAAACAATCTGCAGTTGTTGTTTTAACATAGTTTGTACCAGCTTGCAGCTTGCAGGTCCTGCCTTCCCTGGGCCAAATGAGGATGAACCCAGCAGTAACCAGCACCAGCCTGTGCAACCTTTACTTACTCCACTGGGAAGTTTCTCCCACAGTCAGCCTCAGAAAGGCCACGAACCTGAGTTTTTTTAACTGCGTGTGTGCGTGGGGTCAGCCCAGAGCTCACAGCCGGGGGCTCGCTGGTTGGCCCCCTGCAAGCTCGGCCTGTACCCTCCCCGGCACAGGCCTTGGCCAGGAGCGTGCGTGCGGGTGACGGCCACCCCTGTGCTGACAGTAACACAGCGAGAACCAGACGTGAGATAGTGCAGAGCGAATGCAACCCGGCACACGGGCTGCGCTCCCTGCCCAGGTGTTTTTGCAGCTTCCCCAGCCGGTTGCCACAGCCGGGACTGAGATCCTTGCTGTGGGCAGCCATGCCAGCAGCGCTGGAGGAGGCGCTGCGCTCAGCGGGTACCCGGTCACCCATCAACCCCACTCGCACGAGCACATGTTTGAGAGTGCAGCCAGCCAGCCCCTCTGCAAATGTTCATCTACCTTCCTATTAGCCTGGTTTACACCAGCCTAAATCGGTTAAGAACAATTTAAGTTGAAATCCAAGTAAGGTTTGAAGGCTCTAGGCTCTGATTCACAGGTTCCAGCAATCCCCACCGCAGAGAGCAGAGGTGTCTGTGACCCCGGGTGAGCGCCTGGCAGCAGGGAGGCAGAGCTGGCCCCATGCTGCCCAAGCTGCAGCGGTCCTTGCGCCAGCGGACACAATGCCCAGGTGATGAATCACAGCTGAAAGAGGAGGCTCCCCATCCTTTCTGCAGCCCCAGACCCAACAGGGGTGGACAGATAGCTGGGAACAGTTACATCTTTCATTGCTCCCACATGCGCAGCCCAAACTGATGATTTGAAAACCCTGGGGCTCGCGGGCAAGTCACGGCAGCTCAACAAGTTGCTGCGCATCAGCTGGGTGGTGGTAACCCGCTGTGAAAGCACACGTAGCCAATTGCATGGCCACGGCAAAAAGCATTGGCTTCAGCCTCTGTGGAAGCCATGCTTTGCTTCTTCACTGGTTGACTTAAACATTGCAGGCAGCAATTCCTGAATGCCAGTCTGTAGGCACACATTCTGAGAAAATGAATAATTTATGCTACCATTAATAAACTTTTGAGATCGGTGCATGTTTCCATGGGACTACCATTGAGACCTCTGGGAATAGTGTCAACCTAAGAATGGCAGCAGTTTAATTTTATTCATTTGTGAACATGAGTCAGACTTTTTTTTAATATTCAACCAATTCTGGACTCCTAATTTCTCTCCCAATAAATCCATTCTGTAAGTGCACCTTTTCAACTGTTATCCTCCAAACTATCCTCCTCTGCGTTCAGCTCCAGTGAAACTGCAGAATGGCTTTGAGGTACCATTTTCTGAGACGTATCAGCAGTCTGGGAGCTCGCAGCTCAGAATTTTAATGTATTTGGGGGCTGCTGCACTAAGTGCTCACATCTAGGTGACTTCATTACTTTCTGAAAAGTGATGTGGAAAACAAAGTTTCATGTAGGTCAGCTTTTAAAGTGGACTCGCATCCCTAAGAGATGTTGATGCATTTGAAACTCACCTCTGTGAGTCTTTCCTCTCTCTACAGACTCCAGCTTTTCAGGTGCTCTCTTTGCAGCACTGACACAGGTTTTCAGCAGAACAAAATCATGCAGGTTTTCCCCTCTTAATTCTCAGACCTGGCTCCCAGCCACCATGAATACAGCAACAAACGGCACTGGGCGTAGCATGGAGCTTTGAAGTCCAGAATCCCAATGACTTTGTTTTTGCAAAAGGCACATTTCCTTTTGCGCTGTTAGGGGGTTGTCTGGCGTCTTCCTGCAAGAGAGTGCAATGCCCTTCACCCCGCAGGTCTGGACAGCAGGCTGCATACCTGCCCTTCACTCCCTGTGAATATGGTGGATCCCAGGGCTGCTCTTTCCCACAGCTAACTCAAATGCAGTCTGCTGGCATTTTACATCTTTTGGATGAAGTCATTCCCAGTCAAATCCTTGTTGCTTGTAGCAGTGTCTAAGGGGCTCAGGGTTAGATGTCTCATTTCTCCCCCTGCATTCCCCCAGGCTATCCCTTCCTTGGCTCTTGCTCTACCGCCCTTTCATTGAGCACATTGTTCATCTGGTCCCAGCTCTGCTCCTTCCCTTCTTCCCCATCATTCTTTATAGTCCTTTTTCCTGTCCAATCCTCTGTCCTGCTCATCACCATGTTCCGTCTCAAGCCTTCTCCCTCCACTTCAAACTAACCCATGTCAAGCATCTTCCCTCTGCCCTTGCAAATCCTCCCTGTGCAGCTTCCCAGGTAGACTATCCCCCCATCAGCCGCTGCCTCTGCTAGCAATTTGCAGGCTCCTGCTGTCACCCCCTGGGTTTGCATCAGCCTGGGCTCCTTGGGATGCAGCCGTGGTGCCGGGGTGCCATACCAGCTGGGAAAGCACCATGGGCATTTGCAGTGCTAGTTATGAGGATTAAAAGTCCTGGCAGCATTATGGAGCACAGCCTGTATACACATTTTACATCTCTCTGGCAGCAAGGGAAGTCTCCTAAAGTGGGAATTCCTCTGTCTTATTAGGAGGATTTCTGAGAGCCCCACTTTCTCTCTGTTCATACAGATTGGGCCTTTCATTCTCACATTAAGTGGGATGCTAAACAGTGCCGTCTGTTCTTATTCTAGAAGCCAAAATGCTCCTCTTTGCATGTCCCTATTATTTTATAGCCAGGCAGCTGTACAAGCTCTGGGAACATTAGGCTCCAGGGAGAAGTTTATGTCAATTTGCAAACAAATTATCAGTATGTATTTCCCCCCACTTCACCTCCTCCGCAGTTTTGGGGATGTATGTATGATAGAGGCCTTAAAAAGAAGTACTCCCCTTCGATAACCTCTTTCTTAGCACTTCAGTGAAAAAAATCATGCTGGTGTTGGTTGGAATTTGCAGGAAGCAGAGCTCTCCCAAATATTCCTGATTGCCCCTGCTTGTTTTCCTTTAAAACAAGCCTCTTGCTCTCTCCTGTCCCTGGGCAGGGTCTATAAATAGCCTTGAATGTCTGGCTCCTAGAGTGATGTCCATATCTCAGGGAAGGTGTATACAGTTACTATGTTCAACTTGACCTCTTAAATTAGCTCAGCCACAAGAAGGTACAAAAGAACAAGAGAAGTTATATGACTGTTGATGTTTGTTCCTGGGGAAGTGGGAAGGAGGGGTGTTTCATAAGCTGTTCATGTTCTTTAATGCTGGTGGAAATGATGCTTTGACATTAGCAAGTGGCAGACAACTGAATCATAGCTGCAGCAATAGAAACCAACCCAGACCAGGGCACACGTACGTCTCCCCACCCTTTGTCAGTGCCCCCCAGCCCTGATATCAGCCTGTTGCTATTCCACATGGCGCTGGCACTGGACCTGCAGCCCTACATGGGGAGTCACCAGCCATTTCCAGTTTTCACCATTTTCCAAATGCACATCAGTCTGGCATAAAATGCCTTGAGTTTCTTCTTACATAGCTAATGGATTTCATCAAAATGAAGTGGCAGTGATAAGTAGGAAGACATCTGGCAGCTTGCTTCCTCGGGCCATTTTCTGGCAAGCATCTCTCTTCCCATGTGGTGTCAGCCCCTTACCCAAGCAACCCTAGCCTGGTCCTTCCAGCAGCCCTTTCCCAGCAGAAGCTGTCTGCTCTCCCAGTGGAGTAGGGAAAGAGTGAGCACCATGAATTATAGGCTACCAAGGGACACCTAGATTGCTCACATATCTAATCTCCAAGAAAGAGCATGGTGTTTGCTTTAGGAGAGTGTATTTTGGTAGATAAGGGCTCCCTGCTGTGTTATAGGATATTTTCCAAAGCCCATTAGAGTCAATGGAAAAGCTCCTGCTGGTTTTGATAGACTTAGTAGGAGGCCTTATTAGAAGGTATTTCACAGTGAATCCTTAAAGTTTTGCATACGTGTCTCACCCTCCAGGCAAGCTCAAGTCCTTTTAAGCACACTCTTAAATCACGTACCTTTGTATTTCTGGGACAGAAAAAAAAATTAATGCTGAGGATCAGACTATAGTATGAGCCCATGTGTCTAAAAACAAACCCAGGAAGGAGCAGTAAGTGAATGAGCCTGCTGAAATAGCTTTGACACTGAGCTTCCAAATACCTGCACAGTATTTCCAATCTGAAATCCCTTACTTTTTCTTCCACTGGCTACTGATGAAGCATGCATTAACCATAAGCTCCACTTAAATTACTCAGTCATGCACTTTATGGCCTCATGAGTGTCTCCTGAAAGTTTTAGCTGCAGCAATGAATTAACTTCCTTCAAACTGTCAAGATTTAGCAGAAGCGTTGGAAGTGGACTGCTAGTTCCAGAAACTTCCTGAAGAGCTAAGTCCTTGCTGACTCCTACATATCCATCAGGGATGGCACAGAAATACATTCAGACCATAATGTCATTTCTAATCACCCAAGATCAATTTATTTGACTCCTGAGCTTGGGCATGTGGATTTGGTGTAAATGCATCTGTTCCCTGAATAGTCCCTGAATAATCACCTGGATATGAGTGGGCTGTTCGACTGACATGAATAACTTGAACCCACATATACACTAAGTGGGTGGCAGTCACAAACTAACCCGCTGCTTTTGTGGAATTTTCTACAAGCAAGCAAGACGTTTGCTGGGCAGCAGCTGAGGCTGTGAACTGGATGGTTTCACTAATGATCTGGCAGGCTCCAATGGTTCAGAGAGCTCAAAGGGAAAGCCAGAGCCTTGCACAGTTTGGCTGCAGCAGGGGAAGTAGCAGTCAGAAATCATCTCTGTCTGATGGACTTTCTGTTGGCTACATGATGGCACATGGAGGTTTTGAGCCAGGCCCTGGATGGCAACGTCAGCTCACAAATCCATCCATGCAACAGGCCCAGGGTCTGAAAGAGACCATGTTTCGAAAAGAGTGCTTGGAAGAATAAACTTTGGATGTTGTTCCTCCAGACAGACAAGGTTCAGCTTATGCTGGATTTGTTAGGTGAAAAACAAACACAGCCTCAAGGCTGGCAGGTTCAGTATTTTATCAACACTATATTTTAACCATGAACGGTTGAAAAACACACTTGACATTAAACAATCCAGAAAATGACAACTTTAAAATCAAAAAGTTTTCTTTTTGCTGGATATCGAGCTAGCACCAAAGCCAGGTGGAAATATTTTTGCATCCCCTGGCCTGACTTTCTACACTATTTGCATCTCAAACAATGTCACTTTGCATCATGTCCCAGTTGAGGACTTAGCCCCAAATGACAAGTGTGTTTGGGGCAGAGTGTGCTCCATGCTCATGTCCCAGGGCGGCTGCATCATGATGTATATCTGGCTGCTTTGCATTTGTTCTCTCAAAATAACATATTCTCCACACACCCATATCTCTTCCTGAAGCTCTCCATCCTTCAGAAGAAAAAATCCTTTCTACCCATGTAAGGCTTCATTTCTTGCTTCTGTTTTCCCAGGCAAATAGAAACGTGACTCAGTCCTTCCCCTCGGCCTCTGCCCTGGCCTCTCATAGCAGCCTGGAGGTTGTCCCTCCACCAGCTCCTGTCTCAAGGTGAGACAAAGCCTCCCTCAACATGGAGACAGAGATTAGAAATCACAGCTTGTCTTGTTTAACCCCATGGCTACACAAAAGAAACCTGAACACTCAAGTGGATCTTAAGTCCCTTACTGGGGGCTTGGTGGTCAGTACTGAAATGTGGCTGGGTGACCGGGCTGTATCGTCAACTGGGCAGACTCATGTCCTTCAGCGCCAAAAGAGCTGTTCTGTCTGCTAGCTTCTCTCCTCTCTCCTCATTTTCTTCCTCAGATCACCTTTTTTCCCCACATTTTCTCTGAAGGGGCTGGAGGAGAGGTGGGAAGAAGGAAAAGAGTGTCTTGGTTTAATGTTAAAAACATTGGGTTTGCCTCACCTCTCATGGCTGCAATTCTCCACTCAGTCTTGAAGGGCCACCAGCATCTTCAGGACCCAGACTGCATACAGGATGGTGGGAAAACAGAAGCAAGCACAGCACAAAATATTGCAGAGTATTTTCACACGCTCTTCCACAAGCAGTAACATGAGCTTATTCTTCCCTTTCTAGGACTCACTGCAGGTGTCTGCTAGAAAGCTGGCACGGGTTTGTGGCCCATACACCCAGCACCTCTGTGAAGCTCTCAGCTGTAGGGTGACTCATGAGACTTCTCTCTTCATATATCTGAGAGCTATTGTTATTATTATTTTCTATTTGCACTACAATTATGCCCAGGGGCCCCAGACAAGATCAGGATCTTGCTTGTGCTGGGTGTTACACATCACTAGAAATGGTCCTTGTCCAAAGATTTTGCAATCTTAATAGTTGAGAAAACAAACAATGGGAGAAAATCCGAGGGATCTGGAAGAGAGGATCAGCATTCCCAGGGATGGAGGCTTGGGCAAGGAGGATGTTCTGCTGTTACCTGTGGACAAAGGAGGTGAATGAAATGGACCCTGGGCAAGCTTAAAACTCTTTTTTATCACATTTGAGAAGTGTTTTGTTAAAGACTGGCCATGTCAGAAAGCTGAAGACAGTTGTAGCAATAACCATATGGGCAAAGCAACCTTGCCAAGACATGCATGGAGCAAATTTTTGCCTATGAGGAACAAACAGTCCTGTGTCCGAAGCAAATCATCCTGAGGCCAGTTCCTGCTTTGGCTTCAGGGTGAAAATGTGTGTAGTGGGTCCATCTATTTAGCTACCTTACAAAACTCATGTATTCATTGTAGCTGTAGCTCCAGAAATGCACAACATTTGACTGATGAGGAACACCTCAGTCAAAGGAGACTTTCACTGATAGAGTGCTGTATGGCCCCAAGGCTGCCCGAGTTGTCTTATGGGGCATGTTTTGTGCTCTCCATGGAATTCCTCAGGCTGCTCAGACATTGAAGTCAACAGGAAATTTTGGAGGATGAAGGGGTAAAGTAAAAGGCTGACTAATTTGCTGTGCCTCAATAAAAAGGAATATAAACCAAGAACAGAGATTTTGGGCCAGCACAGGGCAGCTGCTCCCCAGTTAGTGCAGTAAAGGGTCTCAGGACTCAGGCCTGCACCAAGGAAAACCCACTCCGCAGGCAAGGAGTTTGCTTTTTTTTCCCTCAGCAATCCTGGGGAGCAACTAAACCCTATTTAAACCTGGCGGAAGACACTGCTGGCACCAGGCTCTTCGCAGAGCTTCCCAAGCAAAGAAGACTCAGAACGCCAGGAAAGGAAGAAAAAAGCCCCATAAAATAAAAAAAAGTCTTTGATGGGGCGTCCCAAAAAGCACACAATGCGTCTCAGTTGCTCAGTAGCCATCTTCCTTTCCGGTTGCAGGCAGGCAGCTCTCTTCAGTGCCAGGACACTTCTTTTCCCTATTCAGAAAGGGCTGGTTGGAATGCCAGGACTTGAAGCCATCTGCACTTGCTCAAAAGTCACAAATGAGGGCATGTCCTTAGCTACTGTCTGCATAAACAGCCCTTTGGCATGGGACTTCTCCTGCAGTTGGATACTATCTCTATGTCATGTGCTCCAGAACATCCTCCAAAAGCTTTGGGCTACTACAAGCAGGGACGTGGAGCATAGAAATGGCCAAACATCCGCTGCTAGAGATCTGTTTCCATTATAATCTGGCCATGACTCAAAGTGGTGGCTGTGGGCTCTGGAAACTAGTGGAGGTAGGTGGCACTCTGTTCCCTTGGGCTCTGCAGCACCATCTACCCCTTCAGGTTCTCAACGTCTCTAGATTTCATTTTTAAACTTCTGTTGTGGCACAGCATCCTCTACCCCTCCCCTGCTGAAATGCTGGATGAGATGCAGGTCCCTGTCATGTCCCACCTGGGACACCTCAACGGCAATTCCTGTTTTGCAGAGGCTGGAGGATAGACTGTTTCTGAAAACATCCCAGACGTCAGTGGGGCCACTCAGCCGCCGGCTGGCACTGCCACTTCGCTGTGGGAGGAAGGGGAATGGACACGGTGAATCACTGCACAAAGGACAAGATGCCACTTTTGGCAAAAAGAACGTAATGGAAACTTAATTTTTAAAATATTTGCCTTGTCCCAAGAACATTTGGGCCATACAGCTATTGTTTTAATTAAAGGACACAGGGACAAACTGGGTGCCTTACAGAAAAGTCAATTAACACGCACTAAAAGGCAATGTTATCTTAAAGACCCTTGGGAAATTACTTTGTTTATCCAATATAAAATAATAACACGTGGTCTATCTAGCCATTGCCAGCTCAGGATCCTGCAGCTTTTTGCCGCCAGCAGCCAGCTCATTTTCATACACAATACCCTCAAGGAGAAGCTAATATTACTGTTTCCTCTTTTCTAGATGACAATAGTGAAGCAAAGTGAGGGGACATTACTTGCTTCGTATTATCAAAGAGCCCTGTCCTACCTCCCTGGGTCCTGGGAAGAGCCCAGGAAAAGTGCCCTGAAATGCAACATAAAGGGAGACTCAAACCTGAAACTTTGCCTTGTTCTTTGCACACAAGTAACCAGACCTCATATTTGATATGCACATTTCTACCCATTGCACAGGCATCTGAAGTGGCTGAATGTCTAGGCTGCACCATGTTCTTGTATTCAGATGATCCCATGAAGACACCTTTGACTGATGACTTTCGTGTGCCCAGCAGACACAGCCATCTGCCACTGCGTGCTCAGTATGGTGAGGTGGCCCTGGACCTCTGCTCCCTGAACAGACAACAGTTCTGGGAGTGATTTTGGGCTAAGAAACACAAAAAGACAAATAGCCCCCAGATTGGAATGAAGCTAATTGTCATAGCAAAAAAGGAAAAAAAAAAAAAAAAGAACAATTTTTCATTTAAGTAATTTTGAGAGGACATTTAAGGTGCTCAGTGGTTTTAGGCAAAATTGACTTGAAATTGTTGAGAGCGAAAATTGTGCCCCAGGTTTCATAAATGCACAGTATTCTACAGTATAAAAAAGGTGAAAATTAGTAAATAGACCCAACTCTGGTACTTTCAGAGAATGCAGTGGCAGAGTTCACATTCTCAAAGAGTCTTGCATGGCGGTGCACTCAGCAGAGGGATGAAGGTCAAGACTTATAATCAGGAAAATTTAAGTCACTTTTTTACCATAAAAGTCATGTTTCTAAAAAAAATAGTCGATGTTTAACAAGCCAGACCACATGCCAAGATCTGAGGAAAAACACTGGGCTTCAGAGCAGTAATTTGATGTACCTGAGCAAAGAAGAAGGGTTTCGTCCCTGGACATCCCTTTTCATGGGACCCCTATCAGTCTGTAACAGTGGAGCTGAGCGAGGCATGGAGCTCTGTGTATAACTCAGACTTCTGCTTATGTGATCTCTGCAATTCTGGGTGGGGGGAGAGGGTGTTGGATGTTTCCACACCTCTCAATGGAGGTTGTTAAGTTACAGAACAATCCTGGAGAACCTCCAAAGAGCAGACGAGATACCTGCACCCTTCACCTGGCCCTTCCCCCCAGCAAGATGGGAGCACAGTTTGCTCCTGGAGAGTGACAGCACTGGGGTCTTTGCTCTGTGGTTCTTTTTTACACTTCTTCATTATGATGGTTTTCCCACTGAAGTCCATTTTCCAGCTCCTTGAAATCCTCATGACATCTTCATCTCCAAAACATGGAGAATGGCGGGAAAGGTTGAGTCTTCCTGTTTACGAGCAAAGAAAAGCCCTTCCTGGCCAACTCCTGTTCCACCTCCTGGTCAACGCAATTAACATTCGTAATTGTTTTTCCAGGCAGAAATGTAAAGAAAACATTTTTCCTACTGCTGAAGACATGAAAGGCAGGATACAGAATACGAAAAAAAATGTTTGGAACTGCTCCACTGCTTCAGACATAAATTATCTGTCTCTACGTATATCACTATGTACAGGGTCAGTTTGTACCACTGTTTCTAGGCTTTTCCCCTGATCCTATCCATGGTACAGAAGCAAATAAATTAGCAGCTGCCCCTTCCTTCAGCAACAGAGCTGGGAAAACAGAGATGATGATGCAGCCTGTTCTGGCAGCCCCATCAGACAATACACCTGGCAAAACAGCTCCCACTTTCCACTCTGAGCCTAGAAAAAAGATCCTCATGAAGAAATTTTGAGAGTGGTTGCTTTCCCTTGCCCCCCTATGAGCAACCACAGGAGCCACCATGAGCTTGCCATCTAGTTCTTTGCTCTTGCAAAATACCAGAAATGTCGGAGAGGGCTGAACAAGCCTAACTCTGGCTGCGGTGGAGAACAGGCAGTCCCTGTGCAAAATCCTCCTGAAGAGCTCTGCCAGACCATCCCAAGCCTGGCCTCCTGCCCCCAGACTCTCATCTCTACCCATGCTTTTCAGACCCACACTGATACTCTGGTCCTCATGGACTTCCCTTGACCCAGTACTCTGCCAAGTTGCCCGGTGACTTCAGAACACAGAGGACTCAGGCTTGGGCTGACACAACAGAAGGTGTCAGACTCTCCCCTCCTGCCCCATGGTGAAGGGTTGGGGTATGGACACAGCCCACTAGTACCCTGCGACCCCTTCATACCTGCCGGGTCAACACACAACCTGCCGTTACAGTGTGAGTACCCCACATCCTGCAGCCAGATGCACCCTCCTGCCAGGGCATCGGCTCCAGTACCTGTCGTGTTGCTTTGGCTTCTGGCCATGCTGGGAATTGGCTAGAACACCGTGGTCTCAGCTTTACCTCTCTGTTATCTTTCTGCACATCAGCTGCTCAAGGATTTTTGGCTGGCTGGAGGTAAAAGACCAGGCAGCCACTTTTGTTTGGATCTTGGGACACTTACGCTGTTCTTTTCACAGGCTGCAGCTTTCAGCAGTCACTAGGACAAAGCTTGTGAAAGGGATGATGATGAACAGGCACAAAAGTCAATTTGGCAACAGCTTCCTGAATTTCTAGAGGTCCTAAACATCAGCAGACTCTCCTGATACCAGCACTAGTGTCCAAACTACTTGGTGAGGATGGCCTTCAATATCAGCAAGAGGCTCTCCATGCTCAGCCCTGGGCTCCCTCTAGGACTACCTGAAGCCAAGCCGGGGGCCCAGCGGTGCAGAAGCTGTGCTTGCAGACATAGTCTTTGTATACAAGGGAAGCCTCAGCTGGAGGGCAGCTGCTCACAGATGCACTGCAGGTCTGGGGCTGGACTCCCTCCTTCCAGCACTTGTGCTTGAAAACATGCCTCTGAATCCTTCTGGGTTTTGTTATCATAGACTATAAACAGAGCTAATAGATGAAAGTGCTAAGTGTTGGTGATGTAATGGGCTGGAGTAAGTGTAAATTATTCTCTAACATCAAGACCCTCACACACACACACAGAGCCTTTATCTCTGAGGTTCATTGCAGTGTAACTTATGATTTAAAATGCTTCCAAGTGAAACCAGCTTTCAATGTGAAAGGTAGCTCAGTACCTTTATTTATAGCTCCTCTCTGGCTATTCTTTGACGGTACCCATCCAAATTGTCCTCATTTATTCAAAGAGGACTGAGCAGAATCAGAATTGCATTCCCCCTCTGGGAAGATCTGCCCTTGGGGTATTTTCCTTCCAATGCAATCACTGAATTATTTCCAAGAATTTTGCAACTGGCTCCACCACACATTTTCATCTGTTAACTAGCTCTCTGCTGATTAAACAATACATTATGGCTCACAGGACTTTTTATTTATTTTTTAAATAAATTGAGTACTGATGAAGGAATAGAAATAGTTTCAACACCTACACACCCTCCCACACACACATACTGCAAGAGCCAAGCTTACAGCTTCTCTGCAGTATAGGCAGAACTGGATATTAGCTGCCGAAGGATGGTGAGTTGAGGGCTGGTCAGGATTGGGCCGTTCCTTCCCAAAAAAGGGGAGAAAGGGAAGCAGCAGAGCTGGGTAGAGATTCAGAGGAGGTGGGCTGGCTTTCCCACTGCCACCCCTGGGAGAGAGAAGAAATAGCTGTTGCTGGAGGGAAGGATTACTGTGCTATATGCACATACCCCCATGCCACTGTTGGGAGCAGCAGCAGCCAGTTTGTCTTTCCAGGGCTCTGCTGGAGGCAGAGCTGCAGCCAGGGCTCTTTTTCACTCCTAGGAAGCTGCTGAACAAGGTCTCTGCCTCCTCTCCTCTATCTCTGGCCAGACTTGCAAATGGTCCCAGAGAACACTGATGCTGAGCAGAGTGCCTCTGTGGTTTAGCTGCCGCATGCACAGCATGTTTTCAGGCAATTCCCTGTTAGAGGAACACATACTGTTTTCTCCCTCACTCAATACTCAGTTTTTAGCAATGATTTCTATGAAGTTGCCTGGGCAAACCTGACTGCAGACAATAAAACTGGGTCAGGCCCAAGCAACGAAGCTGCATGAGTGTGTTTGCTTACAGCTCTCAGGACTTGTGATCCAGGCTTTGGGTTTCAGAGACTGGGACTCTGCATATGCCCAGGCCCAGCCATGACCCATTTTTATAATGTTTGTACCAGGGTGAAGGAAAATCTGTTATCTTCCAAAATTCCTCTTCCTCTTGCTGACATACCGCTCTGTGATATATCGTCTCTCTCTGCTGGGAGGTCTGCTCATGCTAGATCTCACCCCTGTTGTAACTGAAGCAATTTGGGTTTCAGACAGGGGAGATTCAGGGAGCAGGACAGCAAAACCATGTTTTGGGGTTATTTCCCAAAGCAAATCTCAGTCTGACTCAGCTGGAGCCCCGGAGCAGCCCTGCAGAGGGTGAGCCAGCAGGGAGAAAGGAAGGAATTGGGCATGGGGAGGGGGAGAGGCATCCCGATAGACACTCATTCATGAATAAAGTCCCTATACTTGATTACACATTGTGCAATGACTTTTCCCTTCTTTTCCTTCTGCTCTAAGAGAAGGTCTGCCTGAGAAAGGACTCATTGTGCTGTTGGGGGGTTAGGGAGAAGACAGCATGGCAGAGATGGTCGTGCAGGTGAGGGCACAGAAAACTGAGGAATGAGCTAATGGGTGAGGAGGAGCCAGAGAGAGGGAGAGAAACAGATTCTGGTTATTTTTCTGTGAATTGCATTTCCAGTTCTCTGGGGCTTGGCCCACTACTGAGGATTGCTTCTCATGGACAGATCTGCAACTGTATTATCAGTTGCAGAGCATAAAGAATATTCACCTATCTCAGCAGCTGATAGAAACAGCTCCTGAGGTCCTCAACTGTTGCTTATCTCTCTGTGTGTGTTTTTACCCTCTGGTTCTTTTTTTTGGTGTGTTTTCACTTAGAATTTACCCTTAGCGTCGATTATGGAAATGTGGTAAAACAATCCATGGTCTGACTCCCTGACTAAACCTTCTGCCCCCCACCAGCTTCTTGGCATTTAATTTTCTTCATTATATGAATTTCAGCAGTTCTGCAGATCTCTGTGCTTCACACTTTCCACCCTGGAAGGGATGGGAGAGGGCTCCAGAAACACTGCACCCTCTCTGCCTCTTCCCTGAAATGTCTTATCTTCGCTAGACAATGTTCCTGAGGATTATGAAGCTTTACCAAATCAGTGATCTTTATTGCAAGCAAGTATGGACTCTTTCACTTCTTTAACAAGACTCAACTGTCATTCCCAAACAATCCTGCCAGGGTATGTGGCATAACCATGGCTTTTTCCTGAATCATCACCACGGTCCGGCCTTTGGCTGCACGTCTTTAATGAAAGGCTCAGAAGGTTATAGTTTGTTTTTTGAGTCTCACATGACTTCTGGTTAAAATGTTCAGCTGTATGTTCTGTTCACAAGTACCACAAGGAATGAGCTTAGTAGAGGCACCTTAATCAAAGTAAAGGGTTTTTTACTTTACTCTCTTCAGTGAAGAATTTTACAAAAAGGCTGCAACACAGATCACCAACAGATTCTCTGCTAAGGCTTTCCTTCACACTTCTGGACCTGAAGAGCCCTAAAGTAATATAGGATAAAATGCAGGAGCCTGCTGATACCACCTCTGACCCTTTTCTCAGGAGTATATAAAGGGAAATGAAAGAAAGGAAAAGCAAACCTGCACAAGGAACAGCTGGCAAAGAAGCACTAAGCAGTGAGGGACTCCAAGAGCTCCTGAAGAATTTCAGGCTTAGTCCAAAGATCCATGTCTACTCCCTAGAGGATCACATCCAAAATTATGTAACTCATAAGTAAAAAAACTCATTTATGGAGGCAGATTAAGGACTGATTCCCCTAAACTGCTAGTGATGTGAAGAGCAGAGTGTACCGAGTCCCATAGATCACAGAGATAAGCAACAGGCTATTAAGGTGTCATCACAATATCTACACAAACACAGCATTTAATATTGGCAATAGAAACAGTTTTAATTTTTTTTTTTTTTTGGCTGGCAATTAATCTCTTGGGAAGAATAATTAACTTTTAAAATATTTCCTTTGGTTCTCGTGAAACAGAGGGAGTGTTAGCCCTGGCTTGAGATATTCCTGATTCTGTTCAGGCTCTCCAGCCCATCTCCTCTGCACTGCCCAGCCCTGCCAATTCTCCGCAGTGCAGGTCAGCAGAGGCAAGATGCACTGGCCAGGAGAGAGGGGAGATGTGCACAGCCCTGCTCAGGTCCCTTTCAGCACTCACCACAGCAGCTCTGCAGGTCCAGACTGGATGTCCCCTTGAAAGGGGACAGGGGTTAGCCTTGTTCCATAAGGATGGAGCTGAAACTCCAGTTCACCTGTGAGTGAAATAAACTTCCACACTTGAAATACTCAAAGATGCCACCATCTCAATACAAATCCTTAAATCTTACGTTTTAAAATACACTGTTGCGTGATTGCCAAGTAATTAAAGAAATCAGTCAGGGTGCCTTCATAAAAACACTGTTGGCGAAGAAACCCTGGTTCTCAATTACTAGGGAAAATACTGGATGTATGGAAAGTTATCTGTATATGCTAATGCTACAGCTAAATGCTGCTGGGGAAAATTTATGCCCATAGTTGACTGCAGGCATAAAATTAGAGCCTATTTATTTTTTGTAAGAAGATTAATGATGTCCATAAACTTCAAGTTCCGAAGTTGAAAAGCTAGGTAAACGTACAGATAGAAAATTCCTTCCAGTGACAGGAAAACAGGCTGGCAAACTGGTTTTACAGACTGGCATTCTGCTATGATCACTGGTGATGTCATTTTCCAGCAGGCTGGCCGCTGGCAACCAGCAGCAGTGAAATGCCAAGAGTAATTAAAAATCTGATTTCCTCCAATGTCCCAGATTATACTTGCTGGGACATGTTTCTTGCCATGTGAATGTCTCACCAAGTTGAGCTAAAGCCAGAAGTGTATGAGATTTGCTGGCTGCCTCAATTTCAAAAAGTCCTTATAGTAAACATTTTATATTAGCTAAAGCATTAAAGTTTTTACATAGCTAAAGACTGCTCTAACACCCAAGAATTGACCAGGGAGGGGTTTGTGTTTATTTGGGCATCAGGTTGTTGGCTTAAAAAATTCATAGGTGAGTTCTTTAGTGTCACCTCCTTTATATCTGATTGATGCTGGCCAGGATCTCCCAAACCTTTTAACACATATAATAGTGTGTGTGCAGCATTAAAACCCTGACTTACTACTACAAACTGCTGCACGTCTTTACATAATGCCCTGGAAAACTGTAATGCTTTCTGTCTCTTACTGTGCCATAGTCTCTTTGTGTCTTCTCATAAAATTCCCTCAACCATCCTCCAAACAGCAGGGAATACCTTAAATAACATCACCACCCACAATAAAACAAGCTGGATGTCAGGGCTGGGGGACAAGTGTTCAAAGGACTCCCCTGTGCTGCGGTCTTTCAGGCCATAGCAGCAGAGAGAATATAATTGATGTTTGCATGGGGACAAGTCACAGGCACATCCTTTTAAATGGTTTTGAAGCCTCAGTGATTAGTAACAGATTATAGAATATCTCTCTGGGGAGCCTGTGCTGCATATCTCTGTCAAGCACAAATGGGCTTGAATTGCATGCAGACGGGAGGCATTAATTAGTGATTTACACTCTGTTTCTCCTGGGGACAGCCTGATTGCCACATGCCTGGGAATCAGAACAAAAGGATGGGGAGGAAGCCTGGCTCGCTGGAGCCCGGCCACAGCTCTGTTGGCACTGCAGTGTAGCTCCAGCAGTGTCTGCTGCTGCTGGTGAGAGCCACCTCCCGTGCTACGCCAGGAGACGTGGGCAGGACTCACAACCAACCCTGCCGCTCTTCATGGGGTGTTGTCTCTTGACAAAAACTGTTAAGCCAACTTGCCACCTGCTCTTTCATTTCCAGATCCCTCTGCAAACAGCTAAAGTGCCCTCAGCAAACCTTTAAGACAGTAAGGGAATAGTGGTATTGCTAACAATTTTGCTGCTTAGGGGAACACACCCGTAGGATGCAACTGAGGCTTATGCAAGTTATTGTAGAGCATTAAGTGGTTCCCCAAAATAGCCGTAATCAAAGGCTTAACCAGTGGCTTTGCCAGGCATTCTCCATCAGTCAGACATAGAACCATAAAATCATTTAGGTTGGAAAAGACCCTTAAGATAATCAAATCCAACATTCAGGTGTATAATATTTTATTGCTGCCTGAAATATGCAATAAAAGTTCTCTGGCTAACGCTGCTCCTCACTGGTGCAGGAGATGAGAGGCTGAGAGGGTTTGCAAGGTCATTTGAGGTGGCAGCAGGAGGAACAAGGTGTGGATGCTTCGCAGCTTCTCCACCCTCTGTGGCAGTCATGGACTACAGATGTTCTTTTTTGAAATATAATTTTCTGGGTGAAGAAGAAAGCTAGTCTTGGTGAGAAACTCTGGTTGAGACTACACTGTAGACTGCCTCCTGTGATATACATGAGCAGGATACGCATGGGGAAGAGTCTGCAGCACAGTGCTGTTTGCTCAGTTCTACATTTTACTTGCTTTGGTAACCTTAGGAATGCCAGCAGTATTTTATTATGTCTTTTTCTACTTAACTGAGCAGCCCTCACTGTGTAATTTTTCTCTTGCAGTTAATGGTAGACCATGGTCATGTCACAACTTCAGCCTCTCTTTTAAAGGCTGCGTAAGCAGCTCGCTGGCTGCAATGGGAGTCGTGGTGGAGGGAGGGAGATCTGGGTGAACACAGAGTGGGGTATCTCACAGCCAGTTCTGAAGCACGAATGACACTATCACTTGGGGATGCTTCCCCCAAATTTTAATGTATTGAAGACCATCCATTCCCTCTCCCACTCCCTCTTTCTTCGTGCTTTGCCCTTGTTTCTCTCTGCTTTCTCCAGATCCTGTAAACCAGCCAAGTATAACACCACTGATTTACAATCTAAGAAATGCACTTACTACTTTCAGTTTGTCACCTCCATCCTCGCTGAATGGAGGATAAACCCAGCCTGCTCCAAGCTGGGCTGCTTCAGAAGGGTGGTTCACACTCCCCCTCCATGCAGCAGCCTGGTGAGATTTACCAACACTGAATCTATGCAGAGAAAAAAAGTTCCCAAAACGCTTTTCCCTCCAGAGACTTGATCTTTTCCTGGCTCATAGCTCTTCCTTATCCCCCACAGCCACAAACAACTTCTCTTCCAGCTCCACAAGTATTTATTCAAACAGCCATCTCTAGACATCCATTTTTCAAATTATATCTTTCACCATTTACCTTCTCCCCCATTTTCTCACCCCTGCTGAGTGTTGAGCCTGCTTGTGCAAGCATTCAGTGCGTGTGTTCTGATGGCTGGAGGATGTGAGGAACCGTAGAGATCTTCAAATCAGTCATTGCTCCAGCAGCCGTTAACCTTTACTGGAGGAGGGAGTGTTTGCCAGAAGGTGATCAAGAAGTGTACTGAACAACATCTGGCTGGAAGAAAGTGGTGCTGAACAGCCAATTGCCCCAAGTTAGGAACTGGATTCTCCAGCCCAATGTTTGATCTTTTTCAAAGAGTACTTAAGAGAAACAGGAGGAGTTGGAGAAATTAAGAAAGGTGGAAAGCCCTGATGAGAAATTAATTACTCCTTGCTTTCAAAGCCCTACAGCTAGATCAGGGGGCCTCCGGAATCATTACCGGAGCCCTGTCTCCTCCAGAGGCGAGAGCAAGCATGATTTCCCCTGGAGACACAAGCAGTTATGGGTGAATCCAGTGCAGAGAAGAGGCAGGCAGGGCTGACCAAGCCACTTGCTCTGTCAGGCTTCAGGCTCATCCCCTTGTCCAGCAGCCACGTTCAATTCAAACACAGTTTAAGGGAGCACAAGAAGAAACTGTGGGAGAATGAATCCAGCAGAAAGCCAGGGAAAATGTTGATTTCTAAATGATGCAGATGTGTTGCTGTTCTGGTTTTGCCTACACTGGCTACTCTTAGGCAGGAATGGGAGACAGAGCTGGTGATGCCACTGTGCTGTCCTGGCATTCCTACTGGGAGAGGTGACAAAAAACAATTGAACTCTAATGCTGCCCTATCCAGCTCCATAAAGGACTGTGAATATGTTTTTATGGCTTATATAACTGCAGACATACTAATCCACTTGAACTCACGCTGCCATCTCTAATACAAGTGTGTGAGCCTGCTGCTGTGTTCAGGAGCGGGAAGTGATCCCATTTGATATGTTATTATTGGCACAATGGAGGTGCCACATTACTGGCCCAAGCCACAGTAAACCACTTCTTGCTGTCCCAAAAAACATGTTATGCCATCCTCAGCAATCAGTCTGTGGTACCCCTTCCAGCCATGCTCAGCCCACAGAAGGGAACTTATCCTCTTGAACCTAAACTAAAAATGGTACCAAAGGAGGATGGGCTTTATTTTTTTTTTTTTTTTAGAAGGATAACACTACTCTTCCAAAGGAAAGATTGGAGGAGACAGATCTGAAATCTCTTAGTCTCATTCCTGCTCCACTCCCTGCTGGCTGTTTCCAAGGTGGTACCTTACAAAGCAGCCTTTAGGTTTCCCTCAGAGGTCCAAATTTACCAAATGTATAATTGTACAAATTAATGCTGTCCCCTAAAAGTAAGTGGGTACATCAACTCTTGCCCTCTCCAGATGCTGAGCTCACCAGGACAACCTCATCAGTCAAATATAAGTTCCTCTCTCCTGCCGATGCCAAGGTTTGAATCACACATCTCATCTGTCTCTTGTGCCTCCATCATCCCTTAATGTCCTGTGCTGGGACCAGGAGCTTCAGTCACTGTTTTCGCCCTGAAGCAGGAGCTGGTGGCCTGGCCAGGAGTGGCCCATGTCAGCATGGCCTGACCCGCCAGGCAGATGGAGGTGTCAGCTGGCTCCATCCTGCTCCAAAACATTTATTTTTTTGCCGTTCCCCTTCAAAATTCCTTTTCAGCCACAGTTTCCAAAGTAAGGCAAACAGACCTTGTGCTGGGATGTCTTCCAATGCAAAGATGAGACATGCTGCTTTTCTTTAACCAGTTTGTTTAAGATATAGAAGCCAGTCCCACAGTGGGACTGGGCCCAGCTAGGCAAGCGGGCCAAGTTCCCTTCCCCTAATAAATCATGGGCTTGACCTGTAAGACTGTTTGTGAAGTACTGCTGTAAAAAACGATTAGCCCAGGGACATCCTTCTCTCTTCCAGAACCTTCACCCAGCAGCACCCCTGCACCTTGAAGCAACAGCCACTCCACAAACCTACAGATGCTCATTGAGGATCCCTTGTTGCACCCAGGCAGGCACAACAATAGCACCCACTCTCTGGTGCTCCAGCATCTGAAATGAAAGAGCCTCTAGCTAAAACAGAAGCTGGAGGTACTGCCAAGTCTCCAAAATGCTCCTGTGCTATATATCACATGGAGGTCTGCTTCCAGCCTCACTGCAGACTCCTGGGGTACCTCCCTGTAGTGCCAGGGCAGTGACTCTTTTAGATAAACTCATGCATATCCCATCCTAAAGGAAGGTGAAAAGTTTCTTCCCCTCCAATGCAAGACTATGTCATACAGAAGCTTATGGTATGGACCTGGACAGCAAGAATACGGCCCTAACACTGTGAGATGCAATACAGGGAAGAGACATGTTGCCTTGACTGTTCTCAGATGAAATACGCCTTAAATGTCACCCAGCTGACAACACTGAAGTATTGAAAAGGTCCTGGCCTTTCACTATTTTTGAATTTCTTTCCCTTTCTCTCACAGGTGAAGGCCTCCAAACTGCCAGCAACCATGTCATCTGCTCAGGTCTCTGGATATGCAACACTCTGGGGAAAGTTATTTTTAGCATCCTTTTCAATGGATGATGGAAACTTTCTGTCGCTGCACAAACACAAAATTATTCTGGCCCATGCCCAAACTTTTCTGGCTTCTCTTGAACTGTATTCTCATCACCAACTCCTATAGCTTTAGTATTTCTTTTAACTGTTCCTTCAAAACAGTCAGCAGGGAGGGAAAGCATTTCACTGCCCATGGTTAGAAACTGAAAGTGCAAGAGTAGTCTCACTGCTCTACTGAGAAAGTACAAGACAGAAAGTGGGAAGACAGAAATGTCCTGGAAGGTCAGTGCTCACGAACCAGGAAGGATGAACACTCTCTGCATGCACCTTCTTAAAAGAGGATGCAGCTGTTGGGGCCAGGGGAGAAGCTCTGCCACAATATAGAGAAACTGGGCAATATTACTGGCTGACAGACACCCTGAGCCGTGTCAGATGCATACAAAGTCATCCAAGAAGTTTTGCCACCCTGAACATGGTGGCATTTGTTCTTTTTACTTTCAAGATAGTTTATTTTGAAAGGTTTTGCTTTAGAAGTCCATTTAAGATAGGCTCATTGAGAAATTACTCCAGAGTATTTATTCACACTGATAACACAGAGCACTTGGCTTCAAGCCTAACAACACACTAGTTGTGAATTAATTCAGTGATAATCTTTATCAGTCTGTGGTATACACAGCAATAAACCTCCACTGCGAATAGATGTATAACTGGAGCGATGGTGAGGCATTAAATCAACCTCAAAAAGCTGTTTATTGCATGTATTCTACCCTGCAGTAAGGCTCACAGAGCCCAGGCAACAAAACTCCAGAAAAGGAGAGCTGAGTTGGGAACCTGGGATTTGAAGTTCCTGATGTAAAAGCAGCCTGGGCAATGGTAGGGGCTTAGTGCTGCACCGTGACGGGGGCTCAGCAGCCAGCTGCTTCCCAAGGGACTGGCTGCTGCTGGCCAGGCAGCCCTGCAGCTCATCCCTGGAAATGAGTCGGAGCAGATCTTAGTAATGGCACGTAGTGAAATACTTCTTCCCTCTTCAAACATGGTGTGCTTCTGATGGGGCCCCTGAAGCTCTGATCAATTCCTGCCATGGTTCAGAGGCAGCTCAGGGAGCTGGTGTGAGGTGGGATCTGAGGAGAGCAGCCAGACCCGCTGGGTTTGCAAAGGCAGGCTGGGCTGAGACAGGCAGGAGCTCTGCAAGCCCTAGCCAGGCAGGGCAGTTGTACACACAGCATCTCATCATGGTTTGGCCTTTTTTTTTTTTTTTTTCTTCTTGCTTTTGGGGTTTTTTATGCCCTGTATAGCTCAGTTTTCCAAATTTGGCATTCAGGTGACTGAAGGGTTTAGGTACTTCTGCAGAGTCACTAAGAAAGGCAAGCCTGCTGCCAGCAGAGTTCCTATCACAGCAGCATCACAGTCAATTAAGGGTGATTTGGAGATTGCCGTTAGCAAAACTGTGAAGGTTGTTAATTTCTTTTAGCTATCTGAGATCTGGAAGTTCCTATTTTTAATTCTCCTCCTTTCTCCTAATTGCAGAGTGTTTCTGAACTATAGAAAACAGTGTTTCTGGCTGGAGACTGGTTACTTGATATAAAAGCCAACATTCCAGCCTCATCACGTTGGTTGCATCGCAGCTTGTGAGGCCTGTGGGGTAACTATGAGCACCCAGTCTGGTCTGCAGAGAAAAAAACACCCTGAAGGACCAGCAACTCCTGTTGCCCAAAAGCCATACCAAAAGCATGTGCTTTTTTTGCCTTACAAATACTTGAGGCCAAGAAAGTGCATTTCCATGACTGTTCTTCAGCTTGTCTGTTGGCTTTAGCAATCAGTTCCTTGAGCCTTAGCATTGGTTATGGACAAATAACCAGCAGCTTTACGGCCAGGACGTGTTGTTCATCCTGAGCCAAACTGACCCATTCTGCTGCTCTGGAGCTTGTGCTGGTCCGGGATGAGGAGTGTCCTCTCCTGTCCAAAGTAGGGCAGTTTGTCCTAGGGAATAAAATACATGCTGCTGCTTCTGATCAAGCAAATTATGAGCCCAATTATTTTAATAGCTTTCTTTTTTTTTTTGTTGTTGTTGTTTTTTTCCAGAACACCAAGAACTTACAGAACAATTATCTGGGGCCAGGATGTTTTTGTTTCCTAAGTGGACTGTCTATGCTAATGACTTGCAACTTGTCAACAGGAATCAAATTCCCATGGTGTATAAAGGGAGAAACCATGGCACTTTGGTGTATTTCACCCAGCTCAAACCAACCACCTCTGAGAATAATACTGTGGGAGAAAGATTGGTTCAATAAAATAGTTGGGAAAAAAAGAATTTATTCCCTGTTTCCTTTCCTCTCCAGCCACAGTGTACGTAACTGCAACACTTGCATAAATTGTTTAGGGAAGAGGCTCATCCTCCCATGTACATAGGGTTTTGTGTCTCAGTTCAGACAGACCAGTAATTAGGCCTTTTTTATGTCATGTATTTATGATGGGTCTCTTGGGACTTCATTATGACTTGGAAACATTTACAGTGGAAGAAGAGATATTGGAGTGGAAGAAGAGATATTGGCCCCTATTGCTTTTTTTCATCTATTTTTATGTTTTATAACAAAATACGGTATCATTAAATATAATATTAACATGATAACATTAAAAAAGCATCTTCTGCTAGTAACATGTACAGTAATATAAGAGTGCAGTAATGCAGTGGTGGATTAGACTCGCTATGAGAATAATGTGAATTTTGGCATGTTTTCACCAGATAATTTTTCCCTAAAAAATTTGTTTAGGTTGTAGCCAACATCATTTGTCAGCCAAGGGGTGGTCAAATGGAGGCTGCATATTTTGTATCTGATAATGTCAACATAGATGTTTCATTATTCCATCTACTTTTGTTAATGTTGACAACAGTTGCCATCAATAAGGCAATATTTGCTAACCATTGCCATCCAGGTGTTCTCTGAGATAACACAATTCATCTTTATATATACACTGGAAAATAACTAACTGGGCTATTTCCATATACAATTGTGTGGGCTCTACTGGCAGATGCTGATTTTTTTCTTTAATACTGTGTGCTATACATAAAATATCGAACAATTAATGGATAATTTAGGACCTTAAATAACTTGGGCCATACGTATATGTATATTCATTCTACCCACTCTTCACATCAAAATATCACTATCTGCCAATTCAACAATGTTACTCAACCATTTTTCAAGTTCCTAAAGGTTTTTGTCTTTCTACCAGACATGTTAATATTGAGTTTGCTTTGAAAAGATTGTTCTTTGAAAACTTTGAGTTTATCTTTAGTAAACATCTAATAGCTATTAGGACAAATATGCATGTCTCCAGTGTAATATGAACCTGCAAGCATTCTTTTTATTAAAAAAATAAGCATTGATTTGATACAATTCCCTATCTCAGCTCCAGGACTTCAAGTTAAACTTCAGTGCAAGCTGATTATAAGTGAAGTCCTGATCCTTTTTACACAGTGCTCCAAAGGTTCCCTAGGCTATTACCTGCTGAGCGAGTTGAAACTTCAGATTGTTAGAAGGTTTCCATATGTTCCACTTTAAATTACTCTGTAATTTTTTTATAGCATAGAAAATTCCCATATCAGTTTTCCATCATTTTATTCACAAGACTCCTATGACTTTTGCTTAGTAGATGGTAAGCTCATAAAACTTCTCTTGCCTGAAGAAAAGAGATTAGTGGACATTACAGATGTTTAACTCCAGATTGGTCCTGGCTGCTGGATAATTTTTTCTTACAGAGTGACGATAAAGGTTTTCATGCACAGGTGTACAGGAGTTTGTCACACCTGCACTAATACCACTCGCTGCACTGAATCAACAGCCCAGCTTTGCTTCTGTGTGTCAATCACTGAATGTGCAGAAGTCGTTAGCAATTCCCCAGCGTGGTGCTAAATGGCATTCTTTGATTCTCAGGTCAGCCAGTTTGCTGAGGGATGGCTAGTGAAAAGGCATTTTCTTGGCAAAACTTTATGCACCTCTGGAGGAGACTGGAAATGCAGAATGATCTCCCTGCTACGATGGGTGGAAAGGGATACTGAGTCACAGCTGCAGGAGTGGGGGACAGGTGTCTGCTCCTGGACACAGAAATGTGAGTCCAATCTGACCTGAATATCAATTACTGTGAGTAGTCAGTTTTCAGTGAAGAGCATCGTTAACCAAGCAAGAAATTGGGCATTTATTCCTTTATTAGGCAATAAATTATTATTTGCATAGGCTGTTGGCTGCAGGAACCCAAAGTGAGATGTTTTGCTCCTGTTTCAGACTGAAACCTGAATTGCACTTTATATGCTGAAGTGCTGGATTACCAGCATGGACAGCAGGTTCTGAGACGAACTTATCCCTGGGAAATAGGGTTGAGATTCAGAGCAGTTCCTTGGAGAAGCTGGTTAATCACCCAAAATGGATTCGCAGTAGAAACACACTGCTAAAGTGGCTGGTGTCCTCCTGCTTAGAACTGCTGTCAGCTCAGCCTGACAACACAAGGCCACCTTTCCTGATGAGGTGAGCAGAGCTGCTGCAGAGGTGAGAGATCTCTAGGGAAAACCCTAATCATCCTTGAACCTGAAAACACTCAGTTCTCATGGGAGCTGGATCTTCACCATGTCATGTCTGTCTACCTCCTGCCGCAGGGCCATGTGGTGAAGGCAGCACTTTCTGCCTCTGACCATGCCTGGTCTGGCTGGGTCAGCCCAGGCTCAACCAGATTCGTGGGTAGAGGAGACAGGGAAGAATTGCAACTGTAAGGAGGAGTGATAATACTCTACTGAAGGCATTTTTGCTCAAATCGTTCCAAATCAAACTGTAACTACTGACTTGTCTTGCAGGGAGGTGGGTAGTATAAGACCTTCAGTTTCTTTGTCTTGAGTGCAGGGTTGGACAAGACAACCTCCAGAAGTCCCTTCAAAGTTGAGTTATTCCATCTTTCTAACTAACACACAGCAGTGAGGGCAGCAAACTAGAATTCAGGTAATTATTTTGTGCAAAATTTATTGCATTAATTCCTTGTAATTCAAACATCGCTCAGCATTACAGATCAGATAATGTGGTGAGCTGGCTTTTCTCTTGATTTTCCTAAAAGCCCCAAAGGGGACTGAGGCTTTTCTGCCTGCAGTGAAGTGCTTCTTCCCTGACACCTCTATTCCTGCTTTGATTGTGATTGTTTGTTAAGTGGTGGAAAACACCCTTAATGTGGTGGCATTTTTCACTTTCTTGGTATTTAATGATACAGAACAGTGGGAGTAGCGGAAGAACTAGCTCCCTATTTAGTCTGTATCCAATGCAATGGAAAAAAAAGTAAAAAAAAAAGGTGCCTTGGCACCTTTCTTATTTTTCTTTTTCTGCCCAGACAAAAGTACTTGAGAGATGATAGCTGCTATGCAAGCGAGCACCTTCACCTGTTAGAAATCTAAATTTTTACTAAAATGTGAGAAATGTCAGATTCAGAATATTTTTCTTGAAATAACAGGGACAATTTCCTACTTCTAGTAGTCTCATTGCTGGCCACCAGCTTGTGTCCAGGATAAGTTCAGTCCATCATTTCCATTCCAACAACAAAATATAAATTGTAACAGCAGTACCTACGCTTGAGGGCCATTAGTATGCCTGGAGCATTTTGCATAGGGAAAACATGAATTATCTTTTCACAGCAAAGCTATGAATTAATGTTCCTTCTTCATTTCCCCCATGCAGTAATTTCACACTTGAGGGATAAAGCTTCCCTGGTGCCAGGGAGCTTTTCTCACTCCAGAGCCCAGCAGGCTCCTGAATTTATAGTGTATCAGTGCCCCAGTAAAGCTAACAACTGATAGCAAATGGACCCGGTACTGTGGGATGGTCTGTGCCAGCATCTCCCTTTTCCCTCTGTGGACAGCCTACTGCCAACTGCTCTTCAGGCTCTGTGTCGTCATTAAACATCTCACTGTCTGAGTTAATTACAACAAATAGAGGCACAGCTCTGAGACAGAGGCCCGCAGGCAGCATTCACAGCATCAAAACTCTTTGAGGATGCTCAGAGATACTAGTCTATAGAAAAGCAAGAAAATTATAATCTTGCCCTAAAGCTTAGAATTCCTGGAAATTTATTCCCCTTGCAAACACAGCTAAATTATACCCTACCCACTGGCTCTGGAGTAAAACCTGGGACAAGCCTCTTGCCTACTCTGGATGCCAGGCAGTCTAAGGGAGAAGCGGTCTCTCTCATTCATGCTGCCTCTTCCCAGGCTGCAGCAGGACGCAATGAATGGACTCAACCTTTTCTGCACTTGCACATGAGAAATCTTGGCTTCTTGGGACCAACTCATTTCTATGCACTAAAACAATTCCATTAAGTTCTAATTTAAGGCAGTTGCATCGTATCTTCCCTGCAACTATGGGAGAGACTGCAGAGTTAAATCCAGCAGCACTTGTCTCAAAGCTCATACTTCATGCAAGCATTGCAGCTCTCCCTAGAAGCGCAGAGGGGCTTCACCCAGCGTTTTTCAGCAGTAAACCTCAACTCACTTTACAAAGGAGATGAGTTTCATTATCCCTGTTTTTCAGATGGAAAAACCAAGGTTCTCAGAAAGGTGATAGCTGCTGCCTACCTAGCAAGCCCAGGAAGCTGGTCCGTGTACAGTCCACCAGGTCTGCTACAGGCTGGGCTCAGCTATTCTTACACAGTCTATATAGTAAATGCTATGTCTGGCTGCATCCCAGGAGAGGGAGCTGGCTTATGTCATCTGGAGTTTCTACCAGCTGTCAGCCATCAGATGTGCAAGAATATGGCCCAGATTGCTCTGCCTATTTTTTGCTTCCTGCAAGGCTCCTCTCCTCATCCATAGCCCTGAACTCTCCTGTGTAGAAGGACGGACCCAGGAATCTGAGCAGACCCAACCCTTTGCGCAGCCTCAAAACCCATGTTTAGGGATGGGAAGCCAGATGTAACCCCACAGGAATAGAGTCCCTCTTACGAAGGGGCTTTGTCAGCCAAAGGATAAGCGTCTTGCATTGGTGAAGCAAAATGAACCTTAACGGGAGGTGCTCAAGACAGAAATCCTGATTATTAAAAAAAAAATATTTCCCTTATCAGTGTCCATTAATAGCAATGCTCATGACATGGAAAAACTTCTGAAAATCTAACTGACCTCCCCATATTTCCTCTCTCTGCTTACTTTTAGTACTGTGACCTGAACAGTGAGATTGGGCAGGTTCACTCTTCTTTCTGGTCCATCTGCCTTTTTGGCTCAAGCTTTGTGGACACAGCAAATATAACAGTGAAAAGACTGATTAAAACAACCGTATCAAATGACTATCTTTAAAAAAATAAAAAAGACTTATACAACGGCACTGCCGACATCAGTTTGAAATGTGGAGCTGAAGCCAAGACTACTCCTCTCCCCATAATAACCAAGGTCTGGGCAAAGAGTCGGTGTCACGTTGTGATGTTCAGGCAGGACACAGCAAGGCGGGGGAGATAACATCTCCTGATGCCACACCTGGAAAGACACTGGGCTATGCCATGAGACCAAGGTGCTGGCACTGCCGAGGCGGTGATATCATGCGTGGTGTCACCCACCACACCCTGGAATAATGCAGGTCTTTTATCCAACACTTTTTGGCACAGGAAAGAGAAAAGCTGCTATTATCATGCATGTCTCAGGCTGAAGGTATGGACTCCTGTGAATACCAGCTTCTTTACCACAGAGCCAGCCATTACAAAAACAGGCCTGTGTATATTAATATACATTAATTTCCTTCTCCATCCTTCTTGCACATGAAGAAAAAAAGTCATTTGTTGTACCATTCTGCCATGTGCATTTTTGTGAGCTAAGTCTCTTGGCCAGGCTTAGATGCAGCTGGGATTGCACTGGGAGAGAAGAGGGAAGGAGATGCCTGGGAAGGTTTCCACCATGCAGGACATGCCAATGGCACCAGCGCTTTCATTCTTCTATGTAACCACACACACGCACAAAGTTTCATTCAGCAGGACATGCAGTGCTGGAGGTGAAGAAATTCTCACTTTGGGGTGTCATCCCTACTAACATTCCCTATGCATCTGGCCAGGGACAGGGTAATGAGGATAGTGGATGGGATGGACCAGCAGCCGAACCCAGGATAATGGTACCCTGAATCCAGTCCCTTCCTGTCTTGCCTTAATTCCGTTTCTCCCTTCCTTTCTTGATTTTTCTGCTCCTTTCTCCTTGTCTTGCATCATCTGCTCCAAGGTAGCTGGCAAGAAAGCCACCCATGGGCAGACACAAAAGAGAGGTGGCAGCAGTCAGGTGGCTCAGCTGTTCCCAGCCCATAGCACAAGGTTCACCCAGGACTGAAGGTCTGGCAGAGGTACTAGGATTTCATCACTGAGTGGAGGAGCTTTGTCGTCCCAAAACTCAGCTTCAGTTTGCAGAAAGTCTGACCTCTGATCATTGCGCTTTCTCAGCTGCTTTCTTTGTGCTGGCTGCTGGCCTGCCAGTAAAACAGTTCATCAACAAGGCATTTTTTTTCTATTTACAACCTAGGAATAGAGTTCTTGACGGCCTTTCCAATGAGAGAGAGATACAATCCATCTTGGACAGACTTCAAAAGGATGCCAGTCTGATTTAGGCTAATAAAGAGCATCATTGAACTAATGAGATCAAGGCTGACTTGTTTATGCTGTCCCTGCTGGAAACGGTGCTCCAGGATAGGGGCTGCGATGTTCCTGGGACCTGGGGAATTAGACAGGAATTTCACTGTGGCCCAAAAAGCACTGACCTGATTCCTCTGCCCTCCCACACCCAGCACTTTACAGGTTCATTGGGAAAGATTAAGATAATGAACTGTTCCCATCCCTGGACAGAAATAGGCAGAAATCCTCAGGCCAGCGATAAGACACTTTGTTCATCTTGTCCCTGGAGAGACCTATTTGTCATGTCGCCAAGGGTGGGAGCTGAAACTATGACCTGGTGGGGAGGAAGAGGAGGACACCGCATAGGTGAGAGGGACCTGGTCTCTACCTTTGCTGGCCTATTGCCAGTAGCACATCTACTTGCAATATCTATCTGCATGTTATCCCCAGGGAAGGTAGGGTATGGCTTGCTAAGCCATCTCCATTCACCAAGGCCATCTGATGAATCACCAGTTACAAATAACTGAAACCTCCCATGAGTTCAATGTCCCAACAGTTAAATGAAGTCATGGCTGAGTCCAAATAACAGTGGAAGTGGAAAGGACTCGGTTATTCCAGGCTTTCTGTGGAATTGCTCTCAAATCCACTCAGCGATTTAGGAAAAATAAAACTGCTCCCTTGGGAAATGGTTTGGGAGTGTGAATGTCCTCTGGGAAGATGCACAGACATGCTTACTGCATTTTTGGGGAGGCTGGTGGAGCCCTGGGCAGTACAGGCAGTATGGGAAGAGACATGTGGTGCTGTCCTAGAGCCAGACGCTGGCCGTGGCTCAGGAGATGGGGGAGCAGCCACTGCATTGGGCTGTGGTGTGGAGCCTGCCTTCTGGCACTGGTCCTCTAAGCTAGACAGGGGATGGCTGTCCCCTCCGCCTGCTATCTGCAGCACGTCCCCCTGCCCGGCCTGGGGACACACTGTCACAGGCACCAGCGGGGAAGCGTGGTGGGTCTTGCGGTGGCTGCTGTCAATAGGCGGGGCCCTGCAGCACCCCGAGGTTAGCGGGGCTGGGTGGGATGGGACAGGCACTCTGGCTTGGCAGGTAACCACAGGAAGCATTGTACTACTGAGCTCATTTCCACCAAGACGAAGGGTTCATTAGGAGTAAAAATAACTCTGAAAAAACAGAGCCAAAGCCCTGTCATGGAGTCCCTCAGTTGCTCAGGCTGTTTCTTGATCAGCCTGAGCAAACCCAAGGTCCCTCCCTTCCGCCCTGCCTGCACAGTCCATTACTTCTTTTGCACCCACGAGCATGATGATATTACCAGGACCACAAGAACCATCTTTGGCACATCAGAGGGTTTATATTGCCCTGCCCAAGCCTGCTTCCTAAAAAGCAGTCTTTGCCATTTCTAAATCATGGGTATTGTGTTTCTCTTTTGCAAAAGGTGGAATTTTACACTGAAGAACAAGAGAAATGCTTCTAAACAAAATGCTGTCACCTGGTACTATTCCTCCTGAGATCCCTTGGATATTTCTTACAGTCATACTGTTTGAATAAAGGAGCTTTTCCAGCTCATTTGCAAATAGAGCTGTAGGAACAGCCGATTTCTCAGTTTGGTTGGTGAACAAAGAAATTGGAGAAAAATGAATTAGCTCAATCCCAAGAAACTGAATTTTTCCCCCAGTTGTTTTGCAAAACAACAATGACAAAGAAGATGAACTAGACCCAAAACAAGAGACTTACTTTGTTTGGGGAGCATTGATTCTTCTTTTCACTCTTTTTCTCAAAAAATGGGTCATGTTTCAGAGAGAGAAAGCGGTGATTCTGAAAGATCAGGCTGAAAGGCTTCTTTCAAAATGTCAAAATAAAAAAATTCAGCACCTTCGGGGGAAGGGAAATCTTGGAGGGGACATTTTTCTCAAAACTTGACTCAAAATGTGTAAATAATTTTCTTCTCCCATGAACTGCATTTTTCCCAAAATTTGTAATACACTGAGGACAAATGCACAATTTCACAGTTAAGTCTCCTTTGCAGCACTACCCTGGATTAAGGGATAAATCTGAACAGAGGAGAAAGCCCTTGATATCAAGACATGGAGATCCAGGGATAAAGAGTGCATCCAAGAACAAGGCATGGAAGAACTCATGGCAGGAAACGAGTTTCCTTCTAAGTCAAGAGTTACTGAACTTTATGCCACAGCGCGTATCCTTTGATCAGGGTCCAGGAGTCAGTGATAAGCGTGGAGAGTTTTATCTCACTCTGCTTCTAAATTTCTGATAAGAAATGTTTGCATGCTCCCCCCAGAGGATTTAAAACGTAAGAAACCCAAATCTGGCAGAGCTTAGTTCCACTCTGTTGTGCACGGGAAACATGAAACAATTGAGCTTAGCCTGTATCTAGCAATTTATTAGGTAGTGCATAATTAATGAGAAGCGACATGTGTTACATGTGTTTTCTAATATGATCACATTTCCTATGGATGAAATCACAAGTTGACTGTACATTGCTACTTCTTCTGGCTCATATTAAATATTAAATATTCATGGAAATACCAACTTTGCACAGAAAAGGCAGGGCTCTTCACAATGAAATAACGTTTCAAAGCAGAAGTGCCCTACTTCCCTCCAAGAAACCTTACAAAATAGATGACTCAGTTCTCCAAAAGTATATTTGTTAGCTAGCTCATAGAACCTCTGATGTCCTCATTTCCCTCATACCCAATGTCCCCCAAATCTTCATGCTTTCACAATAACCATCCTAACTATTTTCTGGAAGGAAGGCACTCACAGTTCCTAAGTCACTGATAGTATCAGAAATCCATCAAAGCTGGGGACAGTATTTCAAAGCTGAAAGATGGTGATTACCTTTCTACAGCCTTCACTTCTTGCTGATACAGTGTCTTCTTGGGAGTGAGTGCCTTAAACGTGGCGTAGAATATAAGGGTTCTTAAATAAAAATAATTATGCAATATACTGAAAGAAAAGTCTTGGTCTGACCACCTTCTCCATCGAGAACATCAAACACATCCACCCTTGTGGCTTAAGATGTGACTACGTAGAAGCTATGTCCAATGTCCCTTTCAAGCCAACCCTGATGTTCCAGGGACCAAGAGGCTCTGAGGTGAATACAGCAGACAGCTTAGTCCTCAGTGCCACCTTCTCCCATCACCAAGTCACTGCACAGCGCAGCACAGGGGTCTGGACTCTCAGATGGGCAAGGCAGCTTTGGGGTATGTAGGAAACACCTTGAGGGGCAGGTATTGTCTTGAGGCCTGCAACAGTTAGATAAGGACACATATGGGAGACATATGGGGGATGTATGACATCTGCTGTCAGATCCAAGCAAGCTGGAAATTCAGCACTGCAGTGTTTTTGAAGCACTCCCTTCCACAGCTTTGCTTCAAACCTGTTGGTCCTAATTCCTGCAGCAATAGGCATCTGATCAGCAGCACTGGAGTTTGCTTGCTGTGGCCTAAGGCTGTCAGGCCCTTCATGTCCAAGCCAGTCAGGGTTCTTCCCACTGGGTTGCCCAGGTTTCAGCTGTGTGGACTTCTCATTACTGGGGATACTGTTTACCCATTCAGGCTTCATCCTCATCCAGATGCACTGCCAACAAGCAGTGGTTTTGTACCATGCCAGGTGAAGTTCCCAGCACAGTTGTACCTGGTAATTAATGGCCATGTAGAGCCAGCTGTCAGGATGAGCCCAGGACAGCCTCCAGATCCCTCTCTAAGCTTTGAAAAAGTTAAAGTGAAAGGGAGAAATAAGTCAAATGGCAAACAAAATCCTTCCCTGGCATACAGCTGTGGGAGGATCCTGCTGCAGGTCCATTGCCTCCTACTTTTAAAAAATTTCATCTACTCCATCATGCCACTGTAGGACCAAAGTGCAAGTCACCTCAAAGGCTATGACCAGTGAACAGTTCCATCCCCAGCTGTCCCACAGGTTGACATAGAGGTTTTCGGTAGTTTACACAGAATAGACCTCACCAGCAAGCGATGGTGATCCACCTCAAGGTGGTCCAGGGCATATTTCTCAGAAGGGTCAAAAAGGTCTTTCCCCCTCTCAAGTTCAGTATTGACCACCAGGGTGTGGAAGTGTCACGTGAGGTCTTTCTGGAGCTGCAGTTTTTCAGTCATTCCTGCCTTAATAGTGAGGACCAAAAGGTCTCCTTTGGGAAGAAGGGACCAGTGCCAGAAACCCTGAGCTGCAATGCCACTGCAGTCAGATGCAGTGTAGGGATGGGACTGTAATGAAACCCAGTGCCAGAGATCAGGCTGGTCTTACAAGCCTTTCTGTTATGCAATGGGGATAGAAGCTCAAATTAACTGTTCTCTGGGCAATTAAACCTTGCAAAGGGAGATCAAAGCAGAAGTAGTAGCATTGCGAAGGAGATAAATGAGTTGCAGAGCTGAGAAACGAATCAAGGCCCTGTGAAGAACAGAGTGAAAGTTAGCCCAGCTCTTAGAAGCTGCTTACTGAAAACAGAAAAAGCATATGGGTCTGGGTCACACAAGTGGACACAAGAGGAAAATTCTTCACAGTGAGAACAATCAGCCACTGGAATAATCTCTCCAGGGAAGTGGTGGATTCTCCAACATTGGACACTTTTAAGATTCAGCCGGACAGGGTGCGGGGCGATCTTGTCTAGACCGTGCTTTTGCCAAGAAAGGTTGCACCAGATGATCCTTGGGGTTCATTCCAACCTGGTATTCTATGATTCTGGGTCATAGCAGCAGCAGCTTCTCTTCAACAATCGTACCATAGCTTGTGTTCCTTTGGAGTCCACCTTTTATCAGATCAGCAATTGGTTATCACAATGGAAAATACTTCAACAAATGCATGAAATTTCAATGTGCAATGAAAAGTGCACACACTAGCTGAAATATTTTCCACTGAAAGAACGGGATATTTGGCTAAACTAAATGTTAATAAATGTTATCAGTTTTCCAAAGGGAAAGGTGCATTTTTATGTATTGGAAATATTTACTGGAAGACTGGGGAAAAAAAACAATTAGCATTTTTGATCAATAACTTGCAGTTTGGAGAAGGAAGTTATGTTTTCCACAACAAACTTCAGCAAGATCATGCTTTCTTTTCCTTTCTTTCATCAACATTATATGCAGGAGCAAATACCAGTTTACAACCAGTTCTACCAAAGCTCATACACACCAACACAGCCACACAAGCACAGCCAGGACAGCAGTGCCCCTTCCCCACCTCATATGTTGCTACCCATTGCAGGCTCTCCTATGCCCACAGCAGCACCGTTCACCAGCATCTTCCAGAGAGTGCACCGATGCACGTGATGGGGAGAAGCAAGACCTGAGGAACACATGCAAAATGGCCAGCAAGAACCACCCGACCTCAGCATCACTGTGGGTGTTCAGATTGGACTGACACTCATTCAGCAGTGGAGCCAATCCAAAACTGTATAAACCTGAAAGCTTGCAGGGCAGGGCAGGGGGAACATCCTGAAATGGGAGCAGGGGACTGGAAGCACATCTCTTAGTGGGGCGAGGAACTCCCTTCCCCTCCCACAACAGCCCAGGGCTACTGTAGAGGGTGTTGGGAAAGGATGTGACCTTTTGTAGAGCACATCCGAGCAGGAGAGCTTTATTATTCCATAACAGCTACAGCCTGAAGGCAGATTAAGTTGTCCCAGGGACAAAGCTGATCTCTGCAGTCTTCCTGCCAATGCTTTGTCAAGGCAGGGTTGGATTTAATGAGGTGGTTATCCTGGTCTGACAAATACCAATAAAATAAAAGGGCCAAAACCATGTTTGAATACATCTGCATCAGCCAAGCAAGGGCTCATGTGTACCCAAGGTGGGATTGCTCCTTGGAATGGCTCTCCAAAGAGCAATCCTGGAGCATGGAGCTGGCAGAGGCACAGGACAGCTTTAAATAGGAGCTACTGAGGTGTTGTAGCACGTGGACCCAGCTCATGGAAGCACTGAGCCTGGTGCCTGGCACAACACAAACATCGCTGGGTCTCTGAGGTGGCCATGGTCCCGCTGTTCCCTGAGCTACACCCTGAGGGCCAGAGCCTTTTCACACAAACTTGAATGGGAACGTCCTCACCTTCCCCACCAGGACATTTGCCAGCTGGTCCAGAGAGGCCATCTGCCACCTCCCCACCTCCATCCATCCCACCATGTGTCCCTCACTGGCTGGGGTGATGACTCAGCCCATCACCAGACTCCCATCGCTACAAACCAAGCGTCCCTGTGTTTGCTTTTTGTGTCCGTGCTCTGCAGGCTTGTTTTTCCACCTTTTGCTTCCAGGAGCCATTTGTGATGCCAGGAAAAAAAAAAATAAAAAAAAGCAAGCATTCTCCCATCTGCTTGGGATATTTCCGTCTTTCTTCAGCCACCTCCTGTCACCGCTCAGTGGCGTCTGTGAGGGTGACTTGTGCTCTGCAGGGGGAAGGAAGGGTTGAAGACTCCAAAGTGGTGCAGCTCTTGGCCCTTGATTGCTTTGATGAAAGCTCCCAAAAAATAAAATTGCAGTTACAGGGAACACAAATAACAAGTCTGGCACATTCCCCAATTAAAATGACACTCAAACAGTAACCATGGCCTCTAGTGGTCCCTTTGCTACCCTGATGCATTTTCTTTATGCTTTATCAACTACTACAGACTTACCGTGCTACCTGCATCTTTGCCCTTACCCTGTGGGGCTGTCCTGTTTCTATATAATCAATGAGGCACAGAGGTGACCCAAACCACTCCTGAATGTTTGGACAGCAGTGGCATGGCTGGGGCACACTCCCAGCCCATCAAGGCTTGGGATCACTGCACCTCTGTCCCCACATACAAGAAAACCAGCTCCCCCCTGAAAAAATCACTGCAATGATCAGTGGAAATGGCCCCAAACACCCACTCACCCACCAACAGCACAATGCAAAAAGCAGGCTACTGCAGCCACCATGGGGACAGTTCTGGGGTATGCAAGTTCCAGGACTGGAGCCTATTTTGGGCCTCAGCTGTGCAACGTCCTTCACTGACTGTTTGAGAGCAGGAGAATGGCTCTCCGAAGGTGTGCTGCACATCTGCCTGTGCCTCTGACAGCCAGCAAGCAGAAAGGGAAAGAGAGAAAGAAACTGGCTATGCAACACATGGGGCATTACCCTAATATCCCCTCCAGCCTTTGGCCACCAGCAGTTCAGGAGCTTCTTGAGCTGAAGGAGGTGAACTTTGAACCTTCGTGTTTAATAACCAGTAGTTGAGCTTCTTCATGATTTTCTCTATGTCCCTGTTGAACCCACTTGTACCTTGAGCCTGTGCTGAAGATGGGGTGCCCAGAGCTGCACGCAGCACCCCCCACATTTATATTAGCACATTATTTTTACTTTGTTCTCAGTTGCTTTCCTGAACATGTGACCTAAACAAACATGTCCACTGTGGCAACAAAGCTCTTGAGTTTGGCTGCTTATCAGAGACAGGGAGCCATAGTGCCAAGCAGGACTTTTACCCTTGGGACTGGCAAAGCACCATCCTTGCAAGTCCAGTGGCATAAAAGCAGTTCCATCTGCCTTTGGCTTCTTCTGCAAACAGCAGGTGAGCTGAGGACTCAGTTGCTGTGCTACACAAACCCTCCTCAGTCCCCTGCTCACTGCTAAATCTCATCAAGGATCTCAGAAAAGCTCAGTCTGTCTGTGGGGGAGCTTGTAGCACTCACAGCGTTCACAGTTCTAGACTTGCTGATTAAGATAAACAGTTACCGTGACATTTTCCTAATTATGGAGAAGTTTCCTAAAGGGGACTGAACTCACTGCTCTGAACTGATGAGAAAAATAGTAACTGACATTGTTTCAGTATTTTTCATCCCGTTAAGATCCAAAAGCCTGCTATAAACATAATTTATGAGCAGGGATTACTTTACTCATCACTGAAACACAACAATCTTGTAAGTGAGAAGGAGCAGGGTGTGGAAAGAG
This sequence comes from Strix aluco, assembly GCF_031877795.1. Classification (NCBI taxonomy): domain Eukaryota; kingdom Metazoa; phylum Chordata; class Aves; order Strigiformes; family Strigidae; genus Strix; species Strix aluco. Next base: position 12,051,989 of record NC_133943.1, on the reverse strand, counting down.
TGCTTTGCGGGTTTAGGTCAGGAAGTGAAAGGTTTCATGTCCAACATTACAGTTTGGGGGAAGAAGAACATATTTGACCTAAGGGCAATTCAAGCAGATTGGGACCCAGTGTCTCTTATGAGAAATGCAGAGTTTTTGATGAATGCTGCTGGTTAGGACCATGATTTTTGCCTCTCTGACAAACCAGCACAGCTCTTCCAAAATGCTCCAGCACTGTCCTTTCCAATACCTCTGCAAATTCCCCTTGGGGGTTAGAAACACAGTTGTTGGGAATGCTGTCACTCAGAAATGGTCTAGCGCAGTGGCTGATTGTCCCACAGTTCAGCAAAATGACCTTCTTCATGCAACTCTGCACCCAGGCCATGGAAGAGAAACTTGAAGCCAGCCAGGAGAGCCTCCCGAGCATGCGCACAGATGTCCAGCACCTGCCTGTGCTGTGATCCAGGCAGCCCCGAGAACCAGGCAAGAGCTGCAAACAAACAAACCTGGGGAAGGAATCTCAGCTCAGCTTTTTGGGGTGGGTTTTATACGACTCGAGTTACACAAACCAGAGCTACAGATGTCATCATTTATCACTTAATCTCCAAGGGGATAAATATTGTCTGACTGGGTCCCAGCACACAGAATAAGGGTGTGCAGAGCAAAGCGTCTCACTGCAAACAGGACTGGCTCCAGAAAGCTCCCTGCTCAGGTCACACATGTGGCCCAGGCCACATACCCCTTGTCCCTGCCTCTCAGCCCAGCCTGGGCTCAGCACTCACTGCCTTTCCCTGGTGCATGGGGACATGAAGAGTGACATGCTGAGGGGTAGCTTTGCTGTTTCACACCTGCTCTCAGATCACTGAGCTGGGACAGCTTGTGTCCTGCCTCCAGGACGAGCTCTCTGTTGCTGTGACAGAGGCCAGAGGCATCCAGGCTCTGAGCGGGAGTGGGAAGCAAGATAAGCTTGGAACTTCACTCCTACTAAAAATTTCTCTCTTACAAGGATGATGGTTCAGGGCAAATTCATAAGGGTTTTACTTTCTGGCAGGGGATGCTGAGCATGAGTGCAAGCTCCGTGCTAAGCCCCACCATCGAACCAAAGGGAAAGCAGAAGTGCAACCCCACATCTGACCATTGCCCTTTTGCATGACACCTTCCCCTGGCTGGATGTGACTTCATGCTCACTAACAGTAGCTGTCCCCTTGCACGAGCAGGCAGTGACAGGGCCCACCCTGCTCCATCTGGGATATTTTCCCCAGCTCTCACCCTCTCCCCAACTCTAGTCCAGAGTGTTACACTTACCAAGAGGCTGTGTTTTTCAGGAATGAAGCATAAACATATCTCCGAGGCACACTAATGACTGTTTATTTGCCTAGTGCTGCTGCCTCCTTTCTTGGTCATGGTTGCAAGAAAACATTTCTTTTTTAAACTTCAATGGAAAAACAAATTAATAGCTTCCTTCAGCCACTTTCTGCTGGCCAGCAAGAGCAGCTGTCACCCACATAGGGAGGCACTTCTGACACTGAAAATACTGGCAACAGGTTCCCAGGCTTTGAGAGATCTCACTATGCTGGGATCAAACACAAGGGATTTCTGTTGCTTCTCAGCCTGGTGCTCCCTGCAAGGATGGTGTTGATTAAAACTTGTCTCACTCTTCCAAAACAGATGTTCCCTGTCACCGCCCAACCTTAGCTGGTGGCAGAGGTTATTTATTTCTTTATCACCTGCCTGTGTGTCCTCACTGTGAATGTGTCCCTGGGTCTGTCAGGCTGAAACAAGAGCTTGGGCCCCTCTTTTCTTTCAGAGCACCCCATTAGACGAACCTGTGGGACAGGCTGTGCTCCTCGCTGCCTACAGCTGCCAGCAGCTCCACACCACCCCACTGCTCGGGCGAAGCAAAGCAAAGCAGCGCAGGCTCCTGACAGCAGCACAGAAAGGCCTGAGAGCTTCTTGCTGTGATGTTTGCTGAGCTGAAGGTGCTGGGAAGCCACAGAATGACATCTCCTCTTGGAGCGTGTCCCCAGGGAAGGCATATCCACCTCTCTTTGGGCAGCTGTGGTCCCAAGAGCTTTGCAAAGCTGACCCTCGGGGACAGGCAGCTTGACACCAAGGCTTGGCCCAGCGAGGCTGGTTTAGTGAAGCCACCATGACCCCTAGAGGGGAGCGGCGCACAGCTCTCCCGAGGCTGCTGCGCTCTTGCTTGGCTGTCTGGGCTCCTACAAACCCTCCTCCTCCTCCTTCCCAAGCCCGGTTCCCACTCCTACCAAGCCTGGACCTGGCCACGCTTGGACAAGCTTCACTTGAACCCCATGAGGTATTTTTCTGACATCTGCAGATCTCACCAAAGCTCAGAGACCTTCTGCTCCTGTAAATGAAAGTTTTGTGGATTTTGTTTTTCCAAGAGTGAGTCAGTATTTGGTTTGCAATTGTTTTTCCAGCTAGAAGAAAGCCTAAGTTATGTGGCCTGCCTACAGTTTGCCCTGTATACAAAACAGTTTTCATGGGAATTCCTTCTCTGCTCCATTTTTCAGATTTTCTTTGGATCTGTTTTTCACTTTGCCCTATTTACCATGTATATTCACTGGAGACTATTTACCATGTATATTCACTGGAGATTTTTTCCTCTTTCTTCCTCTGTGACATCTGATTGTTCATTTGTGCTTCCCCCGTTTTGCTCCCTCTTTTCTTGTCCTGTATGGAGTGGCATAGTGAGTCTGAGCCACCAGAGCTTAAACCTCGAAGTCTTGAAGGTCAGCTCCCACGGAGCGAGCCCTGGCAATGTGCTGGGAGCCAGCAACTCACAGGAGATTCAGAGCCTTAAATGCTCCTTCAGCTCTTCAGGTCTGAAAGGCAAGTCAGGACGGTGAAGAGTCTCATGCCCTGGGTTAAACTCTACAGCAGAGGGAAGAGCCATGGCAAGTGCTGAGATACAGCCCTACTCTTGGGGTGGATGCATCAAAGTTAGGCACAGTTAGAAGAAGCACAGCTGTGCTTTTGCCACCACAGCTTTCACTGCCTCAGGACTGGACCCTACACAGCCCCAAGGCTGTGTATTCCCAGGGACTGGGCAGCAGTTACATTTGATAGCAGTCTCAACAGGATTCATGGTGCAAATCCCCAGTAAGACCAGTCTGGAACACATCCTCAGCATGACAGTCCAGTCCATCTCCAGTGTGGCTGTACATCCAGGAGTGCCATCTTCCGGTACATACTCTGGGACCATCCCCTGATGATGGGCACACATGATCTCACTCTGTGCAAAAGGAGGGACACACTCCAGGCAATGCTCCTCCAGATCTTCCTGAAATGTCCACCTTGGGGCCCCTCTCCAGCTGCTTTCCCTCTGCAGGCTCCTGCATTGCTGGGTTTCCTGGCCCATTCCTGCAAGCTGCCAGTATTTAATGTCTTTTCCTCTGTCATCACTGCACCTCTCTTCCCTGTATCTTCACTCCTGGCTCATCCCAGGAGAACAAGTTCTTCCTGGCTGCTCTCCTAGCTGGAAGCTGCAGAGTGAGAGTGAACACAGTGGCCTGAGCTCAGTGCCTTGAATCCTTCCCCAACAGACAGAGGTTCCCTGGCTGTTCCTGTCTGCTCACCTCTGCCTGGGGCCAGCGGTGGCTGTTCACTTCCTCACAGCTGGGAGCCCGGTACATGCAAAGTGGAAAAACACTGGATCAGGAGCAGACATCTAATCTGTTTGCAGGAGGGAGAGGTTTCCTCACTGCCTGCCCGGTGTGTGATCATCCCCCATTACCCAGCACCATGTAATGGAGACAGCTAGCTAGTCTTCTCAGCATCACTTTTCAGCCTGTAGGTTTCACTTACTCTGGCCCCTCTTCAGGGCTCTGGCCTGGGGAAAGTGCTGCCTCAGCTCTTCATGTGCACAGCCCCAGCATGGTGCTCCATCCCCATCGCTGCATCTGGGTCATCAGCTTGATTTGTTCAGTTTCCTTCAGCTGTTGTTTTTCTCACAATGAGAAGGGGAAAAAAGAGGGCAGAAAGCCTTGTATTCTGCTGGGGCAAGCAAAAAACCAAACCCAGGTCTCTCTTGGGCTGCCGGTCTGGGGCTTTGGGACATTTAACAACAAAGCTGATAGAAGGGAGGAGCTGCTTTGAGAATTTCCCAGATCTGTGGGTGCTGGTTGATGGGGAAACAAGGCCTAAACTGGCTGTTGGGGAATTACAATATAACAGCATAGGAAGAGAGACAGCATACCAGCATGTGCTGGGACTCAAATGTGGTTGCTCTTATTCTTTTCTAAACAGGGCTATGTGTCCATCTCCTCCTAAAAAGTGGTGGCTGGGCACAGGACTGTGTCCCATGGGTAGCTCTCATCCATGTTCCTCAGGCCACAGAGTCTCTGGCATGGGCTACGTGCAGAATTTCAATTGCACACTTGTAAGAGATTTGTCTCTATGGTGCCTTTTAAAAGGCTAAAAAAAGGCCCTAAAAAATAGTCCTAGCTCAACTTTAAAGAGATGTGAGCTCAGTCCAGGCTCCCCAGATCACTCAGCTTCTGCACCAGGTACAACAATACATTCAGCCTTCTCCAACCCTTCCCCCATTTGCAGGATAATAAATTCAATGATTAATGATACCCTGAGAACATCTTTCTTCAGAGCAGTAAGAACTTGTAGTGTCAGTGTGTGTATTCAAAAACTCAGGGTACCCAACTGGAAGAATCTGGAGATTAAAACCGGAGATAGGAAAATTAGCTGCCAGGCCAGGATCCAGAAGGACATCTGAGAAATCAGGCAATTATATTCCAAAGGCATATCTTTTTGTGTTCTCACAGCTACAAATATAGCACACAGAACAGGCTCTTCTCTGGCAGTGCTTGTCTATTTTGCTCATCAGAATAGTAGCCAACCAGAGGATAAAGATCTTTGCTATCAACCCTTTTAGTTAAGAAATGAAGCTTGAATGAACCTTTTATAGACAAACATCTGGAGGAGGGTGGATGAAGTGAAACTGTGAGCAGTGTCCTGTGAACTAACTCCAGCACTTCAGCAATTCCCTTCTGTTCTCCAAGCTTTCACAACCCTCTTGCTTCAGGGTTGACTCCATTTACCATCTCTTCCCTGAATTTCCCCCAAGGGCATCTGAAAAATTGCTCCAAACCCAGGAGGTGGCTCCATAATTCAGGTACATACCACAGAGACCCAGGGATGTTAATGCAACAGCTCCCTTAAACACCAGATCCATCATATACCATAAATCTCTTCTCAGACTTCATGCCTGTAGCATGTTCCCAACAAGCTCTTTACAGTCACAGAGCTGGCTTTATCCTATCCCTAAATGGTGCTTTGCTCTTAAGCTGCCTCAGCACGCATCCACGGACACGTTACATAAAGATCTTGGTGAGGCTGGAAGCTGTTCAGAAAAGTTTCCAGTTTGAGGGGGCTTTATGCATGGTATGTTTATAGAGGAAACAGATAAAAAAGTGGAGATATGCAATTCCAAGGTTGCATTTAGATGTTTTAGACAGTAGCACATTTCAAGTGTATAGTCACTACTTTCACTGCTCTCTCTGCAGAAGGATGTCGTGACAGATAGTGCACGAACAGCTGATTGATGATTGGCCTTTCAGTTCACACTGGTAGGGAGCTCCTGGTACAATAGCTGGCACTTTCTTGGTGTGCCACTGGCTCCAAGGCCTAGGAAGTTAACTAGGAATATAAATTGTTTGACAAACAGCAAAGGTCTAGCTATTCCTAATCAGAGGTAGGCTGGCTGGCAGAAGTCCTTGCAAATACATGGTAAAAATGTCTCAGGAGAGAAGAGACACAAATGGTGCCTTCCTTTCTGATCCGTGCGCCGAGCCTTGCGTATCCATGGCTTGAATTACACTGCAAATGCCATTGCATGTTTGGGATCAGATTGTCAGTATTTTCATCATCACATGCCTGTCAAAATTAAGACATTTGTAAAATATTCCCCAGGCCACACCATCAACGTTTTATTACAGTATGGAAGTTCTGAAGAGAATTTTTCATCCATCTCGGCCCCTATGATATCTTGCAACAGTGAGTTCCACAGATTAACTGTGACTCTCATAAAAAGACTAGTATCAATATAAAATGCGTTGCCCTCTGTTGATTCCTCTCTCGCCTTGTATTTACAGAAAAGATAAATTAGCTTGCTTTCCTGTATATGTGTATTGTATTCCTTCTTAGCTCCTCATTTTTCTAAACCCAAGGCCAATTAGTGCACTCAGGGCCCTGACAAACAGTCACAATCTTCTCAGTTTGTTTTCACAAAGAGGTTTCCTCAGCCTCTGAACATTTTCAGACGTGCTTCCTCTCGGCACGTGTCTTTCTGGGACAGGATAATCAGAGCTGAGCAAGGTTAGAGACATCAGGGCTCCATCAGATTATACAGTAGCAGCACAATATTTCCTACCCCAATCCTTAGGCATGCTAACATTTTGTTTACTCTTCAGAATAGAGCTGCACAGGGAACCATGCTCTTTATTTAGCTGTGTGAATACGCTCAGATCGTTCCTTTTACGGGTACTGTTAATTTGGAGTTCAGCAATGCTCTAACTGTACGAGGTGTTCAATCCATTCCTTCCAATGTGACCTAGTATTTGGCATATGATATGACATCGTGCTGCTTTCATCTGAGTGTCTGACACCCTTTAGAAATTTATCAATATCTTTCCTGGCCTGACAAATTTAAATTAGTTTTTTAAATCCAAAGGATTTATCTTTCTCCAGTACATATACTTTTATCATCATAGTCAATTATAGCAGATTTGAGAAGCATGAATTTCCTTTATAGAAATCACACCTGGTTTTCCTTCTCATGCAAGTCAATTTGGGGGTTATATAGTGCTCCATAAAGCCAAAAAGCATTCACAGGTCTAATTCCCAGTTTCATCTCAGGCAACTCCTAGGGCCAAAGACAGGCGCTTTGCCACCATGTAGTCTTCTGAGATAGTTTAGTGACAGCCTTTCCTTGTCTGTGACTCGGCTACTTCACCCTTTATAGCTACAAAGAAAACTATCCATTTTTGGCCCTTAGCTTAAACTTTGATGTCCTTCCAAGTGCTTTTCAACTGTTTTCATTTATGGGCAGCTAAAAATTTCCCAGTGAAGATAGAGACTTTTTTATCAATTTCACATATGTGGTTTGCTGTGAAGAATGTGTGAAGCTGCCTCCCTTGGTAACCTTTTGTGGGCTCCAGTTATCTGCAGACCTTAGCGTGAAAACTTCTGCAGTGTATCCAGAACATAAGGGATCATGTGAAACTTCATGCCTTACACTGAAAGCCAAATGATAATCATGGTTTCTTCTGGTGTTAAAATCTGTAAAATTGTGAACCAATGTAACACCCCATGACCGTCTAGGGAAATACTCTCTGCTCAGAGGGGCAATCCAGCCTGTTCAGTCCATGTGAGCTCTCGCATTGCTTGGAGTCCTTCCCTGAACCAAGACCTGAGCTGCTAATAGCACTTCCTTTATTTGGTTGCTTCAATTTTAGACAATTTTTTCATCTTTATTACTTAAAAAGAATATCCTGAAAAGTACAATTTGGTGCCAAGTAAACAATCTCATTTTTGTCTTATATTTGAGTTGCCAATGTGATTTCCTTAGAGTTGGCTGTGCTTGGGCTGGATTTTCATGTTTTGAGTGATACTTATTTAAGAAATTCTTAAACATTAGCAGCTTTTCACTGTTTTATTTGCTTTTTCCCTCTTGCCTCCCATTTCCCCATGAGACTGAATGTTACAAGGTGCTATAGTGCCTGCAAACACCCTGTCTCCTCCACGTGGACTTTCTGGAGTTTTTCCCCTATCCCTTCATCTTTGTGATACCTCCTTTTGAAGCCAGGATATGAGATTATTCCTGGGGAACATCCTTTCCATAAAGATACTAAATTTCATCATGTGCTGCTATGAGCAGCTCAGCTATATCAAACAGCACAACCATTTCTCATTGTCTGAAGCCAGTAAAACACTAAAAGAGACTCACAAACTTTGCAGTTATGAAGGAAAGGTGAGACTGAGTTTACATTTACGCTGAGAATTGTACTTTTCAGGATATTCTGAACCTATATAAGATGAGACGGTCTCCAGAGATCTTTTTTGTAAAAGATGTTCTGAAATATGGGTCCCAGGGAGCCCAGCTTTGGTCCACAGTCCTAGCTGCAGCTTGGCAAGCACACACAAGCTCAAACACAGGGAAAGCAAATCCAGACTGAAGTGCAGGCCATTCCTCACCCAGGGCTGTTTCCAGTGAGTAGGTACCCTGAACATCACAACTACAAGGACTCCACCTTAATCCATTCCCTGGGACTGACAGCTGAAAGCTGGAGGTCATCGGGTCCTAGGTGGGACACAGGGTGGAGGTTTCCAAAGGGCTGGCATGACTAGGCTGCATGTGTGTCATGTTGTGCCTCCGCCCCGGGTCAACACAGAAGCACCCACAAGGCTGCAGCCAGGCAAGGCTGCCAGAGCAGAGTGTGCAGGGTTCAGCCTACTGCTGGGTTTCCCAGAAAGAAGTCTTCCTCATGATAAAATGCTTCCTTCAGTCTCCTCATTGCCTCTGTGGCTGAGAAGGGTGAAAAATCCCACTCACTATTACTTAGAAAAATAACCTTGGCCACAAGGTTCTGGGTGAAGAAGAGCAAAAATGCTGCGAGTATGTGAGAAATGTGCACTCAGAGCTGGCTCCAGCCTGCAAAAGAAGGTGTAGCTGCTGGGGTACGTGTGATCGAGAGAGTCCAAGGGCTTCCCAAAATGCCAGGCTGAGGTCTGCCCTTCCCAGGGGCACAGCAAGTCCTCCTGCTTTACCAGCAGGGAAAGTGAAGCCAGGTTTCGAGGTATGAGACCGATCTTTGGCCAGGCAAGGTTAGGGGCTGGGAACAAGGAAGACAGCAAGCTGTGAAGATAACACAGAGCACAGACAGACTCAGAAATTATTTTGATGTATAAATAATGTACTTGACAGAGTGCTCTAAGGTGAACATGCAGGGACTCCTACCCTTCAGCTTCTGCCTCACTGATTAGACATGTAATTGTATAAATCAATTTGTCCTAAATTTGATCTTCTTTCTACCATTGACAGCAAATCTGCCAGGTGAAAGGGCTCTTTGTAACCACAACAAGAGTCCTCAAGGAGTCAGAGGAGTTTTCTAGAATCCTCCAGGAATAAACAGCTCAATGGTGGGTGTCACTTCCAAAGTACTCTCCTTAAAAGCATTTGTTATGCCAGAATGCTGCAAGGCCTGTATGGCTGGAGACCTGGACCATGGGGGCAGCCTGAGCAAAAGTGGAGTATCTGAGGGTCAAAATGATGAGAAAGAGCTTCAGAAAAAGCAGAGGCCTTGGAAAGGGTCAGCTCAAAAAAGAAACACTTCTGCCACTCATCTCTTCATGGACCCTCTGAAGCCCTCTCAGCCCTGCCTTAAGACCTCCCTCGCACGCTCAGACATGTTGCACCACGCTATGGCGCTTGTGGTCACCTGGGGCTCAAGGCAGGCCCCTACTCTCTAACACTGTAGCTAACACACCGCCCTGCCCTGCCGTCATCCCGGGCCCCGGCGCAGGCCGCGCGGAGCGGGAGAGCTCACCAGCCGGGCTGCGGCGCCACCGCCCACGCCCTCCCCACTGCGGGGCGCCATCTTGTAGGGCGGGGCGCCATCTTGTGGAGCAGGCCGCCATTAGCCGCAGGCGAGCTGGTCACGTACCCACTGCTCCGCTCGAGGGGCCCCGCGCGCCCGGACCAATCAGGATGAGAGACGTCACGGGATGGGGACGCGTCAGAGCACGCGCCGCTGCGCTGCCTATAAAAGGGCGCAGCCAGGCAGTCTCTGGGCCTTGGCTTGGAGGTGTTGCTGTGTTAGGCCTTTGCGTCTTGTCCTGGGCTTTCTCCTTTGCTTTGCACACAGAAAAGACTAGTTAATCCGGCCACCAGGTCTCCAGAGGTTCCCGTAATTTTGTGAGCCCTTACTGTTGTGCTTGGGCAGTGCTTCCAAGGCCCCAGCAAGCTCACAGGCTGCTGACCCCACTAGCCAACTGCTGCAGTTGAGTCAGCCACACATCGTTAGAGTTTCAGAGCAGGTGTGTCAACCAGACTGATAATCCAAAACTCCAGCAAGAAGGGGATTGTGATGATAATAACACAGAAAGTTCAAAATGTTTCAAAATTGACATCAACAGTACTTACCAGGCCAAGAGCTACATCTGTGATTATCCAACAATTCGTTGAGGTTGCTTCATTTTTCTTTTTCTCTCTTGTCTGCTGATGAAGTAGTCCCTTGGCAGTTGAGTGGAGGAGTAGACCTGCAGGGCAGCCAAAGGAATTGGATTTAGGCTTAAATCCAGATTGGCTTTGCCAGCACTTCATCCTCTTCAAAGCGGCAGTGGCTGGCAGGGTCGCATGTGCCTCTCCACAGAGCCTGCAGAATGGGCTGTGCAGGTGCTGCTTCGGTGTTGGTGGTGCAGATTTGAACCACTCTGGGAGGCTGGTTTAGCCCTCCGGAGAGGATGGGATGCTCATCTGCTCTTTTTGAGGCCCCCAGCAGGGCAGCAACAACACACAGGCAACAGCTATCATTCAACTACAGCATCTGCAGAGGCACAGCCATTCCCAGCCATGTTTTCTAGCCAAGAAGGTGTATGCCAAGTGTTGAGAAAAGCTTCCTAGCTAAAAAGGTAGCAGGAATAATCAGATTGCTTTGAGAGGCACTGGAGAGATTTAAAGACACTGTTCACTTGCATGTGATTCACTTGCTGTTTAGGGATACAGGGATATAAAAGTTGCATCAGGACCTCAGCTTTCTTGGGGGAAAATAAGGTTCTAGGCATTTGCAAAGCTTAAAAATTCAAAGCATGCAAATGCTAAAAATCAGGCATGAAGGGAGGCACCAATGGCTATGAAAAAAACCTTTCTTGCAAGAAGAAAGAAGGAAGGACAGATCAGAAACAGACCTGTAAGTCTGGACACTTGAGGTTACTGATGTGGAAAAACATCAAAGGAGAGAAGTCTCTCTGCCTCTACTTCCTCATCCTCATCTTTTATTTCTCCAGTTCTCATCCTTTCCTTTCCCACAGTTGGTATCATGGCCTCCTTTTCCCAGCCTGGTTACTCCCAATGAGAGCTGAGTGCTCTGAACATCCTGGTTTTGTCCCTGCAGTGGAGGAGCTCATTTCACAATAGGGTTTGGGCTCTAAGTGTTCAGCAGGGGAGCAGGAGAGGTAACGTGTCAGCAGAGGAAATCAGCATGGACTGTTCTTTGTCAAGAATGTTAAAAATAAAAGCACTGGTTTCTGAGTTCTGAGAACCCAAACATTAACCACATTTCCTTTCTCTAGCTGCTGTTAGCCCTGTGCAAACCTCCCCAGAGCTGTGAATTCAGAGAACAACCCTCCCGGGGCCAGATCCTCAGCAGTGTAAAACATTACAGTGCTGCTGCCTTAGGTTTGTTGATGCTGCTTTACACCTGCTGCAGACTAGCTATTTTTAAAATGTTCATACTTCTTATTTATAGCAGGAGATTTGGATCTTAATTTCCTCACTGCCAGATGCCTTCTGTGTCCTCTACATAATACAGACTAAGAGTTGCTTTGAACTCTGAGTCTGGGGGCAGGAGGAGCAGCATGGGTCATCCCCGCTGTGGTAGGGGTTCAGCTGAAACCAGCCTCACCTGGGAGCTCACCGAGTGCAAGCTGCTTGTGGGCTTTGGTATCTCTGCTTTGGCCCCTCCGAGCTCATGCATGGGGCCTGGCAGTCACAGACTAAAAGCTATTCCCAGCTTTCTAATCTCTGATGGGTGACACTGTCATTACAGTTGCTTCTGTTTCTTGGTGGCTGGCAGCACCTTGTGGAGCTGTGATTAAGTATTCCTTCATTTTTCTTGTGTGTACTTTTGGAAGCCCCAAAGCTCCATGGCTGCCCCTGGCTCCTTGCAGATTGCACGTCCTCCCTGTCTGTTCTGCATGACTAGCCCTCCTCTTGGCATTCATCACTCAGGGCAACTTGGGGAGCTGCTGGGCTTTGGCAGACTCATCTGAAATAGCCAATGAATGCAACCCACACCGCAGGACTTCACTGAGCTTTCGATGTTCTGGAAATGAGGGCACAGCAAGGAAACAGCCCAGGTTAATAGTATTCAGCATTGGGTGAACGCTTTCCATGAGCTCACATGGCTCAGAACAACGATGGAAGGCACTCACAGCCTCCTAAGAGACAGCACAGTGTATCCTCTGCCTCCTAAGAGGGCAGACTACGCTTACCCGAGCTTACATATAAGCTTCTATAGCTCTACAGAAGACCTCAAACCATTATTTCCTTACATTATTTCCGGTATGTCCCAGATGTCTGCTGTGTCCCAGATATCTGTGGTTGGTATTTGAGGAGCAATGGGACAGCACAGAAACAGAGAGCAGTGAAGCATTGCATTGGTGTCCATGTCCAACATGAGCATGGCAAAAACCTCTTCGGGGGCTGAAAAACTGACCTGTGGAAAGCCTTAACCCACCTCATTCCTTGTGACATTGGGGCATGCAGTTGCTACGAGATGTCCTGCCTCCACATCAGATGAGCCACGTCTCCCCCTGTGCCAGCTCTAGCTTCCCCCACACCTCCTGCTAACCCGGGGAGCACACCAAGCAGCTCTAATTTTTTATATAATTGCAGGTGCTTGTTATGTTCTGCAAACCCCACAGAGACAGTGGCCTACCCCTCTCAAAAACCATCTCTCTTCTTCTTTACAAAAGTAGAGGGTATCACACTCAGGCAAGCCCCCAGGCTTGCAAGTGCCAGGATCTTCACCCCAGCCCTCTGCACCACTGTTGGTGAGCTCTGGGCAGTGCCATCCCATTAAGAATCACATGTTTTGGGATCTGTAAAGCCTGCAAAACGTTTTTGTCACACTGACTAAAGGCAGTGGGAGTTGAAGGATGACAGTGACTTGCCAGATGAGGCACCACAATGAAGAAATTCAACCCCTGGGCACCTTTCACTGCCCTTTTTCATCCCTGGAAAGGCAGGGAGCAGCGTGTCCCAAGCAGCAGCTCTAGTTTGCTTCCAAAAGCTGTCCCCAGCCCCATGAGCCGAGCCCCACGCAGCACTGTCCTGTGCTGCCTGCTGGGAGCACGACCCAGGCACATCACACCTTGCTCTCTGGGGCAGGGCCGTGGCTTTGTGGCTTTTGAGTAATGCCATGGATTCTGCAAGCTGCTGAAAAGAGGCGGCTTCTTTCTGAGCCGGTCATTTCTGACTAATCCAATCCTTTTCAATTGTCCTTGAATTTTGCCACCATAGAAATGGGAGGGACCTGAGGAGTCAACAGCGACTTCAGTTCAGGGGAAATCCAGAGGTAAACCACCTCCCTGCATCCTTTCCCTGCTGTGTCACAGAGGCCTGTTTCTTACACCACTCTGATCTTGATTTACCATAGCCCAGGTGCTTCTTTGTATTCATTTAATGGAGCATAAAAATTGCAGAGCACCACTTTTTATCCCACCAAAGCTGCTGACAGCTCCACTGACTTCTGCTTTGAACTGGAACTGCCTCATTCAGCCCAAAGCAATACGATGCTGCTACTCACAGTTCAGCCCTGTCAGCTGAATTGTCATCACTATGTTGCCTTTTGCTCTGCAGAATTAATTCCCACTTAAGCCTTGTGGCATTTATTTGTTTTCCTGTATTCTTTGCCCATGACTTCATACAGTAGTGTGGCAAGATCAGCCTGTTTCCTGAATGTGGATGTCACACAGGACCTTGCACCGGGAGTAGAGATGGTTCCCTCACTCCACAGCCACTCCTCTAGGTCTGCCCCAGCCTTCCTGCACTGCTTGAGTTTTCCAGCCTCATCCCACTGGAGGAACAGCTGATCCGATTATGTTCAGGCCATTCACGTATCTCCGGTTTAGGCTGAACAAAGCAGCAAATTGGCAGATTTTGGCTGAGCTGACCTGCTCGGCAGCAGCTGCTGGCTGTGCTGGGAAGTGCCAAGATTTCTCTTTGCTCTGTGCAGGCATCTTCCTCTGCATGGCCCTCCAGGGTGTCAGTTCACACTCCACCTTGGGCTTTAGGCTTGAAGAGAATGGATCCATTTGGGATCAGGGAGGAGGAAGGATTCCTGGTGGTCTGCTGTGCGTATAGTGAAACGCGGCTGTTGTTTAAAAGCACAACTTTTCACAGAAAGGTTCAACAGACAGGACAGTCTGTCATTCCACAGTGATAAACAATCTTGTATATCCCCTTTTAATAGCAGGCTTAAATTGTTGAAAGCTCAAGACCTTTTGTAGCATAGGAAAGCTTTTTGCTGTTCATCTGTACCTGTGGTCTGGCTTCTTGGGGTTAAATGCTGTCAAACCAGCAGAGGAGAGAGAGAAATTGCACAGCTAGCTCCTGTCCAGGGTGGACCACCAAAGGGAAGCACTCCCACACATCCCAGCTTAGATATATTCATTGAGGAGAGCAGCTCCAGGTTTTGGAGGTGAGGGTGATGTGTTTGACCACCTGATGCTTTGTCTTCAGTAAATCCATCCTTACTTTACCTCCCCCTTTTTGAAGCCTTTGCATGTATCTTCAGATCTCAGAGGTGAAGCAGCTCTTCACCCAGATCACACTCAGCCTGGTGGCAAGGGTCCCAAGGTGGGGAGCAGGAGAGAGACAGCTCACCAGTGCTCCCAAGGGAAAGGTCACTGCTGTTCCCAGGACACTTTCCTGCAGAGGAAATGTCTGACTTTCACCTACTTTGTCCGTTGGGAGCCCGGCAGGATGGCACCGTGTCCCTTGCTGCCGGCTGGTGCTGGCAGCTCCGCCACCCATGCTGACTCCCAGCCTGCATCCCTCCCACCTCCCTCAGACATACGGATGGAACCCACTGGCCACTCTTTCTGGATGTGTATAAAGAGGAGAACACTAAACATTTTGGCAGCAAATCATAGCACATCTGAAATTGCTTAAGCCCTATAGAATTTGGCAAGAACACTTTGCTCTGCATTTCCATTTATCTGACAAATAAAGACCAAATCCATTTCTCTACCTTTAATCACAGCATTTCAAAAGAATTTCCTAGTGAATACTCACAACCACGTATTGGCTCTGTGTCTTCTTCTCAGCTGGAGTTAATTCTGAGAATAACAGAGGAGCTTTATCTATTAATTAAAACTAATGACTTTATAAAATTGCAGATGTGTTAAACTTTGAAAGACTTACATTTGAGACCAATAGGAACAGGCAATTTGCAAGCTTGAATAATAAAGGAAATTGCCTTGAAATGGATATATCCTGCTAGATGAAAGCCTCTCTAGCTACTAGAAATTGCAAAGAGAATTAATTGTGGCTGTTAGTCCTTAGATTAACCATGTTTACCATCCTGTTTCAGAGGTGTGTCTGGGAATACTTCCCTTGGACCATGCAAAACTGGGAAAGGGCATTTTCGCCTTCAAGGTAAAATCAGATACAAGCTATTGCAATGATTCCCATTTGGTTTCTTCCAAATTGTTTCCAGATTGAGCCTACTCATTTTGCAAACATAAGGAGTCCAGCTGGATGCTTCACGCTCATCACATCCCTACCAGCAATAAAAGCTCTGCTACCTTTAATGTCACAGCAGAGAACGGCACTGAGCCCAGCAAAGAAATACATGGTGGCGCAGAGAGCAGTCAGGAATGATTGCACATGTTCTCACCAGGACTTTGGTGATGGGGTGGGCACCCAGTCCCAAGAACATGTCTGGGGAGGTGTACCCAATCCCTGAACAATTTGCCAGACCTTTTTCAGATGGGTAACGCAGACAGGACTTGAGCTGCCACCAGCCCTCCAGACATGCAAGGAGCAGGTGCCCCACTGCTGGCACCTTCCACCACAGGGACAGCAGCTCTGCAGCAGTGCTCTTGCTCCTTGGGGCAAAGAGTGGATGCTCACATGGTTGGGGTTTTGGAGGGACGTCAGAGCTGCACCGGGCAGAGCTCTCATTGCTAGCTGGCTTATCTGGGCCACCCCACTTCCAAGGACAACCAAACATCCCACCACCTCCTCCCAGGTCTCCTCTCTGCCCTGCTGCACTTGCAGACCATTCCCAAGGACCCATTCAAGACTGACTCGACAGAGTAAGGAGAAAAAAACCTAGTATCCTCTGATGGCAGGAAAGCATCGCGGTGTCAACTGTCCCCTCATTGCAGCTGCTGTGGGTGTCTCCAAACAGTCCACAGCAGCACAGGAAATCATGTCAGCAATGCAGAGAGAGAAAAGCCTCTGCAAAGGGGGAAAAAAAGCTGCACAAATGTATATGAAATTCCTCGTGAGTTTTCCAGTGCACATAGGCTAATGAGGGCAGATTAGCTAGGATCTACTTTACTCGAAGATACAGCCCAAACCCGCTCTGCAGGCTGCACTCACCCAGATGTTTCCTGAAGCTGTATGCTGGCCAGCCTGCTGCTGGCCTTTGCCAGATGTGCAGCCCCCTCCTGCACTGCCAAATGTTTTGCCTGCAGAGCGGGTTTCCTCGGCTGGAGTTGGATTTTCCTAATTACCATCCTGCTCTGTGTTCCTGCCTTTCAGAAATTATTTATTCCTGCCAGCCGCTAAATCCAATGGTTGTAGGAGGTGTTTACATGGGAATAAAAACAGCAGGCTGACAAATCCCCAGTGGCAAAGGTTTCTCTCATGGACCTTTTGCACTGAAACAGGGGAAGATGAAGAGGGTTGGGATGAGAGCCAGCCCTCCAGTTGGTGTACTGAAAATTAACTGGGCTTCTCTTTTCTGTGCAGTGGCTGTTAAGCATGAATTTAGCACAGTGTCAAGTGCAGGTTTCATGGTCTTAGCTGGTATTCACCCTGGGCTGAGGGACTGATGGAGAGAGCCTGAGAACCTGGCAGCACTCAGGGAAGCTGTATGGGCTTGCTGATGCAGCTCCACCCTTACTTTGGAGGGAGACCTGTGTGGGGAAGCAGTTTGAGCAAAAGGAGGATGTCTAAGAAAATCAGACTTTGTTCTTCAGAGAGGTTGTAGATTTTAATTTCTTCAATGAAAGTTGTGCAAATTTTATTGTGGTAGGAGACTCCTTATGACTGGGGGCATGGAAGTGCCTTAGGGTCTGTTTCCTTTAGTCTAGCTGCTTTTCTGCATAATAATCAGATGATCAAAATGTGGATTCTGGACTAAATTCCTGACATCAGGCCAAAGAAGACACGTGTTGCTTTGCTATGTGAACAGACATATGTTTTGCTTTCAGAAATGCAAAGATGAGTGAAGCAGGCTGCAGCAGCAGTCCCTGCCCACAGAACTGGTTTCCCGCCCTGTCTCACCCTGGGAGGGCTGGGAGCCCCCCAGGCAGGCAGCGGGACCCCGCACAACTCACCCACCAGCATCCTGCACCCTGCCCTCCACGTCCTGCCCTGCTAACCCTCCTCAGGTGGGCTGCAAACAGGGAGATGCTTGATTCGTTTCCAGTCCATATAGCTTGCATACATATGCATGTACATTAGACGGCATTTCATCCCCAAGGAAATACGTACCATGTTTGCTGAAACTGCCAGTGAAGGAGGGTGACATGTCCATTAAGAATTTGGCAGCAGAACTTCTTCCAGGGTCTCAGTCTCCTTTGGATGTCTCACTCACTGACTTTTATTCTTCTGCTTCTCCAAACCCACCGTATTTCCTGGTCTCTTGACAGCAGTTTGTAGTTCCTCATCTCATTTCTTGCCATGGGTGTCACCCATTGCTATTTTGTCACCTTCCCCCTGCCACCTTTTTATCACTCTCCCCCGTTAGGAGAGAAGCATTTACATGGATTAGTCGAGGAAACATCTCTGGTTGAGATGCTTTCTTAACACTAACAAACGCAAGCGGTAGTAAATATTGACTGTCATTGCTATAAACTTGGCAAGCCTCCAGCAGCATGGGAGACAAGTGCTGGCTGTGCTGCTGAGGCTGATGATTGGAGGGGCGATAACCTGAACTACCTGTAGCTCAGGTTTGCATATGAGAGGACACGCAGTGTTTACAGCTCCTGGCATCTGTGTCTTTTCTCAGAGCTGCCCCAAACATGTCCCCAGGTGCCCATGAACCTCTCCTGAATCGCCAGGTGACTGTGGGTGCAGGACTGTGTGGCAGCTGCTGGATTCCTGTGAAGAGCTGGCTGGCAACCCAGTGCTGGCTCTCCTCCTTGTTTCTAGCTGCTACTTCAATTAAAAGTAGCTAAAAATATACAGATGCTTTCCCAATATTATTTTCCATGTAAGTAAGAGGAGAGGGATGCTACGCAGGCATGAATGGGAGGTGTACTAGCTTGTCCTCATTTGGGGAGTGAGGGGTGGAAAGTCTGGATAAAGTTAATTTTTTCCAAGACAGCCCCTGCAATGATGAATTCCTCTTAGAGGAACAGAGAGCCCTTTTCTGCATGGTCAATCTAGGGAAGTGTCAGGCATCCAGGCAAGTAAATAGAAGAGCATGGGAGATCCCAGCCGGGCCCTGCCTCCGAAACTGCCAGTGACTCTAGTATGGCACAGGAGCTTGGCTAGTATGGTGGAACAATGCCTAGATCCTCAGATCTACATGTTACTCCCTCCTGACAGCTTTACAACACACAAGCTCACTTATAGAAATCCTAAAAAAGTTTGCTAGGTCATCTCCATCTCCTTACTCTCACTCATGATTGTAGGAGTCTGAGTTAATAGCAGGGAGGATCAAGTCTAGTGATGGGAGCCAGCTTAGACAAAAGCATCAGGATCTTTGCAAGTGTGTCAAACTGGGGATTGGAGTAGTGTACAGGTTGCCAAAAGAAACATTCAGGCACCTCCCACACTTCTGCAGGGAGGCACCTTTCTCCTCTCCTTTGAGAAAGCTGTATTTGTCTGGAGATGTTTATTCCAGACTTGCCAAGCAGAATTGTCCTACTTTTTAATTAAGGGCTTCTGCACTGCATGCCTGCATTGAGCAGAGCTCACCCTGCCTTGCAACTGCCTGGCAATGATGGGCAAAGAAAGGTTTATAGCAAAGACTCAGCTAGAGGGTCCCCCCAAGATGTGTGGCAGGTTACCTACACCACCTCTGCATCAGCCCTGCTATGACACTTAGCAACCCGAGGCCAAACTCACTGTGTGGTACAAACATGTTTTGGTGATTTAGGTGTATGTTGACTTTGTATGTGATTTGGTGTGTGAATAGAATAGATGTTTGTGAGAGACGACTTGTAACTCCCTGAAACAGGGCCTGCGAGAAACAAGGACTGAGAAAAACAGCCTGAGAAAGAGATAAGGGATGGGGGGGAGCAGAGGCCCTCCGAGCCAAGGAATGTCTCAAACACTTGTAAGTAGAATAGTGAAACTATAGTCATGGGGTGAATAGTGTGGAGTTTGAAGCTGATAAGGTTGCCTGGATAGCACCGGATGCAGCTGGAGGAGGGAACCCTGTAGACACAGGATGGTTCTCCTCTGAGGCATCTTGTAAAGCTCCAAGGACCATTTGTCCGGTGAATGACCTTTACTTCATTATTCACGAAATGCCTATTAAAGTTGACAACCCCAAATATGCTAATGAAGATTAACAAGATCATTCTAGTTACATCATCCCATGAAGCACCTTACCCCTTCCCATACATGTGATATGTAGATAGGTAGGTCGACCTAAGGGAGGGACCCAAGGAGAGTGTGTATAAATTGAGGGGGGGTGAGGAGTGAAAAGAAGTGAAGTGAAGAAGACAGATGCATCCTTGAACCCTTGTTGGCAGGACTGACACAGGAACCCAGACTGGTGATCTCTATTTCTACCTCTCTCTCTGTCTCTCTTCTTTTATTTTTTCACTTTTCCCTTATTATCATTAGGTTTTGCTTGCCATAATTATCGTGTATCCAATTAGTACATTATGGGAAATTAATAAATGTCTGGACTTTGAGACTTGTCTCACCATTGCTCACTCCGTTGGGGATTTACCAATCTAAGTCACTTATCTCCCTTGTTTGAGCAGCACGTGACAATGTTCAAAGCACTTTTTCCTTCTGAGAGCAAAAAATTTTTAAAAAAGCCATTGATGTTGGGTGGAAATAGAAGGTACAAGAATTCCTTCCTAGTCAACTTCACAGAAAACCATTAGTTCCAAATAGATACACAGAAGTTTGTTCTTCAGATGTGGAAGTTGTGTATGAAACTTACTGGCCCTACAGGTTGTATCTGAGAAAACCCAATGCAGATGGTGAATATTCTGGTACCTGCCAGCCTCAGCCTCCCAACATGTAGGCACATGACAGAGATCTTCATCCCTCTCAGACCCCCCCCAGTTCAGCCATTGGTCATGCACCATTGCAATCCAGTGACACTGGGCTGGTGCAGCGAGTTGGGAAATTTATTTGTGTCCCAGCCTGGAGGAGAGGAGACAGCCCCTTCAAGAATGGTTAGGGAAGAGAAAGATATCAAAAACTCCCCCCAAAATAGCAGCTATTCCACAGCGCAGGACTTGGAGGTACTGTCTGGATAAAAGCAGAAGGGAACAGCAGCATATGGTGAATTGCCTGATGCCAAGTGGAATTTTTCCAGTCATGTTTGAGGAACTCATGTCCAAGTGCTGCTTCGAAGGCCTCAGCTCAGAGCCTATATATAACCATGCTGAATTTGCTGGCAGCCAGGGTGGGGTGGACAGTACCCAGCACCTCCCTGGAAAATCACCCCTCTCTAGAAAAGACTATTTAAAGGGCTGAAAGTGCATTCTGATGCAAAGGCAAGACACGGTAAGAAAAAAGGAAGGAAGGTGCAGTTTGATGCAGGTCAAATGTGCTTTCCTTCTTACAGTGGATGTCGCACCCACTGGCACCAAGAAAGTGCAGGCAAGCTAGGGGTACATCCCAGCAGCTCTCCCAGACATCCCCATGCTATTGCTTGGACAGTCTGAAACGTATTTTCTTTTGTTTTGCCTTAGAGCCCTTCCCCAGCACAAGGCATGACCGGACGAAAGCACAGCCCTGGCTGCTCACTTCCAGTTCTGGCTGGAAGAGGACTGGCTCATCTAGCGAGCATCCCTGCGCAAGCACTCCTGCTCCTGAGCATCACAGCCCAAACCCAGCCCTACACAAAAACTTCTGTATTTCCCCCTGGCCTGACATCAAGCTTTAAGATGTATAGACAGCCACACATCAGGACGTACAGGGCTGGCTGGATTACTCAGGCTTTGAGCACCATCTCCTGTCCTGTTGGCTCAGCTCCATCCAGAGCAAACTGCCCGTGGCTGGGAAGCAACACACTGTGCTGGAGCAGATACAGTGGGGCCATGGCTGCTGGTCTTGGTCTAAAAACCTCCAAGCACAAACACATCTTTTATGGGGTAGTATCATCATTTCCAGGTCTGAATAAACAGCCCTTGGGATTTCTTAGCACCAACTTCTGAGCCTCTTAACACGGTGGTTATGTGAGACCAGGGAGAGTGGGGAGGCAGATTTAACTCCAGAGTTCACAACGTATTGAGAGTCAGTTCACTTCTCCCAGCTTTGAAGTTTTATCTTGTCTTTACTTTAAAGGAGGTCTGTGCTGTTTTCCTTTGAGGAGTTTGTAATTATTCAGTCTCCTGGGAGCTCCGGCATTTATCGCATTAGTAACAGCTTCAGCATGGAGGCATTTTCCCGAAGCTAAATGCTACTTGACTGTAACAGGACACTCAGCTTTGACAGGGGTCAGATTTGACGTCAGTGATACACATTGGCTTCTATCCTGGGTGATATTGATGCACAAGCACCTTCCTGCCCTCGCTTTCCCCCTCGTCCTCTGATCCCCAGGAAAGAGGAGGGACCTCCGTTCAGGACCATATGCCAGCTGCCACCACCCTGGATCATGCTCAGTCTCATTAGAGACATCCAGTCCACCAGCTGAGGACTATGCCCAAGTTCACATCCCCTCCCTATGCCATACCAGTAGCAGCAGTTCCCCTGGACCTGTCTCCAAGGGGCTGTAGGTACTAACAGAACTGTCCCAACTGGCTCAGCTTCTGCCGCTCTGACCAAACCCACACGCTCAGCACAGCCACTACTCACACCATCCAACAGGGCCATGACACCATCCAACAGGGCCTGAAAAGCTTATTCCTCCTTGGGGCCAGGATGAGAGAGCAGCTGCTGAAGTTGGTATTTGGAGTTGGAAGAACACTTGGGAAGTGCTTGGGAACCCTATCAGCTGGAGGAGAGTGGAGAAGCCAAACAGACAAGCTGCTGGACCACAGCCATGGTGTCTCAGCGTGGACACACCTGGTGAGCTGCTGAGCTCCTGGCCAGCAGAGGCACTGGTACCATTGCCAGCTGCTGGGAGCTCTGGTCCTGCAGAGCACGAGGGGCAGAGACCCAGAAAGCATCCCAGAAGCATAAGCTGAAATTAAGATAACCCTGGGAGCTTTCTCAGTTTTTCTTTTAGGCAACTCCAAAACACCCATAAATTGCTTTCCTCTGGCCAGCTCTCACTGTACAGGACTTGCAGCAGGAGATTTTTATTTTCCATCATTCTTTGCAGCCAAGAAGGGAGAGTGGTTAAAAGCCTGATGTGGGAGAAGGACTGGAGCCAAAGCGGAGCATGGGCAGCGTGCTGCGATGCCCCTTCTTCCCACGTTCATCAGGGTGCCCCTGTGCAGCCCTGCAGGCGGGCATGGCTGCAGCCCAGCCCCATCGCCGAGCCCAGCCAGGCCAGAGAGCCCCACGCTGCTGAACGGGGCATCTGAAGGGAAATGGAATGGTGGAGCTGGGAGAGTGTAGGCAGAGCCACACACACACTCCCTGGCAGTGTTTTACTTCTTTTTTAGGAGGGACCTAGTAAGTCCTTCTCTACTACCAGCACTGCCCAGATGGGCTCACTGCAGAGCAGATGAGAGCAGAGGCAGAGGGGAGCCTGTGCCGCACAAGCAAGGCTGGATGATAAAAACTGCAGAAAGAGAAATAACCTCAGAAAAGGTCTCACAGACTTTATCTATTAAAGAAATTCGTATCACTAGCTCTCCAGATCCAGACTGTCTGTAGCTTAGAGGTTCTGCAGAGAATAGCATCTGTGCTAATAAAACTTACTTAACTGCATTGCCTGACACTGGCAAGGAGAGGAAGAGGTTAACCCAGGTGGAGAGTTTGCTCACTGAACATTGTAGGGTGCCACACACTGTCACTTGCGTGGTTTTCAATTTATGCCTTTGCTAAGAGTGGTGGATTGCACAAGCATGGGGTGAAGATAAGAATCATTTTCACACTAATAGCAGCAAACTGTAGATTACAGCCAGAATCAGAGGAAGGGGACAAAAAGAGATCTGCAAGAAATAGATAACATCATAAACAACAGAGCTGGAACAGACTGCAAGAGGCCAGCTAGGCTTCTTCCCTGCTCTGAGGCAGGTTCAGTTTTTCCTGAAATAGTCCCAAGGGTTGCTTGCTGTCCTGGCTCCCCAGACACCCCGCCCAGCTCGTCACAGCCTTTTTCCCAGGGCACCCGCATCCAAACTAAGCCACCCTTTTGTGAGCACAGCAGCACAATTAAAAATGCTGGATATGAGGCTAGCCCAGGACTGCTCCTCAGAGAGGGAGGCACAGAGGGGATAAAGGCATGAGGATGGCAAAGGACTTCACCTGAAGCTCCTGGTGGACTTTACTGCCTCACTAGAAGGGGGAAATGGGGCTTGCAGGATGTCTTGCTCTTTGCTTTTGTTAGCCTTCATTTTGTTTCTCTCTGAGAAGTGCTGAGAATGATCTTGTCAGTCAAAGCATTTGGGACCTGCCAGCCCTGGGACAAAAAGATGAATAACTTGTAACATTTCCTTATTAATACTGAACATTTTACTGCTTCCAGTGCATCTCTGATACTCTCACTCCCTCAGATAGAAAAAACTTGTCCCATGGTGCTTTTACAAGATCACAACTTTCTAAGACAATGAAGTTACTTTGCTTCTGGTGATCTGTTTTCAACCCCCCCAGATTGGTAATAATGTTGTAATTGTGCCTACAGTTATAAATGGTCTTGTCTTCCTTTCCTATAAATATTTCTCTGCCTTGTACAAGAGTATGAAAGCTGGCACAGTCTGGTGATTTTCTGCAGGGAACACAGAGCTGAAATGCACTGATAGGAGTGATGTGTGTTGGGAAACATACAGTCCCAGGAGAAGCCCACTCTAATCCTGGGGCTAACCGCTTAGTGCTATAAATGAAGCCAAATCTGTTATTGTCTTTAATTAAGAAAACCAATTCACACAGCAAATGATTTGGAGTGGTAATAATTGCACAATCATGTCTAAAATTATATCTTCTAAAGAGAAATGTATAGGGTGATGCTGATCATTACTGGAAAAAATAGCAGTGCATGCTTGGGGAGCTAAAGCAAGGAAAAACACAGAGCCCCCAAAATAGTATCTATGAACCAGGTTATATTTTTAGCCTCGTGCGAGTCAGGGGAGGGGACAGGAGCCAGAGGCACGCAGGATCTGCACTTGAGCAAGTCTGTGCTGCAGACCCTCCCTCACAACAGCACAAGAAGAGCCCTTGAGCGACAGCAGATGTTGTCCATACCACAGATGCTGAGCCAGCAAAGGCTCGCTCTCTCTTGTCAGTATATCTCTGTTTACCGCTCGGCTTTACGGGCACAGCAAGCCAAGTCAGCTGGGTCATCAGGATGGGACAGAGGACAACCTGGTCTAAGAAAAAAAAGGCAAGAAATATGATCCAGTGATTTTTCACCCCCTCTTGATTTGGAAACACCATGTGATTCTTAATGGTCTGTATAATCATGAAGTGTTTCACTCAGAACATGAAACGTTTTACAAAAGAAGCAATGATCTTGGCTAAGGTTTCCAGAATCCCTGTGGTGCAGTAATAAATAGCATGTGTGCAGGGATGTGGGACCCTGGCATGTAACTGACTGCTGAGTCTGGATGCCGAAGTGCAGATACCTTGCTTGCCTTAGGGCAGGCAGGCAATGCCCCCGGTTTTGATGTATGAGCAGCCCTATAATAACAAAGGAGCAGCAGTGGTGCCCTGAAAGCCAGACAGCATCAACACTGGTGTAGAGGAAGATCTTTAAAACTCTGTCGGTTCTAACCAGAAGATAGGACCTGCCCACACAAGTCTCCTGAGTGCCACAGATAAAAACATATCTATTGATTGCCAGGGGCACAAAGAAATGCAGGGACCATTTTTGTTACTCTGCTCTAAAGGCAATGAAAAGGCATTGCAGATCTGTTGTGCTGTGGAGCTGAGGCTAAGCGATGTAACATACCTCCATGGAACCTAACAACACTGCAAGGGAGGAACAGAGTTAGAAACTCAGCGGTGCCGTTGGCAGACATCAGGGGAAATAAGTTTCAGTACATTGGGCATTAATGGCCACGTAAACCCAGACCTTTACAATTGTGCCTGGTTTCTGGGATGGCTTGTTTGCTTCTGAAGCGTGTCAGCTCTGCCTCTTTTGGCACTGACAGCTCTGTAGCCTTTCTCACGCTGCCCTCACTGTGCAGCACATGTGGAGGGACCTTGTGCACACTTGTTTCTGGGTTCCAGAGACTGCTCAAGGCAGTTTGTCCACAGGATAAATACATCCCTGAACTGATAGGTTTTCCCAAGCAGTGCACTTTGTGCAACAGATTAAGGATCAGATCTTTCAGTCTTACTTGCTAGCATCCATCTGTTTGATGAATTCAGAGAGGGAAACCTGCTCAGTGATGGACCGTGAGTTACAAAGCCTACATCCTAACAGACATCTTAAGGTGTTCTCAGGGTCCAAAATGTGTCTTAGAACATCTGTCCTGCAAAAGTGTTTTGCTTACTTAAAATTTTAGTCTACAGCTTGATTTCTGGAACTCTGGAAACACTGAACCAGAGCTGGACCACAAAATTGGGTGTACAGTGTATCCCAGACTCCAAGCCCAAACTTGAACATCCCCTGGTCATGTATGCTCTGAAAGCAGTCCTAAAAGTCCAACTTGGGTAAATCTTGTCCAAACTGATCCATATTCTCCCAAGTCCCCAGTTGCTTCCAGAGGATTTCCAGAGCTCTGCCAGTGTCCACAACCTTCCTGTTTGTAGCTTTGCATCCTCTGACAACACTTTGTCCTTATTCACCTACTCAGAGCGAAACGTTTTCAGCCCAGGGATAGATGTGTCAGGTTGCTGATGACTAATGGAGTTTTACTGCCATTAAGCTGGCACGCTAATCTGCTGAGGGTCACTGGAGAGAGCAGGGACTCACTGCCTTCATAAGCTAAGTGCCTGCTAGCACGCGTCCCGCTCCCCGAGGTGTACACACAGGCAATTGCCTCCAAGAAAGCCTCCAGCATGCAGGAAGACAGATGGCTCTGATAAGAACTGGAGGGATGGATAAGCAAGACATAGTTGGTCCAAAAAGGGGTCTCCTGGAGTGGGACTGCTGTCAGCCTGAAGGACAGGCAGGCAAAGGGGCTGTCAGCAAAGACCAAGGTGCAGGAAGCCAGAAGCACCTCAGCTTGCCCTGCCTTTGTGTCACTGGGGCTGAGTCTCCCTGCACAGGGCACCATGGAGTGTGCCTGGGAGACCGGCCTTGCTGGAGGACTGGAATCACTGATGTCTAATACGACACAAGCTCCTGCCAGCAACTCGACTGCTGGAGACTTTCCTACATCTCATGCCCTTGCTAGTCCTGCAAGACCTCAGAAAGGTTGGGCTGATGCTGCAACCTCTTCCTTAGAGAGGATATTGACAGATTTGCTTTCTGTTGCTCAGACATAATTTTTCACAATATTTTTAGGAATTTCATTCTCTTTGGCACCTGTGTCTCTCTTACGTTTGGTGGAATTTAACCAACAAGTTCAAAGTTATTAGGGGCACGAGAAGAGATGGCAAAAAAATGTGTAAGCCTTGTTCCCTTAAAACACCAGACAAAAAATCCCTTTCTGTGTTGTTTATCCCCCAATCTGAAATTACTGGTTATATTTATTACAGCTGCATTCAGCTGACAGGGAGAAATAGCCCGAGGCCATGCTGAGTATCACTTCGGTCCCTCAAAGCTGGGTCCTGAACCTCTCCTGGGTACCCAGAAAGGTGATGCCCAGCCCTTTCCAGGCACTTGCCTGACTGGTGGAATGTACCTGGCCACACACTTTCTCCTCTTGGCCATAAAATAAAAGTCTGACTATCGCCACGTGCATCCTTCCTGGAAAGGAGTGAACTGCTCTCAGAGGACGGCATTCAGACCAAAGCAGGACCGATGCCAGCACTAATCCTGGCAACAAAACAAGGAGTCCTTCCTGTGATGGATGGAAAAGCAGGAAGATCAACGTGGAACGAAAGAGCTTTTCAGTCCCCAGTCCTGGTGGCAAACATCCAGCCCTGGTACACTGGGTGGTTTGTTTAATGCCCAGCGAGGAAAGCAGGAGAGTGAATAGCCACACAGTCAAACAGGAGCCTGGTTCCCCAGTGGCTTGGCATGGGTATTTGGGGTATGAGAGTGAGAAACCCTGCCTGCCTGCTGCCTGGCAAGACCTAGCCCCGCAAGAAGCAGGATTTGTTGTGATATCTGGGTAGTCACTGTGGCACAAGAGGCTCTGCCCCAGCATCCATCACCAAGATAGCAGCTGGAGTTACGTCCCCTAATGAAAGGCCCTTGCTTAGACCCAGGGATCAACTCTGGGTTGTTCGCAAGTTGTCATTTCACATTCAGGTGCTGTAATGAATTAATAATGGCAGTACATTAAATGGCATGTTGTTTTCCGTGGGTCCAGCCTGGCTTGCCCTCACCCTGCTGCTTACTGACTGCAGCATCTGGCACGCAGCTCAAAACCCTGAAAGATAAAATACATCCACAGTCAGGGTCTGTCTGTCCCATGCCCAGTGCTTGGCTAATGTGCTTGGCCCCAACACTTAACTTTCCAAGCTCCTGTGCCTGTGATGCTCTTGGCTTCTTGTCCAATCCAAGAACACTGTATGGTCACCAAAAAGTAAGGAGATGGCAAACAACTTCGCAGCACCCTTCACATCCTGTGTCGTCTCCCACTGAATTACAGACTATCATCTTCTGTGTTTTCTGACAGGAGAGTGTCTGTCCCAGCTCTGCCACAGTGCCCTTCCACTCTGCAGCACCTGATGAGGGCAGCTCTCTCAGCAGTACTTGCTTGACAAGATTTATTTACCCCAGAAATACCTGTGTTGAAAGCACTTCACAGGCATTTCTCTGTTACTGTTGATGCAGCTAATGGCCAAAAAAAAAAAAGGGAACAAACAACTTGCCAAGGGTCTATACTTGGTGATCAGAATTGCATCAAGAAATCAGGCTTTCCTAGCTATTTACCATGAGGGTGGTGAGACACTGGAACAGGTTGCCCAGAGAAGCTGTGGCTGCCCCCTCCCTGGCAGTGTTCAAGGCCAGGTTGGACGGGGCTGTGAGCAACCTGGGCTAGTGGAAGGTGTCCCTGCCCGTGGCAGGGGGGTGGAACTAGATGATCTTTAAGGCCTTTTCCAACCCAAACCATTCTATGATTCTGTATTTCAGTACCTCTGCTCACTGCTGTCAGTGTCAGAGAGATAAGAGAATACAGTAGTTGATTGCACAGCTCTTAAAACACCTCAGCCCTGCCCGTCTTTTGGCTGTTCCAGCTTGTGTGTGGCTGGATGTAACTCCAGCCCCGGGACAGAGGAATCCATCCACTTGCAGGCAGTGCACTCCAGTGCAGATAGCCTGGGCGCAGGCTGGGATGCTGCCTTTGCCTTTTCTGCTTTGGAGCTGCCTGCCTGCTTAATGTCTCACCAGACACATGAACTTTGGATTTTTCAGCTACAGAGTGCTGCAGTCCTTTGGTTACAACAGCTCTGGGCAAAGTGGCATGGGGCAATAAAGGATACATGGAAATGGGATACTAATTCCAGGGCTGGCTTACGTATAGATGGAGGAGAGCATGGGGAAAGCCTTCCTGCATCCCTGCTAAATGATCCTGCCCCATTGTGTTGCCTGCCCAGGACATACCTTTTCCTGAAGGCAGTAAAACATTTCATGATCTAGAAAAATTAGAAAAGGTTATGAAGAGCTGCTGGCACTATATTCACAAGCACACAGAGGGAACACAGCAACTTTTATTTTCTACCATGCTTAGATTATTGTTACAAAGCTCCCTGCGATGCCTGACATGGGGGGATACAGCAGCAGGAAGGCTGGCTGGAGAACATCATTACAGGGCAAGCAGCGTCTTGTGAGGTCCATGATAAACGGCTCAGGCAAGCGATTGAGAGCAATTCACTGTGGAATGGTCTGGGCAAAAGGACACATTTTTTTCTCTGTACCAAAACTTGTTGAAGATTGTTGGGCCTTTTTCACTCAGCATTTGCATTTACCACAGCTGCACACTCGGGCTCAGAGTGGCACCACACCATACCTCCCTCCCTCGCCTTGGGGTGGTAGCTTCTGGGGAAAAAACTATTTCCCCTTCACCCTCTGAAAAACCTATTTTCCCCATTCACAGACTGCTTTGCTGAAGTGCAATAACAAGCCCTTTGCTCTGTGGCAAAAGGGTACTGATAGGTAAGGCAAAAGTCTCTGTCTCCTGTATGCTGTGCTGAAGAGCACATCTTAGGATATGAAATCTAATGTCACAACACATGTTTCAAACACGACTGAAGAGGCAAGATGCTCGGTCCAACCCAGAGCCTGCAATTCTTCTAAATGAATAAACTTAAAAGTCAGATCTATTATCTAGTTATTCCAGTAAACACTGGACAGAGTCCCAGCTGCTGTACTGGGAGGGGAGCGCAGCCAGGCAGGACCTGGAGGGACTCCAACCCTCCGGATGCTGCTGGTGTCTGACTACAGCTCTCTGCTGGGCAGCACCTTGGGGCAGTGCAAGGCATCGCCACCGGGGCTGGGGCGTGAAGCAGACACCTCCCAGTCCCTGAACCTGCTAAAGAGCCGTGCAGCACATCCCAGTGGCCCAGCCTGCTGCAAGAGCATTAAAAAAATTATTAAACTGTCCTGTTTGGTCTAGAGGAGGAGAGGGAGAACTGTGATGGCAAATCCTGCTCACCTGTATTTGCCTGCACCCCACATTTTTTACTATTACTGCCTGTCTTGCTGCTCTGGCAACCGTAGCAGCACAGGCTGCAACTGGGGAAGTGACTCAGGAGCCAAAGCTGCAAAACTGGTGATTTCTTTCCCCTGCTGACATTCCCTCAAGCCACCCTTCTGCTGCCTCCTGCAGTGGGCTGAACAGATTTGGCAGTACCCGGCTGAAAAGGCGGGTGTTGGATGTAGAGGGGTTTGCAGGGCAATGCTGAAGAACGTTTGGACCAGGGGATCTGCACCAGCTGCACCCTGGTGAGCTCTGACATGGTGTTTCAGACACAGGAGCCCCAGGCTGCCTCTCCTGCACCACCACGGGAGGTTTCCAACCGTGTCACATGCTCTGCAGAACAGACCCCTTGCCAGGGCCTCCCCCAGCTCCAAGCCCGGCATCCCATCCAAAGCCACCAAAAGGTGTTGGATTGTGAAATGAAGCATCCCAGGTCTGGGCAAATCCCTTGTCCCTCTACTGTGGTGCTCACCCACAATGGGAAGGCAGCAGCGAGCAGCAGGAGGCAGCCACGTCTGCAGCACTAATGCAATCAGTGACTCCACAAATGCATGTTTGTGCCCCTACTCCTCCATCTGCCTAATGCTGCCCAGCCAGCAAAGCCCCAGGAGAGCGAGCAGGGCCAGCCTGCCCCATGACACCACCAGCTAAACCCAGACCCTGGGACACATCTCATTGAGGCGGTCATTAAGAGGCAGAAATGATCTATAAGGCTCCACATCCCAAAGCTGAGTCTGGGGTAAGAGTAAATAGGAAAATCAGCTTTACATTTGCAGTTGGAGAAAAAGATTATCTGGCATTGCCTAGAGAATGAACAAAAAACCCTACAGTGTTAATTTATACAGTCACCTTCCTCCCCTCCCGGTGAGCTGTGATGATAGAGGCTTAATGATCCTTTTTCAAACTGTAGGAATTTATTTTACACAGCCCATGTAGCCTCCAGAGCAGAGAAATATGCACCATGAAGTTTCAAAGGGACTTTGAGACTAACTGGGTAGGAGCAGCCTTTCCAATCTGTTGTTGTTTCAAATGCTTTAAAAGAGACAGCTCTTGGTAATGTAGGATCTCCTCAGCCAAACTCAAGTCCAAACTGTCTGCATGCACAGTGGCTTTAAATGAGCAATCCTGCAACCACAAATAATATATGGTGAGAAACAGCTGGTCGATTAGCAATCCTCCTCCTCCCCGTGTCCCGGAGGAAGCGTGTGCAGGACAGAACGTTCATTTATTGGCACAGCTACGCTGTTTTCGTTTCATTTCATCTCACTTTCGTAAACAGTGGGTCACTGAAGACTGAGGATGCCATACGGCCTCCAGGTTCCCCCAACATGCCATCACACTTCATTAAAAAATGAGTGGAAGGATAAGGAGCCAGCCTGCTAATTCCCTTGGTGTTGCTGGAGTGAGAGATCTCTCATTTTCACAGGAGCCAGCCTCTGCACTGAGTGAAAATTTAATATTGGGCTCTTGGGATAATTTATTCTGTAGCTTTGGCAGTTGCCAATAAAGTCTCCTGCTCCCACTTTCTATAGGGCAGGTCATGTTCAGAGGCACATGAAGGGCTAAGGAGGTGCGCTGCTTTGATCCCTCTCTCTCTATTCAAGGTGTGTTTAAGGCACCATAAGGGTCTCTATGGAGATGACATTCTCCCTCTTACTGCCTCTGCCTCTGAAACCCATTGAGAATATAGCTGGGCTCCAAAATCAAATAAAGGTAGAGAAATAAAAATTTTATAAAAGTAGATGCAGATAGGAAAATATTAAACTGTGCTATGCTATGGTTAGATTCAGGCACTGCACATCAAGACTCAGGTTTTAAGCTTAGCTCTATTATTAAGTTGACAATAAGATGCAGGTTTGGCCAGGTTTCCTGACTGCTCTCTATCCATTTTCCAATCAGTAACAGTAGAATAACAGCGTGGAGCACTGAGTTGTTTGTTAATATTTGTAGACCATTTTGAGATCCATTTTTAATCCTTGTTTATGGACTTAGAAGAGCTCCAGCAGTGATTGCAGAGCACACTGTGGATGTGAGGTGCCTCCTAAGAAATGGATTTGTCCTCTGTTCCTTTGTTCTGCTCTCTTGTTCAGCTCCTCTGTGCCAAGGAGAGCAGCTATAGAGACAAAGGGTGGATGGTTTAATTCCTGGTGCATTTTCCATTTCATAGGAAAGGACACAACTCCCAAGACGAGAGAACATAATTTCAGCTGATATGCAGTGAGCACTGGCTGCCTCTGGGATAAAGATGGAAAGGCAGCCAAAGGCAAACCTGCTAGATACCTCCGGGCTAGAAGAAGAGAAGGCAAGTGGCATTGGAGTCAGCAATAGCCGTGTCAAGTCTGTCATGGAGTGTGAAGTGCTGCAGACATGAAGATGTGAAGGGAGGGATTCCCCTCAGCCAGTGTTAGTCATCTGGAAGTTGGGCATCAAGTTTCCTCCACCATCAATGGACGGTCAGGGGCATCTCCCAGAGAGCAGCTCAGGTCTCTCTCCAGGCTCCTCTCTTTGGAGAGAAAGAGTCTGGCTCTCAGGGATTCAGCAGGGAAAGGAGGGAACCCTCCTCTCAGAAACGGTAAAATGTCCCAAGCATCGTCATTTTGTTACCTGATGCCTTCAGGTCAGGACCATGAGAGCTAGAAC
The DNA here is from genome assembly GCF_031877795.1 of Strix aluco. Lineage (NCBI taxonomy): Eukaryota > Metazoa > Chordata > Aves > Strigiformes > Strigidae > Strix > Strix aluco. The sequence goes on along the minus strand of NC_133943.1, from coordinate 12,019,373 downwards.
AGTCGCCACATCTGTATTTTAGCTTAAGCATTCATCTGAAAAGGAGAAATGGTCACCAACACAGGCCCCAGAGCTCAGCCTTGAGAGGCAACTTTGGGAGTTGCCCCTCTGCTTCGCTGTTGTGTTCAGATCACCCCAACCTGAGCAGGATCTTTGGCATCTGAAGCATCATCAGTGGCCTTCAGACACTCTCGTTCTGCTGCTAGTTGCTTCCCCATCCATACACGTCCTACATACAGATGGCCAAACTGAGCATCCTGACTTTCTCCGCCACCAGTTCAGGTGATGAAGATAATTTTATCAGGAGGGCTGTGATGAAAACTAACATGAGCACAGATGAGGGGATCTGAGCAGGAAAAATGCAGTCTTGTACTCTGCATAGGGGCGGAGTGCATCAGTACATCTACTTTGCAGATGTGCTATGGTGACAGTATTAATCTGCACCTCAGAAGAAAGCAGTGCTTCGCAGCTGACAGCAGCAAGGCTGGTGAGGAATGATCTATTACAAAACAGCCTGTGTAGTTCACCATGTAATTGGGATCTGCTGCTGAGCTCCCTTCTGTGGAAGGGTGTTTCTAAAGCATTTCTTATCACGATTAATAGGAGTCTGCCAAAGCGTGCCTCCCCTCCCCATCCTGCAAACACTCTGACAGGAGAGTTACCATTTTTGCCAGCCAATGCCATTTGTAACCACCCCTGCGTTAACAAAAGTGTATTCATCCCATAAATTCCCTATAAACTAAATATAGCTGAGGGCAGAAATTTAAAATCTTCTTACTGAACAGGGAGGGTCTTTTTTTATAAAAGAGCTTTCTGAAAATTAAACTTGACGTGATGCAGCCTCAAGAAGAGAAAACAAATATTTATCACCGGTGTGGAATGTGAAGAGAGGGAGGCAACTGGTAGTAACTCAGCCTGGGCTGTGCAGGGAGTCATTCCTGTCACTAGAATCAACACAACCTGGCAAAGAGGGTTCCTCTCTTGTCCTCTTTCCTTGTAAGTCCCGTTTCTTCAGGAGGATCCTTGTGGCCTTTGAAATACTTTAAAAGGTCAAACTACACATCAGGAAGAACCGTAGAGAGAGAGGGGGGGAAGCAGCAAAGAGAAAAGCCATCAGTGGAAACCCACTGAGAGGAGAATATTGACTAGATAAATAATATCATATTAAGCACAATTCAAGAGCCAGACTTGCCATGCTCCACTAACAGAGTGAATAATTACAGGAGGGGTTAGGAGGTGAAAGCCTGTCTCCTGTAGGGGATGAGGAGAGGATAATAAGCTTAGCACACTCGCAAAGGCAGCCAAGGCAATCTGACCCCTTATCACTCAGTTATCTGTAGAGCAGTAGATGAGATTAGGCCCATAATGGGATTGGTGCCACATGAAGCTTTGCATTTCTGACGTTGCAAGAAGGTTACTGACACCAATCCCTGCTAATTTATTGAATTGCCGCAATAAAAATGCCTTCCTTACTGAAAATAGCAGAGAGTAACTGAATAAACCTCTTGAGTAAAAGGGGATTCATTGCCTGAAGAGGATTTGCAGGGCACCGCAGTTATTGAGTTAGCAGATTCAGAGGCAGCCAGCTACCCTCGGGAGGGCTTGAACTGAACCGTGATGCTTTCCCGAGCCATCCCACTTCTCATCCTCGGCCCCGCAGGGAGCTGGGCTCAGACTCCCTGTTTCAGAAGGAAGTGACTTGTTCAACATCAGGCAGCAAGGAGAGGTTGGAGGGTTGCCTTCATCTTTGTGCCAGGCTAGCGCTGGATTCAAGATAGGCACAGGTCCCTGTGCTTCCCCCCTGACTCCCAGGAGCAGGGTGCCTGTAAGGCTAACCCTAACCTGGATATGGCCATGATGCCTGGGATTACCTTAACTGTTCCTTCTTCCTCCCCATCTGCTCCTGGCAGAGCTGCTCCATCACCCCTGCGCCCTGGAGGGTCCTCAAGGCTGGGAAACAGGTTCTCTGATGGTGCGAAGGACCAACAGCAGGGTGGACTGCCCACACTTCTTTGGTGACACTTCCCCTCTTCTGAACTTTGAATCTTCTTTTCAGGGCCTTTTTTCCCCTCGGAAGGAACTTTTGGATGGTTGTTTTTTCCCCTTGCAAAGAACTTTTGGATGTTTTTTTTCCCCCAACAGTTTGTGAGCTTCTTCTCAGCATCTGCGTGGCCCAAACACATTAGTATCCTGGGAACTCATGACAGCTATTGACAGAAAATATTGTTTAAGCAGTGGCTACTGATAAAGCACAGATGGAAATGGGTAGAAGTTGGCTGTAAGCAATTACTGTGTGAAAAGCATGTGATTACAGTAGCATTTGAGAGTGAGTCAGCTAAGACTAGCTAAAGATTAAGAAACTTGAGGATAATGCTGTGGGAATTATTTCTCAGGGAACAGCAGATTTACAACCCTCTCCCCCAAAAAAGGCTGAATTCTTTGAATCCTTCCAGACACAAAAGTTGAGGTGGAAGACAAAAGCATTTTGATAAAGTCAAAACACATTGTTTCAACATTTTTAAAATCAGATGATCTGTTTAGGGGCTAAAAACAAAGTGGTCAGATTTTGATTTTGAAATATCCTTTGTTTTCAAAGTTGGCCTGTTCTTTGAAAAACTTGAAAATTAGAGGTTTGAAAGTGTTAAATTATCGAAAAAGTGAAACAAAATGAAAGGTTTTGAGTTGAGCCAGAATAATATTTTTCTTCTTTTTTTATCTCAGAAGGAAATAAAAATGTTTTGATTCAGTGTGGGCTAAAATTATTAGATTTTTCTATTCAAGCATCAATCAAAAAAAGCCCTCTTTTTTCCTCTGTGCTAATTAAGAGCATTTTTGGCAGGAGGCAGAGCAGAGAGGGTACAGCCCAAAGAACCAGCTTTTCATTTGTGCTTCATCGTGTCATACCAGGAATAATCTTTCCACTTAACCAAACCATAACTTGGCATGTTTAGCACATTCCTCCCAGAGGAAACTGGGATGGTGCAGGAGGGCCAAGAAAGAAGCGCTTTGACAGAGCAGTGTGGGCCAGCGAGGACCAGGACAGAACTGCTGAGACATGCAGGGATGCTGCATGCAAAGATCTCCTGCCCTGTAGAGGCGAGCAGCAAATAGGGCTGTTTTCCCCTCTCATACACTGCATTCATTTGCATTTCTGTACTGATTTGGGGGTATATTTTAGGGATACTTTCAGCTCCATAATCCTCCAGCTTGGAAGAGGCCAGCAAACATTACAAACAAAGCCTTCCAGATGACAGAGAGGGGCTTATTCCTTGCAGAGGATTTTCTTGTTCACATTGCTGGGAAGATGAATGGTCAAATGGATAAACGAAGCTGCCATTCCCACAGAGACAACACTGCAGGCACACAGAATTCAGCTCTTGGCTTCCAGAGGAGCCTTCAGGTTTAAGCCTTTCTGTCTGTAGCATGAAACTTGTTTTAAATGCCCCAAATAACGATGCTGACGTGGAATAATTTAAACATGGCAGCATGAGGTGGAGTGAAGGAGGGGTACAAACACAGAGTTAGTGAGGGGCTGAGTCATGTTACACAGCCAAATGGCAAATCTAGAGAGCAGAAGGTGGAGTGTGTAGTGCTGAGTGAATCCTGCAGGACACAGACTGTCTTTTGCTCTTGGAAACACTGGATATTTTGCACTGATGATATCTCAGAAGAGTACTTGACCCCCACTGTCAGCTCATTAAAGAAGCAGTCTTCCCTGACACCAGTAACCGTTGGCATGAACTGTTATGAAACTCTTATTTGTACTCTTCTTAGTAACAGGATTTTCCAAAACAACCTCGAACACAAACATTTAACCAGAAGAGAGTTCTAGTCTGCAAAATAATCCTGCAAGCAAGTGTAAACTTAACTCTCAGTCCAAAGCACCAGCTAGCCCTCCAACACCACGGGTTTAATATCATAGTTTCTGCTGCAAGAGGTAAGACCAAGGAGCAGGACTAGGCTGAAGATGTGGCCTCCAAGGTGAAACCAGACAGGCTGTGATCTGCTTGCTCCCAGAGTCAGCATCTCACTTGTTTGGAACAAGAGGGAAAGGTTACCATTTTGATGTACTTGTTTCTTTTAGTCATTTTCCATGGATATAAAAGATGACGCAGAGGGAAAAAAGCAGTGAAGAAGGCAGCCCTCCCTTCCCCCCTCCCCTCCTCTCATGTAGTCCCCTCCATTTCTTTCTAGTCATTTAATTGGAAAGCATATTTGCTTGTGACGCACTCCAGGTATCACGTTCCCTCCTGATTGTTTCCACGTTGTTTGCCTATATATTAATTCTTACAGCTCACTGCCTGTCTCTACAAAGAAGGTCTCCGCCTGAGAAGACAACCCCTCTGCCAGCCACCCATGTCACGTACCATGTGAGGCCACCTGGCTTTCTCACCACATGGTGAAAGAACACCTTGTTTGGGGTGAGGGTTGAGTTTCCACGCCGGGGTGGAGGCAGTCGCAGGGCTTCACAGGAGGAATGACGGACATGTCTGTAACAGGAAAATAGGATGTCTGTTATTCCTGGTGGTAATAGATCCCTGCAGCCCCAGAAAGAAGGTTTCCAGAACCAGGACATCTTGTTCCTCTTCCTGGGCAGGCAGGTGACATCCTTCATGGTGTGTCCAGTAAATGGACTGGGGAACTCCTCAGCCCTGGAAAAATGGGGAGCAAACAGTGGCAAGGTTTCATCCATCCTCTGCAGCAGGAAGGAGGGACCCAGGGTGCTGGGGAGGCAAATGGAGGGAACGCCCTGTCTCCGCACTTGGGTAGCTCCTTCCCAGGCTGGGGAGTCCTCCTATAAGCATCAGTCCCCCTGATCTGTTATAAACACAGTCTCAAAGCCCAGAGCTGGCCCTTGTCTTGCAGTGATTGACAACCTTATCTGGATCAAGCATCGCTCAGAAATTCATCTCATTGCTTTATTTAGAGTTTACTCTTCTCTGGTCCATCACTGCCTGTGTTTTCCTTTTATCTTATTTATCAGCCTTCCTGTGTTAGGCACACCCCGATTTTTCCCTTCGTTTGCCTCCTTGCTACACTGCAAGTTCCCAGGGCTGCTGCACAGCTCCATTCCCGGCAGCCCAGTGCCACGTAATGGTGCAGGAGACATCTGACCGTTTCCTGACATCTTTCCCTTCCTCACGTGGGTTTTGGACAGGCCTCAATGTACTGGTGTTGTTCCCTTCACAGGATCCACCTCCAAAACAGGTGGCATCCTGTGTTAGCAATTTTGCTTGTCTGCCTGGAAGGAAAAAGATATTTTTTTCCCCTGGTCTCCTCTCTCATGTTTTGAAAGGTTTCCTCTAGAGGGGATGGGAAAACTCCTGAGCCTTGTGCAGAGACCATGACTGAGAAGGCACTTCCTCGCTGCCCTGGTCATCAGAGCATCGCAGAGCAACACACACTCCTGCCCCACTCCTCAGGGCCAGCCCCACCGCCACTTTTGGCTGCACCCATTCCTCATTCTTCGGTGCATGCCAGCAGTGTCCTCCATCCCTCACAAGGTCGGGAGGGCCTCACATGGTGGCAGGACTGTCACAAGATCTTCCAGCTGTGCCTGCAAAGTCTGTTTCTTATTTAGGTGGCAAATTGCACAAAGTGAGGCTTGTCCCTCCCTGTGCTCTACAGACTTCTGGCACTCAGTTATTGTAGCATAATTATATTTCCTATCAGCTCTGTAAGCAGTAATAAAGCCTTGCAGCGTAAGGGGCAATCTGGATTAGCAGTTTATCAGCCCAGATGACCAAAGGAAAGGAATGCAGGGAAAAATCAGGAAGAGTTTAAGACTAGAACCAATTCCCATTTATTTAGATTCCCGCTGCAGCCCAGCAATGCCAGTGCAAAGCAGTGCAAGCACTTAGGTCTGATAACATGATACCATGCTGATAATTTCATGGAGACCTTTTTGGGTATTACTTTTTCTCTGATGCTTTACCCACCTAAATTTTCATAAATGAAAACTGTGAGTTTGCTGAGGAACACCAGGAAGTAGCGAGATAACAGAGCTGTTTGCCAGATGGAAAGGTTGCCTGGGGGAGAATCGGAGAATCATTTAGGTTGGAAAGGACCTTTAAGATCATCGAGTCCAACCATTAACCTAACACTGCCAAGTCCACCACTAAACCATGTCCCTAAGTGCCACATCTACACCTCTTTTAAATACCTCCAGGGATGGTGACTCAACCACTTCCCTGGGCAGCTTGTTCCAGTGCTTGACAACCCTTTTGGCGAAGAAATTTTTCTTAATATCCAATCTAAACCTCCCCTGGTGCAACTTGAGTCCATTTCCTCTTGTCCTATCACTTTTTACTTGGGAAAAGAGACCGACATCCACCTTGCTACAACCTCCTTTCAGGTAGTTGTAGAGAGCGATAAGGTCTCCCCTGAGAGCGGGGAGGGTAGGCAGGCACTATTCCTCCTCAGGTTTAATTTCCTGCACCCCACCAAAATCTGAGAGAGAGAGAGCAAACAAGCCTTCAGACTTTTACCAAGGTACTCAGTCAGCACACGCCTGCATTTGCACACAGGCATTAACACGCACACACGTGCACACACAGACACACTCATGGTGGTCCCAAGGTGCGCTGGGCTCCAGGGTCCCGGGCTGCAATCCCAGTCACGCTTCTCCGCAGACCATCCCTGGGTGGGGTTTGGCCAGCACTGCCTCTGTGATCCATTGCAAGCTCGGCGAAAGGACACCAAACGCGCGAGCCAGCACGTACAGAAGGTGGACCCTTGCCCTGTAGCCTCAGGGTGCTGCACATTGCTGCACACACGCAGAGCAGCCCTCTGCATCTTTGGCTTGGCTTCCTTGTCTTGAAGGAGCTACTGGCCCTCTGCTTGACTCCAGCAGACTGCCTGGGCTGAAATCATTCTGCAGCTCTCCAAAGGCTGGATGGAGAGCTGAGATGTTATTCCCTCCTCATCTGCAGTGTCCAAAACCTGAAAAGCTAATGCACATGTGGCGTGCTCTGCAGTCCCCTCCCCGCTCCCTCAGAAGGACCTCTGAGCTGCAATGCCTATGGATGGTGCAGGAGAAAGCCCACTCTCTGCCCTGTGACACTTGTGCACATCATTCTCAGCAAACCCAAACTTTCCCCACGCTGGTACCCAAAGGATGCAATGGTGCAGCACTATCAGGAACAGCATGTGTGTTTATACAGCACTGCCCTGCGTGTCTATCATGGAGCCTGATGCTCCAGGAAAGCCGTGATGACTCCAGACTGCTTGATTTCAGTGAGCGGTGGCCAGGTGCAGATTTAAGAGCTCAGCAGAGGAGCCTATGGGCTCCCCATCAGCAGTGCCTGGCAGCCAGCGGGTACCAAGAGAGCACCCACGCGGCTGCACGTCCCCGCAATCACCTCCTGACTGCATCCGCCCCGGCTTTGGCTGGAAAACAGGGAACATAGCATGTCAGAGAGGCAAGAAGGATGCGACTGCCAGACACGCACACCCCATCCTTCTCCACTGGAAGGACTAGAGTGAACAGAAACATGGAGCATTTTGGCACCAGGAAAAGATATCTCCTCCTTTACTTTTTCTGTCTTTGGACTGGGGGGAAATTATTATTTTGCAGCTGGTGAGAGAAAAAACTTTTTCTGCCAACCCCCCGCTGGGTGAACAGATGCGTGATGTGCGGCAGTGTAAGCGGTGCAAGGCCGTAGCCCCCACTGAGGAGGTTTTTGTTCTGCTTGTTTTGGGCTGCTCGTACCAGGCTCTGAACAATTACAGAGATAGAGCACTTTGTCGAGGCATCATCTCAATGAGTTTGGGAGCACTTCAGAAACTCCTCCGTGGCTTCTGCGAGAGGAACAGTATGAGCTGATTGACCCTCAGATGTTTCTGTGTTCAGAGAAAAGAAAGACTGCATTATTTTTAAAGGCTTGAAATTACCACTCTGCTCTGTAAGGCTGCAGTTCCCACCCAGCTGGGGAAGGGGAATGATGGCCACCTGCTTTGTGGAAGAAAAGGAGAGGAAAATTGCTGTGTGAAGGAGTTTCTACTGCACTTGATCTCTCTCACCGTGTGGTTGGGGTCTGTGCTGTCCTGTCAGCTCATCCCTGCTGGTCACAGGGGCAGCGGAGACTTTCACACTTCTCCCCCCGTTTGTGTCTCCTGTGCCCCCCTGCAGCTCCCCATCATTGCAGGCCAGTCTTTCACCCCACCACATCCCTTTGCACACACATCAGGCTGCTCCTGCGTCTCAGCCTGCTCTCACTTACAGTTCTGTAGAGAGGTGATGGGGCGGTAACCTTGCCCTGGGGTGTGAACAGAATAACTCACATCAGTCTGCTTTGGACTGCCATGAGAGTCATCTGATGTTGGTGTCAAGTTTGGTGTTGTTTTCTCTTCAGAAGGAAAAAGCAGCAGTTGAGGTCAAGATTTCAAACCCACCTTCCCGTGGGCAGCCCAGCAGTGCCCTTCGCTGCAGGTCAGTGCAGTCACCTCTCCTGCAGCACAGCAGGGCTTTGCTGACAGCCATAATCAGGCCAGCACAGTGTTTTTCCCCTTTCCTGTACACCCCACCTCCTTCTGCAAGCTTTTATAAAGACAGTTTTTTGGTTGCTAGACCAAAACCACTCAGTGCTTCTGCAGGCTGTTCCAATATATAGATATATACCCAAGTGGGTACACAGATGCACACACAAATATAAAAATACACCTGTGTAGATCACAGGCCTTTAGACGTGTGAGTTAACACTCTCTTAGCTGCACAGGGTTATGGCTTATATTTGGGCAGTTTCAACTATATCAGGGAGAAGGTACAAGCTGCATGTAACCAGTGGTCATGGTGCTGCTCACAAAAGACACTCAGACAAATCTGGCCATACAAATGCACATGCAAAAATGCACAGACACCCCCTTCCTTTATCTTCCTGACTTTTTCTGTATATACCACAGGAGCTTTTGCCCCAAATATCTCTCAAAGAGAAGAGACAATGAAGAGGATCCCATAGGACCCCATTTCATCCAGTTCCTTAAGCCTCATGTTCATTAAGCCCTGAAAATGTTCTTCCTTTTTCTTTCTCTAATGATGTGTTTACAGCATGTGCTCTTTAACACTGTGATAACCAACAAAATATTTTTCCCTGAAAGAGTTAATGGGAAACAGAAGCAGTGCCCTGGAGTGGGAACAGCCTTCCCAGCCACTGGAATTAGGAAGGCTTCTCTTTTCTTGATAGTTCAGAGCTTACAATGGAAGCTACAAAGTTTGTAAACATTTCACTTGGCAGCCTTTTCATATTTGCTTAGACTGTGATTTATAAAGTGAATCACAAACTCCTTTTCCAGGATGAGGTCTTTGCTGTATCAATAAGTATGCGCATGGGGATCAGCTGTGGATACAATGATCCCAGCATAATTCTCCTAAGTGCAGGCTACAGGGCTCTGTGTCATCTCATACCCTGTTTCCTATTGATTATCTCATGCATTTTTCCCCCAGCCACTGTTATTAGATAGACGTAGCCCCGGTGGGCTGTGGAGGTTTCTTAACTCTGACTTCACTCCAGAACTACTTGGCAAACACCCCCGCAGCGTGCAGCACCGGCCCCGCTGTCTGTGCAGCGTTGTCTCGTGCCAGGTCCGGCTGGAATTGCTCAGTTATTTCTCACTGGACACCCAGCAGTAGGTGGCTTGTCACCTGGTTTTGAGGACCAGTGGCAATCTGCCTGCTAGTATTAAAACTGCCCAGGTGTCAGTCATGGTCCTCATTCCACTTGAAATAGCCTTTCTGTGGCCCAAGTGACTGCTTGTGACAAATCAGGCCACATGGATATTTTGCGACACAGACTGACAACTGGCCTGGAGTGGGCTCCTGCGAGCAATAAGAAGAGTTTACTCAGTGGGGTACACAAGTTGGGCTGCCTCAAGAGGTGGGCTCACCACAGCCAGTGTACACAAGTCATGAGGACCCCCATCTCTGGTGCAGAGGAGCCTTGTGATGGGGCCCACCTTGGGACCTGAATGTGTATCTTTCCCCATCCCCTCAACCAAACCCAGTGTATGGCCCCAAGGGCAGAAATTTGCTCTTTTGGGTTTTTTTGTGGGGTTTGGGGTTTTTTTGCAATTATTTTCACTGGCCAAGTAAACAAGGCAAGGAAATGCTCTGCAACCAGGGCTTCCTCATGCAGCAGACAGAGAGACAAAGTCATTCCCTCCTGCTTTCAAGCAGAATGTCTCCAGCTAATAAACAGGAAAAAACCTTTTCTGGTCAGCAGAGCCCTTCCCCAGTGAACATCTCCCCTGGACCTGCTCTCTTAAGCCTTTGGGAGCTTGGAAACTCTTCAGCTGTAAAAATAGTGTCTGCAAAGTCAGCAGCCAAGCCCTGATCCTGGGCAAGTTGTATGGTGGGGGTTTCTCATGCTTTATTTATTTTGTCAGACCTCTTCCAAACTCTATTGAAGGAAGTGAGGACTCTCCCTGGCCATCTCAGCATATGAAATACTGAACAATATTCCACCTAAGCCTGACTTCCCGCTGTAGGGAGGAAACCACAAAAATAGATTTCCTGGTAAATTGAGCTCCTATCTGCATTGCCAAAATGCCTCTAACAGCAGAGGTGCTGAGGAAGCACCCAGCACTCAGCAAAGCTCCTGCCCTCAAAGCCAGCCCCAGGGTCTCCCCAAAAGCACCCTCCCATCCCTGCTCTGCCAGGGAGGCTCCTTGGTGACCCATTTTCTGTGCTCTTCTCAGGTTAAAGCCAATGGCCATTCTCAGAGGTGGGAGGGAGATTTTTCCATTATGGAAAACACTTCCAGGTTTCCCAACAGTGAGCAATTTTGCTCACTGTCAGGGCACTGCAGGAAAGGAGGAGGCTGGTGGGCAGCAGGGCATTCGCCAGAGAAGGCTAAAATCTGTGAATGCCTACCTGGGATGGATGTAATCAGCAAATCCCTTAGAGGATCCTCAGCATTTCCAGCTCAAACCCCGAGGTTTAGCAATGCTTCTAGTATCCCCTTCAGAACCTTTCCCACAAAAATTTCCCATTTGAGCAAATTGGCATTTTCTGGCAAAAAAACCCCCCTAGTTCTGAAGAAGAATTTCAGAAAATTCTCTGTTGTCTAAGCCGCTAATAGCCTGTACAAGTCGAAAGCCCTGAGGACATCTTACTGTGTTGTGTCCCTGGCATCACTTGCAAATTGTTTGCCCAGCTCTGCCTTGAACAGATCGGGGCACTTTTGGCTACTGCAGCAGAGGAAAACAATAGTGGCGTGTGTCCTCTTCTGCTACTTCAGAGTTGTTCAACCAGAAAATAATGAAGTGAGAATTGTTTTTCTTTGGCTATGCAGTGTAAGTTATTGGTGAATAAATAAACCCAAAGGATTAAGTATTTATTGATTTTTGCAGTGTTTATTTCTGAGTTAATTTGCAACCCACATAAAGAGGGAAAGAAATCACTGAAAATATAACATATGTTTTATATTGTATGTATTATGAAAAGAGTTTCAGTAAAAGATTATTGCGTCTTTCTATGGGGTGTTCACTGGGTTTGGTTGTTTTCACTTCTGACAATATAATTTGATCAAATCTTAGCAGTTACAAGGCAGACCCAGATGAATTTTATAATTTGCTTTAAAGCACACAGATGCCATTTTGCAAAGCTAAAATTAAGAAGACAGAGAGATATAACAAATGCATTATCTCAACTCACTCTGAGAGCAATAGTCCTTTGTATCCATGTACAGATGTCTGGATAGGATTCCTGTATGTATAGCAAGCTCACAATGCCATGTCCTTTTCAGTAATGCAGAGATGACAAGACAATACAGGAGACTGCTATGCTCTGACAACTCCATCCGACTGTACCGTCTGCCAGAGGTCCCCAGCTAATTAACTATTGATCTAAACTTTTGGGGGTTTTATTAGAATCTCACCAGTGTCACATCATTGTGAATAGGGCTTTAGCATATAGCAGAGAGAGAACTGGCTGTGAAGATGAAATGTTGAAGATGAAATGTCAAAAATGATCATTTCTCAAGAAGCATGACCGTGTTTGCAAGGCAGGCTGTGAGTGCCGGTGTGCTACTTCAGTGCGTGGTTGCAGTAAGCACCAACGGGTTCTGCAGCTTCGCAGGTTCCCCAAGACATTGGCAGGACCCTGATTCCTGGTGTTAAAGCTTTTGGAGCCAATATGTTTTAAGGCCTTTTATCACCTCTAAGCTAGCCAGCAGCTCACTAGATGGATCCCATGAGTACAAGCATCACAGCAGCAGAGAGGAGCACCAGGCTGGCTTTCCTGTAGCATACACAGAGGTTCGTTCAGCAGAAGATGTCAACAAGCATCTACCCTGCCCAGGCTGCATGTGCCATCTCCTGTTTTTCTCTGACATGGAGCAGGAATACAAATGGGGAGGAGAGACACCAAACATCTGATCACCAAGGGGAACAGACTGGCCGTGGCACAAGGCATTTTGAGCAGTTCTTTCAGCCTATTTCCCAGTCTGAATAATTAAAGCTCCCTGCTGGTTTAAAAGAAGGAACATGCCGTATGGTGAGCTACTGTTCCCATGTCAACAACCCAAAAGCATCAGAAAGGACACTTCCTCTCCTGTCCAGGTCACACTTCTTAACACTTCTTTGCTAAGCACTGTTGGTGGTGGTGAAGACGGGGTTGTGTGCTCCTGCTGAACTGAAATCAGCCAGCACTTCTGAAAGCAGATTCCAAGTGAGAGATGCTGGAATCTATTAAATAAATACAGAAAGACAGGTTTAAACAAGCACAGCTGAAGTGGCACAGTCCATCTAGCTTCCTGTCAGGGCCTTATCTAAGTTAGAATTTCTATTTTTGTTTCTTTGCTGTAGCATATTTTCTCTATCTGTATTGTACTTTTTGGCAGTAGTTCTCTAGCTTTGACTCCAGCTCCCTTTAAAGGTGCTCTAACAGACCAAGAGGTGACACCCCTCATCGCTGCAGCCTGAGTGGTTTGGATCTTCTTTGGATCAAAAAATAACATGCTCTGAGGATGAAATTCAAAGTCCTGTGCTCTGGACCCACAGAACGGGAGACAGTGGGGAGTTTTGATGGCTTAGTTCTTCTCTGACACAAGGGCTGGGACAGGCAGCACCGTAATGTGCCTCAGAGAATTAGACATGGTCTGTCCTTACGGGAGCTTTTCAAAGTGCCCTGTGAAGCTTTTCTGCACTAAGCACTGCATGCACTGTTCTGGGTCCAAGGCTGCTGGAAAGCCTCCTGATCTTTCTGTAATAAAAAAAGCCCATTATGTGAAGAGTGGAGGGAAATGTATCACTCCCCACTATTATCTGTGGCTTCTGTCTTGGTTGTGCTCTGCGCTGGCTGCCCACACTTAGGCTGGCAGCAGCGCCAAGTTTACCTTGCACCGGCATAGTGCCCTCCCGGAGGAGTCCCGGTCTCACGAGGGCTTCTTGGCAATGTAATAATAACAACAACAATAATAGCTGGTTTTGTTACCCTGGTATCTTAGCATGCTTCAAGAGTTTGTAGTCCAGCGATGCCATTAAAACCACAATCAGTCTAATTGTAGTATTAATTCTGAGCTGAAATAGCACACCATCTACACCACAGGGAAAGTATGCAGAACAACACTGCCTGTCTCTTGGACCCCTGGGGTGCTCTGGATATACAGAAGCCATTTACATTCCGGTAGGCAGAAGGCTGGTTTATGAAATTTCATGCCTCCTTTTTACCTGGGCATGACTGCTGAGCCCCAGAATGTATCACTGTCTTGAATACCACAGTGTGAATGGCGAGAACAGTAAATAAGAAGGTGCTAGCAGAGACTCAGTACTTAAAAGTTGGGGCTCTTAATGATGAACCTCTTGAGCCAGAAGGGTTGGAGTAATGGATTTATTTCAGAGGTTTAAAACTGTGATATTTAAAGTCTTGGAGATGGAGACAACCATGTGTCCTCTCAGATCACTTCATGGTCTGAGCATAAGGTGAGTGCACAGTAACACCAAGCTTCAAATCCCACCCCAGCACAACCCAGCACAGCCCCACCACATGAGCTGTGAGGAGAGGAGGTGGGTGTTTAATTAGTCAGGTGAACTTGGAAAACCTAAATCCATGTGGAACTTGGGTCTGGCACGAGGAAGGACATGGAGCACCCCATCAGACAAGAGCCCATCCTCCTTCCAGCCCAGCGGCTCTGACCTTGAGCACCACTTGCGAAGTATTGCAAAATAAATGAAATCTGCAGGGGCCTCTCCCAGTGGGGAAAGGAACTGGCCAGAGCAGAGCTCTGCAGTGGCCTTTCTCCAGGAGCTGCACGAAATGCCGACTGGGAATGCTGATGTTTGACTCACCACTTTCTCGCTCTCCGCACCTGGGGAAGAAGAATCACACTCTGATCAAAATTCACCTTCCCACCCTCACAGCAGGGTGATGGGTCAGAGGGCTGTAGGAAGCCGTGGTGGTTTTCTCCCTTCTCTGTGTTGGCCTTGTTGACTCAGTTTCATGCATTGTTTATTCGCTGCATGTGGCTGGAAGGCTGCTGATGGCCTTGGCAAACTGGTAGCATGTCGCGCTTTGCGGGTGCTTTGTGTTAGTTTTGTTGCTCTGCAGCAGGGAAACAGTGGAAACTCATTGTGGCTTATTGCCCATATTGTGGCAAATGTAGCAGAATCCTTTGTCCAGACTGTCCCAAAAAAATCCCCTTCCTGTTCTTTAGGCCAAAAAGGAGTATGTGGATGATTTTAATGGTGGTAAACACTGAGGTTGTCTTCATAGTCTGCAAGGAGCATCCCCAAGGCCATGCTCACACCCAGCCATGCAGCTGTGGCTGGAGGGGTCCTTCTCCAGCAGCAGAGGAGAAGCAGTGGAAATGGCAGGGGCATGAGAGAGATCACACCATCTTCAGGCCACTCAGCAAACCTCACTTTCAAAGTGGGATGAATGCAATTTGTGGGCTAAAGCAGTATTTTTCTGGGGGTGAATCACTGAAGCAACTGCCTGGCTGAAGCCACATCCAGAGCCACCTTCTCAGAGCTGGCCCTTTCGCTGGTGAGATGGGTTTCAAGAGCTAACATATATACAGACATGAGGAGTGAATCTCTCCAGTCTGTGTTCTTTATTCCTGTTTAAATCAACGTGTTTTACCATAGCAACTACCAAAGAAGGAATCAACAGCTTTTGAGCAAACAAACACTTATTAAAGCACCCTTCTGAAATATTTATGCTTTCTTCCCAAAAGCCCACTAAGTGCATTGACAGAGCGGTGCAGCACAGCGCTGTGTGGCACCAGGAGCATCAGGAGAGCCTTTTCTCCGCTGCCTGGCAAAGTGGAAAAAACATTCTTCTGCAGTCTGTTTATCAGCCAGGGAGTGTAACCAACTCTGCACAATGTGATTGAGAAACTGGGAGATGGAAGCGACTCCATCAGAGAGCAGGACAGCCTCAGTCCTTCCTTCAGTCTCAGGCCAGCCTTGAAGAGTAGCTCCAAGTTACAAATTGTCTGTTTGTTCAAAGTCCCTGAAGAATTCACTCCAAAGTCTAATGAAACAGTTTTTGTCAAAATTATTTCTGTGCTGGTGTTTACAATGATTGGAAGGAGATAAAAAATGCAAGAGGAGTTTGTGGAGTGGGAACTGGAAGGTGTTCAAGAAAGGAAACACAAACTTACACAAAAAAATAGGAAAAAGAGACCTAAGGAGATCAAGGATGTCATGACATAACCAATCCTTTCAGCAGTGAAGGCAGCTATGGAGGTACTTGTCCACCTCTCCCCTTGGTCCACTTTTCTGTCATGTCAACTCTGGAGGTGCAACATGGAGGCTGTTCTGAGATCACTGAAAGCATCTGGGATGGGGAGCACCCTCCTGCAACCAGGACCGAGGAATGGAGGTGGGGAGCATGGAGGGAAGGAAAGACCTTTTAAATGGATTTTACTGCTGTGCAACAGTAATCTGAGAGAAGTGCACTACAGAGGGCAGTTTGTATCTCTCACCATTCATAGTTCATCATTCAGGACATGCAGAATGGCCCTGTGGCCTCTTATTGTCCAAGAAAGCCAAACACTGATGATTTTATGGGTGTCTGCTCTTCTGGTGTGTGTTTCTCTCCCTCACGAAGCAAATTATATGGCTTGCTCTTGAAAACAGGCTCCCCAAAAGCTCACTGTTACAGGTGTGTGCTGGTATTTAACACATCCCATGTTTGTCACCTTGCATCAAGTGTTGCTTCCTTGACAGTGATGGAGCTGTTCAAAGCCAGGGCCATAAACCAGAGTGAAATGGTTCTGCTGAAGAAAAGTTGTTTAAGATTGTGCTTTCCCAGAGTTGACATCCAGTTCTTATGAGTAATACTGTTTTGCAAGGGAAAAACTTGTATGAACCTACCATATTGCTGTCTTTTTCCTGGGGTGAGTTTTCAGCATAAATCAAGTTAGCAATTGTGTACCATTACACAGATGGGAAGGTTTAAAACACTTGAGGTGTTTAAACTGAACTGTGGGTCTTGTCAAAAATACCAAAAACTATAACAAAAATAAAATTGTACCAGCTGCCCTCCACTGAGGTTATCCACTTGCAGCTTCCAGAACCACCACATGTTTGCAGCTGGACTTGGAGTTGGCCATGTGAGAAGATTAGTGCACATTTTTACTTTTAGCTCATTTGGTAGTTGGTGGATCTGTGGGGAGTTGGTTATGGAGGAAAAAGTGTCCCATTTTCCCCAATATTTTCCTTCGAAAAGAAACAACACAAACAGTTAAAAGCATGTGCCAGAGCACTCCAGAGAAGGGGCTGCTGAAAGCAGTAGTGGGCATTGCGCATGAACACAGTGAGGGAGGGAGTAACCGATGGAGCAAACAGCTCAGAGGACGTCAGCCTCGCTGGTGGGACCTGCGTCAGTCCAGGCAGGTGGACTGGAAAGACACAGAGAAGATGACTGTTCCCCCTGTGATGAGGTACATACCCATGGTCGAAATACTTCAAACATCCTCTACCATGGGAAGCAAGGGACTAAGAAGCAATATAAACAGAGGAATCAAAATAAGTCCATACTTTGATGTACATTTAAATTGGCACTGCCATCAAAGTCCAGCTTCCCTCATCCCAGATTCACTCCCTTGCAGTCACCCCCCAGTGATGCCTCCTCTACTCTGCAGGCACAAACATCCATGTACCCATGGAAAGAACTGGAATAAAGTCTCCTTAAGCAGAGGTTTCCAGTCAGTCGATCCAGCTGGCTGTTTCCCTTTCCTCCATGCTGGGTTACCTGGGCCTGTTCACAGACGCAGAGCAGAGGGGGTGGCACGGCGGCTGTGGTGAATGGCCGGGCTGTGGTGAGGCAGTGACTGCTCTGCACAGCACCAGTGCCAGCTTAAATGCATGAAGAGATTGTTTTGCTCTTTGGGCACATCTCCCTTCCACAGCTCATTTACTGTGTATAGATACATGAGCAGGATATATCTTCTGAGCAGGATGTCATGGGGTATATGAGTTAACGCTGGCCATATAAATGTAGCTATATAGCCTCTTGGACAAGCAAATTTCTTAGAATGAGTTTGCAAATCTCCATTCTGGATTGCAGTGTGCTCTGAAGACACATGCAACACAGATGGAAAATGTGGCTATGAGGCAGGATTCCCTTAAGATTTATTCCAGTGTGGTAGAGGGTCACAGTCCTTTCAATCCCCACTGTCACAGAAGAGCAGAAAAGGGTTTGGAACCCCAATTCGTAAAATTACTTGAAATCTCTCATTTTGCAAACCTAAGAGTTCTCCTATTCAGCTATGAATTGGATGCTTACGGTGCAGGAGATAAGTCAAGCAGAGAAAATGTGCTCCAGCACACAGTCCACCACGTACCTGCCTAAACCACAGACTTCCAGTATCATTTCTCACTGTAATGGGAACCAGTGCCTGCACAGAAAGGAGTCTCCAAGCTCTGTATGACTACAGCGAAGCAGAGATTTTTGAGTCAAGCTTCAGGAAGGAAAGGCAATCACCAAACCAGTTCAGCCTCCTGGGGTCTATACAAAAAAACAGTTAACAAGAACATGCCACTGCCAGGGGAGATCTTCAAGAGGTGGAGTACTGTCCCACAGTATCCACGGGCTCAACCTGCTCTGAGATAATAGACCACATTTTCTGCAGTTTGTTCAGGGCAGTAAAACCCCCTGAAGGGCTATTCAGTGACTGACATCAATGAATGCAGGGGATAAATAATAGCAAACTGCAGCTTTGTTTTCCGGTGTTGGAAGGACATGAAAAGGGAGAATTATGTGACCGTTTATCCTAAATGATGCACAGCTGACTGTGCTAGCCTGTGAAGCCCTGTTTGTTTATCCAGTGATGATATATACAAGTATTTCGCAGGCTTTTTTTCAAACTACTTCAAGAAATTTTTCCCACTGTCCTTTGCAATGCTCTCTATTGCAAGCATTCATAGATTTTCTCCAGTGAAGGACATTACAAATCATCTAGATTTCCACCCAGCATGGATAAAGGAGGAGGAAGTGGCACTGTTTTACTTCATATATTTTTATTGCTTCGTATTTGTTGCTGCCACCTTTTCCCATGAAATCAGGCAGGCAGATGTCTAAGGAGAGGTCTTTCAAAAGCACAAAGCCCCCAACACTCATCGCCACAGTAAGCCACACACCCGTGCTGGGTCACAAAACAGGGGACAGCCCCCTGGGAGCGCATACTCACACCACGCACATATGTATATCATCACACAACATAGGGGCCAGGAGGTGGCCAGGAGGGAGAACATCTCTCATTTATATACACCTGCAGCCCACAAGGCTCTTTCCAGCAGGTCTGAAAGGTCCAGGGAGGAGCTGTGGCCCTGCAAAGCTGCAGGGAATGCAGAGATAGAGGTGCCCACCCTTTCCCTCCACTTGTCCTGCTGATTAAGTTAAACTTAGAGCCACTGATCTCTACTGGTATATAGCATTGTTTGCTCTTTCTCTTCCAGACTTCCACTGCACATCCAAGAGTTCATCTGCCTTTCTGTCCCCATGATATCAATCTAATAAAAGTTACTATTTTTCTCTGCCAACTTTGTCTAACACATACCCTTAGATCATCAGTGTTACTTACACAGACTTTACTACTAAGCATTCATGCCTCAACTATTTTAGTACCATCAATTTTCTCCATTTCTCTCCTGAACTTGATTTAGCACAGTTTATCCTGTCATTGGATGAGACTGATTCTTTATTAGAGGACTGCCAGCCGTGTGCTCGTACTGGCCAAAAGACAGGCTATATACGTTCTGGCTCAGTGTCAACTCAGTGCCATAATGTGAGTCCCAAATAGGAGCTGGCTTACAGCTGGGTGGCTCAGATCGCAGGCAAAGCAGGTTCTTCAGACCAGCCACAAAAACATGCCCTTACACAGGGCAGTTGACTCTAAATCTAAACTGAAATGTTCTTCATTTGCTCTTCTCATTAACCCCTCTAGAACAGCACTTCCTATCTACTCCAGACTGAGGTGACAAAGGGGACGCTTTGGTGGGTAGAATTTTTGCCCTTGCACAAGTTAGGGACATTAACTTTGCTTAGTTAAGAGCTGTGTTAAAAGCTTTTAAAAGTTTTTTTTCCTGGCACAGCTGCAGATGAGGTTAGAGAGCTCCCTACACACACAGTGAAATTTAACACCTTGAGAGCCCCAGGACAAGAACTGGGTGATGTTGGGCAGCCAACATACCTCATGCACAAAGAGGTCAGAATTTCCAAAGCACCTGCAGGAGCCATGTCAACTGCTCATCACAGGTGGAGCCAAGGGAGGTATGCTGCCCCTTGGCCCATAAGGCAAGGGGAAAGGTGAGGTACCTTAGTCCTGAGATGATGGACATCAGCTCTAATCACGCATTTTGACTTATTTGTTCTGAATGTCATGATCTGATATGTCATTTCCATTTCTCTCCACACAACAGTTGGCATTGGCTATAGTCTGGCTCACCCTAGTGGTCTGAAGCTTAATGAGATGTATGTAATGCTCTGTGATTTCTTTGGGTGATTTAACGAAAAGTCATCCAGTCACTTTTGAGCAGTTAAATTAAAAGCAAACGGGATTTTGTTAACTATGGTGTGTTCCCAGGTGATAAATGCTTTTTAATAAATCTCATAAAACCTTCTCTTTCTGCTGCACTGAATGTCATTTGTTTTTTTATAGTTCTTTTTAATAGTTCCTCGAATAATTTCATCAGCATAAAGTGTCCTCCTGGATGGAAATTTAATAAAAAGCTGAATTGTTGTGAAAGGTATGAGCGTGATCTTATCTTGCTCACTCTTATTCCCAGACCTTGTAAATGTATTCCTAACAGCCTGAGAGTTAATAATTAATAAATGAAATAAATTACTTGGAAATTTCAATCTTACACTGTGCTCTCCCCACCTGCCTGGCCAATGATAATTAACACTTTCATGTTTAAGTCAGATGCCCCAATACCTCTGTGGTCCAGTGTAATCAGCTGCACTACCCAAATAAAGATGTGGAGTGTCCCATGCATTCATATAATGACTGTGCCTGTGCCTTTGGCACCAGTGGCATCGCTCAGATTTGTAAAGCTGCACTAGTGTGAGTTTGCTGGTTCAGACCTGGGCAAAAATGCAACCAAATAAAGACGCAGCAAATGCCTGTTCCTTCTTGCAGGTCATGACATGGCAAAACACAGCTCACAGACATGAGCTATCATCTGGACCATGACTGAATCAGCAAGAGAAGAGTACCAGAGTCCCAAGTGCAGCAGATGGTCCATGCTCTGAGACTCCAATTCCTTTTCAAAGCCACAGTTGCAAGTTCAAAACTGCCAGAAACCATTGAATGTGTGCATCCTTCTCTGGGTCATAGATGTTCTTCACAGACCAGTTTGGGTGTATAACCCACTTTTTAGAGTTTCTCAATCCATCTTATAATTCAGTAGCCTTACAGTAGTGTTCTGCAGCTCAGATGAGCAAACACATGATCAGGAACTAATCCCTGTTTGGTAGCATGATCTTTAGAGACAATTGCTGCAAAACTATGGTCCTATTTTTTTCTGGAAATCTGCGTGAGAGGCACCATTTATTGAAATGAGCAGTGTGGGTAGAGCAGCTCAGAGGTTCGCTATGGTCGGCCAGACCATATCTGTGCTGTGGAGACCAGGACATCCCAGCTCCCTGCCAGGGCACTTGTCTGTCTGCATCTGGGCTCCCTTTCGGAGAGATGCTGCTTTGCTCCATCATGATGTCCTCCCTCACATAAAGCATTGCCTGGTTCATGGGCTAGAAAGGAGCTGCACATGCAGGCTAGAATAAGGGAAGAGCATGTGTGGAGATGCGTGGATGTCCTTAAGTCATCAGAGCTAGTGGAATTCATCCCAGAACTTGGGAACCAGCCAAGGAAATTTCTAAAGCATTAGTGATTATCTCTGAGGAGCGATGGTGGCAGCCCCCAAAGGACAGGAGAAATAAACAGTGCGTTAGCTTTAAAAAGGAGAAAAAGAGGCCCCAGGAGTTATCCACCAGCCTGCCTAACTCTGTTTCTTGGAAAGATACTGGAACAAATTATTAAATAATCAATATAAACACCTAGAAGATAATAAAATGACAAGAAAGAGCCAGCATGGATTTCTTGAGAACAAATCACATCAAATCAATCTAATTTCCTCCTCTGACAGAACAACAGGCCTGGTGGACAAGGGAGAAGCAGATGTGATATATCCTGACTGTAAAAAGACTGTGTACTCAGTCTTACATGACAGTCTCATGAGCAAATTAGGGGCATATGAGCAAAATAGGAACATAAACAAAACCACCATAATTTGGGTGTATAAGCAGGAGAAAAAAACACTTCCCAAACAGGCCATTTCAAGTGGGGACAGAGGAGCCTGGTTTGTTCATCATGTCCATTAATAACTGGTTTGTATGATAGTGAAGATAATACAATTTTATAAGCTGGGAGGCATTGTAAACTATGCAGAGGACAGAATCTGAATTCAAATTGATCTAGATAATGGGACGAAATCTGTAAGCTGAAACTCAATGAGGACAAATGCAAAATACCGTGCTTAGGCAGGAAAAAATCGAATGTACAAATACAAAATGAGAAATAGCTAACAAAGCATCGCTGAAAGGATGATGATACCAATTACTTTATCACTTCTGTCTGTGTGCAGAGTATTTCTTCTCTGTTTACAATGGTTAATCTAGAATTTACTGCTGTGTACAGGTACTGTTGACGCTAACAGAGCTGGTGGAAGTTCACAATTCTTTATTTTTGTCAAAGAAAATGTCTTTTTCCAAGGTTTATTCATTAAAAAGTAAGTTTTTGGAGGGAAGCTTCAGTGGAGAAAAAAGCAAATGTTTCACAATAGAAGTGATGCCCTTCTCATTTAAGGCAGAGATTTATTCTCGGGATGCAGTACTGTGCAGTGTGCTGTCACGTGCCCATAAGCCCTCTGAGTCCTGCACTCTCCACACCCGAAGGATGGAGCTCACCATACTCGCCCTGTTCTGCCTCTGTCCTAGCACTTCGTGCTGGTTAAGGCAAAAGACAGAGGAAGCCTCAGAAATGGTAATTTTTCAGTTACCCTTCCCAAAAGGGTGTTTCTTTTTAGATCCAGCAGCAAGGGTCCTGAAGCACCAGTTTAAGAGCTATTTCATGTTTCCATTCCCAGTAATAGGATGCTCCCATTTACTAATATCAATATTTAAATAATTTTCCCATCTCTTCAGGTTTTTCCTATCCTGAGTATCTTTGGTCAGCAGATTGCAGGTGTGACATGAGGTGGCATGAATCCATGCTGTGGTGTTAACCATAATACGATGGAGGAGGTTTCCTGGTAGAAATACTGGAGATCACGCCTTAGCACCACTTCTGCTGAACTGGCTTCCTTTGAGGTTTCCATCCCTGCCAGAGTTGCTCTAATCCCTGCATTCCTTCAGTTTAAATTGCTCGAAATTGTTCGCAGAAGAGTGCAGAGTGCTGAAATGGAAATTAAAGCAACACTTACATATCTGAATTCATAGATTTTTAAACTTGGCCCTGTGTGTCCCTCACTGGGTTCCTCACATGCACTAGAGGCCATGTCTGCACCAGGACAGGCCAAAGAGGGTCACGTACACCACGCTCCATCTCACACAGACATGCTATTTTCCTCGATTCATACAAAGACTATCTAATAAAGAAGGAGGAGAAACTGTCCCTTTGTTTATTGGAAATATAACAATAGGATCCTATTCTAAATCCTGAGGCAGTATACAGCATAGGGGACAAACAACAGTCGTCATGAGCCAAGATCTCCTGTTGTCGTTATTGTTTTTTTTAATATCATCAAGAGTTCAAAACAAATTTTCAGCCAAGTTTATCATCCCTGATACAATTCCACCAACTCAATAGAGTATATATGAAATAAGCTTCTCCTCAGAGACAATAGTAATAGGAAGCGACAAGCTTTTGACACACATCCAGGCAAAGTCATCCAACAATTCAGTGTGAATTATCGTGCCATGCTGGGGATCTTGTTCAGTTTTTTTTTTCCCTTTCCATGCAAAGCTCAGTCTTTTAAAAGAGAACAAAATATTTCACCTCTGAATACTGCATGTCACTATTAGGAACTAAGAGCTGGCAAGAATCTGCTGGAGAAGTTGTATCGTTCCTCCTCTTCTTGGTAGCATCTGGCCAGTGATAGCTACCATTGTCACCATCATGATTTCTGTTTTTCTCCATATGACTGAGAGAAATGAACAGGTCTGGGGCTTATGCTCATTCACCCCTCGCCATTTTCCTCTCCTCAGCCACAGGGACAGTGCGGGAGGTCCTGACCCCCGTGGCTGTGGCCCATGGTGCCTCTGCTCCGGACGTCCTGCAAACCTGTGGAATGGGGAGTAACTGATGGTGCTGGCGTCCTTGCCCTGCCCTGCATGTGCAGTGAGCCCTTGTCCCTTTCTGTGCCTCCATTTCCCTTCTGGGTAAGCACCTGCCCAGGCACACACGCTGCTGTGACGTTCTCTCAGCTCTGAGTGGGGAGAGCAAAGCAATTGCTCGGCCAGATGTTTCCTACCACTGAGGAGAGTGGAGGAGGAATGAATATCCCACTGGAGTATGACTGCAGCCCAAGCGAACACTTCCTGAGCACATGCATCTTCTCCCAGCTCCGCAGCCCATGAGAATGCTCAAGATACAAATCTCAAATATTTGGAATATTAACATCTATCAGTTTCACACGTTCCTTAAAGTAGCATATTTCTTGCATGACTGATCCTGCCATATGGTAACATTAGCCTGTACCATTACCATCTGGCTCAGCTTTAATTGTATCAAAAGCATTTTGACAGGAGGTAGCATCTTTCCTTTTCCACCCCTCCTCCCGCCAAAAACTCTATGATTTCTCCTTAAATGAACCCAATTTTCAGTCCTGTGTGAGAAGGTTTTCTGCATATTCTGTCTAGGAAATAGCTCTTTGATTTCAAATGCTTTGCGTTTGGGAAGCAAAGCTAAAACCCAGGAACAAGGGAACTCCCAAACTTCTTTCTCAAAGGAATTTTTGGTGTTCATTAGGGCAAAACCAATAGAGAAGCAATGGGTCCTGGGCATTACACATTTCTTCCACTCTCTACTCAATTACATGCTCCATGAAAAAAATTGTTCCTTAATCAGCCCTGACTTGCCCTGTTACCATTGCTAGTATATGCCTTCATTCTTGCCCAACAAAAAAGAAAAAAAAGGAAATCCAAAACTCTTGCTCTGTTTCTTCTCACTTATTCATGACCACAGATATTTTTATCATGCCCCCTTCTACGTTCCTTTTCTAAAGTAAACCACATCCTACATCCCCATGTCTTCCCTTTGAAACTTCAGTGTCCTTTCAGATGGAGATATAGGATCCTGAGTGAGCCCTCCCCATACTAATACAATATTGATAATAGTAGCAAATGCAGAAATGGTAATAACACAACCCATTGTGTGCTCGTCCTTCTGTGCTGGCTCAGTGACCCAGCAGCCTGTAAAACAGCTCCTGCTGCATCAGAGCACTTTGCAGGCAGGCTCAGGGCCCTCATCCACGCTTGCTCTCTTTGTCCCGCTGCCACTAATCCTCTTCATTATTTAGCACACCGATACATAACACTCCTGCACCCACCCAGGCAGAGAATCAATTCAAATGCAGCTGAAAGAGGAGAACTTGTCCACAAACAGCAGGTCGTAATGAGATAAGGTTCTCAGGGCTTCTATCGCAGCCGACTAGCAAGAGCTGGCACTTCGTGTGCTTCAGCCGCACCGTTCAGCTTGGAAAAGCAAACTTAAAATCCAGCACTGTAACAATAACAGCAGGACGTGAATGACTGCTTGGCTGCAGATTAGAAAGACAGAGATACTCTTCAAATGTCATCAGAATAATAATAATTTTTAAAAATCACTTAAAATGCAATTTATTTTGTCTGTACAAATACAGTGTTTTGGTGTGCAGTCGGGAAGGTCACCACAGGAGGGAAGCAGTGTTTCACTTTTGTTTCTATAGTAGTCAAGGCTAATTTTTTTTTCAAAAAATGTATATTTTGACAATTAGAAAAACCTCCCTGATGTGACAAAGCAATAAGTATCTCTTATTCAGAGAATTCAAATTGATAGGAGCTGGTTGGGACGATGGGTTAAAAAAAACCTGCTTTCAGAACACCTTGCAGAATTCAGAATTTATTAAAAATGAGAAGCATGTTTAAAGGGAGAAGCAGCAATAAACCTGTCATGAAACAGCAAATGAAAGTGAACAGCTCACTTGCCAGCTGCCTTCATGTGTGCCTGTCATGACTGTACCTGCTGGCCAACAGCTAATACTTTTATATGGTCCCTCTACCCAGTTACAAAATTGGTTTGTAAGTTCTTGATTTCCAGTGCCGACAAGAAATGGAACTTGTGGTGAAATTGCTTATATACCTATAGCCTGAAGTTAGAGCAACTCTTTTCACAGAAATTTAAGTATTTGACAAACATAACTTCACAAAGTTCTGGTTTTAAAGACATGAGTGAAGAGAGAAATGTCTGATTAAACTCTGGGCAGATTAATTTATCCATTTTCAAGGTTTACAGGCTAAAAACCAAAAATATTTCCATGGTCCCTGTAAAATAACATTGGTGCTGAACTGCTCAGTGAAGAATGAGCCTTTCCTCAGCAGGCAGGCTGGAGGCAGAAGGTAGTGCCACTAGGTTATGGGCAAAGCAGAACTGCCAGCAAGGAATATTTGAGGGAATCTTGTGGGTTTCTGCAGTAGGATCCACCACCCCTGGAGGTGCCTACAATCATCTCTGATGCTGCACATTAAATGGGGATTTTTGGCCTTTCCAGTGACCCCTTTTCTACAGCAGTTGAGGATAGAAACCACAGAGCTTTGCAGAAATGCATAACAGAAAGCTGAAACATCACCATTCCTTCTGTTATTAACAGAGAAGTCATAAAAAGCCTGCAAACGTAGCCCTTAGGAGTAGGATTTGGGCTTGGCAGAGGTCAGGAGAGAAATGTAACCAGCTCTTCACAGCGATATACTTTCCAGTCGATGGAAGTTCCCTCAGAACTTGCCATCCCAGCATTTCCTGCAGCAGAGATGTGTGCCAAGGCACTGGGAGTGGGGTGTGTGTGCTTCTGGAGATCTGCTGAAGGACGTGCATTGCCAGAGGGCACAGGGAGGCACAGGCAGGACTAGGCAGACATTCACTCTGTTTGTAGTCGGCCAGCTCTGGATGTGCTGATGTCTGATAGCCGTTCCTCAGCCACAGCCACCCTTCTGTGCTGTAGATTTCTTTCCCTCGGTCATTCCAGGAAAACAAACTCTGCCCGGTTTAACATTGTTCTGATGCAGCTCTGCGGTCTCTGGGTGGTGGAGATTGATACCAGTTGCTTTGGTATGGCTTTGTAAGGGATGGATTGTATTAGCTTGGAGTCAGCCTAAAAATCGCTGGTGGGGATTTTGGAACGGGACCTGGAATTCCTCAAAAACGCATCTAAATGTGAGTGCTGTGCATCATGTGGGGGGAAGGAAACCTCCATCATGTTGCCTGTGCAAATGAGGCTACAGTCTCATTAGCTTTCAGGAAGAGAGCCATGTGGAAGTAAATCTGAAAATAGCAACTTGCTAAATTTCTTCAGACTCTCTGAGGACGAAGATGGGCTCAGCATCACATGATGGTTGGACTCCACAATTCTTTCCTGCTTCTGCTTCCTGTGGGACCTTTGGCAAATAACCTCATCTCTTGTGTCTCCCCTTCCCATCTGTTGCAGGAGGATGAAAGAGATCTGGGTAGACTTTCACTTATAAGACTTTGATACTACAGTCCTGGATAGCAATGATAAAAATCAAAATGTTGATGCCTGAGACAGAAGTTTCAGCACTGGTGCAATTTGTCAGCATCCCATACTTGTTCCCACGCAAAGATGAATCATCAGAGAACAGGGATTTATCATACTGTATCATCGTGTGATGGCAAAAACTGCCACCATTGACTGCAAGCAGTGAGATCCCAGTTGGAGAGAAAAACTGGTGAAGTATACAAAATATTTTAATATATAGGAATATATAGGAAATAATCTTGACAATGCAAATGTAGATCCACTTAGGGCTTTTCTACATTCCTTGGGCTACAAACCCCATCACTCTGGCCCTCCTGGTACAAAATGCTCCTGCAGGCCAGTGGCATCTTGTGCCAAAAGCAAACCCTTTAGCCGTTAGCACTGTAGGGTTTATGACCCACAAAGAATTGTTTCCAACCATATAGGGTAGTTGTCCCTATGTGGAATAGTCAATTCATTACACCATTTAATTTGTGAAATGGCGCTTCTGATCTTCAAAGTGTTTTACATCCCACACATTGCAGGCAGTTAACAAGTAATAAAGAGTAAGAATTAATTAATCCTAGCCATACCCCCAAGAGATATGTAGACAAACATTAATCTACCGATAGAAATAGAGCAACCGAGGTTATGTGCCTTGGCCACAGTGGGTATCTAGGGCAGAGCCAGGATTAGAGTGCGGAAACTCTGATTGCAAAGCTCAGTCCTTGCCTCTCGTGAAGTTTATTTTGAGGAGGAATATAATCTTCAAAATAAATCATTAATTTAGAAGAAGTCTTTGTTTGTCTTCTGCACTTTATTAGCGCATTGCAAGTACATCCTGATACATAGGTCAGGCAGTAAATATTGACTTTGGCCCATCCTGAGTGTTTATATACGCACAAATACATATATATCTATTATATACAGTGTGTGTGTGAGAACAACAAGGTATCTAATTAAAGAGTTCAATACCAAATATGCAGAATAACAAGCGTTGATGTGTTATTTCAAAGCTCTGCAAGCAGACTGCTGTCTCAGTGTGGACATACTTTCCCACGCCAGCTCGCAGTCCTGCAGCCACCCTGTTACGGAACAGAGTCACATTGTATTTAACCCCCGCCTCAGCCTCACCGACGGGCATTTTTGGGATCTCACTGGGCAGGATGATATCCAGAGGCAGAGGCCCTCCCAGTACGCATCCCGAGTGCCTCACTGCAGACCATGCTTTTTCCACAGAATTACCATACTCTGATGATGATAAACCCACAACAACACCTACTCTCATGAAAATTTGCAACACCCTTAACTTTCTTCTGTATTCCTACAGTTTTGAACAAATTATGTTCAATCCAAAGTAAAAAAAAAATATACCTGGCATACCTTTGATTGTACCTGTGTATGTTCAGGCAAACCCCCACGTGGCCCTCAGATACAACCTGAAAAGAAAACTAGAACAACTGAGCTCTATGTTTTTCCTTTATCTGGTTTAAACTTTGGCACAGACAAGGAATTTTTGCTTTTCTTATATTTAGTGTGCGTGTGTTCAGTCTCTAATAATCTGTTCTTTCCTTAGGTTTTCTTACCAGTCCTGACCTTCCTGCTTGGACCCATAGAGCAGACCAGCTCTACGTCTTTTTGCTCTCTGATCATAAAATGCTTGGTGTTTTGGACTCAGCTTATCTCATACATTTGGGATTTTAATTATCGATGCAAGTGCCTTCCCAAAGGCTGGCTGGTCTTTTGGTACACAGATTATGTAGGAAAATTAATGGTAGAAAAATGGATTTGTCCATCCGTTCCTTTCACTGTGGTGACTATGAGCTCTACAAACAGCTATGCTATTTTAATTCTAAAAAATACATTTGCAATGTCATCTTTAAGGAGGTAAAATATGCTCAGCTTGAGTTTTGTTTTCTGCTATTTTGTGTATCAGAACATTAAGCTGCCGTGTATAGCAGAGTGTGTGGGGAACCCAGAGCAGTCTGTTACCACGCTTTATTTTTTGCACCGTCTGCTTCCATTTTTCAACGTTCTGACTTATTGCTGGTTGTTTCAAAGAGCTACAGCGCATCTGATAGCGTATGAACCATAACTCCCGAACCCACGGCGAGATTGCTACTGCAATAAGATAACCCCTCTGGGCATTAAGCGCACGAAAGTCAAACTTTTCTTCTCAGAGGATTGAAGACTGGTGCAGATTGACCAAGAAGCCCTGATTTTGCTTAGTTTTTATTTTAACGGGCAGGCTGTTAACAGAGGTGGTTGGCTGATTAGTCAGACACAGGCTTACCTCCGAGTGTGCATGTACTTTCTTTTCATGTGCAGAAAGCACGGGAAAGCCCCAGACTGCACAGTAAGGAAAAATAAATACATCTTGTCGCTGAAGGCCCAGCCGGCCCAGCCAGGCGGGCCCTGCTCGCCGGACCCGCACCCCCGAGCCTGACACCCGCCGGGGCCGCAGCCGGGGGGCGGTTGGCCCCGCACCCCTCAGACGGAGCCCGCGGCCCTCGACCTCCCCGCTCCGCGCTGCGCCGGGCCCGCGGCCTCGGCCCAACCCCTGCGGAGGGGCCGATCGCGGCGCCCCAGGCCCGCCCGCCAACTTCCACCGGGGCTTCGCCCTGCCCCGCGGGGCCGCTGCCCGCCGTCCCCGCCGCCGCCCGGGGGGTGGGGGGGCGAGGGGCGGCCAAGGGCTCGGCGGCGCCAGGCCGCGGCCAGGCCCATCCCGGCCTGCGGGCCGCCGCGGCGCGAGGCCAGGAGAGGCGGCGGGGCCGACCCCACCCGGCGGCGGGCCGGGGCCGGGGCCGCGGCCGGGGCCGGGGCGAGCCCGGGGCCGGGGCGGGCCCCGGCGGGCCGGAGGCGGGGCCGGTCGGCGGGAGGAGGCCGCGCCTCGGGGGCGGTGTTGCAGACCGAGGAGGCGGCTCCGGAGCCATCGCGCCTGCCCGGCCGGCGGCGGAGCTCGGCTACAGGGGGAGGGGGGTGGGGGGGCGGCTCGGCGGCGGGTCTGCGGGCCGGGCGGGCCCCATGGGCGGGTGTGTGGGCTCCCACCACGACTCCTCGGGCAGCCTCAACGAGAACTCGGACGGCACCGGAGGTGAGTGCCGGGCCCCGAGGCTGGGCGGGCGGGGGCCGCTCCCGGCGCCGCGGGGGGACCCCGGGGCGGACGCTGCGGGCCGGGGCCTGCGGCGGGGACGGGCCCGGGGCCGGCGGCGGGCGGGGGAGCCGCGCTGCCCTCGCCGGCCTTGGGGCGCTACGCCCGGCATCGCCCTCCCCCACCCCTCCCTGCGCCCGGGCCGCAACTTTCCCGGGGCGGCGGGGGTGTGCGGGGGGTGTGCTGGGCACCCGCGGCCGGCCTGCACCCCCCGGGAGCTCGCCGGGGTGCCCGGGCGGGCAGAGCCCCCCGCCCCGCCGACGCGGCCCCTGCGGGTGGGGGGCTCCGAGGCGCGGCCCCTCCGCCCGCCCTGCGCGGCCCGGGGACAGGAGGCTGATGAAAGAGACGGGCTGGGGAGAGGGCCTGCCTGGGGCTCCCAAACTTTGTTTTCCATGGGCTCGGCTCCTTGTGGTGTGCGGGGAATAATTCTTCAGATAACTTAGATCCTGGCACTGCTGCGGGTTTGGGTTGGTTTTTTTTTTTCTTCTTTTGATTCTCTCCCAAGAAAGATGGATGCTTTCCTCCAGCCTAAATCACCCGTACTAAATAATCAATTTCTAGCGACTTCAGATGCTGGAGCAGCATGTTCTCACTTGTGTGCAAGAGCACACCTAGTTAGTGTAGCTTATGTGGAAACATTGCTGCAGTATAAGCATTTTTCTTTACTTAAATATCTGAATGGTTGCTTTTTCAGTGTTCTTAGGTTTGTGGATACCTGATGTTCTCCAGCTGAGCTGCATATGCTTTCTAGTCATTTAAAGTCAGCCTACCAAGTGGACACTTGACTTACAGGTAGTCCTCACGCATGCAGGGTCCACAGATTTCAGGTTGAAAATGCTGACCTAGGTCTACATTTTCCCCTGTGCCTTATGGAATGCCTTATGGAATGTTATTTATCAGTCTGGTTTTGTTTCAGATGCCCCAGCTGATGGGTATTCTGTCATATCAGTGACTTTGGTGTCACTCCATAATGTAAAAAAATGTAGCACAATTGTATCTGAAGCAGCCACCTGCTGATTAACGCCAGATACATAGCTCATAGAAATACCAGAAAGTCCAGCTGCTAAGAACTGTGTAGGATTTAATCACATCATTGTTATTAAAAGGAATTTTATAGCTTTGTCTAGTATGAGTCTTCCTTACTCCTCCCCTCTATTAAAAAAAAAAAAAAAAAGGAAGAAGCAAGTTACCTAAAAAATACATCTGTACTAAGCAGACTTGCCAACCAGTAAAAAATGCAAGAGTGTCGGTGCAGAAAGGACCAGAGCATACTAAAAGCCAAAGAAAAAAAATGGCAGGAATCATCACATACCCAAAAAATCTTGACTGAAAAATAGCATTAAAAGCTGCGTTGACATTTGTTCAGAAACCTGCTTCAGTAGCTAGGTGATATGAGGTGAGATCATGTCACAGAAATAGCCTCAGTTTAATTTCCTCACTCTTATCTTGCCTGTGATGTCAAATGAATGAGATGATAGGAGGGAAAAAATTATCAGAGTTTGGCTGATACTGTAAAATAGTCTTATTACACACCCAGTAGCAGCACGTGAGGTGGGCAGTCTCCATCCAACTTGTCTACAGAGTGCTGTCCTGGATGGACTTACTGGGAGCACGTTTCTGCTTGGTGTTTACATGCCATGACATACTGCTGCTTTGGGGTTAAATAACCTATTGTGCTTGGTGCATTAGAACAGCAGCTGGATTTTTCAAGATGTAAGGGATGTGAAATGCATGTCAGCTGGCTCATGTTGATTCATGCTCTAAGGATAATGTTCCTTAAGGTTGTCTCGCTGAAGTGAGAAGTGATGAAATTTCAGTTGAATTATGGGCTTCTTAGGACTGTCTTAAACAGCTACAGTGTGCAGAAGCCTGTTTTGTAATGTTACGTATCTGTTCCTGCCTCTCAACAAGAAAAAAAGGGGGTGTTGGTTAAGCTGAAAGAACCTCAGAATATCTTTTATAAACCTGACTCCTGAGATGTCAAAGCCCAGCCTGCACTAATTCTTAGCTTTACAAATTCTGCAAATGTGCCCACGCCAAGTATGAAATCTGACTTGCTCTCTCGAGGGAGCTTATGTCTTGAGGCATCAGCAAGTGAACCAGATGAAGCACAAGCGAACACGATTTGGAGACTAGACCTGTGCAGAAAGGCGACTTATTCCTGTTTCCCATATAAGGCTTATTTCCTCCAGCTCCTGGGCTGTGACCTAGTCTTGTGTATTCGCTTTCAGATGGCTGTCAATGAGCAGGGCCGGATCCTTTTATAAATCTCAAGAAGGCTATTTTGAAACAGAAACATCTCAGTTCCAACCAGAGCATTGCCGGCGATGGACTTACTTGGGGAAGGCTTTGTCTCTTCCCCAGAATGGAGAAGTTTCTTGGAGAATTACAAATGGTCATGAGATTGATTAGACAGCAATAGCAGCCCTTGATGCTGCATAGAAGTGGGAGCCAGACCTCAAGTCTAATTCATGCAGGTCTCAATCTGTTATGGTGCTGTATGGAGCTGGCAAAATCTTGCTCGATTGTATCACTGGAGTTGAGATGAGGATTTGTCACATCCCTGTATTCTCCTCGGTCCTTTTGTCAGTCACTGGCACTTCCTGTTACTTCTCTTCTGCTCGACAAAGCTGACAGCGTGCCCTGACTGTCTGCGCTTCCTTTGTCTTTTACTACTGGTATTTCTCAAGGTTGAGATGCTTGCAAGTATCCGGAGAGCTGCTTAATATACTCAGGTGTGTCTCTGTGTGTAAGTTTGCGTTAATGAAAAATACCAGCTCTCCTACGCGTGTGTACCATTTTATTGCGTGTTTCCATTCACATTGACCAAAGCAGGAGGAGTCTGTTCCTTAACTAAACAGATGCTGCTATGCCCATCCTGCTGGAAATAAAACGGTCTTTGCGGATTGGTACCAGCTGTTGCGTTATCACTGCTCTTTTTAACAAGTTTTAATTTCAACAGAATATTGTTTGTTGTATTTGGGGAAAAGTTCCTGTCTCAGTGCTTGCTGTGTTGTAGTCCAGCAGAGCTGTATTGTGGGTGGGTGTCCTGGATGACAAGATGGAGTTACTGATGACTTGTTAAAGGAGATACAAAGAAGAATAAATGATGATTGTTAAGTGATTTATAGACACAGGATTTTTTTTTTTACCCTCCCCCCTTTAGCTCAGCTGTCTCCCATCAGCTATTCCAAGCTTTCAGGAGCCAAGCACCCCATCTCTTCATGCTGTGCCTTGTCAAAGGTGACTGAGTTTCTGCAGGATGGTGAGACTGGGGTGAGAAATAGCTGTTCTCTGGGCACTTACAAGTTACGTGACTTCTTCAGTTGTGTATTCAGAAGAGCCTTGGGTTTGGAGTTAACTGCTGGAAGACTGCACTGTGCCTGCCCGTAAGGTTTAATAGCTTATCGGGTATGTTTGGTCTAGCACGAACAGGAGAACTTGCATTGCCAACTTGACATCCCCACAGGCAAGTCCTTTCTGGAGGGCTGCTCTTTAGATTTCTTTTCTTTCTTTGGAGGGGAGCAGGGGGAAGGAAAAGGAGAAACATGAACCCATTGATTTTCTTCTGGCAAACTCTTACTCTTGTTAGAAGTTGCATATTACTTTGTCTTACTTGGTAAAGTTCAGTGAGACAGTTATTTGTGTGGAATAACGAAAGGACAGGAAATACAGTGTCTAGAAGTACGGGCATGACAAGTCATTACAGATTAAGGCTTTTGGCTGCAGCTGTCTGATTGCTGCTGCGCTCTCCTTGACATGATGTTCGCCTGCCTGCTGGAGTTCTTATCGCCCTTCTTTGTTATAAAAGACACTGATTCTGTTTGAAATTTGTCTTCTTTACTGCTGCCCCTATCACCCAGCAGTGATAATAGGGACAAGTGGAAATAGGGCTGCATGTTTGACTGACGTGCTAGAGCAGGAGAATATTAAAACCAGAAATTCCTCCTGCAGTATTTGATGCAGTGCTAGAGCTTCGTTAACTTCTAGAAAGCCAAATATTGTGCTCAACCTCTGCTTTTGATAACCGGACAACAGTTTCTTAAATATTTTCTTCCGAGTGGTGTGTAGTGCTGCATATCACATGTCTAATTTGAAGTTACAATAACTGCTTTCATGGTGCTTCTATGGAAGACTGACCAAGGGAATTTGCATATTAAGTAGTCAGATTTGTTGCTCACAATTGGACTAATACAGTAGGGCTATGCATGGCTTGCATGGGGGGGTTAAACAAGCATCTCATGACTGAGCAGTTAATAGCATTTGGTGCCTACCCCTCGTATCAGAGCATACAAAGAATCTCCCACTTCCAGATTGCGTTTTGCAGCGTGTTTTAGCTGTTGGTTGCAAGCTGTGATGGTGTGTGCCTGCACACAGCACTCTTCTGGGGTTTCATTGCCATCTAAAGGAGGTAGCTCTAGGCTTTAGTTCCTGCTGTTTTGTAGTGCAACCTTGAAATACGGTGCTGGATATGTTTTTGCAAAAGTAATGTTAAATCAGAGCTGGCATTAGCTGTTAGGTCTTACTGTGGGGGTTTTTTTCTGAAAAAAAGGGAATACTAAAAGCTTAGCATGGCTCTTAAAACTTGCTCTAAATCTCTCATGATTTCCACAAAAGTGTGTGTGTTTTTTATCAGGGCTTTGAATAAAAGTAGCCTTTAGTGACTTGGTTTCTTGAGGGCCGGGCACCCACAGCCTCCTTGAGATTATTAGGATCTGGGCATCTTGTGCTGAGAGTGCCTGATAATTCAGTACCAAGTGTTTTTCTACTGGAATATCACTTTGATGGTATGACACTTTTAATTTGTAAACTGATAGACTTTGTTTTGTTTTTCAGATGATAACAAGTAACTCTTAGAAAACGAAATAAGGTGTTATTTTTACTGTTAATAAGGGCTGACGAACGCAGCTGTGCGGTTTCCTTTTTGGCATTGTTCCTCCATGCAATTGTTTGTTTGGTTTCTAGATGAAGTGATTTGTTTTAATTTCTCTATTTGGGATATCAGTGTTGAAAGCAACAATGTCCTCCTTTGCTGAATATTAAATATAATAAATTGAATGTTCATTGTGCTTTGGGCATTTTTGATGAATGGAAAATATTATTAGTTGCCTGTTTGAATAAACTCTAAAAAGCAGCGATCCACTCATTGCAGTAGGTAATATGATAGCTATTATTTTTCATGTGGATGTTGAATAATATAATTAATGAGTCATAAATTGTAATACAGTTGAAGCCAGAAATAAAGATTTGCCTTACAGTTAAGTCTTGCCAATTCCTGCAAGTTGTCTTGCAGGTACAAAGAAGGATCAAGTTGGCCACAGCTGGTCTGCTTACCCAGCTCCTGAAAAACAGAAAGAAAATAAGTATCTGAAAAACTTCAGACCAGGTGACTATGTTTGAGAAATGAATACAACTGCTCCTTTGCTGGTTTATAAGCATAAAAGGACTGTGATACTTAGAGGATTTAATGTAAAAAAAGCTTTCACCCTGTCTTGTAGACAAATGCTGTGTATAAGTCAGCTACATTTTTAGGCAGTTGTTTCCAATTTGCTACCTCTGCTTCACTGCCTTAAAATTCAGACCCCTTTGATGCAAATACGTCAGAGGTTTTTTTTTTTTTTTTTCTCTTAGTCCTTAGTTTTTCTCTTTCCAGAGCTGGTGGCATCCCTGTCTTGGGAAGGCAAGAGCATTTCTGTGGGGGAGTTCTGCCACCCAGCAGCCAGGATGAAGCAGGGAAGTCTGTGTGTGGCATCTCCTGCGTGCATAGTGCCTAAGCGGCAGCTTAAAAGCAGAAGCCATTAGTTCACCTTCATCTTTCCTACATGCAGGTGCTTCAGGTGAAGTTTGTGGAGGCTTTTGTATGTTTCATTTTAATTCCAGCTGGAAGCTCTGAAGGACTTTTTTTTTTTCTTTTTCGAAAGTGACATTATGAAATTGAGCCTTTTTAAATCTTCCTAACTCTAGTTTTAAAAGCTGCTCCATTTAGACAGCTGTAGTCATCATAATTGTAGTAAGCAGGCAGATGAGGTAGTCCTCGGGGATGTCTTGCCAGATTCAGATGCTAAGTTTCAGCATGTGGAAAGGTGCTGACCTTAGATGGATGCCAGGGCGATGCGAGCGCCACGTTTGTACGGTGGGCTTTCAGAGGCATCTGCTTGCTTTGTTTACTGAAAACCTATGGGCTCTGTTTGCTCACAGTGATCCTAAGCCTTTGGCATTTGTATTGCGACTTGGCAGGGCTGGTGAATCCATATGTCGGGAGCGAGCACGCAGGGCACGTTGGATCCACGCGCTGGGGAAGCGCCTGTGCCACGGCTGCTGGTCCTGCTGGTGGGAGGCTGGTGGCTGGCAGCGCTTGGCATGGGAGCGTGACAAGAGCAACGAGGCTCGATTACCCAAAATCAGAAGGGAGAGGCTATGAAGTGACCTATTCTGTGAAACGGGTGGAGTACAAGGAAGAATAAAAAAAGCTGAAGTCAGTAACCTGATTTCTGGCTGTTGAATGGAACACTTGCACTCTGAGGCTTTCAGTTACAGCTTAATCTGCTGCCTATATGTTGTCTGGCTGAAATCTAAGATTTGAAGAAAGAGAAATGTTCCAGTACTTGGGAAGCAAAGTACAGGTTTTGTTTTTCTTTAAGGAGAAAAAAAAAAAGCTTTTCCCTCACATTGTGATTGTGTTTCCAGTGTGAAAAATGCAGAATCTAATTCAGTGTTTCATACTGAGTTATCAATATCAGCAGAAGAGCGACACATCCAAAAGCAGTATGAGTGCTCATTGCACTGCTTGTACAGTTGATGGAAAACACCTACAGCATAGTGTGTAACTTGATATTTTATTTTCTTGACCTGTGTGCAGTAAAATATGCAGGATGTCTAATGTGGTTTATGTAGGTTTCAGCAGGAACCTGTATTTTGCGTTTGGGCCTTCTGCTGACCCTGGGCCGATCTCACAGCTGTCAGCCAGTCTCTTGGCACGCTCGGATTAGGTTTGTGCAAATGCGAGATGGACAAAAGATGGGGCAGTGCAAACTGTGCAAAGGGTTTTTGTTCCGTTTCCCACCTTCGAAGTAAATTAAAAACTATGTCTTAAATCCTGATGGGGCTGAAGTTTCTTAGGCTACCTTACATATTTAAAATTACATAAGTAGTTTGTCATTCTGAGACTTCATGGTGCTGAGAGATGCAGGGGCACTGCAGGTTCTGCAGGTAATAAGCGCATGAGCAATTAATACATGCTATCAGTTTGCAGGAGCTGTTCTACATCCAGCTGACCTCTTAGGGCATAATGTAAAGCATTTGAAAATTGTACTTTATAAAGTAGAAACACTGGTGGGGATGGGGGTCCTTGCTGCTGTGCTTGCATATCAGATCACTGTAACAGCTCCTCCCTTCATCCTTTTCTCAATGTCCTTTTCTCTTCCCATCTCCCCCCTCCTTAGTGAACATGATTTAAAAGGAAAAATTCAAAGCCCGGCTTGAAAGCCATTTGTGGGAGGAGATGGGCACAGTTCTGAAGGAATGATTCTTCACTTCTGTAGAAATTCAGATGTGCTGAAGGATTTTTATATATATATATATATATATATATATATATGTATATATATAAAAAGACATCCTTGTGCTGAAGATTAGGTAGAAGGGAGGGCATTTGGGGAATTTCTGATCTATCGTGTGGTTTTCCCATGTTCACAATCATAAAAGAAAAGGCACTTTACAAATGGTAGTGAAGACTGCTTCAATAGTTTTCAGCGAGAACAGGTCCTGCCCAGGGGAAAAAGAGTAGAGACTAAAATGTGAAAATTTATCATACAATGCTGTAGATTTCATGTTATCTTTGAACATGTTTAATAGGGAAAGTTTACCTTTAAAACATATGTATATATATTTTCAGCCTACTGTTATTGACACTTTTCTATAAACAACTAAAATATTTTTCATAAAATTATAAACATTTTATAGTTCATAACAAGTTACAGTTTATAATAATTTATAATAAATGTAGCAACTATAAATAATTCTCTTAGTTCAGACAACATATTATGTAGGAAGGCATTTTTCACCTTTTCCCAGTTTGAGAACACTCTCAGGGCCTGAAATGGCATCGGGAGCAGAATACAGTAGCTTGGGGTTGGAAGTTTGTTACCTTTGTATTTTTAAAGTTCAGTCATGGAGCTCAATTTCTGCTCTCATGCTGTGATCAAGGGCACCCTGGATTCATGAAAAGGATCTCTCATGGCATTTACTTTGTTGCTTTACTTTTCCGCCACAGAACTATCATCTCCTGTGATTTCTTGTCTGTATGGGTAAATACAGTCTTTTTGTAAAACAGTACCTTTAAAATAGCAGATAGTACCTGCAGCTGGCAAATGCCATTTTCTACTGCCAATTTTTTTTTGGCAGCATGCTGCTACTTGAGCGCCTGAGTCTGCTGTAAAGCATCAGCAATCTGAGGATAATGGCTGACTGGTGAAAAGGTAAATGGTTTAAGTAAAAATTGCTAATTCACATGCTTCATATGTACTGCACAAAGTACTTCTTGGCAAGTGTATAGGGAAATGTTGCATATGTCATGTATGCTGGACTTCTTAATGCCCTCAGAGTGTTTTCAGATGCATTTGCTACAACTCTGGTGCAAGTAAAAGCTGCATACATCAAAATAATGTTTATAATGCAGGATGCTTAGCTTTCATTTGGGCTCTCACCCGACGAACACTTCTAAATCCCTCTTGTGTGAGTCACTGCATTGCATATACGTACCCCATGGTACGTACATGGGGGACAGGAAGGACCTGTTGTATGTGTGGGTCTGTGCTGGAAGTGGGGAGGGGACTCTCAAGGTCTCTGAACATGGAAGCACATTTTTAGATGCTTTTTTGGTGGAGAACCGTATTGCAGGTAAAAGTCCTGGTTCTACTAGTAGCAAGCTCTGGTTGCTCCAAGCTTGTTAACACAGGGACTGAAGTGAGGGTGAGAAGACACGGGCAGTAAGCAGTTTGGAAGTGTTAATGGCAAGCAAAGCGTAGCATACGTGTTAAATAGTTTGGAAACCATAAACGTTATCTTAAGGTTGGACTAACAATTTTGCTAACTCTTGCTGGATGTATTTGCAAGGAGGCTATATTTGGTGGCAGCAGTAGTTAAACATACGTTTGGATGAAGCTTAGCACTCCAGTCCTTCACACCTCTTAAGTAGCAGCATCCTTCGCTGTTCCCGGATTTGGTCTGGTTGCCTGTTCAGGACGTGATGTGAATGCCCTGCTTGCTGAGGGCGAGCGAATCTCTTCCTTTGCCTGTGCGTTACGTACATCCAGTGCATGTAATGAGCAAACCTGCTGAATGGGTGGTAAATCACAGGTCCCAACTGAGGGTTAGCACTTTGATGGGTGAAGAAGGGGAAAGCTGTCAAATATCTATTTAAACTTTTTTTTTTTAAGAGTTGGAACTCACTTGTGAATTGCATGTTGATGACTTGGCTCAGTAAAATATATAACAGACTGATTTTTTTTTTTGTAAATTTTTTTTGCTATGTTCCTACAGAAGTACATTAAAAGAACATGGGTTGCTATAAATACAGGCAATTATCAAATAAAAATATGTTCTGTAAAGTGCTTATCAATATCGGATATTCTAAGACAGGTTTAAATGCTCATTTGAGATAAGTTCTCTTACTCATTTGTGTGTTGGTGTTTCACATCTGTAGATCTCCATTGTATCTTTTATCCAAATCTAAAACTAGTTCTGGTGCCAAAACAGCTTGAATTGCAACAGAAAACCACATGAGTATTGAAATCACATTGCTCGATTAAAGTCACATGCTTTAAATCAGTCATGTATTGTATAGCCTCACACTGATGTTACTTAGTGCTGTGTCCCATCACTGCCTTAACACAACTGAAACAAGCGCATTTGTTGTGTATATCCAGGACGCTCCAGCTGCTGTACTGATATTACAGCACAAAAATAGCTCCAAAAATACTACAGGCTCATTTTTTTGGCTTTAACTGAAACTCCTTCAGAATGGAACAAGAGGGAATACACAATTTTTGCCTCTCCTCTGGGAGAATAAAGGAGCAGCAGCGTTGTCAGAACAAGCGAGCGTGGGTATTGTGGTTTGCTATTGCAAGGCGATACTGGAATGAGAGTCCTTTAGGTGTAAATAATGTTCTAGTTCTTGAACTCTGGCTCATGATAGAGACTTTCTAAACCCGTGTGCTTTCTCTCAAAATGACAAAAAACGACCCAACGTACAGAGATTATTTCCCTGTAAACCTCTAAAAACAATTTAACTGTATTCGGGGTATCTTTTTTTATTCCAAATGGCATAAACTCTTAGAAAACATGCCAGCTTCTCAACTGTGACAGAGCTGCCTGGCCCACCAATGCCTTGGAGGGATCATGACATAAATAATCTCACGTGTCCAGGTGCAGGTTTCCAAAAGCTTTTCTACCTTTTGTTTCTTATGGAGAGAGACAGTACCAAAATATGCTTTTTAGAGTTAAAGGAAAACTCCAGCGTTTCCTGACCCTAAGTGTATCTCATGGCTTCTGTCCTGCTGGTCTCTTCTTAAAGTCCCGTTTCTTTGGGGGAGATGCACCTACAGCTAGAATCATGCTATTCCTGAGTGCAAGTTGTAGTCTGGGTCTCTGTTGGGCTAGCTCATGAATACTGAATAAATTGAACCAAAGGAACAATACTGGCCCCGAAGAGTTTACAGCCTGATAGCTGGCCCTTACAGGTTTGGTGGAAGCAACTTCTGCACTTTCTGAACTGTCCTTATCTATTTTTTCTTGTCAGGTAAGCTTGACGAGAAGGGAGTTCAGGACTCATAACCTTACCATCTTGGTAATTTTCTTCCTTGCCTATTTAGCAGTAATTAATGCTCTGAGGTACCCATGTTTGATAAGGTACCATCTCACTTCTGCACTGATTGCCTTTGTAGTCTTTCACCCACCAGAGTCCAGTAAGGTGTTAGTAGAGGTGAAAGACTTGTGTGTGCTTTGTCTCCTTGGGAAATTTCATGCTCTTTCTAGCAGAATGACTGCTCTGTTGTGCACCTAATTCTCCTAAATAGTATTCTTCTAGTGATTAGGTTTAGGTTGGGGAGGAGGAGGAATCATGACTTGTGATTAAATTACCTATCTAGCTTTTTAGACAGCTTGAAAAGTGAAATACTCCATGGGTTTTTGAAGCAGCGGGGAATCTGGGTTCCTTGTTTAACATAGCCGGTGTCATTTAGTGCTGCCAGTGGAGATTTCTAAATGATTTTGCCACCAGTCAGTTAAGTGAAGACTGCTTACCAAACTAACTGGGAGTAGAAATTTGGGAATGCATTAGTTGGTGAATGCCAAATGAAACACCCGCTTTGTACCCATCCCATTGATGGGGTGTAGCTAACTGCTTCACCATGGAGTAGCGATTACACATGCAGAATGGGTGGACTCTCTAACAATCCCCATTCCCAGCCATCATCCATCCCAGGACGTGATCAGTCACGATCAGTTCCCAGGGAGCAACTTTATGTCAAGAATTTATAAGTAAATATATTTAAAGCAGTGCTTACCACTGCTTCCTCAAAATACTGCATTGGAAAATAAGCAAGCATTTATTTTGCATTCTCTATAACTGTTCACTTATGGAATTCACTTTTTTTCTTGCTTTATCCGTCCCAAAGGCAGCACGTGTTTTATCTTAAGAATGCAAGTGCAATTTTTTTACTCCAATTATGTTGTTTCTGATGACTATATTCAGGGAAAATGGTGTGCCGCAGGATTATGGAAGAAACGACGTTAATGTTTTATCTTATTGTGGTGGGAAGCTTATTACCAAGAGTTAATAATTTGCATTGAGCTCCACATTAGTTAGGAAAATATTATAGATACTTGGGGGTGGGGGAGGAAGCATTTCAGTTCCTGCCAGTGTCCTGCTTTGTTAACATCTCTTGGCAGGCTACATCCAGAGAGATGCTGAGAGCACTGCTATCTGATAATCAAGCCTGTTAAAAAAATCTATTTTATTAAATAGTGACAATGCAGGTTAAAACAAGGTTGTGCAAAGTCCAAAATGACAGTGAGTTGCCGGCAAAGGCTTCTGTATTTTCTAGTTCAGTGCTGTGTCAAACAGAATATTCTGTCTTAGAAATTCTACCAACTGATCTAATCTTGTCTTAAAACTCTTTCCAGGTTTGCCTACTCAAGTATGCTGTCGCTATCTGATTGCTCTGCCTGCCAAATTTCCAAGCTGAATTCATCTTCCATTGATGAAGTGCACTTCTAGCTGCTCAGTGCAGTCACCCTTCCTTCTTTCACATGTCTCATTTCATTATTATAAATTAATATGAGGATGTTTTCCAGCTGAAGGAACTCTTGCCATGCAATTCAGATATAGGTACCTGCACCATTTCTTTTCCTGTTCCTATTTTGAAACTTTCCAATTTTCACTTGTTTATGTTGAAGGTTAATAAATCAGGAACCCTTTTTCTCACAAAACAAATATTTTTCTACCAAACTATTTCAGTGCAGATTATTATGTGTTAAAGTCAATTTTGATGTTCAATAATGAGCCCCTATGAATGAGTTCTTTTCAGCTGGAGGAGCTGGGGTGAATGCTACTCAGACATGAACATTTTCTGGTGCATTTTTCTCTTGCTCATCTTTAGATTTTACACAGGTCAAGAACCTTTAGATTACATGGCTTTTTCTTCCCCCCCCCCCCCCCCCCCCACTTGTTCTGTGGCTAACATTACAGCCTGCTCTTTCTGTGGAAATGTGAGTCTGATTAACTGAGTACCAAGTACTTTACTGACCAGTCTTTAAATGTTTCTAGGACTAGCTTTTTCAAGCAGTGTGATTGCTGAAAACATATGTATT
The DNA here is from genome assembly GCF_031877795.1 of Strix aluco. Classification (NCBI taxonomy): domain Eukaryota; kingdom Metazoa; phylum Chordata; class Aves; order Strigiformes; family Strigidae; genus Strix; species Strix aluco. The sequence goes on along the minus strand of NC_133943.1, from coordinate 11,976,124 downwards.
GCAATGACTTTCTTGAAGTGACAGTTTGGATCAGCTCCTGATGTTGCAGGTGTAGGTATCTAACAAACTGGAAGACACAAGCTCTTCTGTGATAGCCAAGAGGAAAATGCTGTGCTTCAGGGAGGGGAAATTACGGCCCTGTCATAAAAATAGGGGTTGGTTTAGAATAGTAGAGATCAAACTTCCAGGTTTAGTGTGAAGAGAACATGCAAAGAGGATTATTCTTCCTACTTGATTTTTCCAACTGTCTCTAAGTAGTTGGTATTCATCTTGGACATACCCCAGCAAAGATTACTCTTCCCACAGCAAAGGAGTCTCTTGTTTCTTATTGCCTGTCTGATTATTATTTTTAATAGCTTCTGTTGCTAGTAGTGTCTAAATATTGCTGTAATAGGGAGGGTCCTGAACACTGGCCATAGTTTTATGAACCAAAGCTACAGCTTGAAAAGTAAGCAGGAGAGAAAGTACTGTTAGGAGCAGTCACTGCCTGGGGCCTGGCCTGAGCTGAACTGAGCTGCTCCGTCTGCTGAAGTCCCAGCCGTATGCTTTCCATTCCTAGATTTGATACAGGCTTTTAAAAGCAAGGAAGCCTAAATACTTTCCTTGTGTATTTATTCTATTCGCTGGTGGATCAAATGGATTTCTTTTGCATTTGCAATTTGATTGCTACTGTGATGGAGTCCAAGATGCAGCCCCAGTTCTGCTGGGTCTGGGGTTTGAGGCGCCCTTGATCAGAGCTGCAGAAGCAGCACTTCATGGGCATGGTTTGCTCATTAGAGCACAGTAATTAGTACAGCAAGCTGGGTGAATCCGGAATGTACTTGCATCCAGCCATTTTTGTGAATTCTTTTAACTAGTATAGCCAGCAGTCAGCATTTTTGTTTTTTTTCTCAATGCTTTCAAAAACCATGGGAGATCTGGGCTCTTGTTTTTCTGAAATAAGAATCTCTTTTTGCTAAGGTATTCTCACTCATTACCAATCAAAGTATTCATCCTTAAATTTGAAGCTAGGCTTATTTTCCCTTCAAGTAAGGGGGCAAGGGGTGAGAAGAGGGTCTGTCTGATACTGTAGAGTTCTGCCTTAACTCAGAACCAAAGACTTTTCCTGCAGAAACTTAACTCTCAAGTCCAGAATCAGCATACGCGTATTTTAATCTGCTACTACAGCACTCATGTCTTAAATTATGTGAAAAAGTAGGAAAACTGCACCTGTCCTGACAAACAATACTACTTTTGCTTATGAGTAGATGATGACACTGGAGAAATAAGCTCCTCCAAGCATTATGGTGAGTACCTTTTTAGAAAAGACGAGCGTAGCCCATGGTCAAGACCTACTTCAGCTATTGCTGGATATGTAACAGCCGATACTGTTGTCAGCATAATCATTGCACTGCCAGTCTTTGGCTTGCTCTGAGTTGTTGAGAATTAAATGCATTTTCAATCAAATTATGTCCTGCAGTGATCCCTTCATTCGAAAGGAAGAGAAGTTACTTAAGGGATGTGATATTGTGTCTGTTGGAAACGCTGCCCTTTGGTACAGAACAAGCATCACTCAGTCCATTAATAGAGCTAAAGACTTACGTGCTCAGGGACTTTTGAAAGAGATCAAATGCATTTTCTAAAGGTGGAAATACTCTGGCTACTTCAATCTGTCTTCATTTGAGCAATTGAAATGAAGAGGGCAGTTTCCCGTGCCTACTCCAAGGTTCTTCCATCTCACAGAGAGTAGCAGGCTCCTGCAGAAGGTTCACAGCAGAAGCTGACGTCCATGCTCAGCATTGCTTGGAGAAGGCTGCCTTGTTTATGCTCCCAATTCAGGCGCCTTCAGTTAAATGCTTAAAGTTGGATTGCATCAATAATCCTTGACCACAGGCTATAATAGGTCTGTTTTTTTTTCTCCGAGTACATCCCCAGGGAGTTAAAATGGCCTTGAAAGGATGTACTTTTAAGTCTACTTTGTTCAAGTGCTCCCATTTAACAGTAGAGTTTTATTTTTGCCTGGATGTATGAGACTTACAGATAGATATATATATACACACAAGTTGCATCAAAGGCTTGCGTATTTTTCATTTTAGGTTGTGAAGATGGATGATAGCTTTCTAACTGTCTAAGCAATGAACTAGTGTCCTTATGTATTATTACTTGTCTCTAATTCTGGCATAAATACGGCTTTCTAACTCTCAAGTACGCCTTTTGTTAAGGAGTTCCTTATGGCTAAGAGGTAAAATAGCCAGACATAGGTGTTTTTTCTAAAGGCAGCTTGGTCTTCTAAGGTTGCCTGGGCATTATTAGTAAAGAATACATAAAATATTGTAGATACACTTTGTGCAATTTTAAAGAAATCCTGCTTGCAGATTAAAGTTAATAAAACTTAAGCATTACCTATTAAGGATTTTTTTAAAGGCTTTTTAGTATCCAGCCTGTCCTGTAAACTTTATCAGTATTAATCTGAACAACACTGAGAAATAACTAAACTTGTAGAATATGCCCAGCTTGTCCTTTGCTAAAAAAAACAACCAAATGAAAAAAAACCACCAAACCCTTGAATGCAGAGTTCGTGTTCACAGTGTTCTTAGGTGCTGTGACTCTTGCCATCTTGCATTATGCACAAAGAGTGCACAAGAGGAAATTCTGTGCATTTGCCATCAAAAGAAGGATTATTCAAAGGTAATCGTGCTAAATAATGATGTAATTGTTATCAGTAAACTATTGTTACTTATTAAATTATGTAACAAAATAGTATAGAAAGTCCTTAGTCTCATTACAGAAGGAACAGTGTGTATTTTTTTTTTTTAATTCTTGGGTATGAGTTTTTTTTCCCTTCCTTTGTAAGTACTGGAAAATAAACGGGAGCTTTGTTCAACCTGTGGTGAACCCTCGGATTCTGTGTGAAGCTCATTCTCTCCCTAAAATCTTTCACCTTGGAGATGGCTGTTGAAAACAAGTTTTAACTATAAAAATTCAACTCATGGCATGTTTTAATCTTTCTTCCAAGATCTGCATAATTAAATGACCATGGAAGCCAGAGGCAAGAGGATGGATGTCACCCTGTCAGTGAAGGGTAGAAGTCTTCAGAAGAGATGTGGCACCTTATGGCATGGGAGAGGAGCTGTATGGGGTGGGACATATGGGTGGGTGGTGCAGAAATTACCCAACATTGCTTTTACTCAGAAGAAGATAATCTTTATCCCGTTTCCGTGCTCCCAGGTGATCCTATTATGGAGCTTCTCTCCCTCTCTCTCTCTGAACTGCTCTCCCTTCAGGGTTTAGCTCTTGTTTTGTAATCCCTAGCATCTTCAGCTGGAGAACAGAGCTGTCAGTCAATTGCTGTAACCTGCTCCTGGGTCCCCCCAGCTCCTGTCAGTAACCGCTTTCATTTTATTACTTAATGCAGTTGCTTAAGCAGATTCCAGTGTCTGCTTTAGATTCTGTGGCTCTTTTACACATTGTTTTAAGGCTAATTCCTATCCTTCACATGGCGTGAAAATGAGATGTAGGGTTGGACCCACCAGTTTTTGACAGGAGTTAATTTCAAGCAGATAGTTCCAAATTTATCTTCAGTTGTTTTTTACTGTGTGTTCTAACCTCTGGTGGGTGTGTGGGGAGCAGTAGACTTCTCAGCATCCCAAGACAACTGCTGATTGCTCCATATCACTCTTGTTTGAGAAGTCCAGGTGTTGCACCTTTGAACCACTGATGCTACTTGTCCTTTACACCCATTTGTAGACCTTCAAGCTGCTGAGCCTTCTCCAGTCTTGGATGTTGGAGTTTCTTGGAGAATGGTTGTCCAGATAGGAGTTGAGTTTCAAAATTACTTATTTAAAAATCTAACTTTCATCATCAATTTTCCTTATCTGTTTCTTTTTTTTCCCCACTTGTTTAGATGACATGCTGTTGAACTCAAGGCTGGAGTTTGCTTAGGCTGTGAGCATATGTACTTCCATGAATAAATTTTCAAGCTTATTAACTGGATTGTGGATCCAGAAAGTATTGACTAGAGAAGTAAATTAATGATTTTGGTTTTCACTGGGGCGTTAAGCCACCAGTCTGTCAGACTTCTGCCCTGCAGAAGTTCAGTGTACACAGTCAAATGTATGAATATAAAAATGGACCTAGTTCTTTAAGTACCTTGCTGTTTGGGAGCACCTGGAGACTCAGTGATGTGATCATTTAGCTTCTGTGGTCATACTGATTTGTATGTGACTAATTGGTTTTTACTGATGAGAAACAAGGGACAGTAGGGGAGGAGGATGAGTCCTGCTGGTTAAAATATTGTAGCATGTAGAAACCTCTGTGGATGAAGAACCTTGTGTGCTAAGGGCAGCTGAAATATAGAGGGGTTTTTGTTAGGTTGGAATTCCTGTTTGTTTTTAATCAACCTGCCACAAAAATGAAGCCTCACCCTTGCAAGGCCTTGGGGGTTTTTTTATCCTATGGCTGTAAACTTGCCAGGAAGGACAAATGTTCCCAGAAGATGGGCTTGGTGGTAGATGAAAAACCAGGTCCATGTTCTGGGGTAATCTTGAGTGATGCTGTGGTGTCAGGAGTGACCTTAAAGGATAAAGCATCAACAAGTGGGGGACTCAATTTTCTGCTCCTAAATCACTGGTGTGCTGGTGCTGTGTAGGGCAGGACTGACTTGACAGCTCTTAAAGAAGACGTTACCACCTTCTGTTAAGAGGTGGTTGAGAGATTACTTTGCAGAAAGAAGCTTGACATCTGAGGAGCATCGAGAATGTATTATCTCACTGTTACACATCTGTCCACAGCTGCAGGTGCTTAACATGGCTGTGTGCCCACAGGTCTGCCTTGTTCAGCTTGCACAGGCAGGCACACTTCTCAGAAATTACCAGAGCGTAGTCCCTGGGAAAATGAGTAGTAGGTTTTAGTTAGACATTAAGATAAAACACTTCGTAAATGGGAACCAAATTGAAAGCATCTAAAAATTGATACAGAAGTAATTTGTAGTAAGTGTGAAATGGTAATTTTATCATTAAAAACTACCTTGTAAAATAGAGCTTAGTAAAGCAGCAAGTATCATTCTAAGAAATACAATCTCTTAGATTAAATCTTTAAACGTTTGCTTATGCATCTTTCACCTGTTCCTTAAACTGAGCAGTTGCCCTTCAGTTTTCCAAATGGCACCTGTGGAATGTAATATGGAACTGTAAAATTAAATCATTAAGGTAATGTATGTTTGGTATGTGTGTCAGGTAAGATTCCTATTTTCAGCTTATACTGAGCTCTTAATTAACTGATGAGCTTAAGTAGCTGAGATACAGTAATAGTGCATTTAGTTAATTGGCTAATGTGAAATTTTATCCCTGCCAATAACTGTGGCACTGGAATAAATTCAAGACAGGGTGTTAGATCCTGTAACTAAGCTAATTTAATCATTGGTCATTGTAAAAACAGTTACCAAGTTGGAGGATTTTTTGCTCGCTCCCTTCTGGAATTTGTGACTGCTGTGCATGGCAGAAGTGACGTGGCAATGCTGTGTTCACCTAAGTATTCATTAGGAGCATTAAATCGGCCATCTGTCTTGTGCAGTATACTTTATATTACATAGACCGTGTTAAATTTCAGATTTTGGTGGAAGGGTTTAATGCAATATACCCCGACACAAAATAACACTGTGGTGAGATAGGATTTGAAGATTGCACTGACTTCTGCAGCTCCTCCTAAGAAATTTTACTTTAGGGGAGCCTTATGCATTTCTAGGATCTCTGCTGGTTTTTAAATTTCCTAGCACTGAGCCATAGTGGTGACCTAAAAAAATTTAAATTATGTTGAAAGTAGTTCTGAATCTCTGTGGTACTGGCAGAGCTTGTTTCTGTCGGGGCACTGGAGCACCCCAGCTCTTCCCTTGCTGTCCTTCCTTCTGACCCAGTGAATGGGCTAAGAGCTGCAGAAGTCTGGGGTTACTTCTTGTAATAAAGTAAATCCACTGGTGGCATTGTCCAGAAAGTCTTCAGAAGTTGCAGCTTCATGTGTACACACACTGCATGTGGGCTTGGCGAGAAGGGTGTGCCAGCTGGCTTTCAGAACAGTTACACCTAATCAGGGTGGAGCCAGCTGCATTGTTTAAAGAAAATTATCAGTTTAATATTTTTTATTTCTGGCAGGATGAAGAATAAGGCTGCCTTTGATTTCTCTTTTTTTTTTTTTAATGAAAATTGTGCTAGTGGAAGTACTTGTGGTGCGTTAAACGCAGACCAGATGTACAGCAGATGTCCCTGTCTGTCACTTACCAAACTTGGCAAATTTGTGATGACCTTGTGTGGTCGGTCTGTGGCTGCGTGACAGAGGCTGGCACTAGCCGTGCCGCTCCCATGGCTTAGGCCAACATAAAAGCAAAGCTTTGGTTTAAATGCCACTGAGTCAGACCCTGATTTGTGCCTTGCTCAAAATGTGCCAACCTCGGCTGTTAGTTTGCAGAGAAGCACTTGTAGCACTTCAGTTATAAGTTGGTTTTATTTTTGACAGAAGGGATGTCAGCCTCCAGTAAGTGTCTTTAAATAGCAGTTCATATAGGTGCTTGTTATTCAGTGGACAGAGGGAGAACATTAGCAAGGAGGAAGGGGGCTTCTGAGCCAGGACAATGTTCATTTGCAGCTGGGAACACTAGATCTTTCCTTGTCTTAAATCCATGCTAGCAGATGAGACTGGTCCGTGCTGCTGGTCTGGCACAGCAGGCATGTGCCTGCATCAGCAATATACTGGCATGGAGTTGACAGGTCAGTTTTATCTGATGTGTCTAAAGTTTCCCTGTTAACTGAATCAAGGGGAAGATACAAAAGGGTTTTAAAGTACTTTAAAAGTGAAGTTGCTGAGTGGCATTCTTTCTCCTGATAAGAGACACAAAGCACTGGGGTGTTTTTTTTAGGTAAGCTCTGTGCAGCTTTCCACTGCATTCCCACAACTGTTTCCAGCTCGTACCGTGCTGTGTACCACGCTTATTTTATTTTTCATGTGAGAGGTTGCATTGATGCTGTTGATGTGAGAGGATGTGATTGAGTTTTAACTTAAGGTATGCTTTGCAGAAGTTGAAAGAAGCATGTACTTTATGCAGCCTGTCTCAAATAGAATATTTTTCATGTTGCTGACAGCTTCCTTAATGGTTCTTGTCATAGGTTTCCAAAAAGATAGTCTAGTTGTGTACTGTAGATGGTACAGATTAAAGGTCTTGGTGCTTGCACGCCATGATTTGGGAATGGGTAAATCTTCATCCTTTCTGCATCCAGCTGAAAACATGCATCTACCAGAAATAGGAGCAGTTTAAATTCTAGTGTAAACAGTGTTGACAGGTAATTGCATTGATAACGTCTGTCCCTTGAAGCTGTTCCACCAAAGCGCTACTAGAACTTCACTGCGAGGCTGGAGCTAATGCTGAGCAGCCAGTATAGCTACTGCTGTTCTTCCTACTGGCTGCGGAAGCAGAATTTGTGGCTCCAAGATTCCTCTGATGGTGTGCGAGAGACACAGATGGGCATCAGCTGGCCTTTACCCTGCCTGGCAGTGTTCCTGCTTCATCTGTAGTCACCCCTTGACTGAGGCACTAAGGATTTGAGGTGGTGACTAGACAAAGGTGTCTGCTCCCTTAGACATCTATCTATCGGGAAAAGGGGTGTTGCATCATGAGCGTAACTGAGATGATCGAGAAATATTCTGCTAGTGATTCCAGCAGGAAGCTGGGTGGGCAGGCTGGGCTCAGGAGTAACCACAAAGCTTTTGTAAACTAATAATAAAGCCACAGAATTAACACTGGGAAATAGTGCTGAGCTTTTGTTGGGAGACCAATGCAAAAAATTTCCTTTGAAAAATATTGTTTGAAATGTTGAGGCAAATAACAGTAGAGAACTTCACAGTGGCTTTGTTTGCATTATTGCTCTATCTGACACCACTTATCCAGAGTGTTTGTAACCGTGAGGGTTTGCCATCCTGCTCTTGCAGCTCTGGGAGGAGAGGAATTGTCCTTGTAAAACCTGTATGAACAGACAGGAGGCTGAAGTTCACCTCTTGCCAACTGGCTCTGAGCTGTGAATTGCACCTCACATTAGACAAAATATACTGATATGGTTTAAATTTCTGTGAAAGGCGACCTATGTTATCACAGTTTGTCCCAACGCAAAGCACGTATCAAGGCTGTCGGTAATCTGAATAGATCCTCTGTGTGTTGGGATGAGGTGGGATGTTTGGATCTGGTATACCATCAGGGAGCAGATCTCAAAAGTTTGAAGCTTTTATTTTTTGCTGCAATACTGCTGGCTTCTTTGAAATGTGAGGGATGATGAGTGATGAACTGCCTGCAAATACCAAGCTCTCTTGATTTCTTCTGCAGTTCCTGTCGAAAATTATGGGAGAGATGGAAAATACAGTGAAATAGCTGGTAATCAGAATCAATTTTTGCCCAGCACATTCATGCACCCTCATCCTCTCATGTGTTTTATATCTCATGCTGTGAAGCCTTTGGATTGACGCAGTGAAGATTTAGTGCTTTGTGTATGCAGAGAGGCAGGGAAGCTTTGTGCATGTATGACTTGTCCAAAGCTGCCTGCAATTAATCAGTGTAACTTGCATTTCATTCACTATAGTTTCTTCTGTGCAATTAACTCCTTTTGGAGGAAGATGTTGGGTAAGAGTTGAGGAGACCCCTGGAGAAATGGGGAAGGCGCATTCCTTGCTCCTGCTTTGAGCAATGTTTTGCGACATCACTAACAGCAGCACAGGTGAGCAGCATCTTGGGGGCACAGTGCTGTTTGCCTGGTTGGCTTTGAGTGTAGGGGAGGCACAAGTGATTGATGACACCCCCTTTCCCCAGAAGGCCACATACATCATTTAGCACCAGCAAATGTCGGGCCTGGCAGGTGGCTCACGCAGGAGTGCGAGCCTGGCTTTGAGTGGTGGTGCTCAGCCTGCTGTCCCCTGCTAGTTCTTCCCCTTCTCCATCTGATTTCTTTTCTTTTTTTCTTCCTCCCTTCACCCCCTTTCAGGTAGGAGAAAGGGGAAATAGCCCCTGGAGCTGGTTGGTGGATTTACTCCTTGTGCACAGATTGATCTTTCCTAGGTTTGCTGCTCTGAAAGACTCCACAAGTTTGCTTCCTGCCTGGCTCAAAATTAACTGGTCTGCTTACTTTTATAACATGGGTTTGAGTCTGTAGCCTGGTGTTTTGTTACACATCTGTTTAAAGACATAACTTGAATTTCTATCAGGAAATGTAGTTTGTCTTATAGTGCTCGTTTCACCCTCCCCAGTGTCTCTTCATGAAAAAGCCTATAACTTAACTTAGTTTCAAGCATTGTCTTTGTATCTATCTATCCGTCTACACACAGGACTTGGAAAACTCATGTCTGTCTCAGTCCCACAGGGTCCCCAGAAACGTTACGCTGCTCTGAATACTCTCAGAACTGTACTAATAGGTATTTCCTTTCATTTTCATATGAAATCTTGGGGCTACTTCATCTCCTTGTTAGAAAAACTTTAATTGTTCACTGAAATATTTCATTTGTAAGGCTAAAAGTCTTTTACTACTGGCTGGGGACACTTCCTTTCCAAAATACTGTTCTTGCCTTGCAAGAATGTAACCTTAAGAAATAAAAGTGCTGAAAACTAGCAATAAACAGATAAGATTATGCCATTTTCCTGTTGTTGTGTAAGCCTGTGCTATTTAATGTAATTTAATTGTGTAAGCCTATGCTACTTAATATAATTCAAATTGTCTAATTCTTAGAGGCAATAAATCTCCTGCCCCCTGTCCAGTTTCACTGTTTTCCTGCACCTCTCCTTTGTACTGACTCTTCCTCCAAACATTATTATAATTCGACTACTGAAAGGATTACACTAGAGAATGGTGCAAAGAAAACTATGAGGATTAACTGTATTTAGATATTGATACCAAATTACGAGATACCTTATGAGGAAATTGGTGCAAAATAGATTTAAAATGAGACTCATTTGATAAAGTACAGTACTGCTCGCCAGTTGTGGGGAGGGAAATTGTTGGGACTATTACTAAAAGAAATTTTATGGGCAATAAACTGTTACTTTGCATTTCATTTGTCTTGGAAAAATCTTTTATTAGCAACTGATCCTCAACAGGGAAGCAATTTTGTAAAGAAGATCTTTTTGATGATTAGTTCAATCTGTATAGTATTTAGTTAGCTTCTCCTGAGTGTCTTCAAAAAGTTACCCATTGCTATTTCTCAAATTGTGTGTCCCTGGGAGGATATAGCTTCCCCTGTTGAAGTTGTGCATGTCTACAGTTGAAGCAGACCGAACAGTACCTGCGTGCCATGTTCTCCTGGCTGGCCTCGGCCTCTGCAAGTCTTAGTCTGTGTTGTTTCCTTGACGGGTTATCATTTCTGTCCTCCTCCCATGGAGCTTGGCAGTCATCAAATCCCATCTTTTTGAATGAGATCCATTTCTGAACATCTGTCTCATCTTTCCCATTCAGATAGACTGTTCTGGTGATTTTCTGTCCTTCCTTCAGCACTTCTGTTGGGCGCTTCTGCTCCTTTCCTCACAGTTCATTGAAAATCTTCTTCATCTTTCAGCACTTTAACAGTTGTCTTCATCTTTTAGATATTTTCCTAAACAAAACAAAGAAAAAAAGAAAATATTATCAGGTCTTGCCAGATTCTCCTGATACTGCCATTTCAACACTTTGATGACACTGATAGTGTCATTTCAACGCTTTGATGTTATCTTTTAACGCTTGCCTGTATCTGCTTATAACTTGTGCTCCACAGGTTGAGGGTCCCTCCATGCCAGCCCTCCCCAGTGCTTGTTTCTTGTTGTGTGTCGGTCTTCATAATGTCTGCAGAGATGTGGAAGCATGGAAAAGGCCCTGTTCTTGCAGCATCGACACACAGCTGCTGGTGGATGCATGGAGATCAACAGCTTTGGGCCTCCAGTCCTAAGATGGAGCATGTCCAGTCTAAATGTCCCCTTCTGGGTTCTGTGTGCATGGAGTCTTTTCCGACACACGCATCGGCCAAATTGAGACAGTTTCTCCTGCCTCTTACAAGAGCAGCTAAAGACTAATGCTATAAGCAATATATGCTTCCGTTTCAAAGGAAGAGGAACAAATTCACTGTGGGGTGCTTGCATGAACTTGACAGGCCAAATTTTATTCCTAGCATTATTTTAAGAAATAGGTGAAAGATACTTGAACAAACGGGGTGGGAGGGAAAAGTTCATGTAAGGCTGACTGACAGAAAAGGAGACATTTCCCCAAATGCTTAAGTTTTAGCTCAGTTGCTGGAGTTAACTCTGGGCTGTAACACGGGACCAAATCCTGTGGACTCTCTTACAGGGTTGCCTGCATGGTCAGTAGCTGGGAAGGAGGAAAATCTGATTCACAGTTGAAGCAGAGGTCCACCTGTCCTTCAGAGGCTATAAGCTGCCTGCTGTCTCATTCAGCTCTTGGTTTTGCATGATTTGATTTGACAGTAAGCCCTTTGGGGCAGAAATATTATCCAATTTGATTATCGAGTGCTACAGTTCATGGATGTATAAATTAGCAATTGTGAATGCTTTAGCTTGATGTTGGCTTTTAGTACGAGACTCTTCCGTTACCAGCTGCTCCTACTCATCTGGTCCGCTTTGGAGGAGAGAGCAAGACTGTGATCCACAGTGATAGCGACATAACAAACACAACAGCTGTTAAAAAAAGTTCTACATAGACATTTTTTGACATTCTGTTAAGAAACTGATTTAAATATCTGGATTTATCTGCATAAACTCACTCAAAAGAGGTGTAGATAACCTTTCTGATTCCATTGCTTTGGGAAGCTGTGGGAAAGGGAAACAAACCTTCATAATTCAGGTTATAAAATAGTCTGCAAGGACTGGAGAAATACATCTTTCCTTCTGAAAAATAAGACTTTGTAGTTTGCCAGGAGCTAAGGTTAGTGGGGGGGGGGGGGGGGGGCGGGGGGCAGGTGGAGATGTTAGTTACCTTGAGGATCCCAGGGTGCTCCTCTACCTGTGAAGGGAAAACATTACACACTGCTAAATGCTACTAACGGGACAGAAACAACCAACTGCTTGTCTGTCACTATTTTTAGGTCACTTTGAGTTATTAAACAGTCTAATAAGGGATGCTTCACTAGGGAAGGGGTCTTGAGTAGTGCTTGGATTTCACATGTTTGGGGACACCTGTGTGGCAGACATGCCAGATGGGTGGATGCTGAGCTCAGATGAGACTTGTCTCTCTCCTTGCCTGCTTCTCCAGTGCACTCCGTTCTTGTTCCCTCTCCTGTTCCGGCCTTGTGCTGTATTCTAGAGTGCCTAACTAGATAGATTTGGATTTCTTCTCTTCCGCGTGTTGACCCCTAGGAAGTTCATTATGCAGCTAGTAATTATCAGGACTTCTTACTTTTTTAGCTATTGCTTCTGATGCTGTTAACCTGAATGGACTTTAGCAAGTCCTAGAAATGATGTTTGGAGTTTGTGTTCTGTGTACCACGCAAATAGGAGGTGTAATTTGGACTGGAAGGGAGAGAAACAGCACAGGTGGCATCTTTAAGGCAACTCTCTGGCTAGAACAGGTCCAGTATCCAGGAGGGTAAAGACCCATCTGTAATCTCTTCACAGTAACCCCTCTGACCAGCCTAGGAAAAGCCTTTGTAAGGCCACATAATGGCCCGTATAGTTGCTTCTCCCTGAGAAAGGCTGCTCTTAGGCAAGGTCCCAGAGGTTGTCAGCAACTTCTTACCCCTCTTTGGGATGCACAGCACCACCTGAATACCTGTGATCTATTGGAGCAAAACCAGCCTAAATTATTTTGAAGTGTCACTAATGTGCTGATCTTTTCCTTCCTGAAAAGTAGACTGTTAATGGGCTTCAGATTTCATTGTGACTAAATCTCTTGCCAAAAATATCAACCACTGCCATCTATTGAGATGGGCAACTTTCAATATTGCTTCAGAGAGAACATGCCTTTTTGGCATTTATAAAACTATTCATATTTTCAAGCAGGATATTAATAATTTCTTATGTTGAAGTGATGCAAGATGAAAAATTAATGTGCGTGTTACTTTTTTTCCAGATCTTGCAAGTTGGTTGTGCCTCTGATGTGCATGGTCTTAATTGAAGTCAACATTTTCTTTTGAGGTCTAGTTTACTTCCAAAGTGAGGAATAGAAAACTGACACTGTAAATACCTGACAAAATGTTTCAGACTGCTGATGTTTGTTTCATTGTCTATTCTGACTAATCTTTATCAGCCTTATTACAGAAAAGGGAAAAATCTTTTGATGTGGTCCAAAACTTTGACTGTAGAAATTCATGTAGCAATGTTTTTCTCTAGTATCTAAAACATGAGGTGGAAAGTGGGAGATTGGGGCCTTTCCACACATTAAGTTTTTTAAACGTCTTAAGTTTCTTGTGTCCCTTCTGCTCCATCTATCTACACAGCTAGAGAGAGATGAATACTTCTTCGTGGGGGCATAAAGCTTTTAAGGGATTCTTGAAGCACTTCTAATAAATGGTAAACACGCTAAAGACCTTTTTAAATACTGGCTTGTGAAGCCAAGTTGTGTTTAAAGGCTTAGTGCTGGGATGGATGGCTTGTTAGAGTGCATTTGGCTTTAGAGGTATTTGTAGAGTCACTTTCTTCCACCATCCTTCCTTCCAACTTGAAAAAAAGAATTTATCGCTGGGTTTATCATCACTGCTGTCTGTGTAGAAAGGATTCTATCTCCAGGGAGAAGTTATTTAAGACTGTTAGGATCTCCGTCTCTTTAGTCTCTCCCCTGCTATTCTTGCCTAGTGAAGAGCAATATATTTGGATGCTGTCTTGGGCGAAGGGGGAAGTGAGGGAGAGAAATGGCAGTTTCTGTGACGGTGCTGGATAGCAGGCAGGCAGGGCTGTGTGCAGGAAACGCCACTATGCTCGGGGACTGCGGGGAAGTGCCTTTAACCCACTTTCATAATTAATATTTGGGGAGGAGGAGAGGGCCCTGTGGGATAAACTAGCATTCATTGAATGTACAGGCAAACAGATGTTAGCCGAAGTAGAAGGGAAGAAAAGATGCCCACTGACCCGAATTTCTTACAATGTCCTGTTCAGTCAGTCTGTCTGAAATTTTCATGCTCTGACTGCTGAGACTTAATAAGGAAGCAATTCCTTGTTTAAGTGCTTTACCATGTTTTTACAGTTTCATAATATACTGCTTAATGCATGCAGTCCATCTTGTCTGGGCTGCCTCCTTCACCATTGTTCTAGGCTGGACCATCATCTGCTCCCAGTTTGCGTGTGCTCAGCTGAGACTTGGACTAGTAAAGGCTGTGCTTTGCCAGGAAACTTGGTGTTTTGTAAACACTTGGGTTTGCTGTTCTGAAATCTGTTAAATGGTCAGCACTTCTTTGAAAAGCAAATGGAAGCGATCTCATGGAAGCAGTCCATGGAAACAAAAAGCAATAAACGTTTGTGGTCACTTGAAAGGATTCAGAAGTTTATTATCATTAGTTTCTGCATGGGATACAGAATAACAGCTGGAGTCATTGCATGTGTGCCATGCAATTGTCGTTTGCTACTTTTTTATGATCTGACTTTGTTGCCATGCAAATATATCCTCTACTATGGTATTTTTAATCTGAAGAAGGCTCATGCCTTCACATAGTTGGCAGTGTCACCTTACCATCAGGAGTTCTTTCAAATATCCTATTTTCAATGACTTAAGTCTCAGCTTCTTAAATGTGAATGTCATTCTGAGTTATGAATTGAAGTAGGTAGTTCTTTGGTCATATAAAGTCAGATTGTATAAGGGCATGAGGTGTAACCTTGTGTATGTGTTTTGGTCTCCTTAAAACCTGTGTAAAGTTGAAATGTCTGCTGCCACACCAGGCAGTGATGGTCAACCCTGAGACCCAACGTTTGGTGTTGAGTGCTGTTTTCAAAACAGCTGAGTGCATCTGTGGCAGAGAAAAATTCAAGGAAGAAGAGGGAATATTTGAATTAAATACTGTTTCTTGCAAAATGTTACAGCTTACCTGAAATAAGTATTTCTGATATATGGACATTTATTCTTAGTCATGTCCCTCATCCCCACACATGCTCTTTGCCATAAATATGGTTTGTAGTTAACTGTAGGGATACAGTGTAAGTCTAGACTAAGAACTATGAAGAATATTTAGACATTACACTATTTCTCCTTTGTAAACTGAATGCTATACTAAGATTGAGGAGCAATACAAGGTTTTTTGTCAGCTATTGTCAACTTTCTGTCAGAAAAATAAGAGGGTCTGGAGAAAGGAAATGTTTCTTATTATCTCTAAGGATGTACATGGGATACAGAATACTAAATGTTTGTCCTGGTTCTCTGCCATCCTTGCAGACTAGCCAGGAGCACCTGATAAGCAGCAGCTTTGCTCCGCAGGCTTTGATATCACAGCAGCTGTGGTGTCTCATTCTTGTAAGAGATTTCAGCCTTGGTAACATGGGTGTGGGGTGACAGACTGCCTCTCTTCATGCTTCCCTGGACTGACGGCAGCTGAGGTTTCTCCGCTCACTTGGGGCGGCACGGGCTCTTCATGGAGAGTGTAGGAGAGCATGGCTCTCCAGCATCATGTGTGATGGGATCCCTAATTGACTTCAGTCCTGTGTAGCTTACCTGTTTTGCAAAAGCCTTCAGTATTCATCACCCAGTTTCTATGACCTGTCCCATGGAGGGGCGGCTTATTTTCAGCTGCAAACACACTTAAATTTAGTTTAACTTTTGAAGGACACTTCATTTCCTCTGGAGACGTTTAAAGTATGTATTCAGGGTTTTGCGGTACTGAGCTGTGGTGAGAACTGTTTTTGTGGTTTGTCGCTGCTCTCATCCTCTCAGGGTCCCATTGCAGTGGCTGCCAGGAGGGGGCTGAAGGAAATGGGGTGTTAACTCTCGTAGGGAGAAGTTTGTTCCTTTCTTTTTGCTTTTCCTTCCACTGGAAGTTGAAATAACCCCCTCACACAAATGGAAGAGAAGGGGTTAGCACGGTTTTAGCAATGCTATAATTTAAAGTGAGCAGGTAGTTTTAATCCACAACATTATACCTGTGTGATTATCTTAACTGGCTATTACACAAAAATAGCTGTAGTTAAAATGAAACAAATGCTTTTGTGTTTATTGTGAATGAGGTAACCCCTTTTTAAAGCTTGATGGATTCCTGGATTATTCTTTAGGGATTTCTGTCTCTGACAGTTCTAGCCTTTGTGCATCTTATTTCCCTTTCTACACATACTTACTCTGAATTAAAACTGTTTAAAAGGAGATGATGCAAAAAAAATAAATCTTTAGCCTCGTAAAACTCTTGTATTAACAGAGTATCATGTTTGTTGAGCAGAGAGTGTTGCTAGCAGTGTAGAGTGGATAACTAGATGCAGTGTGGTCTCGCTGCACCCTGGTGGTGGGGTAACAGGCGTCTTGCTGTACCACTGCTACAGCCTTTGGAAGATGTCTGTGTTGGGTGTGAGTCTCCCAGCCAGGCGCCCAGGGCACAGGCAGAGGGATGCAGTGTTATGGGGGAGCTTGGGGAGCAGTTGTGCAGTGCTCAGGAGTGCAGGTAAAATCAGCAAGCAGGAAGCAGCCCCTCAATTTTGGTAAGAGGTAAAACTTGGAGCCCAGGGGAAGGGAGGTGCTGCCTTGGAGGAGATGGAAAAAAAGTATCAGGATTGCCCCAAAGTAAACTTCAGCTCAGTAGATCCTAAACAGAATAACCAAAGGGCACTTCAGTAATTTTGTGCTGTTACGTTTTTTTAATTTCCTTTCCTCTTTCTCTTCTACAGTTGCTCTTGGTCGTAATCAGCCCTTGAAAAAAGAGAAACCGAAATGGAAAAGTGATTACCCCATGACTGACGGACAGTTGCGCAGTAAGAGGGATGAGTTTTGGGACACAGCACCAGCTTTCGAAGGTCGCAAGGAGATTTGGGATGCCCTCAAGGCTGCTGCTCATGCTTTCGAGAGCAATGATCATGAACTGGCACAAGCAATCATTGATGGTGCAAACATAACACTACCACATGGTAGGTTCATCTACGATGGATGTGGCCTGTGAGAAGTGTTAACAGTAGGTTAAGGCGAATGAGTTTTTAACCTGAAAATCAATTTAGACATGTATGCAATAGTTTAAAACACCTGTATTTCAGTATGCACATCTTTCTCTTTGGTGTTTCAAAGCAAAATCATGTTAGTATGTAGAGGGACCAAGAAAAGCTACCTTTCTGTAGTTACCTAAATTTGAATGTATAATCTGGTACATGGTATAATGCACAGTTTTAAGTCTCTGATCTTTCTAGGCAACACTTGTGACTTTCTGTAATCTCTTGAAACACCTGGATGCTCGAAGGCACAATTTTCTTAAGGTTTTTTCCAGCCTCTCTTTTTAAGGGAGTAGATTTTTTTTTCCTCTCCCAATCATACGAGTTTCTTTAGCGCTTGAATTGTTGGCTTTTTTAAATTTTCTTTTCTGAAGAGTATGAAAAACTTTGCCAAAAACTTAGTGCTGGCAATCTGCTGTAAGATCTTGTATGAGATAAACGTAAGCACTTATTTCAGGTGCTTTCCCCTTCACTCTGTTGTTCTGAATTCTGGTTTTTTGGTGTTTTTTTTTTTTTTTCCCAAGCTCTGTTCTCCCTCACTCCACACTTCTGGAATTAATCACTTCCCTTTATTCCTAATAGAAATACAGATCAAGTTGTCTGTTTAAAAAAAAGAAAGGTAATTGAATGGATTTGTAGCTTCAGTAACCTGAAACAATCAGGATTAAATTAAAAACAAACAAAAAAAACCTCACCAAAAAAACCCCAACAAAAATCCCAACCCCCCCACAAAAAAAAAAATCACCCACCAACCCATAACAAAAAGCACAAAACTGAAGCAGGCATGTGTTTTGGTTAGGCTCTGCTTAGTGTCCTCTGTTCCAGAAGGGGCATGAAGAGGCTTGCACCAAATAAAAGACACTATATATGTGCTGACTAGGGTCTCCTGGGAGGAGAAAAATTGATGATTTGGAAGATCACATACATTGCTTTCCAGGGTAACTAGTCTTCATGAGATTGACTATCATACTGCCTTTTTTTTCTTTTATTTTATTGGTGTTTAGGACCTAAGGTTCCTTAAGAAGTCACAGTTGATGATGTATCTAGTTTGGAAGGGGTGGATTTGGGGATCTGTCTGTCTTTTCCCACACAAAAGTGTGAAACATTACTAGTAATTCTGGCTTAATGTGTTGTTTTCCCCACTGCTGTTGAGCAGTCGGTCTCTGAAATGTTGCTTCGAGGTGGAAACTTCCAGTGCTGCAACACAACCTGGCTTTTCCATAATTCATGGGCAGGCTATTGTGGTCCTCCAGATTGTTGTTTGTTTTCAAGGAGGTTTGTGTTTTGCTGGTTTGACTGATAATGAGGGAGTTTTTGTCAAGGATGGTTATGCATATGGAAATAGTTTCTGTAGTAGCTGTAGTTTTAAAGAGGAATTTGTCAATTATTTCCAGAACCTGCCAATGCCAAGGAGTTCTCAGGTCTCCTCTTTGACGCACCTGTTGAAGGTCTGTATACATTCTAGGCCCAATCTATTGGAGAGAGAAAAATATTTTCCCTACTATAAGCTAATGTGGTTTTCAAAAGAGAGAGGAAGGAGTCAAGTTGTCTAGCTTGGAACTCATATGAGAAGACCTCTTTTCGGCCTGTGTTTGTCTTACCATGTTTCCTTCCTTGCACTAGTTCATAAAACTGGTCAGAATCTGAAAATCCTAAATTACCTACCGGGCTTCTTGATTTTATGTATCAATACAGTATTTTAAATAGCATATTGTATTTATTCTGTGTCCAGAAAACAACAGAATAGTCTCCTTCTGAATTGATAGAGTTGCTGGTTTTTTGTCCTTCCAAAACATCTACATTGCTGAAAATGTCCCAGAAGAAACTGGGCATTTAGGCAGCTTGTGAGCTGGAGGGAATTGTATAGGTGAGAGGGGTCTGGTAAAACTGATAACTGAAGTTACTGGTCATTTTAAGTCACCGTTCAGATAAATGGAAATAATGTCTCAGAGATTGAGTATTTGCAGACCTAAGGTGGTCCCTGCATTGTTTTGCCTAGTTGTGAAAAGTAGCAGTGGTCAAAAAAACTCAGTGTTATATATGGTATAAGCTTAACAAATATAGATTACCTTCCACTGTGGCCTCTTACTACTTACATGAGTTGCTCTCCAGATCAGACTTTAGCTTAGCCTAAAGATTTGTCTCTTAGTGTGTCAATGTTCACTCTTTGCAGTGAGAGTCCGAGTCTGCTTGTGACCATACACAGTGACTGATAGAAACATAATTATTTTAGAAAATGAAAATTTGAATCATGAGCATGCTTTTGCAGTGAGAGGGATATTATTTGTATAATATGATTATGGAAATTGACAAGGCCCCGGTAATGAGCTATTTTGATGGCATCAGATTATGTATGCAGTTTAAATGTTGCACAAGTGTACACATGAACAGCAGTTCCAGGGGAAATGTTAAATATATGGCATCAAGTCATGCAAAGAAGCTGTTTGACATGTTAGGTCTCTGCTTCCTCTCGTTAGAGTGGCATAACAACTTGTAAATGCGGAGGAGGATTTTATTCAAATGGGAAAGTTTAAACAATTTAAGCCTGCCTGGAAGTTTTAAGTCTGTCTTCAGGTTCTGAGATGGAGTCGCTTGTGTGTCCATGTTCCTTGTTTATAAGAAGAGAGGATGTGTGATGTATAGTTTCAACACTCCCAAATTTTGAAAATAGTGTTTCTTAGTTTCTTGAATAACTGCTTATTAAGCTTAGACTTCATAAGTGTGTTTCAGGCTTTAAGTCCCAGTGGTTTTTGGTTGCAAGCAAAAATCTGAAACTGGGCAAATAACTCTCATTTCTTCTCTTTGGGCAGCCTGAGGAATGTAGGATGGATGCTGTGCCCTGGAAATTAGCCGTTTAATGTCATTGAATGTAATACTTAAGGGGGAAGAAGTATGTGAACTCTTAAATTTGGCTTTTCAGCAGACAATTTGCTTGGGGGCCTGCCTACTACTGGCAGACTGTAGTCTGCTTTCTAAGGCCCACATGCAGAATATTCAGAATATTTCAGAAATAAGTGAGGAATCAAACTTGAATTAGAGGCTCTGTTGCCCAAGCCAGGCCTGGCTTGAGGCTGGATTCCAAATACAGAGAATATTTTGAATATTTATCCAGGTTCTTGAGTTTAGTAGTGATTTTTGTACCCACAGAATTGTGTTACTTGCTTTTTATTTAACTTTCTGCTGGTGACACTCGTATAATCTGCTTGCACGGTTCTCGGTGCAGTGTGACCTTTGCACTACGGAGAAAGCTACTTCTTTTAGAAATCCAAGTATTTCTTAGTCATCAAGCATTATTAGTGCCATGTATGAATAGATTATGAATAAAAGCCTTCCATTTATGGGCTCAGTAACGCTTGTTCTCAGCAAACTGAGCTTTTCTCCAGGCAGGTAGAACAAACAAACTGTCCTTGTTCTGAGTGACATAAAAAACCTCCATGCTCTTGTTTACGAAAAAACTTGTTTTGTGCAAAATTTAAAAAGAAGGGAAAATAGCTTTTAAGAAATCCAGCTGCTGCATATGTATCAACTGTCTAGTCCTGTGCTTACCTGACTTACACCACTGTCTAGATTTGCCTTTGTAACTGCTGAGCAGTGCCATGCCCTGCACGGCTTGGTCTGACCTCCCACCCTGCCCTGGGCTCTGCACAGGAACCTGGAGCATGGCAGGGGACCTGTGTCACCTCTAAAGTTCATCTTTTGTACCATTTTTTTTTTCTCTGTAGCTGTTTATCTGGCCAGGCAGCAAATACACATCCAGTTCAGGCTGTGTCTTCTGTAGCAAAATTAGGATGAGAATCAAAATGATTGCAGAGCCTCCTGAAATAACATCTAAATGTCTACATGCAATTTTGTCTTCTGGTCCACCAGAAACCCTGCTAGAAACTGCTCAGGGTGCTGGAGTGCCTCCTGGGAGTTTAGGCTTTGTTTCTTCAAATGGGAGGAAAAGGGCAAATTTACTGCTCATGCTGTGCATTAAAACACTGTATTTCCCTAAAGAAAGCAACCATCTAGGAAGATGACATGTAGAAATCAAGTCAAGATTTTTTTTTTTCCCTAAGTAAATAGCTGTAGCTATTTACTTAGACTGTACTATTTACTAAGACTGTAGCTCTGGCTTTTTTGTACATGAAAACTTGTATTTGTGATGGGACAGACAAGAATGGGAGCTTACCAACTCTATTGAAAAAATGGAAAATTTTAAGCTAATTTTTTCCTTTCCTGAAGGAAGAGGTTTTCTGCAAAATGATGCAATACTATGAGACTATGGCATTTCCTCATTCATTTTCTATGTGCACAACTGAGGCTTAAAAAACCCAAACCCATACATCTACATTTTAACTGTCCCTGTGTGGTAAGCATGTTGTGTATGCATTCAAACCGTGTATTACTTACAAAATTAAACGTTGTGGGAAGAGTGGAGTGGGAAGAGGGGACTGGGGAGTAAGGACTGATAGAGGTTTGCAGATACAGATTCTGGCCTAGCTGATGCTGCAAAAATAAAATTGCTTTTTTATTTCAGCAACCTATAGGAAATGGAGGAAAAACACATCTCTTCTTAACACTGCATTCAACCAGATATCTCACTTGTGTAACCTCTGTGAGGAAGACTCTAACCAATGTAATTTTTCTAATGGATGCCTTTTGCTGTCTTCTGCAGTTAAAAATAGCACATAGAAGTATTAAATAAATAAGCAAGCTTGTGGGATGGGCTTAGCACTTCCCATCTATCTTGGGTGCCTCAGTGGGATGTATTTAAAAATAGAAATAACGTTATCACCAATTTATACTTTTTTCTTTTTCTGATGTCTTAAAGTAGCACATCCTCAATATTTTATTAATGAGTCCATTTAAATTTAATGAAGAACAGTTTTACATACTTCTCAGCTATCAAAAAGGAAGTGTTGGAGTGTGTAGTATTTTATTAGGGTCTGCACCAAATGTTAGTGTTGAGCTGAACTTGTCCTTAAAGTAGTTAATATTAATTGGAATCTGTCTGGGGTTAAGTGGAGTTTTTAAATTTCAGGATGGACACTTAATCCGCTGTGGCATAGTTACCAGTATATTGCATTTAACTTCTTTAATGCTGTTTGAACGATAAAAGGGCCTCTCTGTTAAGCAGTGGCTTTGTGCTCAGAAGCAGTCAACTTCTCTGTGTCTTAAAATACAGCTCCTGTAGCTCGCAGCATGCTTTTTCAGTGAGCAGTCTTGCAGTGCTGGCTCTTTGTGTGCAAGCAGAACTGTCACATTTACTGTGTGTAACACCTGAGATCATGAAAAGTGGGGATGTGAGTATTTAACTTAAATGCTGGGGAAAAGTAGGTAAAATTATTGAAATGTTCTTGCCATGAATAGAGCTTTTTTTTTCCCCCTTTGGGTGAAATGTTCAACAGAAAACCATAAAAAAAAAACCCCAAACAACCACAAACCAAAAAAACCCAAAGCCAACAGCAGTGATAGAGGAAAACATGCTTCACCTCTGCTGTTCACCCCACCCCAGTCCAAACACAAATTCATAATTCCAGCAAAACTCTTTCTTCCCTATTGAGTTGTAACTATTCATCGTATTGTGATACTTGCTGCCTTTGGGCCTGATGTTTCCTTGCACTAAAGAGCAGCTTTTAATGGCTGTGCCTGCAGTCCTGCACCCCTCTGTGCACTGCCTCCCCTCTGTGCACTGGGGTTTCGGAGGCTGTTGCTGTCTGAATGGACACGTTACATCACTTCATGTACCACGTACCTGCTGTCCTTTAGCGCTCAGCTGCCTCTCGGTACAGCACTGTGCTTCCATAGACTGTCAGGATGCATGTGCTCCTTACAGATCAGTTTTGGGTGGGTTTTTTTTAGTACTTAGCCAGTACTATGTGAGCACTTACTAGTTGTACTCAAAGTTACCCTCTGCTATGTTGAAAACTCCACTTTTGTTTGTACATGAAGGATTTCACGCTGTTGCTCAAGACCTTGGGAGCGCAAGGTGGAGGGGAGAGAGGGTGATGGCTAAAGCTGCTGAAACAGTGTAATTTTAGGTAAATGGGAGAGCAGCCCATAGCACGGGTGTGTTTGGCAAGATGTCAGTGTCGCTTTTAGCGTTTATTGCATTTGTTGTGCGAGAAGTCCCAGGGAGGTTTTTATACTGCTTAGGTAAATCACTGGGAGTGTTGGAAAACTTCTGCTCCCTGCTGCAGCTGGTATTTTACCTTCTCTCACTGGTCTCGAAGTAAATCAGAAGAATTTATTGAAGTTTTTTTGGAAATGAAAGCTATGCCCCTGCTCAGGCACAAAGATGTGTTGGACAGGCATATGGATTATTGATGGTGGCATCAATGTGCTTTATTGCTGCCTAGTGCTGATGGACTGTTCGTATGTTACCTTTATTAGGATGGTGTTTTATTAACTTTGTTCCCTGGATGGTATTACCTTGTTTCCATCCTTACTAAGATTATCCTGATGTTTGGGAAAATTTCAGGCTAGCAGGTTTTGCCTTGCTCTAACCTCTTTTCTGCAGTAGTTTTATGAAAAGTTTATACAGCAAGATCATGCTGGTGCAAGAAATACAGGATTTGCCTAAAACAGTTGTCCTCAGTGTTTGAGACTGGATGGACAACGCAGTCTGTACTGATGGTAGAGGCAAACCATAAGCAAAATACCGTTTTCTTTTTCCTTGCAGAGCTGAGGAACACAATAATGATGGGAAAGTTGAGCAGTATATGCCATCAATGTAAGTTAGTCATCCCAACTAGCCTTATCCTTGCTTGTAAGGGAGAGAGAAGAGTGTACAGACCCTCCTTTGCACAACAAAACCACCTGAGGTTGCATATGACCTGAGTGAGGGAAGGGAGAGGAGTGATTACGGTAGCTTATTTTTATAGAAACAGTAACTAAGGATGAAAATAACATTCAGTGCTTTTATTGAAAAGGAACTAGACAGTTCTCTGTCCTGGAGAGAGAAAGTTAGCACCCAAGTGACAGCAGTCCTTCTAAGGCTGTATCAGCTGTTAGTGGCTGTGCCACTTCGTATTAATTTAATAAAAGGTATATATATCACAAGCATATAAACTGGTTTGCATTAAAGCCAGATCCTATATCAGAGGAGGGTTTCTTTATATCATTCAGGAGTGAAATTGGACTTATTTTTTCAAAGTCAGGTTGAAGCATGGTCTCTAATTCAAATGATTAGGTATGAATTTTATTCTGTCGCAGGCTTTGTGGATCACCTTTTAGAAAAAACATCTGCTCCGGTGTTTTTACCTATTAAATGGGAATATCTGCCAAACCTTGCTCCTTTGTGAATGTTAAGGCTCCTCATATCAGATGCCTGATCTTTATTAACATCCAAGAAGTGCTGCATGTTAATGCCAGTGGTGGGATGCTACTATAAATGAGCTTTCTGCAACGGGCCCAGTATTCATCTTGTACACTGATTTTCCAGGCTCCCAAAAGAGTAATTGCTAAAAGTGATTATGATGCCAGACGTGGATGGGAAAGGAATCAGGGGAAGGTAGTTGACAGGCTCTCAGGAGTTAGTCTTTAAATTTGTACAATAATTTGGAAATACCTATGTCGCTGTAGAGATGGACAAAGCGACACATGTTCACATGGGTGAACAAGCGGCTAGTTTTTTTATTACTAAAAGCACGCATTTTTATATATTTCAGGTGCCAGAATGTTACATTATAATTGGTCAAAAAGTTGTTTTTAACGTTCTCTTTGGATAACCTTTATCAGTTTCCTCCCTGCTTGCTTCATCCTGCTATGTAGTCAGCAGCTCCTTGAAACTTATTTGCTTTAAGCATAGCTTCCTTATCTCAAGGGTACACCGGAATCTTGTCAAGGTCAAACTCTTCTTCAATCAGGTTATCGGCAGACCAGCTGCCTTCCTCGACATACCTACAACAAAATTATATAGTAGGTGTTTAACACTGACCATTTAATGTATGTCTCCCTTAAAATAAGTAGCTCCAAAAGTGGTACTCTAATTTTTGCAGTGCTTTTTGTGTGATGGCTATATTGGACTTAACTGTTGCTTTGATGAATCTGTGGTTGAGAGAATCTGTACAGTAAATTTCACTGTGGCATCTTTAGCATTTTAATTGAATCTGCTTGTGTATACTGCTGCCTATTAAGCCAAAAGATCCTTGTGTCTTTTCTCCCACCCTTGCCTGCAAGCTACTGTATCCATCGTTTGGCCTTTGCTAAGGGGTTAAGGCTGTAGGAATTGCTTTCTCAGTAGCTCATTTGTTTGAAGAGACTTTTTAATTGTCATTGGAAAAATATTTTTTTCTGTAATGTATTACATTGCACACATGTGAAACATTGTTGAACATTGCGGTTTTGTATGTAGATACAGAATGCTCTATCAGGTTACTCTAATGTCTCTTTAAAAGGATAGTGAATGGTATTCTGGTGACTGTGGCTGTCTAATTTTAGATTTCAGCAGAGTTATGAAAGCTTTGGGAGGTCTGACTATCAAAGCATATCTGTCAATATGATCAGCAGTAGTACTGAGATGAGCATGCAGGCCGTAAAAGTTAAGGAAACTCTAAAATCTTTTTGTAGTGAATACCATAAAATTTACAGTTGTGGCTACTAGTTTTTTGCTTTTTGTTTCTGGTTGTGGTGGGGTTCTTTTTACTAAACTCTGCTCAGCAGAAAGCAGTTCTTAGTTTAAAGGGAAGTTTTTCTGTTTTGTTTTTAATTCAGTTTAAAAAATACCAAAAGTAAGGGATTAAAAACCGAAAATTGCTGGTGGTTTGCAAGGAACCAGGCTAGCTGCTGTTAGCACTGAGGGCACAAGTGTGCATGAGGAGAGTGCTTATTCTACACATCAGTGTCTATTTTTAAAAGTTGTTGACGTCAAGTTCCCTCCTTAGGTTTATCTTTGCTGAAATGGTTAGCAAATACATTGAGTCTAGCTTTTACAAGACTGCACCCAGACTGCTTTAATATCTTCCTGCCTCCGTGTGTGCACAGCACTGATAGATACTCTGGAAGAGGGTTGCCTGCCCAGGTGAGAGCTGCGGTCCCAGTTTCAGTGGTGTGCCTCTCAATTTTGACACCTCTAGGTGTTGGAGTCTCATCATCGCATTGCTCTGAAGCACAGACATGGTGCAAGAACGTGACAAATGTGAAAAGAAATGCTACCATCCAGCTGCTGGATGGGCACCTGCTCTGGGCTCCTGCAAAGCGGTGGGGGAGACCAACTCATCTTCAGAATCCATTTTATGGAGCAACTTGGTGCATGCTCCTTCTGCACTCTGTCCTCAGAAAGTACCTCCTGCTGATGAGAAATCTCTGAAATGCTCTGGCTGTTTCACTTCTGGTCAGGCGCAGTAATTGCTTTTTCATTAGAAGACTTCATCTAAATTAGGGATCTTCAACCAGTGGCCTCCAGGTTGTGTGCTCCCTGCTCAGACATCAAATTCAGCCTGTTCCAGCCTGCTTCCCGGAGGCAGCCACCAGAGTGGCAGCTCCTCCTCCTCTGCCATCTCTTGCGTCTGTGATTCTCAGCATTTTCTCTGTCAGTTATTGAGCTGACATGCCTGGAAAGATGGCTTGTTACTCTTGGGAGATGCCTTTTTCCAGGGAGGCACACATGTACACAGCGTTGGGGAAGGGCAGATGCGCTGCTGTCCTGCTGCATGTGCAAAGTCCTTAAATGTTACAGTCAATCAAGGAAGGTCCCTTTGCTCTGTAGTTGTTGCAGTTGAAGACTGGCCAGATACTTAGGAGGTCTAGCAAGCTGTCTGATAAAAGAAATAGAATTTTCATTTTTGCTTTTGATCCATGTGAAATTTAAAAAGACAAAAGCCAATTATTACACCAGTTACTTCAGCTTTTACTGTCCTTTGGAAAAGGAACTGAGGATTCAAAATGTAGATGCAAACTGCAAAATGTGTAAACCTTTTCTAAAGCCTTGTTTCTCATTCTCTTTTACCACTTTTTGTTGTCATTTGGTTTAACAGCGCTGTCAAGTCTCTAAAGCCTCATCACATGACTGTTGCACAATTGGCAGCTTTAGCTGCATTTTTCTTTTTAAACTGGAACTTCAGGGAGGAGATACTCAATTTATAAATATGAGTGAGAAAACAGCTTTTCTTGGCTGAAAATACAGTACGTTATTTCAGTTCCTGGATGCTTAAAGCAATCAATTTGTTTACCTTCACACTGAAAAAGGGCAAGTTTGCAGCATTAATTTATAGACTGTAGTGCAGTAGAAACACCTTCTTTCATAGTAACCACTTCA
Organism: Strix aluco; assembly: GCF_031877795.1. Taxonomy (NCBI): domain Eukaryota; kingdom Metazoa; phylum Chordata; class Aves; order Strigiformes; family Strigidae; genus Strix; species Strix aluco. The sequence continues at coordinate 11,948,798 of NC_133943.1, read as the reverse complement.
GAGCTGGGAGCTGAAAGCTTTGGAGAAACCTTTGATTTGATTTTTACATTTAAGTGGAGCTGTGAATGCTTATGCTCTTGAGTACTATCACCGTTTTCCCTTTGAAAGCCTTCTAGGGGAGAGAGGCAGGTAGTAAATGCGAATAACCCCATTCTGCATTGACCTCGAGTCTCACAGCCAGTTGTTTTTGCTCTTCAGCTATGTTTTGTCTTATCTTTGCTCTAGTTTTTTCTCTAAAAGGACCCATGGAAAGCGGAGTGTTACTGTGAAGGTGCCTGTAAAGCACAAAATAAACTGAGGAAGAGAAACCCTTGTTTTATGTGAAATGGTGTAAAAGCTTTCCTAAATAGCAAAGCTAGCTGTTGCTGGTTTCTTTCATTTGGTATAATTCCTTGGATTGTTTTTGCTGGAGTCAGGAGGGATGCAAGGGAGCAGGGAGGCAATGCTGTACAGCAGGATGGAGCTCGTGCTTTGCCAAGTCCCTTCTTTAGAGCTGTTGGCACTCTGGAGAGGAGAGCGTGTGTCCTAGCAGGGCAAGTACTGAGAACTAGAGACTTTGGAGTGTGTGGGTGTGTTCAGCATTTCTTTCAGGTATGAGGCACAGCATGGAGGAAAGCAGAATGTTTGGTAAAGTCAAGTTGGCTTCCTAGTGCTCACCAGGGCTGTGGACCCTGAATGCTTTAAGCACTGGAGCAAGATAAGCATTGCATGCTTCCCTTTACACAACCTCCTTGTTCCCCCTCTACATTTCTCCATGGGGCTGCAGGGTGCTGAGCAGGGTCAGTGAACATCTCTAGGACTAAAACGTCCTTTGCCACGATGTTAGATTGCTTTTAATATTCATCAGTTCCCCTGTCCAGTTTATAAGACAGCTGCAAGCACCTACACCAGGATGACTCAATGGGTATCGCAACAGCAGGAGCAAGCAGGAGCTGCGAGTTGGGCAGCTGCTAGGATGGTTTTGCTGTTCAGAAAAACATCTGTGCATCCGCAGCCTCAGAAGTGATGGGAAGGGACCATTTATGAAGGGCCTTTACTTTCCAGTGGCTTGCATGCATTTTAGAAAGAGAGGGATATAAACCAGCAATGGTTTTAGAGTGCCATGCACCGAAGAGGAACTCTCATCTACTCTGTAACAAAGTGATTTTTAACAGCACCATTAAATGGGTGGTTCATTTCCATTCCCTGGGCTGGGTGTGACTCCAGGTTTCTGAAGAGCACTGGGGTGTGGCCCCTGCATCCTGGGAGAAAGGTTCTCCGTTGGGGTGTGGTTAGAAGGGAGAGGTAGAGATGCTTGGAGTGTCATCCATTGCTAGGCTGTCACCATGCAGCTTGTGGCTAAGTTAAAACTGTGTGTTTTGTATGGTATTTTTTCATTAGAAAATTAGCTTCTTGTAAAAGTGAGCTGTTCAAGAGATCCCCTGACTAAAAATGCGAGAAATGCCAATAAATTATTTCGTAATTGGCGGATTCCGTGTGAGAAGGCTGCGCCTGCAGCACCTACCAGGTGGTGCTCCACGGGGTTGGTGTTTCTCTTGTTCTCAAGGAAGCAAATAACAGCCAGGCTAATGTTTGGCCAATATTCGTGTTTTCTGCATTGCAACCGCTGTGCATAGCGTGTGGTGGAAAGCTGAGCACAGAGATTTGTGAGTAGAGAAGGGAAAATCACAGTAGCTAATCAATGAGGCAATTAAAAATAATTGTTGGAATTGGGTTGGCGTATCACTACTGGAGGTGCTTTTATTCTAATGGTGCACCCCTTTCTGTTGTTTTAAATTTGTTTTCTGTCCTCTTGAAAATTCCAGGTCACTGGGATCACTTACTCTTTCCTCCTGTTCACTTAAAGCAAACGTGCTTGGGCCAGCACCCAGACACTGAGCAGTTAAGTACTTGTATTCACTGTAAAATTTACCTTGTGCTGCTTTAAAGCAAAGGGCTATTGTGGGAGATGGTGAGAAGACCCATCCATATTTGGCAATTGCTTTAATTTTCTTACCCCCTTATAGCCTTCATTAGTGGTTGAGGCACTGGGACGTGTTTGATTCTGCGGCTGCTGGCTCACGTCAGGTGTTTTCCGTAGGAATGGTACAACTCTCTCTGCCGTCCTAGGTGCAACGTGTTGGAGCTAGTGAAGGACACGTTACACTGTTGTGCTTCACTGGACTCCTAACCTTGAAATAGTCTATTTTTTCAAAAGCCTCTTCAGAGCTACAATTAAGATGATGCTTTCTATCATTTCTGCTGTGATTAATATTTCTAAAATAGATGCACAACATCCTTTCTGAGGGACGCTGGATTTCCAAGTTGTCTTCAAATGGAATGTTGAATCAAATCATCAGGATGTAAAGCAGTTGTGGCTGGCTGAAATATTTATATACCTAAGTGCAGGTTAGAAACTATCAACCCTTCAAATAAAAACCCACTTATGTCTACATCCTACAGTTGTTTTCCTTAAATATTTTTAACTTCTGCTTTTGTTTTTTGAAAGGTATTTTGAGGAGCTTCGTCAACATAATTGCTTGGACTCTTCCCGTGGTAGCATATGCCTGTCTGTTTCCTCTCTTTGGTTTCAATTTGCCTTTTCTGGTGTGGTGAGGACAACTGTACAACACTGTTTTCAGAACTGCATTTTTTTTTTTTTTTTTAAACCGTTAATGTGTTACCAGGAAAGTGCAGCTAACTCCTTTAAAGTGGAGAGAAAAAAAAAAAAAAAAACCAAGACTGACTCTATGTGATGGCCATTAAATGCTCAAAATAAACCTGGACTCATGACAAAAGAACGTCTCAAACTCTTCATATAAGAAGCTACAGACTGCTTGTTGATCTGCGTGTTGCAGATCTTCCAGACAGGGATATGTCTGTTTTAAGTGAATAATACTCCTCTGGTATCTGATAGTGGTCAGGACATGTCTAGTTTATTAGGTACTTCACAGGAGTGGACATTTATTCCATCACTGGCCACTCGCAGCACTGAAACTGAATATCTGCTTCATCTGCCTTGCTGTCTGCTAGTAAAATGAGAAAAAGAAATATGAAGTGTTTAAAATGTATTCCTCATTGAAAATTTCAGTATAAGCCAATAAGAGCCCCCTAGATGCTGCCTTCTGTGTGAAAAGGTGATATTCAGAGGTGGTATTGCTTGCTTCTGTAATTGACACAGAGCATTTAGCCCTAAAATTGGTGTTCCTGAAGGAATTGGTGTCCTTCAGAGTGCCTCAGTTCGGTAAATGAGGGGCTCAACCAGACTTTGGGGGTGTCACTTGCTCCTTGTATGGATGCATACAGCTCCTCTTCCACAATCTCCAGTTGACAGTGGCTGTGACATTTGTCATTTTTCTCTGGTTTGACTTCAGGTATTTAAATAATAGGGAAATGCTAACTTTTCTCCAAGACCAAGGCAAGATAGTTATGGTCTGAAGCATGTGAGTTGCAGGAGAAGGCTTCTCCCTAGCACAACTTTTTAGGGATAGATAATGGCTGGGGCAAGTCCTACCTGGGGTGTATTACAGAGGGCCCGGGCAATACTCGCTAGCCTGATAGTGAGCCAAAAGGAGGTATTGTAGTACTTTCAAATCTTCCACAACCTCTTTCAATAAATGCCTTGGGATGGTAACTTCAAGTCATTACTGGGCTTCAGTGAGTGTGTTACAGAACAAATTCACCTCTGGAAATGAATATCTTCAGCACTTAGCAGGCTGATAAGGGTGCATTGGAGCCTGATAAAAGCATGTGACAGACACCGGCTTCATCTGGTGAAATCCAGATTTACCAGTAAGGGGAAAAATAGTAATTTATAAGAAATTTAGTTTTTTCCTTAGTGCTAACGTGCCCTGTGATATTATAGCTTGAAAAGGTTAAAACAACAAGGGACTTCTAAATTATAACTTGAAAGAGGCTGAGTTTGTTCAGACCTAGATCTGGCAGTTGCTTTTTGCTGACAGTTATCATTGAGAAGCGGAGTGGGCTTTGCTTTTTTGCTGATGCATGTCTGAGCCTAACACAGAGCCTAGTATGGAGTAAGCAATGTTTGTTTTGTAGTGTTATTGCAAAGAAAACTCACAACAAAATAAAGCGTGTGTTTCTGTATACGTTTTGACTATTAGTCATTATACAGGAAAAAACGAGATCTCAGAGCTGCCTTTGCTTGATCACTACAGAACAAATAAGTTTTTTGTAGAAGGTCATAGCTGCAGCAAGGCCTTGAATATCTGGGCTCTCAGCGTCTGTGCAGATCCCCAAAGCCTCTGCTAGGCAAATGTTTAGAGTGTGATGCAGCTCTAACAGTTGTGCAATCTTCTATGTTTATGCTTAATCAATAATTTTTTTTTAAATTGTAAATAGGGTAATTGAAGGCGTAGCATCCTAGACGTGAAGAGCACACTACATGGGATAAAGCAATACTGCAGGCTTCTGTTGCTCCACATCTTTCCTCCAACCTTCCGTAATCCTCTCTGCCCCCACCTTTCTAAATAGCTTTGTGTTGAAGTTTTATTTTAGGAGGTAGGTATTAATGTGGGATTGTCAGTTTGCTTGACTGCCCTGGAGCCTTTAACATTTTTGCTGATTAACCTTGGAGACTGAGCATGCAAATGAGTGACTTCCATGCTCGTTAACAGGTCTTTGAATGTCAACAAGTTTGGGAGAAGAGAAGAATGATCAGGATAAACTTTTGTCTAGGTCATTCTGTGCTTTCTTTCTTTCCTCTGTTGCATATAGGTAGGTTATGGGGAGGGTTGTTTAGTCATAGAAAGTAGGAGTTTTCCACATCCTTCTCTCATTACAATCTGGTGTGGGACTCGCTGCACTCCATAAAATCCAGCATTTGCTTTTGTGTTTGGTCTAAGAGGTTGTCTCTGCTGCTGTGGTAGCTGAAGCTGTAAATGCTGTCTCGAGCTGAATTTCCACCCATATCCACTTTTAGCTCAGATTAAACTAAGTCTTAAAATATCGTTTTGCTACCCAGAGAGGGCATTGTGGTGGGCAGGGGCTTGTTTGAAGGTTAAGCACGCTGGCACTGGTCATATGCAATGGAGATGGAGCAGCTCAAAGCACTGCAGTCACTAGTTGCTAGTTGAACCTCTCAGCATAGGTCACACCTCCTCTGCCTTAGAAGCAAAAGAACATGCTTTTTCTTGAGGTGGTTACAAGAGGCGGTCCAAGGTAGGACAAGCAGTTAAGGACAGGTGGATTGTACTTAATGAGGTTAGTCTCGAGCAAAGGTAAAGTCATCTTTGCCTTTTGTCTTATTTGGAAAGGAGTGCAACAGGCTCTGGCAGATTTGTTGGATGATGTTGTTGTCCACGGTGTTGATCATTAGTGTCCTCCTGATCTTTAGCTAAAGGAAAATCCTCTTATAGTAAAATGCAAATAGTGTAGCAGTTACTTTGTCTTCCACAAGTAACTGGAAATAACAAAGTAGTTTGTCATATTAGGAAAGTGAGACTGAATAGTGATGTTTTGTATATGGTTATTATGTAAGAAGTCCTACTGTAATGGACAGACTTTTTTCTGCACACCGAAAACAGTGCTCACAAAGCATGTTGCTTTTCATAGGATGATGGAGTCTTTGTAAACGTAGGGGTCTAGTTTAGGATTAACAGACCTTCTGCAGTCCATATGGCATCTCCTCTTCTATTTTCTGAAAAAGCATTTGTACCTCAAGAGCCAGTATGCTGTGTTTTCTGGGGGCCTTTCTACAACATCATAGTCAAACATCCATGACTTCTGCAGCAGAAGGAGACTTTTACAACTCCGTTTTAGGAGAGCAGAGGAAAAGCTTTGTAGACCTCCAGAGCAAAAACCGCTTTGTGGTTGGCAAGAAAAAGGAAAATTTCTATCATTTGTATAAAATGCTATTGTTAACCTCTCATTTGGTTTTCCAAGTCATAGGATTTTGGATGCTGAGTGCTAGGTATTCACTCTGGGTTTACAGGAACAACAGACTAGTTAAATATTCCATGGTAACAAAGGCAGTGACAACTGCAAATCTTGAGTTCAGCTTCTGTGGGTCCTCACACTGAACAGATAACCTGGTCACTTTAAAAATTGCCAAGTCCATGGAGGGATAGGATGCAGGCTCAGATGATTGTGATACCGTGCTTTCTTTTTTTCTCCACATCCCCCCACCCTGTTTAAGAAGATGAGTAATGGAGAACAGCAAATATAAATGAAGAGGGTATACAGAGAAGCTCTTTTACCAACCAGATTTTAAAAAAAATTTTTATCTAAGAAGCTTGTCTAGACAGGCATCTATTTTAATGACATGCAAAGCAGAATAGTACATGAATACTTCATTAGTAAAAAGACTTGTCATCTTTGAACCTTGATGTAATGTTTCTTGGAAGCTGTTACCTTATTGCAATATTAGATCCAAGTTTTACAGAATTATATAGAAGTGGCAGTACATATGGTATCACTAACACGACAACTCCCAAGCATTAATACATAAATGACTTTCTCTTTCAAACCTCATTTGGATAAAAAACGACTTGCCGATGAATCGGTGTGTTCTAGAGTGGCAAAAGCCTGCAAGGAAAGGGATGCGTAAACTTGCCGTAAAGGATGCCATGACTGGGTGCATGGTTAACCAGCCTCTAAAACCCATGGTTGTGGTTAAAATTCACCATCTTCTTGCATTGTTTAGTTTATAGTTGTTATTCATAGTCCTGGTCTAGTAACTGACAGTCCTTAGCCACACTGGATTACAGGTATGTACTAGCCAAGTGGGTGTCTTTGCCCCATCCAAAGCAGATGAAAAGCCAACAAGCTGCATAGACTGCAGGTATTTGTGCTCTAGTAAAACTGCATTAAGGAAGAATTAGCTCTGTTCTGTAAGCTACGCCGCTATCAAGTTTTGAGCTTTCTGGTTTAGGTCCCCTCTTCTCTGGCTTCCCCTCCTTCTCTGGCAGACGAGCACCGTGGGGCTGCAGATCCCAGTCCTTCTGACAAGATCGCCACTGCCGTTGTTGGCACTAGTGAGGATTTTTAAGAGGAATTTTTAATGGATTTAGTTCATGGCCCTGACCCTCCCTTTCCCATAAGCATTCTCCTTCCTACATCGTTCTCCGTCACCACCCATCCCTCCTCCTGTGGCAGATAATCCCTCTCCTCTCCCTGCCCTGCTCTCCCACAGCCAGCACAGCAGGAACGGTAAGGGATGCACACCTACTAACTGCAGCTAAAATTTGAAGAAAAGTGCCTTGCTTATCTAATGCAGAAATTTCTGTCTTTCAGAAGACTGTGTTAATCTTAATTATCTTTCACCTTCAGCCTAGTTAATTAGTGCTAATGAATTAACTGATGCTGGTGCTCTGCTATGATAAAGGGAGAGGATCAGTTTGTATATCTGCACCAGCCTTTTCCCAGAATAAACTCCCCCTGCTCCTTCTCTGCCCCCCTCTCCAAAATCCAACCCAAAACAAAAGGTTTCTGACAAACATAGGTAGCAGTGGCATGGAGGCAGACTGGCTTTCAGTTACAGCACAGGATCGAGACATACCTCAGACGCAGTGAGGATGGCACATCCCTCTTAGCCAGCAGATTAGTGCAGAAGGAGCTGCAGAAACCCCTTGGCTTGCTTTGTGGTTCAGATGCATCTCAGTTTCTTTGGCAGGTGAGTGCAGGCAATGCCATCTTAGAATGCAAGCTTGGCTCTTTGCAGTGTTGCTGCTCTCTGGTTTCTGTAGGTACTGGGCACCGCTGATCTGGTGATAGCGGTTTGAGTTTTCCTCCCCTGTGCCAGCGTGCAGGCGTGAGTTGCAAAACTGGTTTTAAGAATGGTTTACTCATGAGATCGCTAGCTTGATTCACAAACCTGCCCCGCACTGGGGTGAGGTGTGCTTAGTTTGAAGCAGGATGACTTGGATATACATGGGGATCTTTGGCTAGATCCTCCCAACTGAGATTTGCTCTTTAAAGTATTATTACAGCAAAAGCAGCTAGTTAGAATCATTCAGGTTGGAAGGGACCTCAAGAGTCTGTGTAGCAAATACTCTGCTGCAAGCTTGTCTCGGGTTATTGCCTTGCAGAGCCTTTTCAGACAGCTGAATGTACATTATTTTATCAGCAATCTTGCAGCCTGGGTGAGCCGGGTTTTCTAAAGAACATCCAAGCGTGGAGATGAGCATGAGCAGTGCAGTAGCTGATTCAGTGAACCAGCTACAAGGTGGTTCTCCCGCCAGAGAGCGGGGTGAGAGGATTACAAAGTCAGTGGAAGAGTGTCTTAGTTTTCTCCTTCTTTCCCTTGTTGTAATGCACTAAGCACAATTCCAGTCAGTCTTGTGCCAGTTGCCACAAGCAGGAGTGAGCTGGTCTCCACTCACCAAGCAGCTCCTGAAGCACTGGGATCTCCTGCTGGCTCTGGGAGTTGTTCTCCTTTGTGGAATTGAGCCAGACCAATAATGTTCCCATAATGGAAGAGCTGTTTTACAGTGAATTTGAAATGAGAATTATTAAATGCTTAACACTTACTATCTACAAAACCCATTCTTTAAGGAGCTGGAGTAAGTTTATTATAAAGGAAGGCTGAAGATGAGAGCAGAGCTGTATTGTGTAAGCAGTTGTGCTGTGGCTTAGGAGACAAGTTTATACCTTTATAAAGGCTTTGTACAATAGCTTTATGGTAGTTTAAATTTGCATAATGCATGGAAGTTTAGTGTGGGAGAAGCATGGGAAGGGGCTTATATATGTGGTTTATTATCAAGTGCTTCATCCATATCATTAATCGTTATAGCCTCGTCATTGTTCTCTGTACATGGTGCAAGGCACAGGCTTGCACGAGTACTCCCGTATGTTGCCCCCCTGAAAATGGGAGAGCTACGGTTGTTAGCTGCAGCATTAAGCCATTTCAGTCATTATTAAGTTATATGGGATTTAACGTTAAAGCTTTTTTTCTATTAACTCCTTGCAGGTTGTGGTGGTTGTGAGTTGGAACAAACCACTCCTGTGTTTCTACTTGTTTGATTGTACTTGTCTCAATCCTGTTCACGTACTGGGCAAAACCACCCTTCACCACTCTCGTGTGCTGTTGATGTCAGTACACATTTTTTTTTCTTACAAGATCCTGTGTTTCCCAGCTGTGACCTGGAATCAGCAACTAATAAAGATGAAGAGATAGATCAGCTTTTCTGCCGCAGTCATTGCTCTCTAGGAATTGCTGTACTGTAGGACCCAGAAGACGACCTGCTTGTTTTCTGATGCTCATAACGAGTTTCAGGCATTAGTGACCTATATTGGATTCACACCAATAGTCTACAGGTGAAAGCTCTACTATTGCCAATTTATTCAGCAATCCAGGCTCAACTTGGGTTTGGAATGGAGTTTTTCAGTAAGAAAAACAAATGAACCAGCTGTTTCTTGGGCAAATGTGTTATACACAGACACTTAAGCCTCTTAAATTAGCTAGTCTCATTGCAATGCTAGATTTTGTTTTGTGTGATCTTAATTTCTCTTCCTGCAGCAAGTCTGTCTGGGGGTAGGGAAGAAGAGATGGAAATCTGCTCAGTTCTTAAGTTTTGGGCGTTTCTGAGCAATACTTCTCAAAACTGCTCAAAATCTTAAAGAAATAGAAGGCACATCATGAGCAGAAAACAAAAAAATTGCTGCTTTTTCTGAAGAGAGAATGGTATGCAGCTTTAATGCCAAAATGGCATTAAAATACATTAAAACTTTTTATGTTTTTAAATGACTGTGGTCATATATGCCTGATTTCAATAACTTGCAAAAGTTCACCTTCATGTCATTTAGGTCTCTTAAATTGTTAATCCTTTAAATGTGCAGAAGGACAGGTCAGTCTGAACTCTGAACTGCTTAGGGGTGGAAACAGTATCTCAACCAGCCCTTTTTTTTAGTGCTTTCCCTTACCAATTCAGAGAAATATTTCCAACCTAATAATATTAGTAAAACAAAGTTTTTATGGCCTGCAAGGCAATTAATTTCAAAATGTTCCAGTTCCGTATGCTTGCTGATCACATCTGCATCTTTTTCCACCCAAAACTGTCAAGCTGTCTCCTACCTGGTTAACAACCAACAGGGAGCTCTGCCCTGTAGCTCCTTGCAGAATTCCTCAGTCTTCAAGCTGATGCTACTTTTGAAATATTAAAATACTCCTGTCTGCTGTGGTTCTAGCATTGTATCTTCTGTTCCATATGACTTGAATCAAGCCTATAAAGTTAACTCCATAACTGTGGTGCAGCATCGATACTGCTTGACAGTCTTTAACTGGGAAATTTTCAGAATATTGAGTCAGTCAGTGCACTCAAAAGCACTCTTTAGATTACATGCCATGGCACCTTAATTCTGAATGGTAGAAAGTTGGAGAGGATTAGGGTTTGGATGGGTAGGTTCGTTTGTTGATTGGTTCTATCATTGGCTTCCTCAAAGGCAGTTCTTCATGTTGCTACCAGGATGTTTTGTGTCCAAGTTTATTAAAGTCATGTCAACATCTAGAGGAGGATTTAAATACACAAAAAGAATACTCAAGTATATGAAGTATTGATAACCTTAACTTGTCCTCTCCTCAATATTGTCGTAAGGTCTTTTTATAACATCTTGATCTTTCATGTCCAGTACAGAATCCTCCACCTAGACTTGTGTGCCTGCCACCCATCCTCTCTGATGCTTTCTTCCTGACATCTGTCCCTTTTACGTAGTTTCTTGGTATGATCCAGCAGTGAAAATTCAAAGTACTGACTCACCCTCTAGGCTTTGGCATCTGAACTTGGTCTGGTTGCCTAATGCAGCGTCCAGCTGCAGGATTTGGGGAAGGAAGGGGAAGCAGGGAAGGGGAAAGCTGTCTAAGTGGGACTGGCAAGGGCTGTCCTCATGCAGCTCCGAGCACCCTGACTGCCAGGCTGGGCACAGGGCTGCCTGTCTGAACTGCAAAACCTATGTTTGCATTGCTTTTTCCTTCTCTGGTTTAAGGAAGGCTGCATCCTTCCTATGCTGTAACTGGATGGTGAGGACCCTAGTTGCCTAGGTAACAGAGAAACCTAAAAAAAAAAACCACCACAGGTTTTTTCTTTTTTGCACTGTGTTTTCTCATAAAAGCTTGACATTCTTTTAGTGCCCCTTTCTGCTGAATAACTTGTGTGGCCTAATCTGATGTATCTTGCAGGGAGGATCAGAAACATGGTTTTCAATTATAACAGCAAAATTATGAAGGGTTTTGTAGTTTGGATGTTTAATTTCCTGCATGCTTTGCACTGCATAAGGGACGCTGCAGCGAATGCCTTGGTGAAGAGCTGCCATCTGGCTGGTGAGATAGGCCTTGCCGTGGTGGCTGTGGGCAATTCGACCACTTTCTCTCTTCCTCTCCGATAACTTGTATTTGCCAATATCACTTAAAATAGCTCCACACTCATCATGCCTTCTGTTTAACACATTCAGCCATTGTTTCACTTTTGAACTCCAACCCCTTCACGTTCTGCCTTTGAATTTGTTGCCATTTACAACATCTTGAAGGTTGTAGCAGAGACTGACCGTCTCCAAAGATCACTTAACCAAAAGCCTCATAAAGCCCGGAGGGCATCAGCTGGCTAAAGGGGACCAGGGTGTGTGTGCACAGCTCTGTCTCTTTGGAGGTGAGGACCAACACCTCCTCGGCTCCTCCTTGGAGCTCTGGCTTGGCCTTTGGCAGGCGTGGTGTGCCAGTAAGGAGGTGGTACCACCATAAAGTCTCTTCTGCTTGCAATAGTTGTTGTCTTCTGTGCTTTAACCAATATATCCAGTCTTGAAAACCATTGAGTGGTAGGTAACGGGCCTTGAGAGTCTTAGGGACGTTTCTGCCAGTATGAGTGGAAGAATGGGATTACTCGTAAGGTTTATGGTAACCATTATAAACAGTTTCTTAGCCTGGGATGGGACTGTGCAGTGTTTATTTCCAAGAGGTTTCCTCTAGTGCGTCTTTTTTTTTCTTGTTTTTTTTTCTTCTTTTTAAAAAGACAGACCTCCAAGTTAGCTGCTGTTTCAGAAGGTTTTTTTAATATTGCTTATCTGATTATGATTAAGCAATCCGGTGTTTATAGCATATGCTTTGACCTTGATGTTAGTTCAGCTGGGCAAGGATATAAATGATGAAGAAATTCCTTAGCAAGCTTACCCCATGCTATTTAAAATTAACTCTTTGATATGCTATTCTAAAGTAGGAGCATTCTTTTTAAGATACATGGCTTTTAAAGAAAGGTGCAGGTTTAGCTGCCCTGGCTAAATTTAAGGGCTGTTGAAGTTCGGATTCTTCTTCTTTTTTAGCAGCAAACTGCATCTACTTGTTTCTATGAACCGTGAACCAGAATTCAGTGCTGTGACATTTACTAAATAGATCAGGTGTACAGAATGAAATGAACATTGTAAAACAACACTGAAGTATGGGAACTTCAGGCTTTAGTCTGTGAATCAGAGAGTACCATGAAGGGTACGGATCCAATACAGTTTTGATAAAAGCTGCTTTGCTCTGAGATTCATAAATAATACAAGACTGTAGTGAGTGGTATAACTATGTTTTTCTGGATTTCCTTTTTTGTTTTGTTTTCTCAATAAATCTCAGGACATAGCTGCCCTGGTGCTACCTGTATAAACAGAAAAGCCTCAAAAAGCAGCTGCAGCTAAGACATTGGTCTTTTAGCCAAAGACTTCCTCTGTGTGTTTCCATCAACGCAATTATCCTTTAAAAAGGGGGCCTTCTGTCTGAAAGAAAGAAGATTTCCAGCACAAGATGCTGCTGTCACATGGAATGAGTGACACAGTATATCCCCAAGTTACAATTTTATATTGTGGTAATTTTGCTGATCAAACAGCAAAGTTTAAGACAACTCACTGTCAGCATGAAAAAACCTCCAACTAAAAAAAACCGCCCTTAGTTTCTAACAAGGAGCAGTTGGATGTTCTGTGCAGAACTGCCGAGTCAAAGAGTTTTTTAAATATTCTGTAGCTCAAGGACTTGGCTCCTCTTCAAACATTTCCAACTACAAAAGGATGGGTGATCTTGCAAGTGAATGTGCCCCCTCTAGGGGCAAAAACGCAGAACTTTATTACAGCAGGTAAATTCAAAAAGGGAGAAGCATTTGCTTGGGAGTGTGAATGTCTGGGTTTTTTTTAGCCACAGTGAGAAGGGATTTCTGCTGTGATTTAGGATGCAGCTTCCTCAGCATCTTGGTTTCCTGGCTTGCTGCAAGAGGTGATGCGTGCTGTATGCAGCAGGGCTCTCCTTTCAGCCTTCTCTTGCTGCAACTCTTTGAAAAATGTGCTGCTGTTTTTCCAGGGTAGTTCTTGAAATATCTTTATAGAGTGAGTCTCATACTGTGAAAAAAGTCAGCTTATATTTGTTACTTCAGTAAGTGTTACAATTCTTGAGCCGTTCCATGCGTGTTGTACCATTTCAGTAGGAAGGAATGTCGTGTGCAAGGCAGCACGCTGCTGCCTGGTTGTCTTTAACACAAACACCCAGATTATCCTGAGGAATCTCTCAGGAGTCTGGGGAAATAAAAATTACTCCTGAAACTTCAGAGTTTTGAATATGGGAGTTACAGATCCCATGCAAATATAAAGTATGTGCTGGGTGTCATTGCTTTGGTGGTGACATCGTGCTCCGTACGGAGCCACAGAGTTGTCTGACTTGGGTGGTCGTGTGTGTTTGTTCTGGCAGTGCTCACTAAAACATGGGTCCTATATGAAACTATTTCAGCAATTTTTAAATGTTTGACAAGTTACAAAATCTTTCTTTCACAGGGGTCTTTTGCCTTTGGTCTTTGCCATTTTGTCTTTTCACAGCTTTTGTCTTTTCACAGGGTTTGGGATTGTGTAGTTCATCCAAGTAGCATTTTCTGGGTGCACATGTGCCCTGAACCTCAGGCTGTGCTGCCAGAGAAGTACTCCTCTTTTAAATGGCTCGTGGGGAGAACATCATCCTCCCTCATCTCTTCCTGCTGCTTTTGAAGTTTATCCTGGTTTATCTGGAGGGAGGGGTGCATTTGGCTTTTAGAAGGTGCTTGTAACTCAACCCCAAGTTTCCATATGAAAACAAAGTGAAGCAATTTTTAATGAAAACTTGAGATTGTTGTATCGATCCTTTAAAGCCTGAATTCAGACCTCACCGCTCAGATGGTTTAACAGTAGGGTAAATGCTTCCGAGCGTGACCACTTCAGTGTTAAATGTGAAATGCATTCATACTCATGCTTTCCCCTTTTATCTCCTAAAGGTGCTCTTACAGAGTGTTACGATGAACTGGGCAACCGGTACCAGCTTCCTGTCTACTGCCTCGCCCCGCCTATCAACATGATAGAGGAGAAGGGTGACCTGGAGACTCTGGATATTCCGGATCCCCCACCCAATTCAGGGCACGAATGCCAGCTTCGTTTGCGCCTGTCCACAGGCAAAGACCTCAAACTCATGGTCCGCAGCATGGACACGGTGTACCACATGAAGAGGCGGCTGCACGCGGTGGAGGGGGTGGAGCCAGGCAGCCAGCGCTGGTTCTTCTCAGGCAGGCCGCTGGCAGACAAAATGAAACTGGAGGAGCTGAAAATCCCAAAGGACTATGTGGTGCAAGTCATCGTGAGCCAGCCCTTAGCAAATCCCACCCCGGTGGAAAACTGATTTCTGCTTGTTTATTGATTCTTCTTTCCTCCGTCTCTGTCATGGGGTTTGTTTTCACTGCCCTCTCTTCTTTCGGTTTGTCCTGCTAATGGATTGGTTCCAAAAATTGACCAGCAAAAATTCCATCTGTGATGGAGATCTGCAAAAACAAAACATAAAAATGTAAACTGGCCTTTGGGGTTTGCCTGATCATCATATTTAACACAACAGCAGGCAGCACAGGGCAAGGGCAAAGGAAGGGAGAGGGAAGGGGAAGGGAAAAGGAAGGAGGTATAAAGAGGGAGGGAAGAGATTGTCGTTCACTTAAACAATACAAATATGTAATGATTCTTAAAACTGTAGGTGGTGTCCTGATCCATGGAGCCAGAGCAACAGAGAGCACTTTTTTTATTAAATAAAACTAATCAATTTATAAAATTTCATATCAGCACCACATACAGTTCGTGCAAGAATCACAGCTGCTCTGGGTCGGTCCCGCGCTGCCTGTTCACGGGGATCCTTTCTGGTTTGACCTAACTCACGTGCTTTGCCCAGGCACGGCCGGCCCTGGGTAGCGGAGCTGCGCTGGGGGCTCGGTCTCAGTCCCATGCAGGCAGCTCTCGGTGATCCTCAGACCAAGCAATTGTACATTCCAAGATGGCAACACAGTCCTGTGCCATTGCTGGCTCCCGAGCTGGGAACACAGCCCACCGGAGCCTTAGGCAATAACTTAGTCAATGTATACTCTCATGTACTGTACTGTAAACTTACTTGCTACAAGACTGACTTAGCCTGAAGTTTACTGGCTGACTGGCACCTGAGTACGTGCCTGCTGAATTAATATATATCACTCAGATCATGAAAACAAGCTTTGATCAGGCTAGCTAAGGTGAGTGATGCTCTGGTCTGTGCTTAAGCGTTAAGTGCATCACCTTTGTCAAATGGCACCAGTGTAATAGGTCCAGGTTAAACTGCAGTTACACCCAGATGCAATGGATTGCAACTTCCCCTGCTCAGTTCCTAGAGGGCACAAAGCATGGAAGATGGTAAGGAGGATACAACAGCACATGGTTTTCAGCTTTTTGTGTGAGTGTCATCTGAAGCAGCGGCCAGTCTTCTAGCTCTGGTGACTCCCCAGCCAGGGCAACTGGAGGTACCTTCACTGGCACCCACCCACAGCCCAGAGCGTGATGGTGGTGTTTCACAGCCAGTGCTTTCCCTTCAGAATGTAAGAGGAGCCCTTTCAGCAAATGACAAATCCTTTTGTAGTCTCAAAAATCTGAATCAGAGCATATTGGGGGGAGAGGGGGGGGAATCTAATTGTTTGTTTCCTCAGTTAGAGATGCTCTCTGTGTTCCTTTGGCTGCTCTGCACCCCTGTCTGGTAATGCCTTTGTGTGAGATCAAATGCCCTGTTCCTTTTAAATGTGATTTCTAGTTTGCTTGTTTTTTCAGCCATCATTGAAATGACCTCACTTCTTCCCAAGTCGAATGTGCTATTCAGGTATGAATAGCGTATTTTTATTGCTTTCTGTCTTCCTTCTTTGAATCAATGATCTAAAGCTACAGTTGTTCCAGCTCTTTCTCGTCTGCTAGTGAAACTGGTGGGTTACACTGACAATTTTAAACTTGTTACTTTGCTCCTTCACTAATTCCACAGAATTCAGTTTCTTGGACTCGAAGGGAGTTCTTGCTCCGTGAGCATCAGCATAGAGCCAGAATGAGCAGAGGTCACTTGTAGAACAAGATGAGTCTTTCCCAGCAGGTGGAAGCAGGCACAGAATTTGCATTGATGGTTGGAAACAGATCCACAGTTTATATGCATTTCCCATCCCACCTGAAGTAAATATATCTTTCTTTTTGGTCCCCGTGTTGTATTAAGCCTATGGTTTTTTGGCAGCTCCTTTAGCCCTAATTTGGTACAGGATGAATGAAGTGCAGTGGCAGAGCTGTATAAAGGAAAATTAGTTCCCTGTTCTCCTAAACACCAAAGTGACTTGGTTTTCTTTTTTCTTTTTTTTTCTTTTTAAAGGTGAAATCAAAGCTGATAAATACTAATCTATAAAAAAAGTTTTCTATTGTGGAGTTTTTTAAAGGCAGATATGATTTACTATACTGGGTTTTTGCAGACAGATCTTTTGCATTCCAGAGGGGAAAAAAATACTTGATATATAAACAACTAAAAAATCTCTCGGGTTTTCCCTGGGCAAAGGATGGTTTCGTGCCAGGAAGACACTACTTGTCTTGTAAGGGATAACTTACATCTCTGTATAAATGGTCTTTACAATGTCATTTCCCTGCAGTCTGTTCTGGAAGCGGGGAAATCATGATAGATTAAGGAGGAGCAAACCAGGGTGACAGTTCTGTAACTGTGAACACTAAAACACTACTCTTTTTTTTTTTTTTTGTATGATACATTTTGTTGATTTTTTTTTTTTCTATTTTTGATTCAGGCCATTGTTACCATGTACTGTCTTTGAGATTACAGTGTGTAGAGTCTGGGAGAGCTCCTTCTTTCCCTCTCCCCCCGCTCAGCTGTAAAAGGTTCAGTTTTATTATGCCATAATAGATGACCATGTTTTATACTAATTGCTTTTATGTTGGGGAGCAAGGTGATGATCTGAAGGCCACGTCATGAGTGGACTTTCAGTAGAACAGAGAATTGGTTCATGAAAATACTCTTTAACAGAGTATTTTCTCTGTTAACTCTTTAACAGAGTATTTTCAGCCCTTAAGCATGTATCTAAAACAAAAAATTCAATGGTAAAGTGCTTTTATAGGTGAAAATGAAGACTCTTCAAGATCTTTTGTATAAAATGACAGGTGTACTGAGCACATACCCTGCTGGAAACAAATTTTACAAGATTTAGGAAAGAATTCTAAGTTTCAAAATATATATTAAAAAAAATAAGCATACAGTATGTTGACTGACATATCCCATGTATACAATTAGAAGTTGCAATATACATTGAGAGAACAGTCATTTCTGTCTCTGAAATGCCTTGTCTTTGTCCTGTGAGATGGTCTTTGGTGCAAAGGCCAGTGCAGGGGACCAGGCTGGGGCTCCAGTGCGACTTGTGCAGGCTCCTGGGGCAGAGCAGGGCTCCCCACATGCCTGGAGGAGGGAGGGAGGGAAGGTTTGTCTAATTGCAGAGCAGAGTAGGCATGGCTGAAGTGAGACTAACCACGTACTAAACAGCTGTGTAGCTGGCAGCCCCAGTGAGGACTGGTGCAGGTCTGCACGGTGGACACCAGTGGCTGCTCATGGGGAGAAGGGATAGAAGCACGCCGGTGTGTGCATCTTTGTTTTGCAGCGTGAGCATGTGTTGACCTTGCAGCTCGACACCGCTGGACACGGGGCCTGGGCTGGGTTTTGGCATGCCAGTTGGCGTGCTGCCCTGCACTGTGTGGTGTCTTGGGTATAATTGAAGCAATGCAACAGGTTTTTTAATGTACACAGCCATGAACTGCAATGCCAAGTACAGACAAGTGAGGAGTAATAGGATTTTTTATTTGTTAAACCCATCAGCCCTTTGTGTCATTCCTGATTATCTCTGGCTATGAACTGATGCTAGTAGACAACATTTTTACCACGTTAGTGACAGGTTGGTTGGACATGATTCAGATTTTTATACTCTTTATTGTTGCTTCTGTCTGACCCAGAAGCAATAACCTAGTGAAAGTCCACACTCCTGAACAGCTTGAAGGGCAGAGAGGCATGAACATGTGTAGTCTGCTGGGGCAAGGGAGCTCCAGAAAAGCCGCAGGTGCTGTAGGTACGTTGCTCCATGTGCTACAGAAGGATGCTCAGGGTCGTCTTCCACAACCAAGTGACAGCTGCTCCTTCAGAGCATCCAGCTCCCAAAAGTTTCATTGACTACCTTGGCTCTTTGTGCGTCACAGTTTATTGGTGTCCTCTGCAGAAAACACAGCTTGGAATAGCTGCACTGAGAGAACTTTTTTATAGTTTTCTGAAGGCCTCTGCTTCTCTGGATCTGGGAAATACTTTGGAAAACTAAATGATGTGAGTCAGCAGTGTAATAAGTTGGGTTTTTAATAGACCCCAATGCTAAAAGCAGTAATAATAACAAAAAAACCTCACCCCAGAAGCAACCAAACAAAACCCAGCTTCTCACCTTTCACAGAAAGTTCCAAAGTTGCTTTGGGGAGAAGAGGAAAGAGGAGTTCATTGGAGCAACAAGGCAACATATGGCAATGTGCATAACCTTTGGTAAAGCAGATGGCCGGTTGATAAAATATTGCTGTAGTATGACATGCTTCTGCATATATATCCATTGTTAGTAAATAATGTAAAAACTTAAAAACTATTAAAAAAAAATCTTTGTTACAACAGTGGGATGCTTTTAGCCATGGCGTTTTGAAAGCATTTTCACTGTGTAAGTGTTGACGAACTGAATGCTATATGTTTCTCCATTTCTATCTTCAGAAGCATAAGTGGTAGCTACATTTCTGATTCTTGATCTATATTTTACAAATGCTTTTCTATGTCATTGTACATACATCCAAGACCCTGCACCTTATGCAGACAATGTTTACATTACAAAAAAAAAAGTTCGCTTTTTCACTGCGCTGCTCAGATCCTGTTATGTTGAAAAGAAAGTAGTCTCTGTTAGAAAAAGGGGCTTTTTTTTCCTTTGCCCTTCACCACTTCCCCCATAATTCTGACTCCCTCCTGGATGACAGCTGGCAGCTCTTGGACAGCTTGCGCTCTCCTGGAGTAGGATGTAGAGGTATTTGAGAAAGGCGTTTTCAAAAACTTGCTTTGGGTGGGGGGATGAGCTTCATATGCTCTGCAACTTTCTTGGAAAAAGAAAAAAATCTGCTTCAAACCCACTAGATGTTGGTGGTCTGCCTTGCAAGTTAACTGATCGAGGAAGCTTTGGAGTTCAACTTCCCAGCAACCGTGCTTCTGTCTTCTCCCAAAGGAGATGAATGTCCTGCAATTGTTTCTGCAGCTACAAACACTTCTGTTGGTTAATGACTGTATATACAAGTCTGCCTGCTTTAAGACTTTTCTTTTCATAAAGTGTTTTTGATTGCTCTGTTCTGCAAATGGCTCTCCTCTTCTGTATCTCATCCGCTTAGATACTCCGTAGCTGAGTGTGTGTTGCTCTTGTTCATAGGAGATGGAGCTATAGCTCTCCTTCAAAGGGAGATACATGTCACTGAGCCTACAAAAGTCAAATGGTTGGAAGATGTGATGTTTTAACCAGCGGGCTTCTTACTGTGGACTTTGAGACTTTTAATAAATACGTCCACTGGACTCTCTGTGAAAAAGCATGTTCCTGCCCTCAAAGCAGGACCACTTGTTGGGTATTTATCCGGTAGAACTCTGTATTTGTATATTTTACAGATGAAGACCATTCGATCAGCCATGGGGCAAATAGAGAACTTAAAATCCTGACTCCTGCCTTAAAACTTTTAGTTCATCTTGAGCTCCAAAAATTCTGCACCTGCTTGTTCCCAAGTCCCTTTTTTCTTTAGGAAATTTGAGTCCAGTCAAAGGCTGGAGACAATTTAAGGAAATTTTAAAACAAATTTTAGCTGATGGCTTTATTAAAATAACTAACCAGTCTTGTATTAAAAACCCTATTTGTGCCTCTTTTAAGTCCAGGGAATGTTTAAAAAGTGGAGGTGGCTTTTGAGCAATGATTGAAACGACTGCATTAGCTGGCAATTTGTAAGACCCTTGCTTTCATATGCTCTGAGCAAGAGACTTCGGTTTGTGTCCTCTCTGCCTCATGGTAATGGCTTTCAAAGATGGCTGGTACCATCAAATTTGTACTTCTTGAATAAATATCTTCATTTTTATGGTAAAACTTTTTGTATGCAGTTTGTTTGTGTGTGCCATGTAACATTCATTTACACAGGATATGGTGCTAGATTTGGTATTGACACAGAAAATACACAGCTCCAACATGCAGTGAAACAAGGACGAGGGGATTCCAGTGACGTGACCATTTTTTTCCCTTGTAACTTTTATAAATTCTTTTAGAATCAAATATAACAGTTGTACAAAATATGCTTTTAAATTTCCCCCCGCGGCTCCTTCAGTTAATGAAGAATTCTAGGCCAATACAAAGATGCTGTGAACATCAGGTAACTTTTAAAATGCATTATGTATTTTTGTGTTGTACCTCTGTTTCTTGGTTGACATATCTCAGTAGCGTGTGCACGTATTTTTAATCAACTGCAAAGCACAAGCAGGTTGTCTTTAGACTGTTAAATTATATGGGTTTTTTTTTTAACCTAGGGAAGATCTTTTACCATTGAGAGCAAACCATCGTGAACGTCTATTGGAAATGCTGTACAAAATTTCCTGTATTTAAAACAAAAAGAAACTTTTCTCCCCTGCATTTAAAAAATAAAAGTAATCCTGGAAATGCCATGCCTTAAGAAATAAACTCAGTGTTGCTTTTCTTTTTAAATTTCTTCAATAGGGCTTTTAATTCTGGGCTGGAGCTCTACAACTTTTTCATTACCTATCTCATACCCTAGAGATACATTTTGGTAGTGATTTTAGTATGTGACACCGTTTTCTCTTGCGAATAAGGTGTGCAATCTGTGGAGAATGCAGGGCCTGGAGCTGCACTCAGACATCCAGCATGAACCTCCTCTGTGCCTGGCTCGGCTGGCTGCAGATGTGCTTCTGGCTCCTTGGTGAACAGTGCAAAATAATGGATCTGTGTAATTGTCCTATAATTACATTAACTGACATGTCTTAATTCAGGTCACCACTTTATAGTCTTGATTAACTACCTAAGGTATCAGAGGAGTAGGAGTAATTTTTTTGTAGGGCACTTTGGTCTAATGTTATCACAGCTAAACATTTCAATTATTTTTTTTATCTTAGAATAATTTCATGGTAGAACTTGTGATGTGAGTTACCAACAAATGTGATTTTCCTGGAACTTTTTTATACATACATTTTTTTATATATTTTTTATTCCTTTTATATATGTGTGTGTACATATTCCCTTTTTTAATATAGATATATACATATGCAAAATAACAGGTGCCAAGGCTTGTTTGTAACCATTTGTTCTAACCCATGAGACAGCCCTGCTTCCACCTCCCCCGGCACGGACAGAGAAGTTCTCGGAGCTGATTTCCTCAAACACCGGGATTATAAAACTCCGTGGGACCTTTCTTTACCCATCTAGCTGAGCAAAGTTTAGTCACTTGTCAAGTAGTAAGAGGGATGTCTGTCTCCTGCTGCATGTGTGCATACAAACCCACACCACCCCAAGCTATCCTTAGTATGCAGCTGTAGCACAGTTCGGTGTATGGAGTGGGCTGGGGAACTCCAGGCTGAGTGCTGACCAAAGCAAAACCCCAAAGGACAGGGATTCTAGGTCAAAAGTGCACAAGAGTTGAAATTTTCTTGGTGGCTGCAAGCAGTAAAATCAAGTGCTGTTTCATACCCTACAGCATACAAGCTTAGGGGAGAAGAATATGATTTATAGAGCTATGTTATACAGATACGGTGTTTCTATTCCTAATTAATATATAATTAATGTATTTATTGTGCCTATATTGATGTTTCATTGACCTATATCTGGCTATAAGACATTGCATAATCCGCTATGACTACCGTGGGGTTTCTGCCACGGATGATGAATTCTGGGTGGATGTTGCACCCTCGCGCCTGGCCTGTGCCAAACTGATTGCTAACTGCTGGCTAAAGCTGCGTCCCAGTTTGGCCAGCACACCCATCCCACTGGGCCTGTGCTCCTGCGGACTGGTGCTGGGCTCCAGAGACAGCACCAAGGGAAATGGTCTTTAACTGCACTTGATGTTGCCGCTGCTTATGCTGGGGCAACTGCCCCGGCCAGCGCAGGACTCCAGAGCTGCTCTGGACGCTGTAGGGAGCATCTGGCTGAAAGCTTGAGGTGGCCGGTCCCTCCAAATCTCAGCTGAAAATATCAGGGTAATTTATGGAAAAGGCACTGAGCTCTCATCTCAGCTCCGTAAAGTTGTTCATTGTGTTCTCTCTTTCTCTGAATAATTCCAGAAAGTTGGGATTTCAGATGGGTGGTTTATTTTCTCTGGACTCAGAGAAGTTGCAAAGGTCTGAGAGGTGGGATGCGGCCTCACAGGCGTGCCGAAATCTCGCTTCATGGGAGGTCAGTAGCAGTGCTTGGAGACTGGAATTTTCAATTCTAATTAGTCCCTTATGCTGCAGCCATGCCGCTTCGTTAGGGAAGCTCTCTAATGGCAGCAAGTTTGGAGGAGGCTCAATGGTGTGATGGCCTGTGTGTAAGGTGAGAGGGGGAAATAAATTCACTGGGTTGCTGTGCCCAAAGGGTAAACAGTCAATATTTAGCAAGAGAAACTAAACTGCCGCCTTGCTTTCTCTCCACATGGACTTAATTAGGTGGTTTCGTTAACAAAGCAAACAGCGTTTCCTGTCGTTGGACTGTTCCTCTCCAGCGGCAGCATGGATGCAGGGAGCTGCCTGAGCCCGGAGCACGCAGGCGGGGGATGCAGAGCAGAAAGCACGGGAGCAGAAAGCTGCCAGCATGACTGGCTCCAGCCTCGGCCATCGGTCTGCCCCGTTTCAAACCAGCCCGGCTTTGTGTGTGTCTGAACGTGGCAAAAGGGCAGCGCTAGGGAGGAAGGTTCTCACCAAACCAGTGTGTAACGCAGGGGACAGGAAGGGGTTGTCTCTAGATCACCAAGACGACACACCTATGGTAGCGCGTGGGGGAAGCTAACGCTGACATCAGGCTTAGTCCTGGGGAGAGCTGTGAGGCACCAGGCTGAAGTCAAGTTGCACCAGTCCTTCCTCCTCCTCAGACACCAGTCTCTGGTGCTCACCTTGGCAGAGCAGTGGCGATGTGCAATGGAGAAAACAGAGCAGACAATGGCTTTAACTGCAGCACTTTGATTTATTCACTTCCTACAAGTTTGGTACATCTATCTGGCAGTTGTAAGCTGAGCCCAGGGGGACAGAGAAGCGAGGCTGCGTTGTTCCCAGCTGGGTAAAGGGTTCTTGTTAGTGTGTTAGGAGCTCTCTGGTTCTGCTGGGAGGCTATTCATGATCCCCTTCCTCTTTTTGTTGTTGTTTGTCTATGCAGAAAACTGCAAACATCTTGAATTCCCTGTAGTTCAGTTTTGGAGAGGAGATAGATCCCTAGCTTAGCAAGGCAGCCTTGCCCAATATAAACAGTTATTTCAGAGAAAGACCCCAAGTCCAGGCTCCCATCCCCTTCTCCAACTTGCTCTAGTTTCCGGATTAACTCAGGAGAAATTGGTTTCAACCAATTGCCTCTGGCTCATCCCCAACATGTTACAGGCTCACAGGGCACCTCTCTGGCACATGGCTGTTTCTCTACCATTTGTAATGACTTGCAGATGTTGGAGTGATTCATAACAGCTGGGGTTATGGTGTGGATGAGGGGGAGTGGGGTGCCTTTATGGCTGTGTCAGAGCTGTGCTGCTCCTGCTTGAAATGGCCCTTTAATCAGGCAGCCTGGAGATGAAAGGACAGGATCCATGCAACTTGGGGCTGAAACAGCTTGTTCCAGGAAACTACTCCAAGGGCATTAGAGAGCTATCCACAGGCACTGAGTAGGACGGAGGCTTTGATACCTTGCTGCACTGCTAAACCATACAGGAAACAGGCTGCAAGCCCTGCAGGGCTTACCCGAGAGATGCAACTGCCTGTAACAAATAATTGGAGAGGATACTGGTAGTGGAACATAGAGGAGGAGAATTATCAATAAAAACAATAACCCAGGAACCTAACAGCAGAAAGGAGGAGAAAGAGAAGGGATCTCCCTCAGTTACTAATGGCTGTCTTGCTAAATGTGCTCCTGGAGCGTGCTGAGATGCTGAAGTCATGAAGACAGTGTGAAGCTGTGACACAGATAAGAGATGTCTACAGTCTACTAATGACTGATTCTGTACCAGTGTAGCTGTAGGTGGTCATTAATCAGAGAATACTTCAGAGCAGGGAGGGACTTGAAAGAGCACGAGTGACCAGACAGGGACAAAGGTGAGCTGGTGGCAAAAGCAAATTGGCAAGGGATGTGTGCGTGCACCTCCGTAAGGACTGTGTCAGTGCAGAGCTGGAGGGGAAGTGCTGTTACCAGCTTTGTTCCCTGTCTGCTTGCAGGGAGCTGCTCCCTGCCATGGGGCAGGGATGGGCAAGATCCATGTGGCCTCTCCTTGGAACCTGGAGCTGGTTTAAGGTCACAATGAGGGATCCATCAGAGAAGAGAAAGAGCTTCCCCTGGGGCTCTTATCTGGCATCAGCATCTTCATGGCACAGGCATAAGCCATGGTACAGCACTTGTAATCTTTGAAGGTTTGAAGGCGGAGTGTACCCCTCCAAGGTACCCCCCTGGCCAGCAGCTCTGGGAATGGATTGCAGAGAGCTTGGAAAATAATTAGAAGCCACAAGCAAACTCAGAAGAAAATGGCTTAAATAAAGGCACTTCTGCCAGTCCTGCCCACCTCCTCCCATTAAGAGTCTCCTCAGACAGAGGAATATGCCTGGTTTACCCCCCAAAAATTATTTCTTCCAGTTGCTCTCTTACTGTTAAAACATTTTCAATTCAGACTGTGCAATAAGTTACCAAAGAGACGCTCCTGAAGTCAATAGGAAGGAAACTCAGGCTTGAGTGAGAAGTGGCTGCGGGGCTGCATTTAGGGGCATTTTCATGACCTATCTTTTGACTGTAATTTCTCTAATTTTACCTCATCTCCAGAAATATCAAAGTCCTTGAATATCTTCTTAAGTTCTTCTTTCTAGATGTTGAAGAGAAACCTTGTGGCTTCAAACTCATTAAAATCAATCACATTATCCCTGTCTATGTCCAGCAGTTGAAAGGCGGGTCCTGTGTGCCGGTGGATGAACTGCTTTTAAAGATGGTTCTGTTTTGGGGCAGAAAGGTTTAGAAACAGATGATAAGCACTGATTTCCTGCTTGGAAAGAATACATGGAATACCAACTGGTGCTTGTGTTCAGAGAATAAAGGTGACCTCCTGCTAGTCGCACCCACAGGAAATACCAAAATCTTGGTGCTTCCTGCTGCAGAGCCATGGTGCTGCTGCTGGCTGGGTTCAGGCTTTGCCAGGGAGAGGTACCACAGCTGGCTGAACTCCAAAGCTGCTTCGTGAGGTCCTCTCCCATCCCTCCCATGTGCTGAGTCACTTGCAGGGCTAGGTCCCATGGTTGGCTCCTCTCCTT
This sequence comes from Strix aluco, assembly GCF_031877795.1. Lineage (NCBI taxonomy): Eukaryota > Metazoa > Chordata > Aves > Strigiformes > Strigidae > Strix > Strix aluco. The sequence continues at coordinate 11,923,012 of NC_133943.1, read as the reverse complement.
CATCCCCGAGTCCTGCAGGCAGCAGCCCCAAGTGCTGGCCCTCAGCTGGGTGTCAGGTCTGGAGTGGAGCTGCCAGACATGTCTAAGAGCAAGGTTGAGCTCTGGAGATAACCCTGGCTTTACCACCCCTGTCCCTCACAGCAGCCTGCTGTCCCTGCTGCTTTTCCCTGAAAAGGCACTGGTATCTCCCCAGCCTGGTCTGTAGGTGATGCTGGGGAGGCTGAAGAAGGGATCAACACATGCTGCACCTACAGACTAGCAAAAACTGATGGGTGAAAACAGATGCTTCCCCACAGGTAGACACAGCCAAGGGCTTGGTTTTTGGAGAACTAAGATGGACAGCCAGAGCTGGGAGGAGTGTTTAGGTGGTTCCTACTTTGCAGAAGGTTCAGGGGTGGTTTTATCGCAGAGGAGCAAGGTTGGTATTAACAGGATTTTGCTCATTTCCCTGTTTTCCTTTTCTATGCAGCAGCATAGACCCAAGGACTCTCTCCATCTCTTGCACGCCATGAGTAAAGATCAGCTCCAGTGAGCTGATTCCCTTTTCGGGGGTGTTGGATGGTGCAGATGTCCCTGTACTGACTCCAGGACTTGCAGGGTGCACACCTCGTGAGGCAGGAGGGTGCACGCCACTGTGTAGAACTCATTAAAGCAAATCCTCCCCCTCACGTTTCAGTCCAGCAAGTCAAACAGCAGCATGAGCTGGTCCTTATTCAGGTCGGTCACATAATGGAGAAAGCAATAAAACTGCAGATCTGGAAAACGGTGAGCTCTCAGGCATGTCTACACAAAGCTGAGAGCAATAATTAGCAGCATTTATTTTATTTTAAATGCCCACTGCTCACAGAAATGTTGCATAGGCAATTAAAACACAGTAGCAGACAAGAGATACTGTTCATAATTAATAGACATTAATAAGATGGTCATGATTTATGAAAGAGGCATATGTGATTCCTGCACAGAAGACAATGTTGAAGTGCTCCTAATTTTATGTCTTTTTTCTCCTTCACCCCACCCCTGGAGGAAAAAAGGACTTTTCCAACAAACCAAAACCACTGGAAAAATAACCCATTTTTCTTTTGGAGATGTCACTTTTAACTGATGACCCACTAGCAATTACTTTTAGTCCTATTTAATCTTCTCTGGTGCAGAGGAAGAGACAAACGTCCAAACCCAGCATTTCCCTCAAACTTCCCCAAGTGCAAACACAGAGGACAAACAGCCTCCACTAAAAAAATTTACAGCCTGGTCCAATTCTGCTACCCTTAAATCTCTGCCAGTGGGGTAGATCCATGGAAGAGGTGCGCTGGAGCACCATGAGGGTTTGCAAAAACATGGCAATAGACTCAAGAACTGCAGGTGGGAGGTAGGGAAGCTGTGAACCAGCAGACGGGGGGTCGCAAACAGCCTCATGTGGAAGACATGCCAGTATGGCAAGAAACCCACCTGCTTTCTAGCACAGAGCACAATGGGTTTATGGAGAGGATTACATGATGAGGTTGCTGCAGTACTAAGGAATTAACTTCAGTGAGCCAGAAATCCCCTCTTGCCCCATGTTCCTGGCATCTCACTTGCACAGCTGTAAAGATCTCCTTCATTGCTGGCCTGGGTTTTTTCCTGCGTTGATTATCTGCTTGTTGTGCCAGGACCCGGTTATCATGTTTGTACAGCACTAGCAAGCCTGACCTGGGGACTTCACATGCTGCTGGGGTGCAGAGGACAATTCTACTACAAAATCAAACAGGTTTCACAGGCTCTCAGACGTTTTTCTGTGTCACAAACAGGGAAGGGGGCAATGGAAGGGGGAAGGGGAAAAGAGGATCTTCAATGAGAGCTGAAAATGCATCGTGGCTCTGCATGGTCCCCTGAGCCATACATATTTCAGAAGCCAATGCGGGAGTAGCCAGTCCGTGTAACTTCCCAGAGCAGTCAGGGCATGCTAGAGCAGGGAAGACTTGGTGATACATGCTGCATCTGAAAGCTTTTTGGGGTATTGCCAAGCTCTTGTATTAACTAAGCTGCTAGTTAATTAGTATTACAGAGTGCTGCATTTGTTGTAACATCTGAAGTGCAATATTTGTCACGTCTGTTATCTCTGGTTTTAAATCCTAAGCGATGTAGCATTCTGTGTATCTCTCTTCAAAACATTACACAGGACCTGTGATTTTAGAGCATTAATGCCAATCTTGTTTTTAGAAGTACTAACTGTTCAGGTGATTCTTTCAATGAACATCCAGGAGCTGGAAATAGCCTGCCAGTGCCGCAGCATTTCCTGCTGACAGCAAGCAGCATTACTTCATCTAAATGCAGATGCTGCAGAAAACACCCAGATTTCAGCTTCATCTCAGCTGGCTGTGGAAGACCAGCGAAACAGAATTAGCACTATGGCAATGACCTCTCACAGAAGGAAAATTCTGCCCCAGAACCAGATTCAACCCCATTTCAATGCGTTTCCCACCTTTTCAAGAATTCCCCTCAGCTTTGGAGACAAAGGCTCTGTTTCCATTCAGCACTAAAGGGTAATGTGTATTAAAATCAAGGGGCAGAAACTATTCTTACAATGCTCAAGAGCATTAAAACTGACTGAAATGTGCAAGAGACAGACTTAAGGATTTATTTTAGATTGTAATGCAAATCTCAACCTCAGACAAGTGGTACCTCAAAATTGTTGGTCTGTGCTGAGGAGGTCCTACATAGCAGCCACTGCAGGGCTTTGCTTTTCCTCTTAGCCAGGGGCTTTGGTGTTTCTAGTTTCCAGTACCTGATGGTGTCCTGTACAGCGTGTCTGGGAGCTATAACTCAGAGATGGCTCTTTCTGAATGCCTAATTTCTTGTTCAAGTTAGCTGTTAGGAAGCTGAACTGCTCTTATATTTATATAAAGTGTTTATCACCCGTTTCTCTTCCAACCCGGAACAAGTCCAATCCAGCACAGCAATAAACACTGAAAGTGCTCTTTATTCCTTACCCCTAACCTATACCAGGAATAATACTAATAAAATCTAACTCCATTGGCTTACTTTGGCCAACAGACCCTCTGTAACCCAACATCTAAAACACGGAGCTGTATGTGGTCTTGCAGTCAGGGCAGCAGTTTCTTCTCCCTGGGTCGTAATCCTGAGCGAGAGCTCAGCTCTGCTAACGCGTGCTGCTGAGGACCGTGCTGACTCTGAGCAGCCGTGGTGATGCTTGTGACCATCTGTCCATAGGATCACAGGTGCTCCCAGGAGCTTGGGGCAGATTTGCAAAGTTTTTTTGCATTTCTGGAGTTCATATGCTCTTTCTCTTATTTATCACTTGAGAAAGAGTAAGAAGTAGTAATTCATAGACAGATAATTAACCTCTTTGCTGATTTGGTTTGACACCTGTGAGATTTCTGCAAGAAAGGGATGGAAGGAATTCAAATGTCTGATTCTCTTTTGCTACAGAGCCAAGAGATAGCAAATGTGCTTATAGGGTATCAAGTGCTGGATAAAAAATGCCACAGCCCTCAAAATGCTGTGCTGAATCAGAGTTGCTCAGAAACTTTTGAAGGGGTAACTTGAATTTGCAAAATTTATGCCAGCAAAGAAGAGAGACTGATCTGGTCAGCCTACCTTCAGCTAGTCTGCGGGGCGTCTACCTACACCGCGAGCCTTTTGGCACAGGATGTATCTTGGATTCTATATCTTTACAGAACCTGATAAGGACAGATATCCCCAATATGTGCCCACAGCTCTTGTAGGATCAATTACAAAGGTGACAGAATCAAACACTTACCAGGGAGGCCGATGACAGAACAAGGGGCAATGACCACAGGTAGCAGCTTAGAAAAAACCCTCCTCCAGGATGGTGAGGCGCCCGGGAGCAGGTAGCCCCAGAAGGTCATGTCTGCTCCAGCCTGGGAAGTTTTTCAAGACTCCGCTGGACAGATTTCTGTCTGAGCTGGCCCAGTGCCAGGGACACTCCTGCTGCAAGCAAGAAGTTGGCCTAGATGATCTCTGGGGGTCCCATCCAAGCAATGTTTCTGTGGTTGTGTACAATGCCCAGGTCCCCTAGTACAATAAAGTAAAAATGCTACTGTTAATAAGAATGATAGCTTAAAAAAAACCCCAGGTAGCTAAAACACTGGGAAAATTAAGATTAAAAGGTATGAAATTTTGAAAGTAGTTGCTCTGTTTCTGTCTATGCTGTTCTTACTCCACTATTGGCAGATCCACACATTGTATCAGCTCAGATCCAAACCCCACAAAGTTAGGTGAAAACAAGTGCTCAATTATTTTCAGCTTCTTTCTGTTTCACGGATATACTTGTGTTGCATTTTCAGCTTGTTTTTCCTACAACTCAGTGGTGAGAAGGGAAGAACACAAAACTTTCTTCCAAAAAGGCAGCTGAAATTCTCATACAGCCACAAATTTCCAGGAACCAGAGTTTTAAATGGCATTTCAAGCATCAGTATAGGGAAATTCCCAATAGAAATGTGAGGGCTGGTCATACCAGGACAAACCCATTTTTTTTCTTAACAGCAAAGACAAGGAGAGATGACAATCAGTCCCCACGCTCTAGGGTATAACGTATCAGGGAACTGACGAGGAATCACCAAGACCAGATGTTCTCAAACCGCGATGCTGAGTTTCACCTGCATTACACATCAGGATGGAGTGTGCAAACGCACCCCCTCCTGCACCTCAGCCCTCGGCTCGTTAATGGGACACGGATGTGGGGCAAAATACACACGCTGGTGTGAGCGATGGTGGGATGACTGAGGTTTGCACGGACAACCACTTACCACTAAGCCCTCTGTTAAAAACAGAGCTATTGTGAAGCATGGCTGCACCGTCGGGTATTTCCCCTAGATGTCCCCATTTAATACTTGATTTCAAGTTGGTTTTTCAGAGGACTTGAAGTTTTGCCAGGGAGAGGATGCAAACCTTCACACTTGACACCAGTTGGGTCACATCTTCTCTAAAACAAATTCATGGCGGGTGCCCACGGTGCTGATACACTCGAATTCCTGCTACTGGGAGTTTTTAAAATATTTGTGTTTGGCTGTTTTCACATGAGATGAACTGGGGGAAGAAGGAAGCCTCCCTCCGTTGCCGAGGCAGTTCAGGATTATGTTTTTACACGCAGACATGTGTCTCTTTGCTCGGCCCCCGGCTGCGCAGCCCATGAGGCGACGCCGGGCCCGTGCGGATGCTGTTGGCTCCCTGCGCCCCCTGCGCCGGGCTGAGCAGGCGGGAACACGAGGGCAGCCGCTGTGGAGTTTCTCACCTTTCCCTCCAGGTCTGTTTGTATTTAGCATCATCCTGCGATGGCGATGGCGATGCTCTGGCCTCCTCCTGCTTGGGGGGGGTGGGCGTGGGGGTGGTGGGGGAGGCAGGGGACTCCTTGCCTTGCTCAGTGGCATGGCTTGTCAGTGGGGCCGAACCCAGCTGGGCTGTGGCATGCCACGCTGCACCGCGCTGGGCCGAGCTGAGCTGTGCTGAGCCAGGCTGAGCTGAGCAGGGTTGAGCCAAGCTGAGTGGGGGTGAGCTCAGCTGAGCTGAGCTGAGCCGAGCCGAGCTGAGCCGGGCCAGGCTGTGCTGAGCCGAGCCTGGCCATGCTGAGCCGAGCTGTGCTGAGCCGGGCTGAGCTGTGCTGAGCCAAGTCGAGCTGTGCTGAGCTGAGCCGAGCCGAGCCGAGCCGAGCCGGGCCGTGCTGAGCCGAGCCGGGCCGTGCTGAGCCGGGCCGGGCCGTGCTGAGCCGGGCCGGGCCGGGCCGAGCGGGGCGGGGCGGGGCGCGGGGGCCGGGCCAGCAGGTGGAGCGGCGCCGGCTCCATGTGCGCGGCCGGGGGCGGCCCCGCTCCCCGCTGCCGCCTCGCCGCTCCCCGGGCGCCGCAGCGGCTCCGTCCTCCCCCGGGGCAGGGCGCGGGAGGCGGCTGCCGGCAGCTCCCCGGCGGCCCCGCACCCGCTCCGGCATGGCCTTCGCGAATTTCCGCCGCATCCTGCGCCTCTCCACCTTCGAGAAGCGGCGGTCCAAGGAGTACGAGCACGTCCGCCGCGACCTGGACCCCGGCGAGGTGTGGGAGGTGGTGGGGGAGCTGGGCGACGGCGCCTTCGGCAAGGTCTACAAGGTGGGTCCGCGGCGGGGGGTCCCCGGGGGTGGGGGGACACAGACACACACACAGGCACAGACACACACAGGCACAGACACACACAGGCACAGACACACACGCACACACAGACACACACGCAGCACCTGCGGCCCCGCGGCGGTGGCGGTGCCTCCTCCCGCGGTCCGGGGTTCTCTTGCGGGCTCCCCGCTCGCTGCCCGAACCCGGCACCGTCTGCGGGAGTTCCCAGCCCTGGCGGGGCCGGCGCCGCGCACCCCGTTAGCTCCGCCGGCGGGAGGGCAGGGACGGGGACAACGGCGGCCGGTCCGCTGGGGCTGCGGGAGCGCAGCGCCTTGCGTGGGGCTGGGGAAAGCAGGCAGAGAAATTTTGTGTTTTGTTTTGTTTTCCCCTTAAATCGCCTGTTTTCGGAGCGATGCTTTTGTAAGGCGACGAGGTGTTCCGTGCCAAGGCTGTCGGTGCAATGAATGGAGGGAGATTTCTTGGAAGTCAGCAGTCTCGGCGCTGCCTCCAAGTTTTGCAAACCTCCAGGGGTGACATTATTTGTATTCCTGTGGTCCTCGCCGGCAGGAAACTTAGAGCGAGGAGCCCAGCTCCTTAAGAGTGGGGACATGTCCGCTGCTATGAATGTTTAACATTTGTGTTAAGGGATGGGGGGTTTAAAGGCCAAATACTCCCCGTACTTTGCACTCCAAAGCAACAGTGTTCTTGCTGTTCCCGGCTCTGAAATACTCCGGTCTCCTGTGCAACAGTTGAGAGAGGAGCCTTTTGGCTGGGGCTGGCTGGAGGAGCAGGCTGGGGATCCGTAGACCTGCGTTATGCAGATAATTTGGAACTGGGGTTGTGAATTAGCTGTTGGGCAGCTGGTTTTTGATGGTCTTGTTAGATCACTGAAGAAGGTATTGCCTTTTCAGAAATAAGTAGTAACTGAAGAGAAGGCCGGGAAGGGAGCTGGTTGGTTGCAGGTCAGGACAGAGATGTTTTACTACAGCGTCTTGGGATTTGCTGTATTTATTTGTTATCTGTCATGTTATTTGATAGAAACTCTCTAAAAACTGGGCACTAAGTGGAAGTCTTTGGTGAAGGATCCTATCTTCTAATAAAATGCAATTCCTAAAAATCATATTTAAATCCCTAATACATTTATCCTTCCAAAACCAGCACCAGTGTAGTAATCAGTGTGCCTGTTACCAGTTTACTTGGTGTCGTGCATTGGAAACGCCTTTGTATATAGCAACATTCACTCTTCTCCTGGATAATTATTTGCTTAGGTTTCTCATGCTATGATTAGAATGGGGTAAACATTGTAAAATAAGTTAATAGGCTTCTGAGACAAATGAAAACTTAGAGGAATAACTGTTTTAAATCCTTTCTATTTTAAAGATGTATAACATATTCAAATTAGGTAACTTTAAGAATAAAGCTACTTTGTAAGTGGTTGGTTTGGTTTTTAAGTCCGTTGTCATATCTGAATGCCTCTGCTATTAACTCCAGCCTCACACCAATAATAAAATTATCAGAGTAACTTTATGTACTGTAGGCTAAGGATGTCAGCCTGTCAGGTAATAACATCTCCTCATCTCCAACTACTTCCATCTCCTTTAATCCCCATTTTGACCCATATGAGAATGTGGATTATAGTAAATGACACACATAACCAGGAGTTCACACCATCTATACCAAGTACATTCAGGCAACTGTCTGCTTTTGTGATGTTTTAAGACAGTTGATCAACAGTGGAGGTTGATATTGTGACAGAAATCAAAGGCCTATTTTATTCTTCTCAGTAAAGTTTTAATTCTCCATCTTCTTTGATCTCTTCTCCGCCTGTTCTCCATCCTGGTTGGCAGATGGACATGGTTGGCTTTTGAAGAGTTCTCATGCAAGATTATGTTTGTTTAAGAATCCCAAATTATTTGGGTGCCACGTACTATAAAGCCTTATTTTAGATAATAGCCAGTAGCGTTATTTGAGAGATGTAGTTTCCTGCCACGCTAAGATTTAACTTGCATATTGTCTTCCTTCGTCTTTCTAAATCTGAAGCGCTACCCTAGGTGGTGATGCATATAGGATGGAGATGTGAAAGAAGAAGCTTGCCCTCTCATTCTGCTCAGCTGCCAAAAAAGCCCCAAACTAACCCGCTTGTGTGCAAGGAGAATGTAGGTGGCCAAGACACAATGAACAATTTTAATCATTCTCTTCAAGTCACTTTTAAAGTCAATTTGCTCTTCACACAAAAGGGATCATTTAGAGCAACTCTGAGTGTTTGTATGGCCGTGAGAGTTTCAGGATGTTTGAATGAAGTTCCTGCCTGTCTTCCGCCCCTTTTCCACCCATGGAAGCACGGGGAGGTGATATAATCCGCCTGTGCCTGCATCCTGCCCTACGTACCATATGGTGTGCTTGCTCCAAAGAGCCCCAAGCAGTGCAGAAGGATAGGATTTGTGCACTGAAGAGTCTGACCTGGGAGAAATTTAGATGTGGATAGAAGAAAAAATGTGCTTGTTTTAGTAGGTTTTGTTTTTCTGGAGGGCTCGACTGGGTAATGGTTTTATTGGGGAGTATTACTGCCCTGCAGAACGCTGTCAGGGTGCTGTCTCTTGAACTCCCGGTGCACTCAGCTGAGCATACTTGAACTGGTTTGACACAGTGTTTACAAACATAGGACAAGCTTAATTTAAATATATATTAATTAAAAATAATCAAATCTGCAGTGGAGTCTGAAATGTATACAGAAGACCTTAATAAACCTGCAGCCAGCAGAAACTACTGGAATTTCCCGATTTTTATACAAAGACTTGTTCAGCAAAAGAGGGCCTGATTGTATGAAGAAACAGTGAAACTCACTGCAGAGGGTAAGGAAGCTGAAAAGTAGGAAGGGGGTGGGGAGGAACTGTTTCTTTCTGGCTGTCATTCTATTAATGTCTTGTTTCTGGTAAGTCTAGTGGGTGCGATAAGGAAGCGATAGCAGCACATAGATAGCAATGCACTGCATGCCAAATATGCTTTGTTACCCACCTCATCCAAAGCTCATAAAATCGATGATCTTAAACTGGTCATTAGGCCAGCGGTTGGGAGCTGTGATCAGTGTGTGCTGGCCTGGGAAGCCTGCAGCACCTCTAGGGTTGTGGGCCTATAAAAATACAAGTTCCTCACTCAGACCCTTTCCAAACAGCCTTAAAAAAAGCAGAGTTATTTCTCTTCAAAAACACCTAAGATACAATTCATAAATACATGGCTGTGGTTTTACTGGTTCAAAGTCAACATCTGTTTGCGTGTGCAGGGAAGGAACCCCCGTGGGCTGCTTTGCTGAAGCCAAGCCGTGCTGATCTCGGGGTGTGCGGATGCTCAGAGCGAAGCCAGCGGTGCCGGCTGCCATGGGCTGAATGCTTGGAGCTGCTGAATCGCATCTCAGTCCTGCAAAACCCATTAGCTGGTGCAGTATTTACTGGTGCAGGTAGTTGCATTAGTGTCAGCAGGAACAGATATGCAGAGGCTCTTCTGGGCATTGAGAATTCACAAGCTAGCAGGCAATGGACTAGGTCTTACAAAAGCATGGGCTCTGCTCTCAGAAGCCCTGGGACTCTGCCTTTGTCATGGTGGGATGGTTTTGCTGCGCTCATGCCTCTTGTGAAACACTATCTCCCCTTTCCAGCGTGTGCTGATGGGGACACTGGCTCCCCGATAAGGCTTCTCCTCACAGGGTGGGGACAGGCTGTCCGCTGCAGGAGCATGGGCTGCCGGGCTGCCCACAGCCCCCAGCGCAGCAAAAAGGGGGTTGTTCACTTGAACTTGCCTTCAAACAGCTCTCCGTGCCAGCTCCTGGAGAGGTAATGCTGAGCCCCGTGCCACAGCAAGTCATAAGTGTGCCTTTTATGTTGTTGTTCTCCTTTCTTCTTAAGATAAGGCTTAAAAAGCTGAATTTGGGTTATCTGATCTATTATGGTGGTATTAATGCTGTACACGCTATGGACTATAAATGCTTTGTTTTGAAATTTGGTTAATAAAAGACTAATTGTTAAATGTTGCGCAGCTGCCTTATAAGCCTGGCTTTCACAGTGACAGGCCCGTTTGAAGGCACGAGATTGTCCCTGTCACTTGCAGACCTCTCTGCTTGCCAGCTGAGCCTCCACCAGTCTGGTTTTCCATGAGTTGGCTGAGCTCTTGTTGGTTTGATTCATGAGGGATTTAACATGTAGTTCCTGGAAAGGGTGTCACGGAGAGATGCTGATCTGCTGGGTTAGCTTAAAAAAAAAAAAAAAAAAAAAAAAAAGAGGAAGGAAACAAAAAGGGAGGGGGAGGCTTAACTTGATTGTAACTATAGCCACCAAAAACAGTAAAAACCAATAGTAAGATCAAATCGTGGTCTTGTCGCTTAGAATAGCTTAAGGATTTTCTTAAAATGTTTCAACTGGGGAGAGAAGAGGAATGGGAAGATACCACTCCTTTGCTTATAGAGCAGTGGCCCAACAATATTAAACCTAGTTGAACTTTAAATTTGATGTTCACTGAAACGCATGATGTTCCATCCCTGCTGAAGTCCTGCACTCTGTGGAGCCACAGCTGTATCTGTGTGGCAGGGGAGAGGGATAGCTCTCCATGGCTAAAGATTTTGGTGGTTACTTCAGTGTCATGGCGCAGAGCTTGGCAATGCTGCTGGCAGTGGGAGCTGTGGGCAGCTGTGTGGAAGAGAAAGCTTGGATGAAGGCTGTGAGCCTTTCACCCTCAAGCACGTGGCAATTGTTTCTTAGAAAAAGCCCTGCCCAGCATGTCTTGTGATTTTTAAAAATCTTTTTTTCTTGAGTGTGCACATTCTGTGGAAAAAAGGTTCCTTTTCTCATCGTTGGGGTGCTGCTGTCTGTAAATCCGGGGTTTTCCTTGTGAGTCTCACCCTCGCTGTCACACCATGAGGTTGCGGGTCCCCAGGGGCTCTGCCCGCCTGCGGTGGGTGGCTGTGCTGCCCTCCCAGCCACCAGCACTGCCAGCCTCGCCCAGCCCGACATCCTGAGAGAACGGGAATTCAGCTAAGAAGAGCAAAGTCACTTAAAAAAATATTCTTTAAAGTAATGAAGTAACAGGTACATTTTAACAAACATGCCTCTTGAAGGCAGTGGGGAGTGGTGGCACACGTGAGGGAGTGCCAGGGTCAGGCAGGGCAGAGCACAGCCGGTGAGCTGCTCCCTTGCTCAGCACAGCCCCGTCTGGCCCCGCAGCTGGGCCTGAGCATCACCCGGTTGCCGGAGCTGCTTTGCTCCCGTTGAAGAGGAAAGAATGCAGTTGCATTTGGGAGCAGTGTGTGTACATGCTGTCTCCCTGATGTGGGGTTGGGAAGGGCAGCGTGCCCCTTGTGAAGAGCAGAGCGATGGCACTAGTGCTGCTGGAGTTGGATTACCTGACTTCTGTCTCCTGCTATAGAAGAGCACTTCACTTTCACCCACTGAATGTCTGCTCTTCACAACACAATGTTCTTCCCATCCAACGCATGGAAACCTTCCTGAGGTTTTCCCTTCTCGTGCAATTCCCTGACACCTACCTGTGCTCACATCCTTATTTAACCAACCGAAATATTTGTGTGGTATTTCAGTAGGTGGAACAGACAGTGAAGGAAGCTGTGCCCCAGCAGAGCCAGCCGATGTCGGTGGACCTCAGTGCTCGCATCTGTCGGCATCACGGGGTTGCTGCCTGCCCTGCATTTCTCTCTCAACAGTCGCAGGCAGGGGCAGGCATGCGGCTGTGGTGTCCTCCCCAGGCAGGCTTGTGCTGTGGAGATAGCAAAGGTCTGATCGGTTCTCTGTTCTTCTACCAGGGCCTTGCTTATCTGATGCTTTCCTAGCACAGTGTGAGGGGACTGACAGGCAGACAGACAGACGTGCATACTGCCACTGCTTGTCTAAGCCCTGTTCCCTGACTCTTGGGCATAGTAGCAATTCAGCCCACTGCTCAAGCCTTAGCTCTCTGTGTACCAAATTTATTGCAGAAAGTTGCTAGGAAACTCAAGTGGTTGCATGGCTTGTGTTTTTTTTTTCTCGTTTTAATTTTGTTTTCAATGTTGTGGCATTGACTGAATGAAGACCAGGACAGGAGTGCTTCACTTGGAGCACCGCACTCTTCCAGGGGACCAGTGATTTGAAGGAAGTTTTGTGCTTCCAAGCTCTAGGCCTGTGTAGACTGAAGATGTTGGATCCACGTGGATCTTTCCTCTCTTCAAACCTCGCATGGGTATTTGTTCACTTCTCGCTCGCACCAGGACCATGAGGTCCATTCGGTTTCTGTAGCTGGGTTATACTGGGGTGTACCAGCAAAGAAGCCTCTCATTCTTCTGGCCTCTGCTGCTGTGTTTGGGTGCAAGGTTTGAAGCATCTCATGGAGCTTTTCTGCTCCTTGGCTAATGTACTGCTGCTTGGGCTTGTTATCTCTCACCCTCTTCTGCTGGGCCGTTGCTGAGCTTTTAAGGCAAGAGAAGGTGTATGTGCCATGCTTTGGCCGCACTTTTTTTTGGCATGTCTACATAGAAAACAAGTCCTTGACTGTACCCTGAGCTCTCTGGTGGTGTTACTTTCCCTTGCCTCTAGCTTGTAAAACTAGAGGAAGGCGTTTCTGCATTTTATTTTTTTTTAACTAACACTTTTCAACTTGTTTTGCAAGCCACTTCCACTTCCCCCTAGCCCTTGCAGAAGTGTTGCCACAGCTGCCAGAGCAGCAGCGCTGGTCCAGCCTGGTGAGGTTGGAGCCCTGCCCGACCCGATGCCTGGGGGATGAAGCTCCGTGGGGGCTGCTCTGTGTGTGTATGTACTGGGGGCTGCTAGAGCAGGGCTGTGCCAGCCTTACTGCTGTGCCTGTGCCCGTGCCTGCTTGTCACCAACAGCTCTGCTGGGTGGTACCAAGGGCTGAATTCAGCATTTCCAGAAAAACCCAAAACAGGCTTCATTTATGGTGACAAACTGAAGTGGCTCCAGGAGGTTTGTTGGGCATGGAACTCATTTCAGCTCCCATTGATTATTTTACAGTAATATGAGCACTGACTCAAGCCTGTCTATTCTGTGTTTGTTTATTGATGCAGACAGCTCAGGCAAAGTTCATCGGAAGGGAATTAATCATTACATAATCCCTGAGAAATATGTAAGTGAGCAGCTGCTTGCATACAAAGCCACACAACAGGTATATGGCGCATGGAGAGCGGGGAAGTCAGAATTATCAACCCCAAATACAGCATCCACTGAAAGTACCAGGCTTTTTACTCCAGGTTCTCTAACTCGGTGATACTTGAAGCATCAGCTCTGCTGGCATGGAGAGAAGGTTTACAAGAATGGGAAGAATAGCTCACACCAAAGATATGGTGGCACTGTATGGCAGACCAGCTTAAAAAAGATCGTCCCTTGGTTTGGGAAGATACTGTGGGCAGGCAAGCCTAGATGAAGCAATCAGGGCGTTCTTGGTGCTAGCTCTCTTCGTTCTACTAGGGAGTGAGAGTTCATGCAGGGTTTTCCTCTGCCTCACCTAGAAACTGGCTGTGCCTTCGGCAGCAGTCCTGCCTGAGGAAGGACTGAACAATCCAGCCTTCCGGTAATGTGTTCTTTAAATGCTTAAAATAGTTCCTGCGTTTGTCACAATCTGGATTTCACAATAGCTTGGAGGGTGAGTCACAGGCAAAGGCCAGTCGGCCTCTTCTGTCACCTGAACGGGCGCCTCTCACCCCTTAAACCCATAAAATGAGCAGTAGTTTCTCTGTGCTTCTAGGAGTAATCCTACTCATTCCATATTCCCTGGTATTCCCAGTGTGTTTGGCAGTAGCATGTCCAGCACCCATCTTGTTCCAGAGGACTCCAGCAAGATCCTGCTTTGTATCCTGCTTGGCTCTTGGCGTGGCTTTCTAAAAGTGGTTTACTGGATAACTTTTATTTGATATGTTTTTGTTTGTGGAATGCATGTTCCATTCCTGTTTCTGCATAGACCTGTCAGCCGTGTGGTGTGTTGATCTGCACAAAGGCTGGTAGTGGCCATAAGAGCTTTTCAGGTTTTAAATGCCAAGACTGCAATGAATTTAACTGTAGTTCAGCAGCACATCCTGGGCACTATGCTGGCAGCTGTCTGCTCTGGTTTTTTGGGGTCCTAATTAGCACTCCAGGGACATATTATCCATGGCATTAAAATGCCCAGGAGTGGAGGAGCTAAAAGGTGAACTGGATGTGTGCTTTTGACTGACCAGCCATAGTCCATAGACAGGCATCAAGCAGCTTCTGTTCTCGGGATCTTACCATCTGGGTGATTCTTTCCCCTCTGTCCACAAATTTCACTGGAAAAAATGGGAAATACCAAGAATTCCTCAAAGGCTGCACATTTGGGGGTGTTTTATCTGGGAATAGAAGCCCTCTCCTCATCTCTGAATTCTCTGCATGGACTTTTGCTGGGTTGGAGACCTTGTAAATAGGCTGGGATTTGCAGAAGACTTTAGATTTGTAGTTCAAACCGTCTGTTTTGAAGGTTTTAATTTCAAATGATGTGGCTGTCTAACAAACTCACTCAACTAACAAAAGCACTCATCCTGGGGTGCTTTCTTGGTAGTTCTTGGTTTTCTTCTTTCATCTTATCATTGCCTCCTCCTTTCTTAGGGATTTAAAGACAAACCAAACACCTACCATGAGAGAGGTTTTCATTTCCCTTGCTGCAGGATGAGGGCATGACCCCCAGTGAAGCTCAAGGCAGAGATGAAGCTGCAGAGAGGCTGGTGGCAGCCCTTCTCTTCCATCCCGCAGCTCCTGGAGAGCGAGCAGCAGATGCTGCCTCTTCTCAGCCTGGCGCTGTGTGTCCCCTTGTTGTGAGGGGTATCATCCAGGCCTGCAGGTTACAGCCTTGGAGATGCCGGTTCCTTCTGCCTAATTGCTAGCTTGGCTTTTTGAGGTCAGAGCGGGTTGTGTTTTGCTTTGTGTTAATGTCTCCGGGGCAGATTCTTATCTATTGCACAAAGATAAGCAGAAATCAGGAAAGGGCTTTAAACCCTAAAGCATCATCTCATGCCTGGGATGTCTGAAACCAGCTCCCAGGGCTGGCAATGGATGCATTTGGCCTATTTTGGACCCAAACAAACCTTCCTGGAAGAATATCTCTGTCATAATACACTGTGTGCAGGAAAATGCCAGCAGAGAAGCTGAAGGAAATTGCCAGACATAAGTTACAGAGAGACTACCCGGCATACTTGGCCAAAATCTGACGCTGACTATGAACTTGGCTTGCTGTGAGCAGCTTTTGGAGCTGGCTGGCTGCTGCGAGGGGCTCCGATGCAGCCATCTGCTTGATGGCAGGCAGCTGCCATTCCCAGGGAGACCACCAGGAACATGGCTGTAGCCTGGTGTCAGGACTGGAGGACAAGCAGAGGGAGAGAAAAGGAAGGTGGACAAATGGGCAGAAGTTCCTTGGATTTCCAAAGGTCTTGCGATGACAGATGTGACTTGCCCAGCTCAGCTCAGGAGTGCTCACGCCAGCTGGTGTGCATCTCCCTCTGTCTGGTATGGTAGAAACACTACAGGCGGGGTTTGGGCTCAGTGGGGCCACGGACAACTCAGGAGAGGATCCAGCCTATATGAGTGTCCTCTCAAAGGCGCTGTGTGGGGCAACCAGCCTCCTTTCCACACTGCAGTTGGCCCTACTGGAGGAGGTTCATTTTTCAAAATCTCCTACTGACCTCATGGTCTCAGATCCCCTCCCTGCTTCAGCTGCTTCTGCTGTCCCATGTGGGCTGTGGGGCATTTTGGTTCCTTCTGGGAAGTGCCATAAATGCACTCAGTTGTAGCGGTGACATTATTTCAGGGCCACAGAAAGTACAGGGTTCGTGCCCACACCATCCCCTGGGCATCCCTGCCCATGTGAGCTTGCTGTTTGAAAAGCTCATGTTCTTGTATCACAAGCTCATGGTGTCCTGAGCTGACTTCTTGGGGGTGGTGGCCGAGCAGTGTGATCCCCCAGGGGACATGGGACAGCAGTGCTCCTCTCTCTTTGGGGTGGAAGCCCGCCTCACACAGCTCATGGGATCCCCTGCATCCCCCACTAGAATGGATGAGGAAATGGAGATAGCTGGGGAAATACACTCATCAGGACAATTCAAAGCGGTGGAGAAAGGCAGCAGCTAATTCTGTTATGGGCATCTTTAAAGACTGAATGTCAGGCAGGGGTTACATGGGCTTCTTTCTAGCTAGAAAGGAAGCGATAGCTGGGGGTTGCTGGGTTGTTCACCTCCTAGTTGTAGGAGTAACGATGAATGATGTCAGGCTGCCACAGAGAACGTGTGGGCTGCAGTCGCTCCCCCACTCACAGCTTGCAGCCTGGTTTGCAAAACCATGTCCTCCAGCTCAGCATCCAGCACCCCTGCACGCCTTAGCAAGCCCAGGAGGGGATGAGTGGTGGCAGCGTGGCTGCTGGGGGGGGTCCCCTGAGGCCTGGGGGTGAGGGCAGGTTGGCGCAGACCTCTCAGTGGGAGATGATGTGGGGGGGGGTTGGGGCATGTTCTGCTCCTGGGTTTTTTCAGATGCCTGCAGGGCCCCAGCATCCTGGAAGGGCTGAGCTGGCCGGGACCCTGCCGGTGGGAAGCGTGCGATGGCTGACCTCCAAGGGAAGCCCCACCTCTTCTCACAATATTTACTTCCCCTCCTTGGACCTCTCCCAGCGCCGTAAGTGCCGAGCAAACACACTGGGGCACTTCTTGCTCCGTTTTGGAAGCATTGTGCTTTTTCCCGTGCTTGCTCTGCTCTGCATCTCCCTCTGCCCCACTCTGCATGCCCTCCTCGGGGCATCTGGTGGCAACTTGGTAAGAAACAAGCCAACCTGAGGAAAAAAACCCCATCCTAATTTCTTCTGCAACCAGCGTGAGCTGTTGTCTTGCATTTGGGCAACGAGCCCAGATGAGATGGAAATGGGTTTGTCCCCTGTGGTAATGACACAGCTGTCCATGCCAACTTGTGTGGATGCAACAAGTCTTCAAAACCCAGCAGAGAGTCAGGGGTCCCTTATTTTCCTCCCTCCATTGTATGGTTTTCCCCTTATTCCTTCCCCCTGTTCCTTGGTACACAGTTAAACTATCACCTCAGTTATGTAAAACTGTTCAGCATGGCTTTGTGGTGTTTATACTAGGAATTAATCCTCCTGTAAGCTCCCACGTAGGTTCCAAACACAGATATGTAAACTGCAAAGCAGTAAGAAAGGTCACAACTGGAGTTTGCCCAGCTCCTGTGGTGATAACATCCATGGTGGGACTTTCTCCCCCAGGGGAGAGGCAGCCTGGAGTGGTGTGATGGAAGGAAAATGGGTAATGAACTGGAATCCCACTGTGGGGCCTCTCCTGAGCTGGTGAGCTATAGGGATTTCTCCTGTCCCTTGATCTGCTGATTCAATGCACTTCTGGGAACAGCAGGAGCTCCTGGGTCAGCAGCTCCCATCTCACCCCCTCTCCCAGCGTGTGACACATCTCGCAGTGAAGCCCTGTGTGCCAACTCTTGCAAACACCCTTTTGGCATTTCGTAGCAAACTTGTAATTCTTGCAACGATTCGTGCAGATTCCCAATCACAGAACGCAGACTTGCCCTGGCAGTTTTGGGGGAAGGCAGCGGGCAGTGCTGGGTGGGTGATGCTGAAACAGCCCTGCGGGGGAGCGTCTCCAAGGCTCGCCTGGCACTGCCTGCTTACCGATGCTTTGCTTTTAGCCGAGCCTTTTGTCAGCTGCCTTTTCCCCATGCAGGATGGGGGCACAAGAGGAGTGGGGTGATGAGAAACACGTCTGCAAATGCTTCCAGTCCAGCATTAATAGCCTTTTGCTGGTGTGTGGCACCTACAAGCAGAGCAGCCCCTGTGCAGCTGTTGGTGACCCTTTCCTTGGCACTGAGAGCTGCCTGGGGAAGGGTGTTTTGGGGGGGAAGGAGGTCAGCAAGCTGCTAACCCAAGGGTACGCTCCTGCATGGTCCTGAGGAATGGGGAGGGAAAGTCAGCAGGTTTTCCAGCCACTAGGACAATGGGATTTTAATGGTTTTATAGTTATTTGGTGAATAAACTGGTTAAAGGGACTATATAGAATGGAAGGGGCAGCTGGGAGGAGAGCATGTGTAGTGTTTTTCTTACTGTGATCTGAAGAGCTCACTAATATGCAATACCAGGAATGCCAGCCAGTCCTGGGAAATGAAAATGCACCCTTCTTCTTGGTTTACCTGCCAAAGAGGTGATCCCTACATTTCCTTCATGTGTTACAGAGAAGGGATGGTCAGGGTGGAGATGGTTCACAGTTGTACTGTGAATTTTGTTAGATTTTCTGTGTCCTCGGGACTTATATTAAATGGAACTATCACTATAGTATAGTTCCTATATAACAGAGAGCCTCTATACTCTGAGGTTTTTTTGCTTCCATCTTTTTCATGTTACAAATAATAGGATGCATCTCCTTTTCTAAAAGCCTCTTTCTCCACATGATGGGAAGTGTTGTGGGCATTAGAGACTGGAGGGAGGAAGGAGGATGCTTTGGCCCTTACACAGCATTCATCCTCTCTGCGAATCTACGAGCAGGTTTAGGAAGCAGAAGTGCATCTTCAAGTTTCCGTGGTTGTGCTGTGGCTGGTACCAGTCAAGCTGAGCATGAACTGGAGGAGCAGGAATGGTGCAAGTGCTGTGGGCTCCTGGCTCTCCATGCCTTTGTACTCAAAAACTGTGCCGGTTTTGTCTTGCAGGCTAAGAATAAGGAAACTGGTGCTTTAGCAGCTGCCAAAGTCATTGAAACAAAGAGCGAAGATGAACTTGAGGATTACATGGTGGAGATTGAAATACTGGCGACCTGCAATCACCGGCACATCGTCAAGCTGCTGGGAGCGTTTTATTGGGATGGCAAGCTCTGGGTAAGAGGCTGTTGCTGTGTGTGACATGTACAGCTGTGCATTTCCCACCCTACAGAGAGGAAATGGCAAACCTATGGCAAAGCAAAACCTCTGGAGCAGCTGGAAGCATCAGTGTGAGTTAAAAATGACTCACAGGCTGTGCTCCACTCACTGCATGAACAGTGCCTGGATTTTCCCCACTTTCTTTGATGGGCAAACTATCTTCCAACTAAAACTGCTTATAAATAGCCCGGGGAAGATCAAGAGATCTTGACTGTAAAGTGAAAACTGGAGTTGTTGGATTTTTTTTTTTTTACCATTTGGAGTTTGTAAAGGTAGAAAATGCAGCACTGATAAGGGTATCTCTTCCCCACTCAGTCCTTCTTTTGAAAGATCAGATGGAAGGTTTTTTGATTTTTGCCTTATTTCTGGCACAGCATCTGTAATGCAGAGGCGAGTGATAGCAAGACCTCTGTTTCCTATGGCTGTGGAGGCACAGGAACATAAAATGCAATCCAATGGGTTAGTGCAATGGCTAGTTGTGCTGCGGCTGGAACAGCAGGTTCCTGCATCTCTTTCCCCTAGCCTGGCAGGTGTGTATATATTTTTTTTTTTTTTTTACTTCCCTGGCTACTGTTTTCTTTGAGTCCCTGGCAGCAGAGGAAGGTGAGGGTGAAAGGCACCTTCCTGTGTCCTGCGATGGGAAAAGTGCAGGGGGCTGGAGAGGGTGAGGGCATGCGCCCTTGGGTACTTGCCCCGTGCTAGACTCAAACACCTGTGTGCGTGCAGGTGTGCCTCTGTCAAGATAGTGGAAATCAGGTGAAACCCATCAAACCCATCTTCTTGCCCAGTTCCTCTGCTCCTCTCATAACTACTGGCAAGTCAGGAGAGTGTCAAAGAGTGCTTTCAGCAGCTCTCTTGCTTTTTCCTTCCTCTTTTTAATGCTTCACATACCATCGTGGCCTCCCAGGGTAATCTTACTATAGTTAAAAAGAGAGATCTCGGCTTTTGAGACTTGCACTTGCGTTAGCTGAGCTGTCAGAGCCATTGGTCCCCGCTTGTGCTAAGGGAGCCGCAGGCGGAGCTGGGCTGTCGCTGGAATAATGCAGTCCATGTCTAGTTCATTCCTCCCTAAAGCAATGCGGGAGAGGTGCAGGTTTTTTGGGCAATGTGTGCTTATTCAGCAAGCACCTTTTGCAACATCTGCATGTGTCGGTGTACCTCCTTATTTAAAAATCCATCAATAAAGCCCCCAACTTCTCTGTGACAGCCCACTCAGAGGGCTGCAGTACCTGGCGCTGAGCACTTCCTTCTGTGCATCTTCTTGCTTTGAGGGAGCTGGGCTGCAGGTTGTCCAGAGACTTGGTATTTGAATGGCTGCTAATCGTGATGCTGAGCCCTGGGTTATGTTAAAGAACAAAGTAAATATGTACCCTTCTAAGGAAGTGAAAGGCAAACATCTCTCTTAGGAGGGGACTCGGGATTTGAACAGATTGCAACTGCAGCAAAACTAATCTCAGCAAAATTAAAAAGGCAAACATACACTGAGCTTGGGTGAGAGATGGGGCTGGTTTATATTCCACTCTGTTATGCTGTTTTTACCTCCCTGCTCTGTGCCTGGTCTGCCTGAATTTTATACGTTGGCCTAGTTTGTTCTCTCTAAAATGTCAGCCCCCTCCCCTTTCCCCTTCCACCGCCTCCCCGCAATAGGAAGCTTTGCCTTCCTTCCTGTGGGGAAAATGGATTGCAGAGCTCCTCAGCTCTGCTTTTGTCTAAGAAGTGCTTTGTAATGTCGTACGCTTGCTGACCTACTAAAATTAAACAGCCTCTTTGAAGCTACTGGAACAAGAGCCTCCTGTATGAAGCTCTCCCGTGAGGGTAGATGTTACAGCCCCATCCATTGTTTTGGGAGGAGGATTGTTCTCTTTATTTAATTATTTGAGTGGCATTTGCATTTCATTGCTCAGGCTGTTCTTATTAATGCTCTAATGTTTTGCTAGCTTTGAGGGAAGTAAATAAGCCAGGCTATTATACTTCTGGAAGGCTTCTAGTCGCCACCAGGTTTTCCTGAAAGTCAAAGGCTTCTGCTTCTTGGTCACCAGTGCTGCTGGGGCAAATTTGCATCCAAATATAAACACCAACTTGCATGTTCTTTTCCATATCCCATCCCCATTTCTGTCTGTGTAGTTGTTTTAGCCAGCATTTTGCTGGACCATTTGCCGATGGTCCATTTGCACGATGGGTGCATGGACTCTGCTGCATTTTTGGCTTCAAGTGGCTCAGGCTTTGGGTAAAACTGCTGCGGGTGCGTGTCTGGTCAGTGATCTGCTGTGGTTTCCTTGTCCTCGCAGCCGGGCGTGGAAAGACAATGTTCAAAGTGAGAAAGGGGCAGGAGTGGGAGCATGCAGACAGGCTGGTGAGGGTTCCAGATGTGCCCAACCTCCTGGATGGCAGGAGCTCTTTGGCTCTGAATAATTTATGGCTCGGTCTGTGCCACAAGCAGTCTCAGCCAACGGCGCTGAGAGGGGCTCAGCACTGAGAAGGGCTCTTGCTAAATCAGTCTGTTAACTGTTCTCCGACTCTTGAACTAACAAGGAAAATATGTGAGGAAACCTGGCCTTCAGTGGTGGCTGCTGCTGCAGAAACTTCCTTGTCCCCCCAAGCTCCATTAGGTCCCCATGGCCCCTCTCTGTCAGGGTTTGGCTTTGCGCTTCCATAACCAGAAGGTGACATGCAATATTTATGGAGCAAAAAACCTTTTTGTGCAAAGGGAAGTGGCTTATCCTACAGCAGCTGCTTTGAAATCCATAGCACTGAAATGAAAGCATAAACCAGCAAATTTCTCTTGCTTTTATACCCAATTGGCATCAGGCTGAAGGAGGAGAACCCCAGTTCTTGCTTGGGACAGAGCAGAAGCCCACTGCAAGCCACAGGCAAGGGCTTGGAGGACCCCAGGAATATAACTGGTGAGATGACAGCATCCAGCATGAACTTCCTCAGCACTGCAGAGATGCTGTGCCCGCACCAGCAGTTGCTATCTCATCATTCCCCCTCCATCTTCTTTTCTTTGCTCGTGGCAGATGCCAAGCAGTCTTGTGCCGGTTGAAAACAGCCTGGGGAGGCTTGCAAAACTGCAGTGGTGGGAACTTTCATGATTTTATTTTATTTTTATTATAAGCCCTGTGGCATTTGATGTTCTTTTGCATAAATCCCAGCTGCTGGAAATGGGGGCACTGAATGAAAGCTGAGAATCTCATGTTATTAAAAAAAAAAAAAAGTCTGGTTTGAGTCCTTGTGGCTGGGCCACATTTTAAAGTCTTTTTTTCCTGAAATGCGATGTAGGACTTGGAAACACAAAGGCAAATCCCCCTCATCTAATATACATGCAACTTTAAGAATGGACTTTTTAAGGCTGTTGTGTGGAGGAGCATTGAGACTAAGGTATGGGTTTTGAATGCTTGCAATCAGTGCTGCTGAATTTGTGCTGATAATTATTAGTACATGGGAAAGAAGAGCAATGGACCTTGTGTGTTGTGTCCTTCTTGAGGGTTATGTGGTTTGGTTTTTTTTTTTTCTCCTTCCAAAACAACACACAAAGACTGAAACCTCAAAGGAAGGGAGGAACTTTTGATCTCTTGCTTCTGAATATCTCTGCTGCTTCCGAGTGTCTCCTCTGATAGACAGAGGAGCAATAAGATGACTGGGGAGGAGAGTCTCGTTTGGAGTGATGAACTCCAACATTCCTGTGGGAGATCTCTGCTTCCAGGGGACAGTGGACTCTCCGCTGGACAGCCCAACACACTGCGGCAGCTGATCTGTGGAGCAGGGCAGGAAACTGGGGACCCTCCTGCAGGAGCCTGTCGAGATGCTCCAGCATGGAGTCTGCCGGGTTCTCTGGAAGTTAGTTGAAATGTCATTTGGCCCCAGGTGCTTAACTGCAGGACTCTGCCAGTGGTGGTACAACTCTTGTAGCAAAGCACTGGGGAATTCTCTTCCCCCTCCCTCCTTTTCTATAAACCGTGGTTGCTATAGCAAACAGGCTTTTGAATAAACAGACGTTTCCTGGAGATCAAAGCAAAAGTTGCTGTACCATGCAGGTAACCCTTGCCGGAGCATTTTGGGGATGGTTAATTTAATCAGCTTAGAGTTTCTTAGTGGCCCGCTGTGTGGGTATGTAACTTGTATAGCTTGCAGATAGACACCAGCTTTGTAGCTAGTCTTTGTACTTCCCTTAAAAAAGCGTTTTGCATTTTCTGTGGGCAGGCCCTGACCTGTTTAGCCAGGGACTTTTTGGATTGCTACCCCTTTGATATGGATGTTGACTGGGGATTTGGGCATTCTTGAAAATCCAGTATCATAAAGAAATGTTCATTATCCCATGCACTAGACTGCTGGGCTATGTAAAGCATCTGCAGCTTTTAATTCTCTTAAGTTGGAAATACCTTTTCTTTAAAACAAACAAAAAAGAAAGCTGATAACAGTATCAGATTCCCTAAGGTTTTCCTTAGCAAAGGGAGGTTATTGCAACTTGCAGGGATGTCTTGCAGGGTGAGCAGCCTAAGCTGTGACTGGATGCCTGTGGGCGACCCCTTCATGTGAACATTGTACCAGATCAGGGCTCTCCAGGCTTCTCGGTCATCTGTCTCTGAGGAATCTGAGGGCTATTCATGTCCCTTTAAAATGTCACTTGGCAGGAGAGTTGCAGTCTAAGCCGGCCCTTCCTGCTTGGCCTCCTGCTCCTGAAGCTTTGTACCAAACTTGCCCCCAAAGTGCTTGAACAGTTGTTTGCAGCTCATGATTGTCGAACTGCGTGCAGTGCTTGCACACAGCAGAGGAGAGACCCAGAAAAACAAAGTGATCCCAAACCTGCAGACCAGCTAGCCAATGTCCTCCAGGAGCAACCCTTTCCTTTCTCTTCCTCCCTTCAGCCAACTGCAGAAACTTAAATCCATGCCCGATCTGGTTGTGTCCTGAGAGCACACAGCTCCATGCTGCTGGCGGGACTGTGCTCTGGTACCCATGAGCTGCTGCAGGATACTGCTGAGCAAACTGGTGTGGGGGTGGTGTTTCTGGACCAGTTTCTAAATTCATATCAGTCCAGAATTCAGGCAGAACTGCAAAGCAACACCCCTAACTTCTGCAGGGTGGGTAGGTGAGGTGCAGATGTGGGCAGACATCTGCACACACCAGGACAGGGCATCGCTGTGCCCCAAGAGGCTGGGAGTGCAGCAGGGATATCCCCATGTCCCCTCCCTGTCCTTAGGGTCAGCTGGATGCACGTCATCTTGGCCAGAGCTGGACACTGGAAAAAGCGATGTAGCCCAGTGGTTTTTCTGATGCTTCCCTGGGTTTCCAGGGTCAAGCAATTTGCTGTTCAGAGTAGCATAATTGACTTGAGTGGGTGATCACTTCTGCTCTGACCTTGGGACTGTGTCTTTGCCAGCCAGGATGCTGCAGAGCGGGTGTCTGGGTGGCATCCTCCCTTCCCTCCCTGCCACTTGCTGTCTGCCTGCGAAGCAGTAAGGCTTCTCTCTGCCTTGCCTTTATGCAGGTTGTTTACTGTCTTTCCCAAAGAGATGGAGGTCTGAGTCGTCTTCTGCCCTCCTCTCTGCTGTAAAGCTGGGCAGTGGGTAGCATGGGACCAACGTATCTGCTCTGTCTTGTGAACATGAGCTTTAGCTTTCAGACTCCTGTCAAGTCACTGGAAATCCTATTCTGGGTAAAACTGGGGCTTTCCCTTAAAGCAGGGATGGAGACAGAGTGATTTTGATCAACCACCAAGAATGACTTATGCAGCAGGCAAATTACCATAGCCCAGCCAAGTTCAAGAGCACTTCTACAGGTAGCAACATGACAAATGGCAAACTAGAATAGAAGCCTTTGTCTACCACCCTTTATACAGGATAATGTTGCAAGAAAAGGTTATTGAAGCAATAATAATGCCTTGTGATTACATAGCCTTGTCATCTACACACCATGGAATGCTTTTATAAAAAGAGACCTGGTGTCGTTATCCCGGTCATTAGAAGGGGGAGCAGAGGCACAGACAAGAATTTGCATAAAGTTTACCCAGCAGGTAAGTGGTACTTGGGAATAAGTCTTATGTGCTGAATCCCAGTCCAGGGTTATAACCATAAGGTCATAGTTTTATGAAAAGAAAGCAGCAGACAAGAAGCCTATAGGCAAATCAGTTTTCAAAGCACTTCAAAACTTTGTTTAGAAATGAATCGCAATAAGCCACGTTTGCACTTGGCTGGCTTACCAAGGGAAATGCTAAGGAACAATGTTTGCATATAAATTAATATTTATGAACTACCTGTGTATAGGAGACAGTGCCCTTGAAACCTGGCTTCAGCCTATGTCCTGGAACGAGTGATAGATTGCAGGTTTAGACTTCTTTATTTCAGATACAGCCTGGAAGTTGTCATTTGGGAGGGAGGGATGGCCTTTTGCAGACCTTATGGCTTGGGGTGGTTTACATTGACTTCAAAGCCCTCACTGAACAGT
The DNA here is from genome assembly GCF_031877795.1 of Strix aluco. Lineage (NCBI taxonomy): Eukaryota > Metazoa > Chordata > Aves > Strigiformes > Strigidae > Strix > Strix aluco. The sequence continues at coordinate 11,897,571 of NC_133943.1, read as the reverse complement.
TAAATAGCAATACTCTCATCTTGTGTGATGGATCCAGGCACCTTGGGCTGTGAATTTGGGGATGATCAGAACAAATAATTGTTTCTAGGGAGATGCCAGGCAGGAGGGCAAAACTTGTGAAGTCCTTTGCCACCCCTTCAAAGAGTCGTCCTCCTGGCCAGGCAAGGCTTTGAGGCTGTGTTGGAGCTGCTGACTGTTAATAAAAGACATAAAGAAGGTTGTCCTGGGTCAAACTCTAGCTCTCACAGTGAGCTCTGCGCTTCTGAAATGCATCATCTATTTTAGATGCTGGCACAAACTTGAGGTGCTTGAGATTGATGAATCTTCCAACTGAAGAAGCAACTTCTTCTTTTTAGCTATTTATATTTGAAAGGATTTTCTGCATTTTGCTGCCTATCCAGTAACGTGCTCTTGGTGAACTGAGTGGCCTCTAAATACTGATTCATTTGGTGTGAGAAGGGGGATCCCAGTCACAGCCCTCCAAGCAGCAAAGGCTTTGCCCCGTGCCCGGGCACAGAGCCATCACCAGGGTGTTTTTCTGGTTTCTATAGCAAACAAGTGCTGGCCTTCCTCCCACTGTCCCTGCTCCACAGAGCATGACCATGGGAGCCCCGAGTGCTTGGAGCTTGTGATAGTCTAGTCACTGAAGGGAGAGCTCATGAACCAGCCTGTGTGTGTTGCAATTAACCCTTCCTGCAGCACTCGGCATCCCAGGTACCACTGCCTGGTTGCAGCTGTGCTGACCCTCTCTGCTCTGCACCTCGTAGCAGTTTGCGTTCACTGGCCATGGGTGTTCTTGGATTCTTATCCCTCTGGGATGCTGGTTACCAAGTTGGGATGGTGAATTCAAAGAGGTCAGATATCAGCCCTTGTCAAAAGAAGCTAAATGCCCTGTATGATTCTAGCAAGGGGAAGGACGCTTTTTGCAATGTCAAAACCATTTGGTTAAACTAAAAGGAGTTTTGATTTGTTCTGTCAAAATTTCAGTAGTAATGGGAATATTGCTGCTAGCCTGTCGGGGCGTAGTTCAAGGAAATATTTTGTCATCTCAGAATGATTTAGATGTGAAGAACTCATCCCCAGTCTCTCTATGAACAGCAGGGAGCTCTGCATTTCAAGAGGAGTATGCAGTGTTATCTGACTTTGTTCTTGATAAAGCCTTCCTGCTCTGAAACTCTGTAAGCCTTAGGTTTCCTCACTTGCTGCTTCTTTCCCCCACTCGTTATGGGAACAGCCTTTTTCTTCTATTTCAAATATTTTTCTCTGTAGGTTATTTTGTTCAGAAAAGGGGGGAGAAAAGGTTTATTATATTTAAAGTCTCTGAATAGTGTCCTTGTCTGTAAGGGAAAATTGGCAAGCTTGGAGCACTCTCTTACAGAGAGCTAATTATTTTGCTTCCACCTACAGCATACTTGCCATGTCAGACAAGCTGTTGACATTTGTGCTCTGCTGTGGCAGCAAAGAGGCTTCTGGTGGCTTTTGTATTGTTTTATGGCCTCTCCACTGTGTGCAGAGGGCTGGCTGCAGCCGGAGAGGAGCGCGGAGCTGGTGACTTTTGCAGGTGCTGCTGGTTCCTGGATGTTCGTCCCCTCTTGCATTGGTGGCATGCTGGCCTCATGGGGCTCTAGAAATGAGATTGGGAAGGACAGTGTGTGTCCTCGGTGCATAGCAGGCTGCTGTAGTGTCTTGCCGTGTCTTCAGCCCCTGGCAATTAGCTGGAGCAGCTCAGCCTTGCTTTGAATCAGCCCATCTGGCTTACAAGCAGCGCTGGCGTAATCTGTTCCCCATTTTCTTCCAGCCTTTTGGCATGTGGTGGGTGAAAAGCATTGGGCAGGAGGGCGGCAGGAAAGGCGCCAAGTTAGGCGGGTGTAGGAATGAGATCCACCTCCTCCCTCTGCTCCATAATGTAAACTTAATCCTTGGACTTCAGTCAGAGCAGGGCAGGCTGGCCGAGATAATGGGGAGACTTGACACGCTTACAAACAAAATTTCACCGGTCAGCACGACTCTTGATTTTAAAGGAGAGAGTAGATCTGACCAAATGGTATTTAAAAACCAAGGTGGTGCTCCCCAAAACCAGCCCCTTGTGGTCCTGCACGCCCCTGTGCTATGAGGGGAAGAGGGGAGCTGCTCCTAGGAGGGCTGATCTGGCATTGCTGTCCTTGCCTCCTCTTGCAGCTGGCAGGACAGCATAGCTTCGCCGTTAACCACCAGAACTTGGGTTCAGATGTCAGAGATGGAGTAAAGGACATGCCCCTTGACTGTGACTAAATGCAGTTTCTGTACCTAAATATATCTCTGCGTTCTTTCCACCAGCGAGGAATGACTCTGTCCTCTGAGGTTTGTGTTGCTCAGAAGCTGAAGCCCCTTTCTCAGTTCTGGGAGGTAGATATGTGTCCAAAGTTTTTGCTGGAGCCATGAGGATGGGCTCAGCCCATCAGTCCAGGGGACGTGATGGGCTTGGAGGGACAGGAGATGGAGCCAAGCAGGGTGGCTCTTCACCCCATGCTGGGGTGTTTGGAGGCATCGGGTGCAGGTGAAAGCTCCAACAGATGAGTGGGGCTGGATATGAGCTGTTCATGGGGAGAGCGCCTGGCCTACCCACATGTCTGGGCCATAGCCAGGCTGTGGAAGTGGTGCTGGCATCTTAGGGTACACCTGGAGGTTGCCATCTACATCCCAGGTGGGTGCTTGCTTGCAGGACTACACTTTGCCCATGTGCCTCTGGTACAGGGTGGTCTCAGGATGGAGCTTGAGGTCTGGATCCATCATTTATCTGGGTGGCTTTTGGAAAAATGGCCATCTATGTTCTTTGTGCTACACTTCATATTTGCTGCAGCCAGTGTTGCTGGACCAGGGGCATCCCCTCCACAGGTTTTGTGCAGATCTTGATCCCCATTCCAGATGCTCCTGACCTTGTCTGAGTCCTCTCGGTGCTACAGTAATGTGCAGAGTTTGAGAACAGAGGTAGCTGTTGCCTCTGTCCTTTGTTTTCCACAGCATGTGTATTATGGGGCTGAGCAGTAGAGTGGGATGGCCACCAGCAAGCTGCTGGGCGACTTTGATACTGAAGAACTGGATGGGAAAGCTGGTGTTCAGTAGCTAATGCACAGCCATTGCGGGTAACGGGGCAGGAAACTTTCTGCTCTTCTATAACCAGGACTGAGGACTGTAGGAAGATGCTTTCCTGGACTTGCTCTGTCTCCTCTGCCTCTGAGTCGAGACCAAAAGCCCTAGAGACTGTCTGGGCTCTCAGCTTCCCACTGCTCCTGCAGGGACCGGGAAGGAGCCTGTCTCGCCCATGGTGCATGATCCAAACGCCAGGAGAGACCCGCCTTGCTGTGACTCCTCCATGCCCTGTCACAGATGGGGAGGTCTAGACAGTTTCCTCCTGCCCCTCCTGCCTTCCCTCCACTGCCGGTGATGCCAGGGGAGTCATCCTGTGCTACATGTGCCGTGGTGCTGGTGTGGGCTGTGTGAGGGGTCTCTGGGAACCCCGGTCCTGCCCTGGGCTCGATGTGCTGAGAGAAGACTCTCTTTTCCTACTGAAGCCAGGAAATGTTTTGGATGGGTTGGGGTGGCTCACACAGGGGTGCTGTTCCCAAGGTGGGCTCCTCCCGTGCTACCAGGGATTGGGGTACAAGGTCTCACATGCTGCCGGCACCCCGGGACGCCCGCCTGCGTATTTTCTGTGTGGAGGAGGTAGAGGAAGGCGCCGCAGGCCACGAGTGCCTTTCTCACAGCGGAAGGGCGGCACCGGGTTTCGTGGTCGAAGCCTTCGCCCTCAGTGGCCGCGGTGCAGGGAGCTCGGCGAGCCATCCCGGTGGGGCTGGGGGCTCTGCGGGAGGGACTGACCTGCCTGTGCACCACGGCGGGGGCTGGCAGGGAGAGGGGAAGGGCTCTGCAGCTGCAAAGGCAGCGGCTGTTACTCAATGTGGCCGTCTGTTGAAATTCGGGCAGTGGTACGTGCCTTGCGGTTTTCACCCGAGATGATGCTGCCTTCTCACCTCCCAACCACCAGTTTCACTGCGGTGGGAGGAGGATCCAGACTTCCCCCTTCAGGCAATCCCCTTACAGTAAAGCAGGGCCTGCTCTCTTGCTGTAGCCTGAAAAGCAGCTTTGTAAAATTCACTGTAAGGGGGTTTCTTTCCTCCTTCACTCCCACACCCTAGCACAAGCGGGGTCCTCTCACTCCCCTGCGCTGGGGCTCGTTGTGGGGCTGAGGAAGCTGGTGCCTCTTACGTGAGGTGGCTTTGGAAGTGACGTCCGTTGCCTGGATGCGCTGTGAGGAAGGGTGGGCTTCAGCTTGCAGCATCACTGAGTTGGCAGATAGGCCCAGCAGGCGGGGTGACTGCAGTAGCAGGGCAGTGTGGGGGATGCCAACAGCACCTGGGGGCATCGAGGTTTTGTAGGTGGGGAGTCCCTGTTAACTGTCCACCCCATCCACCCTTCACATTGGGCAGCTCATCTCTTTCTGCAGCACCAGGAGAGCCCGGAGGCAGCCAGGGCCCCCGACTCACTCTGGCTGTTTCTCTTTTCTCTTTCCCTTTGTTGCATTTTTGCTGAACGTGAAGGATTTCTGCCCCCCACCCCGCCATGCTGCCTCTGAATCACAGGAGTGGTTGCTGTTTGCTGCGTTTCTTCTGCTTTTCCTGTAAGTGGGTGGGCAATGCCAGGAAAGCCCTGCTCTCCCCACTGCAGTACCCACACTGGCACATCTGCCCCTGGCTCCTTCCTCCTGCCTCTCCCTCCCGGGTCTGCACATGGGGGACAGCCCAGGGACCTGCCGCCCTCCTCCCACTGTAGTCTCCCTGCAATGGCAGCTCTGCATGGAGAAGGACCGAAACCTCTGATGATGAGCGTGGCTGAGGCTGGTTGTGGCACACCCTGCTGTTCTCTGTGCTCTGCTTGAAGTTGGAGAAGAGTAAGGTGGAAGTGACTGGTGCTAATGGTGGCATCCCTCCAGGAGCTTTGTGCCAGCTCAGCATCCTGGAGAGAAGGGAGGTGGAATGGGTGCGATGGCTGGCAAGGAGACAACCTGGAGAGCGTTTCCCTTCGCCAGCTCAGTCTATAAATGGAGCACAGTTTTCTTTACCACATTTACTTTTCTTATCTCCCTAGTCCCTCTGTGCCAATACAAGGCAGGAGAGCTGGCAGCTGTGCTGGGGGGTCCTTTCCGCTGTGGGTGACGAGGACACCTCTAAGTGCCCCACAAACATGGCAGAGCCACGAGGCTGCGCGTGGGTGATGGAAGCTGCTGCGGCAGCAGGATGCTGCGGGTTACCTTCTCCCCGGCGGCAGGCAGCTGCTTAAACACACAAAATGAAACCCTCTGCTGCAGATTAGGAGAGGAAATTGCTGAAGTACTTCAGTTTTGAAGCAGTTTCTGGGCCAGGCAGTGTGGATCTGCGGGCAGAAGGATCCGAGGGACATGGGCAACCTCCCGTGCCCACTGGTGCTGATGCTCAGGGCTTGGTGGGAAGGGAGGTGGCTGGGTGGTTGCAGTGCTTAGCACGGCATGCACCCATCTAGTAACAGCCTGGGTGCTCTGGAGCACCACTAGGACTCCAAAGTAATTGGGCTGTTCAGTGTGCAACTGCAAAACCAGCCAAGTCACAGGAAAAGCCTGCAAGCGCCCACCACCTCCAGTGATGTGGGAGTGACTGGGCTGCCAGCCAAGGGCTCCTCCATCCAAAGGGGACCTGGTGGCCTCCCTGCACAGCCTGCTGCGCTCGTGGGAAATGCCTGGCTGCCCAGGGCTGCCACCGCTGGGATGAGCAGTCCCCAACTTTCCCAGCTGATGGCTTTTTTTCCTACCGCCCCCCCCCCCTCCCCCTTCTGACTGGAAGAGGCATTTCTCCAGCACTGCTGCAGAGGGAACAGTTCATGGGCCTCTGCCCTCTGACATGCCAATCGGATGAGTAAGAGCTGGGCTGAGGGTGTGTCCTCTCCTTTTATTTGGGCTTCAGTTACAAACCTCAGTTCAGGGACATCAGCTGTTCCACCCTTGGTGACTGTGCAGTCTTTGGTTAAAATACCTTTCAAGATAAGCTTTTTTTTTTTGTAGAAAGTTCTAGGAGATCAAACACACCCAGGAGACAGGACCAGCCCTGCCCAGGGTGGGAGGAATGAGCAGGTTCTTGGTCCTACCAGGGAGGACTTCGGTACCTGAACAGGAGATGCTGCTCCTGGTTTATCAGACCCAGAAACTGCACTGGGCTCTCATCCATCCTAGATGTGTTTTATGGGTTGGTGTCCCTCTGCCCCTTGCCTGGTGTGAGGTGCCGAAGGGATTCTCCTGGCACAGTGTCCGATCTGTCTTGAGCTGCAAAGTCATATAACGTTTTTTCATAATGTATGGCGCCTCCTCGCTCAGGTGCAACTTGAAGACCTGTGTCTTTAAGAGCACTTAATTTAAGCCATAGCTGTTTCATACATATGTATGTATATTTATTCTCCTGGGCAACCCCAGGCTCACTGGACCATGCTTTCTCCCCTCCCAGACAGTCACTGACTACCTGAGCAGCCCAGAAAAGGGCCCCAGCCCGCTCTGCATGCCCTGCTCCCACTTGGGCTACACAATGCTTCCAGGTCCTGCGGTGCCTAAAGGCAGGATTAGGATGACCCATGGGAAGAATCAAGGTCACCAGCAAAGCCCTTTAACTTGAGTGGACTTTTGCTTTCAAATTGGAGTTTAAATTTTATTTTGCCCATGCAAAAGTTTCTCGCAAGGGAAAGATTATGTGGCTTCTGCATGCAGACCTCTTCATTTATGCTGTTTCACTAAAGGTATAGGTGAAAAGGACCCTTTTTTTTTTTTTAATAGCAGTGCTCAAACTGTGGTACAAAGGTTTTGAGAGGTAGCGAGAGCGGGTTCCTTTCTCTGTCTGTAAACCAGCTGCCCAAATCTGTTCCTGTGCGTGCAGCTCGTGTGTCCCTGTCGAGCTGTGAATGAGCCCAGCGCGGTGGCTGCGTTTCTTGGCTGTGGTGTCAGAGCTGAGACCGCGGGGCTCTGGCTGTGCTGTAAGGCAGCCATCAGTCCGTCGTGTTGCTCAGATAGCTCGGTGATGGCAGCTAGCAGTGAAATTTGCGTGTGCCTGTGGACAGAAAACTAAAATGCCAATAGTGTGTAATCCCTGGGTTTTATAACAGTTTTGAGGTGGCAGCAGGAGGGAGAGCTGCTGTTGCTGCTGCATGTCCCACTGGCAGCCCAGCGCCACAGAGGGGCTGGGCAGCCTTCAGCGAGGAAGTCCCTGGATTTCTTGTGCAGAGGAAATCATTATAAACAGGATGTTTGCTCCAGCCTTGTTCTAGGCTGGGCGCTCAGACCCCCATCGCCCGGACCCCAAGCGGAAGGAGGAGGAGGAGGTGTGGGCACTCCACTCTAATTAGTGTGAAGGAGCTGCTTTTGGGACGTCAGCACTGGGGCAGACACCCCCATGGGCCTTGTATCTCTGGTTCACAGGAGCTTTTTTGGGACCAGGTGCATGAAATCTCTGGTTTGTGGTGCTGCTGTACCTCCGCAGCGAGTCCTGTGCTGGGTCCCAGGTCTTGCAGGTGGCAGGGGGGTTGCTGGGGGCAGCTGAGCACAGCGCAGGCAGCAGCCCAGCGCAGCGTTGAGAAGCGAAGTGCAGCACTGAGATTGCCACTGTCATTAGAGCCATTACTGCTCCAGCTGTGGCTTGGGGACATCTCAGTAAAGGAGTATTCAGCCCATATGTGAAAGCACATGGAAACAGTCCTAAGCAAAGAGTTAAACTCTTTGCAGCCCTTGGGTAAATCACCAGCCTCCTGGCTGCACAGATGCACAGGCTCTTGTTAACAGCTCTCTTCTAGGATACTCCCAACTCGTTCCTCATCGCAGCCAAAGCGGCAAGCTGCCCGCCCCAGGGTGTCAGCAACCACCCGCCCGTCCCCCTCCCCGCTGCGGGGCTGGGGAGGGTGCCTGCTCAGCCTCCGCTCTCCGCAAGCTCCCTGCAGCCCCCAGTTCGCACACAGAGACTGCTGTGTGCTGCTGCCACCGGGCCTGTCTTCCTACCTGCCTCAATGGTAAAGTGTTTTGCAGGCTGGCCCTGCTCCTGGAAGGAAGTGTGCTGGTGTATGAGCTATGGGATTGCCAGTTCCATTTGTTTAAGTCAGGTTTTCTGGGCTGAAACGAGCCCATTAGATTTTTTGGATGTTCAGACAAGCTGACCACACCCCTAATTATTCTTTGGCATCTCTGCCCTTGTTGAAAATGCATATTTTTAAGTTTTCCATATTTCCCATATTCCCAGTTGCCTGGCTTGCAGCCTGCTGTGCCTGCATAAACATACACGGTAATGCTGGTTCAGATGGACTGATTTCCCTAATTTTCTCATTGCTAGACTGCGAACCCAAACGAAACTTTGAGAGATGAAATGCATCCCATGCAGATCCAGAGTAGGGTGTGTTGTGTTGGGCCCTTCCCCATTTAAAAGCTCAGTGTGTCTGACACTTCAGCTGTGCCAGCTGTGCCCCTGGTAGGAAACATCAGCACAGCATCTGCCCGGGGGGGCCACGCTGGGCTCCTGGGGGCTCTGCTGACCAGCGTGGCTGTGGCTGTCACCCAGCTGTCTGTCCTCTATGTGTCTTGCCCCTCAAAATTAAAATCACGTTTCTCAATCTGGAGGCTGTGTAAGAGGAGCTGTCTGAGATTCCAGGGGACTTCATTTAGTTGGGACACACAAAGAGGCAGAAGCTGTAAATCTGCTTGCTGAGCATTAGCGATGAAAGCACCCGAGTCACCTGGATGGCAAAGGCCATGTCAGCAGCTGATTTGGGCTGGGTTGTTTGAAGTTTTGGGACTGTTTGAGTTCAAGAGCTGAGCCTGGTAGCACAGACAAGCTTCTCATCAGGCTTTCTCTGCTGATTAAGTGTAAGGGAGGCTATTGCTTGAACCTGGAGACAACCCTCTTTGGGCAGGTGAGTTCCCGAGGTGCCTGGATCAGCAAGAGCAGGAAAGGATTGCTCATGTGAGATGAATGAAACCTTGGACTGTGATTCAGTGATGAGACAGGATCATTTGTAGGGGCAGGTTTTCTGCCAGCCAGAGCAGCGCAAAGCTGTGATACTCAGCCTTGTGTGGGATCAGGTCTGCACTGTCTGTCTGCAGCCACTGCAAACGCTGCGCCGTGGGCTCGGGTAATGCAGCCAGCAGTGGCTCGCTCTTGGCTGGTCTGGGCTAGTGGCAGGTTGGTGGTTGGGCAGAGGGGAGGTCCCATGGGTGGGATCATGGTATCACTGTGTGGAGGTACCGTCACCAGGCTGGCTGTGCCAGCAGAGCCCTGCACGTCCCCTCGGCCTCCCAGAGTGAGGGAAGGCCCTTGCCCTTCCAGCTGCCAGGTTAGCATTGGTGTTGGGCTTGTTTGGGGCTTGCTTCTGGTACTTTGGGCTCTGAGGAGCCCAGGAAGGTTTGGTGTCCACTGGTGGTGTTTGTCTGCTTTGATGAACATGATGAGGAGCACTATAAAAATAATTGATTGAAATGAGCCTCCTAGAGCTGTGTTGGGGTGATGATGGGGTATGGGGGTCCAGTGGGGATCTCTGTGCCTGGGGAGACCATGGCAGGAGGCAGTTCTTGCCTTTCCATTTGCTGATGAAGCTGCTGATGCTCTGGTTCAAGCTATAAACTTGAGCAATAAAAACAGTTTGACGTGCATTTGTGCAAAGGCTTTGCTGGCCCACTGACTTCCTCCCTGCCAGGCTCCTGCTCAACTCTTGAGTCAGCGCAGATCTGTTCTCCTGGTTTGCAAATGGTTCAAATGTCTTCCCAATTGCTTCTCTCCATCTGCCTGCTTCAAATGCTTCCCCAGCCATGGCCTCTGGTTATTCTTCTCTGCTTTCTCCAACGATGCCTGTGTCACGCTGCCCAACCTGCCTGGGTTTCTTTTCTCAGCATTGTCTCCCCTCTGACTCTTGGACCCGGGCCGATTCTCGCAGAGCAATTCAAGGTTTGCTGTGACCCAGCACCTGATCCTGCTCCCCCTTCTCCTCCAAAACAAAGCGGTTTGTCTTCTGCCGCAGTGCAGGTCGATAGTGTTTCCCTTCTCCATGTGTAGGAGCTGCAGGACAAAAGGGTGGGATGTGTCTCGCCTGGAGCTGCAGCATTAGACCATGGGAAAGAGGGAGCTTGAACTTCCTCCTCTCGTCTCCCGGTCCAGTGCTTAGAGCTGCTTTGAATAACGTGACCTCCACTTGAAGGGCTTAGAGCGCTGCACTGGTAAACATCGCCTTTGGCTTGTTCAGTTGTTGTCCTCAAAATAAACTCTGGCATTTCACCTCTCCGGTTTGTTGCCCTGTGTTGCCTCGACAGGGAGAAGAGCTGGTCGGGGAGGTGAAGCATCTCTTCTCCCTCCTAACCCCTGACTGCTTGAAATTTTAATCTGTTTATCTGAGCAGCCTCATCTGCCCCAAAGGGGAGCGGGGAGCGGGGGCTGGCACTGAGCCCCACCCCGGGAAAGGCTCTGGCTGAGTTTGTGCAGAGGTGAGGGGGGGAGAGGACCTGCATCCCCGAGGTGCTGGGGAAGGGCCCACCCAGTGGGTGCTGCCCACCCTGTGGGAGGACATCAGGAGCCAGGCAGGCAGGTGGGGGGAGTGGCAGGACTCTGTGCATGTCCTTGGGAGAGAAACAGCATCAATCTGTTAAATGTACTCGATCTCTTTATTGACATAGTTTCCCTTCAAATTGCTCAAAATCAAGAGAGCAATGAACTATGGAGCAATGGGGGGGGGGGAAGGAAAAAGTTAAAAAAAAAAAGACCCAACAGCCTTCCCCATCTCTCATTTGCCAAAAAAAATGCTGCCTGATTTCTCCCGGCCACGTCAGCTCCCAGCTATGACAGCTATCTCATCCTGTTGGCAAGGCCGCTCTCTGGAGCAGCCCTCACTCCAAATGCGATGGGAAGAGATGTAAACAGAGGGGAGGCCGGAGCTGAAGCTGGCTGCTCAGGGTGGGCGTCCAGGTAAGGGGCCAGGCACAACGGCTGGGGGTGTCACAGCCATGGGGATGGTCCCTCTGAGATGCTGCTGTGGGCATCGTGCAGGGGCTGCTCCCAGGGCTTGGGTTCGTGCTGGAGGTGCCTGGGGGATGTGTCCTGGGGAGCACCGAAGCCTCTGCATCCCATGTGGGGCAAAGTGGCAGTTTTGCCATGCAGGGAAGCAAAACCCAAGGCTTTTGTCTCCTCTTCCCTGGCTGGTGGGCTTTGCTCAGTGAGATGTGGACCTGACTTTAATTCCTCTCTCTTTGTTTCCCCAGATCATGATTGAGTTCTGCCCAGGCGGGGCGGTGGATGCCACCATGCTAGGTGAGTGCAGCGTGCGGTACTGGGCTCTTCTCCGTGCTCGGGGAAGGCGTTTCCAGCCTTCTGGCACGCTTTCAGGGGCAACCTTCGGACAGACAGCAGATGTGGGTGCCCCAGCTTCTCCAGCTACTGCTTCTCTCCCATGAGTTTGCCTATTTTCATACCTGAAGCAGAAGGTGTGGCAGCTCTGGGGCATTTCTTGAGCTACTTTGATGTCCTTTTGTGATTTAAATGCTACTGGGATCAGCAGATCACAAGACGTGGGGAGAAGGGAGAGTCTGGCTGGAGGGGAAGGATGGCTTTAAATATCTATCTGCCGGAGACACTGGGTGCTCAGGATCCTATTCCCACAGCTTCCCAGGAAGGGCAGTGGGGCGGAGATGTTTAATCTGGGTGCCTGTTATGATGAATCTCCCATGATCTTCTTGCTGACTTCTCCATATGGTATCGGTCATCTGGTGAAGCAGCAGAGCGTCCGAATAAACTGCAGTTTGCAGTAATTCCAGGAATCTTCCCATTTTTAACTCCTCCCTTCCACATAGATCCGCTGGGACAGGGAGTGTGTGGGTGTTCCCCAAAACAGCCCTGACTGGTGCCACAGCCCCTCTGTGCCAGGGCTGTATGGACCCTGAGGGGGTGACATCCCCTCTGCATGGTTCTGCCCGTCCTCTTGCCTGGAGCCCCTGGGACAGAACTGAGTCTCTACAGGAGTTACTCCCTTTCAGCTCCAATATTTCCAAAGGCCTTGCTTTCTGTTTATTTCCAGGAAAAGTATGGACCCAAATTTGTCATCTTTGATTCAGCCCCTAAAACTTGTGCGGCCTCTTTCATGCAGTGATTTGGACCTGCTTTATAGTACCTTTTCTGAAGTGCTGGAAGAAATGATGCCATCCCCCTGAACGTTCGTGGGTCTGTGTCCATGGCAGTCAGTCTCTGGAGGACCTGGGAAGGGGGAGCATAGAAAACCATGAGCAAGTGGCCTGACTTTAGTGCCAGCACCCCCAAATGAGGGGCAGGAGGAGCTGCAAGTCAGAGCTCAGGAATGCTCCTGGCATTGGTAAATTCAGAGCTGCCGAATGCTGCTTGTTCCACCCCCCCATCCCCACCAGCAACTGGCGTTTGCCTTTGAAATCTTTTGTACAAAACCTGTGGCCCGCTGCACCACGCTTTTGCCAGATTCTACAGGAAGAGTGAGAATCATCAGCTTTCCCCAGAGCAAGGGAGATCTTGATGAGAAAGAGAAGGAACCCAACATCCCTCAGCCTGTGGTTAAGATCCTAATGAGCATCTGTCCCAGTTGCTGGGGTCCATCTGTCAGCCCCCATCCTGACCAGGCAGTTTGGGCAGTTGGAGTTATCTAACACTTGATCTGCTCTGCTGCATGCTCAGCTGTGCTAGAGGAGGGATCTGCACTGCAAAGGGCTTGCGGAGGGAGGGAGGGAAGCTCAGACGATGCTAACCATCTGGAAGTTTGATGGTTTGCAGAGCTGACACCTTGCAAATCAGTCTTGGATGCTGAATGTGGCAGGGCAGAGCTCAGCAGGGAGGTCATGCCAGTGGTTGCCTGTCCCCGCAAGCTTCAAAAACAGGGACGGACAGTGGGGTATGAACTGCTGTGCTGGTACCTGGTGCTACCTGAAAAACCAGCTCAGAGCAGGGGGTAGGGATAATGCTGGTGAGCATTCTACTGCTTGTTGCTTTGGGCAGTGGCGTGTCCCTCATGATGTACAGGGAGTTATGCAGCATCTCTGGCAGTGGTAGCTCCCTGGGGGATGAGAGCATGGCTGCATATGGAGCTGCTGACGTTCACACCTGTGTTTGACCCTGCTGCCTCCTGCAGCCAAGTTCAGCTCCCTCCTCTCTGCAGCATTGTCCCCACTCTGGGCGAGATCCAACTTATCTGTGGGGACCCATTTCCCAGATCGACGGGGAACTTGCAGTGCAGCCCCCTGTTGCAGCGTGCCTGGCTCCCTCTCCTCATCCCCCTCATCATCCCTTGCCAATGCCTCAGCCATGTATCCCGGGAGGAGCTATAAACCAGCAGCTCCAAGCAGGCAGGCATTGTGCTATGAGTGCTGGTTTAGGGAATAAATTACCTTAACAAGCTGATTTGCATTGGTGTCCTGCTGCTTTCACCCATGGACAGTGGTTTTAAATGGTCTGCTGGGTAGTCCGTGCCTTCCTGCTGCTCAGGTGGAGGAGCATCGCTCGAATCCCTGCCCTTTTTAATAGCACTCTCCCTCCCTGCAGAGCTGGACCGGGGCCTGACCGAACCTCAGATTCAAGTGATTTGCCGCCAGATGTTGGAAGCCCTTCATTACCTCCACAGCAAAAAGATCATCCACCGTGACCTGAAGGCAGGCAATGTGCTCCTCACCCAGGATGGGGACATCAAGCTCGGTGAGCCACCTGGCACAGGAGCACGGCAGGCGCTTGCTTGGCTGAGCTCGTGGGGAGAGCGGCCGTGGGCCATGGTGCTGCTTGGAGCCGTTTCACACTACACTAATGACAGCCACGTGCTGCTGGGAGCTGGATTGTAGTGTTTGGTTATGCCCGAGCGTGGCGGGGATTGAGGGATGCTCTCTGCCTTCTGCCCTGCCTGTGGGACATGAGCTGCTTGTCTGCTGGCTGATGAGCTCCAGCAGGAGAAGGTGGGGGAAAACTTTGTATTGTTTCATGGGAGGCCAAATCTACCATCAAGCTGTGTGCTGTGCTTAGCCCCCAGCCAGGCACCAAGACTCCCTGAGCCACAGCTGTGCATAGGCCCTTGATGGACTTTGCTTTTGTGATTTTGTTTAATCCCTCTTTGAACTTGATTTTTATGCTTTTTGGCCGCTGAGCATCCTGTGCAGGGTGCCAGTTGGCAGGGCTGGGAGCTGGAAGAATTTGTCTTATCTCCAGAGCAAGTCTGGTGGTGACAGGGAGGGTTTTGCCAAAGGGTTGCTTTGCCAACTTGCTGTGGGCTTGAGTTACATTGGCATCCAGCTACCTGTTAGGGGATTAGAAGGTAGTTTTGTCTGTAGGGACAGGTCAGAAAGGTGCAGATCTCCTTCTGGGCTCTGATGAGGATTGCTGGCAGCTGTGGGGTGTTCTTGGGATGTGTCTGTGGGTGCTGATGGAGACCAGCCAGCCAGATTGTGCTTCAGTGTAAAAACACTCTGCTAGCTTGGGCCAAGGGTGACCCACAGTCAGGGACACCCTGAGCTTAGGGTGCAGATGGATAACAGCTCCTCCAGAGGTCATCAGGGCCATCTTGGAGAGCAAACGGACCTGGATTGGGCTTGGTAACCTATGTGGGTCTTAGCAATTTGATCTGAGTTGGGTTGTCTTCAGCAGCTCTCTCTATAGAAGGGACAAAATCAGGGAAAGGCATGGTGCAGTGGCTACTGTGCATGGGGCTGAAGGGAAGAGAAAGAATGTAACAGCACTTTGTTTTTTCTGGTATAAAATGAGACTTTTTGCTATGAAGTAGCAGTCCTGAAACTAATCCGCCATGGAGCTGCTTTTGTCTGTGGAAAAGATCTTGACTTCCCTCTAGATGTATAGGGTTTAGGTTACAGTAGAAGTGGCTCATTATGCCCCTGTCTTATAGTACATAGGAGGGCAAGGTCCCTGGTGGTTATGTACCCAAAAGCAAATTTAATTTCTGATGCTCAGTTTAGAGGAAACATCACGTTTTATCATGTTCTTGCCTTAAATGTGTGTTTGCTTTTAAATCTGCATTTCAGCCAAGTGTGCTAATTCAGAAGGGTCTTTCAGTTTTCCTGCGGCATCTAATGTTACTGCTCTTTGCAGCTGACTTTGGAGTGTCTGCCAAAAACATGAAAACCTTGCAGAAGCGAGACTCCTTCATTGGGACCCCTTACTGGTGAGTGACCTGCCTGCTAAGAAATCCTGTGTTCATGAGGAGCTTCACTCTTCTGAAAATCAGGTTTGCTCAGAAATAGGGAGCTGATGGCCTTTGGGGTGTCTTGGTCCATGGTGCCTTACTGAGCATGGGTGGGAGGATTTTTAACAAGGAGTCCTGGACAGTGTCCACATGTGCAAGGGTTTCCCTTGCCTGAAGAGAGCTGTGAGCAGCCTCGGTGGTGCGGGAGCATTGCCTGGTGTCACGGTGCCCTGAGCCAGCCGAGGGGCCACCGTGCTCCAGGCTTGGAGGAGTGAGGGACACACGTGTGCTCATGTGTGTGTGCTCCCGGCTCCCCCAGTGCAGGGGGTGGAACGGGCTTTTGAAGTTACTCCAAGCACATGGGAACGACTCCTCGCTCCAGAAATGCAATCTCTAAATCACCCGACTTGCTGAAGGAACGGAATTGGCGAGGATTAATTTATTGTCTGAAGCAACGTCTGCGCCAGATGTCAATGGCCTGGGGGTTTCCACAGGCTGCCTGGGCTGTCTCTGCTGGGCTGTGGAAGAGGGAGGGGGTTGGACCCCTTAGAAAAGATGCTGCTGCTTCTGAAACCCAGAGATAGAAGGAAAGGCTAGTTTTTTTGTGCAGTGCTGTAGATTATTTAAAGCATTTAATTGCTGCTGCAAGGGTCACATTGTGTGGCATTGGTGTCATCCCTCCCCATCCCTGCTCCTTGCTCTGCCCCTTGCAGGATGGCCCCGGAGGTGGTGATGTGCGAGACCATGAAGGACACTCCGTACGACTACAAGGCGGACATCTGGTCCCTGGGAATCACGCTGATCGAAATGGCCCAGATTGAGCCGCCCCATCACGAGCTCAACCCCATGAGAGTCCTGCTGAAGATTGCCAAGTCCGACCCCCCAACGCTCAGCTGCCCTTCCAAATGGTGAGGGGTTCTGGGCAGCAGAGTACGCATTTCCCAACTTACACAGTATTTCAAGAGAGAAAAGATAGTCTTTTCTAGAAGTATTGTTTAATTTGAGAACCCAGTGTAGGATTCTAGCTGTATTCTAGGTCCAGCTATGTGCTAGGGGCCCCGAAAGCACTGCTGGCTGAAGGCAGGGAGCTGCTGCGCATCCACAGCCCTGCTGAAGCAAGGGTGATCCCTTGGTGGTTTTCAAAACATCCCCATTTTGCATGAAAGGCAGATTTTCCTCTAAACCTGGAGATGGCCAAGAGCTCCAGGATTTCTTTCCTGGAGTCTGGAAAGCCTCTTTTGCATTTAAAAATATCCAATCAGTTAATTCTTATTTTTTTATTTTTTTAATCATGATAAAACCCACTGCATGGTAGCCAGCAGCAAATTACTGGGAGAGCACCAGAGTTACAAGCGTTGTGGCTCTGTTACAGCAGTTCAGGTAGCAGGCCCACCATTAAAACGCAGCAGGCAGGGTGGGAGCTCTTCCTCTGGAGCAGGTCAGGAGCCAGAACTGGATCAGGGACATGCTCTGTATTTCAGAGCTGCTCTTTGCAGGCTGAGGGTGCCCTCCTATGGGGTTCCTGAAACTTCACAGCTGTCCTTTCACATTGTGGCTGTGGGGATGGATTCTGAAGCATCCTTGTCCACAAGCAGCTTCACCCGTGGGCTCCATTTTGGAGGATAACTGCTGGTGTCCTCTCTTATCTCTCCACCTTGGCCCTGGGGCACAGTGGCTGGTGCTCAGTCCCACCGTCTGTTGCCATCACAGGTAAGGCAAAACCTAGTCCTTCACTTGGCCACGTTGCTCATTCTCTTTGAAATAATCGGAATAACTGAGCACAGGGTTTCCCATGCTGGGAGTGAGATGGTGATTATGGCCAGTTGCACACTGGGACACAACCTGCAAAGGGCTCAAGCAGACCCCTGTGACATTCGAGGCCTTTCCCTCTTCTGAGCTTCTTGCCAACAACTGTGTTTTAAGGTCCCTGGAGTTCAGAGACTTCCTGAAGACAGCGCTGGACAAGAACCCAGAGACCCGACCCAGTGCTGCCCAGCTTCTGGAGGTAGGGACCAGCACCGGCCCCTGGGCTGGGTCTGCGAGTGTCTGAACCACCCATGTCTGTACAGCGTGATTCTCCTTAAGGAGGGTTTAAAAAAACAAAGTGTTGATGGGCTCTAGATCGGCTTCAGATTATTTTTGTCTTGTTTAGAAAGTTCATAGTACTTCTCAGCCACTAAAATACTCCAGAAAGGAACATCAATGCTTTTCCCTTTGGAGCAAACTGCAGAGCCCCTATGCACACCAGCTGGAATAGAAATGGCTCCTGCTGCCTAAAAATGCCTCTGTGGTGCAGCCAGCTTGGATTATACCTGGTTATCCTAGATTTAAACTCAACTCATTTCCTTTCCTCCTGTTCTCTTTAAAAATAATGGTGAAAACCTGGAAGATGCTTCTCCCCGCTGGCTGTGGACGCTCTGGCTTCGCAGCGCTGGCACACTGGCTCCATGCTTCCCGTCCTGCAAACCCGAGGGACTCCACAGCCTATTGCTGAAGCTCGACACAAACACCCTGCTGTGTGCACTGAGCGATTCGAGCCTGATTTCAATTAAACCTTTCCCCATGCTCTGTTTGCACTCAGGGATCCTGCAGACTGGCTCTTGCCCCGCTCCTGGTGGCACTCTGCGAGCTCGGACCTGCACCCTGGAGCTCAGCCTGCCTGCAGTGAGGGGCAACGTCTCCTCCGCAGTGAGAGCCCCTTGTTTAAATGCAGCTGGTGCTTTTGTTTAGGGGATGTTGACTTAAAGCAGCTTTGCAGAGCACCACACTTCGAGCATCTGTGCAGAGCTGGCGCTTAACCTCGGCATCGTGTTCTCTCTTGTTCTCCCTCATACGTTCGGCACGTATCTGTAAATTCATCTGGGGGGTTAAGCCTGGTGACACTGGCAAGAACTGTGTCCTTGGGTCTCTGCAGTTGTTTTAAAGCAAGAAGTGGTTCTTGCCACCGCCATCTCCATGGCTGCAAGCTCATGAGGTCCATTTTTTGGCCACCTCACATTGTGTGTATTGTGCTTGGCTTTTCAGCACCCCTTTGTCAGCAAAGTGACCAGCAACCGGGCCCTCCGCGAGCTGGTGGCTGAGGCCAAGGCTGAGGTGATGGAAGAGATTGAGGACAGTCGGGACGAAGTGGAAGAAGATGACTCGTCAGAATCTGCCTCGGTGAGCGCTCCTGGCCCCGTGCTGGCAAGTTTGCCAGTGCATCTGTGGTGGGGGAAAGCGCCCGGCTCCAAAAGGCTGGTTTACAGCTATTCTGGGCCCCATCAGGTGGAGGAGGAAGCAGTTGCTTGGCCAGAGAGGGACTGTTTTTTGGTGGCTGCCAAGGGCATGGAGAAACAATGATGCTGGTGGGTGGCCCAGCTGCCTGCTTGCAGGAGGGGCTTGCAAAAAGTATTTAAAAAAAAATAAAGAAAAAAAAAAAATTGAAAAGTAGGCCCTGGTACAGGCTGGAGAACATAGAGTGGAAGCAGTGCCAGCAGCACATGGTGCAGCAGTGAGGCACCACCAGCCCTAGGAGGGAGGTGGGCAAATCTGCCCCTGAGCTGGGCTCTTTGAAGGGGACATATCAAGGCTGCCTGAGCAGCTTTGCTGGAGCACATGCCTCGACCTCCCTCATCTGTAGGAAAGGACAGTGATTAATCCATGGTGGAATCAGCCACGTGAAAAGGTGTTTGATATACAATCTCCTCCTTTGAAATGCCTCTTAAGAATTTGCAGGTTCTGGAGCTTCCCCACTGTGCTGTGTCCTTCCAGCCAGTGTCCATAGTCCTTGGGACCACAAACCTGGAGAAAGATAGAAGTATCCCAGGGCTGATGTCCTTAAAGGGAAGATTTCCTCCCAATAACTCTTCACCTATGGGTGACTTTGCTGTGAAGCATGAGGACTTGCACTCCTGCAGTTGTGTTAAAGTGGTGGTACAAAACTCAACACTTCCCTTTGCTGTCTTTCCAGCCCCCCGGAAAACACAAGCGGGACCCCTCTGAGGCAAGTCAGCTGAGTTTTGATGGGGAGAAGCCTCCAGACTCTTCCTTGGCCAAGGCAGTGAACAGGCCTGTGGGGACTGGCAAGGAGACCACAGATGGACAGAGCGATAAAGTCTCAGATGATGGGATAAGCAGTGACAATGACAAACTGGAGACCAGCCACTCCACAAAAACCCTCGCCGGCTCTGCCACCTTGGCCACCCAGGGCAAGCCAGATATCATCTCACAGCCTGGACAGCTGGGCAACTCAACGGAGAGGGACAAGCAGCCCAGGCCAGGCAGCAAGGAGCGGAAGAGCATTGGGGAACGGCCGGAGAGCAGCCACCTGGAGAACTTCATGGAGGAGAAGCTTGCCAACGGGAGCTTGGATCCCCCGGCTCCATTCCCTGGCAGCCGGTCCAAAGGGGATTCAGATTCTGGCAGCACTTCAGCCTCCGAAAGCATGGACCTCACTATCTCCCTGTCTGCTGACCTGTCCCTCAACAGAGAGAGTGGGTCCATCTCTCTGAAGGTGAGAGTGGTGGGCAGAGGGTGTGGAGAAGGAAAGGCAGCAAACCCCTGCTAAAAAGCGCTGAAGTGTTTTTTCCCTTTTTAGCCAAGTTCCTGAAATTCAGATCCTTTCCTTGAGAGGCCATGCACATGCACACTTTGGCCATAGCCCCTTAAACTCCTCCCTGAGAAAGCACCATGACTACAGGAGGAGAAAGTGAGTTGCCCCTAGTCTGCCCTGTGCCTGAAGGTGGGGAGCAGGCAAAGTACGAGAGGACAGAGACTGGATTGGAGATAGAGGGTCTAGGAATCTTGCTTTAGCATGAGGCTAAAGACCACCAGGGTACCACCCCAGTGCTATTTGGCGAGACAGCTGGAAAGGCTGGCTGTGGCGCTTGCAGTGTGAGTGTCCAGGCTTAGAGCTCTGCAAATAAACACAGGGCCAGCAAGAAGGGAGGAAGCCCATCTCTAGGCAAAGCCTTTGGTGGTTTGTGTTCCCTGTTTATGGGATGCCTGTCCCAGCTGGGCTCAGGATAGCACAGCACATACTGCTGAGTTAAGCTGTGCCATGGGCACGTGGCATGTCCTCAAGTGAAGGAGAAGCTCTTGGTGGAGCTGCTGTGGGTACATGTGTCCTCTGCTGTCCCAGGCCACTGAAATCTAGTGGAAGTCTGATGTTTTGTAGCTATTTTGAGTCCCTGAGAAGCGTGAAGTAACCGTGCCACTTACCTGACTTGGGCAGTCGTACACAGTCAGAGCAAAGACAATTATGAAACCCAAAATGTGATTTCCTAAACCTTATCTATTGACATTCCTAGAACATCCAGTCCCAGGAGAAATCTTATTTGGGCTTGTGCCTCTCAGTTTTTCCAACCTGCTATACATCTGGCCTGGTTTGTGTCAGCAGTGACTTGCATGAAGACCTCCCAGGCTTCTTGGCTTTTGCTAAAGCTTTTTGGAGGCCTGGAATGCTTGTGAGCCAGAGCTGGCCAGGTCAGCATGGCTTAGAGGAAGAGGCAAAATAACTGGAATGATATTTGCTGAGCTTCAGAAGAAGAAATGTGTTTGACTAGAGGGGGCAGAGTGATGTGTTGCACAAGATCTTTATCCAGTTGCCTGCATGAGTGATAGTTTCCCGACACAGAAACGTGCCGGAAAACCATTCTCAGAAAAACTTCCCTCCCCTCCTGTCTCCTGCTGTGAGCATGAGAGCCAGCATCCCCCACAAGAGCCTGCAATCAATGTGGATCCCTAATGAAGGAAGTGTGATGCTCTTGCATAGCAATTTATCCCTCCTCACTGCTTTTCCCGTGACACCTGGTCTCCTTGAGGCCAGCCAAAGATTAATATAATGCCACATGTGTAACTGCTTTCCCCAGTTGGTCCCCTAGAAGGGGAAAGGAAAGGATTTTTTTGGATTTTACAGGGAGTAAGTCTTGGAGATGGTCATGTTAGATCATGGCTTGAATTGCCCCAGCCAGAGGTAATGCTCAGAACAAACTAAATGGCATCTTTCCAAGCAAGGCGTTCAAGCAGAGCTGTTCTCCAGGAGTGATGCTGCTGGAGGGCCCTGGGAAAGATGCTCTGCTGAAGCCTCTGCTTTGCACAGTGAGCTGTGAGTGCATGGCGGGGTCTTAGGCTGTGTTGCTCCCTTCTCAGCCAGGCTCCTTGCCCAGCCTTAGCTTCATGGGGTTAAACTCCCCTGCTCTGCCCTTGCTTTTGTTCCTGGTGCTGCTCGGTTTCATGCACAGGGTGCCAGGCAGGTTGCAGCGAGAGAAGAGGCAGCAAAGAGTTAAACTATTTCTGGTTGTAAACGTTAACTATTACATGCTTTTTATCACAGGCTTAACTGCAAACTTAAGGTGACTCTTTTGTTACCAGACCCTTTTTCCAGTTGCTTATAGTTTATTCAAAAAAATAAAAGTTTTGGGAAAAGGTATTCAGGTCACTTTTCTTTTTTTAGAAAGATTAGGAATAAGAAATTTACAGGTGAGTTTGGGAGGCTGCAGCCGGCAGAGAAAACAGTCAGAAATAGGCAGAAGGAGATGAATAGAGTTTTGAAAAGGTAAACCAAACTTTCTCTGGAGGGAACTCCTTCGTTTGAGTATCTAACTTGAATTTCTGAAGTCTGACCTGCATGAGCACTGGGAGTTCACAGCTTTGGCTGAAACCCTTGGGAGCTGGAGGAGGCACACTGGGATGTGTGCTGTGAAGTGTGCTCAGAGTGGGGACTCAAAGTCAGCATCCCATATGACCACAGTTTCTCAGACTCCTCTCTGGAGAACAATTTACTTTACAGGAATGTTTGAAAATACATTTACTCGTGTTCAGGAGAGGATGCTGGCCTCCTACCGAGGGATAACAGAACAGACTGGGAGAAAATTAATATTTCTGGTTTTAGTTCTATGTTTGAGTAGCTCCATGAATAAGGCAGGGAACTGCTTGTTCAACAGTGGGGAAGAGCCTGGGGACCGCTTGGGGACTGGACACCCGCCCGGCTGCAACAGCCCCACATCTTTGGGCTCAGGCAGTGAATCATGGTGTTAATGGGCACTGGGGCTGGCACAGACAGCTGAATGTGGGCATCTCTCATCTGGAAAATGCAGGAGTTATAGCCAGCTGTTTTAATTCAGTTTGGGGCAGTAAGAGCCTTCATGACCTAAACTGGTCTCATGCACCAATTTCTCTGTGTTGGTTGAACCACTACTGTAGTGGTATGTTGTTACACAGTGGGCAAGTTACATGCCCTCAGAGTTTCTCTGGCTCCTCTGTTGCAGCAAGCTCTCCAGGGGCTTGCTTTGGGCCTTGCAGGTTCATGTGAAGCTCTTATATAATCTTCTATATCTGTAATGGTCATCACTGTAAGAGCAAGAGGACCTCAGGGAGCCTTTGCTCATTCCACCACTGTGCCTTCCCTGTAGGGCTGCCTGATTCAAATTATTCATATCCTTATTTTTTTCGCCAAAGAAACTGAGTCTCTGGATGCAGTCCTTCAGCCAGGCTTGGGCTGCTGACCCTGCAGGGGGATGCTGACCTGCTGTGGCACTGCTGGGAGAGGACTCAGGGCTCCTGGCACTTGTCCCTGCCTGTGCTAATGAAAGTGAGCCTGGGCTGTGCTTTGTGGAGGTCACTGTAAGGGGCTCAGAGCTGGCTGTGATTAGTGAAGTATTGTAATGAAGGCTGGAGGGACACGAGCGCTGAGCCTTTGGGCAGGGCTGGCTTGTTTCCCTGTGGCTCCATCTGCAGCCTGATGTGGGGGCCTTGCCTGCCTTGCACCTGCGAGGGCAGGGGTGGGTACCCATGGGTCAGGTGGCCCAGGAGCCTTCAGAGCAGCCATTGCAAGCTTCCTGTTGTGTGGATTCCTTAGCACTGCAAGTCAGGGGGGGCCGTAGCGTCCCCCATAAGACTTCACTTGAGTTAGACACGGCAAGGAAGGGTCTTCAGGTGGTGGGTTGTCTGTCCTCCAGATCGTTTCTGCAAGGTGGAAATGTGACATGGTAGAAAGGCTGTGTGACTTGAATTGCAGCTCCAAACCTACTGATGATTTTTGCTCGATGTGGTTTCCTTGCTTATGTTCTTCATTAACAATGGCATCAAAATTGCTCTGAGGCTTCCAGCTGTAGCACCCCATGCAACAAACCAGGCAGCTGCTTCATGGCCTCTTCCTTTCCTCCCCTGCCAAACTCAGGATTCCCGGATGCACAAGAAGACGCTGAAACGCACCCGCAAGTTTGTGGTGGATGGAGTAGAGGTGAGCGTCACCACCTCAAAGATCATCAGCGAGGATGAGAAGAAGGATGAAGAGATGAGATTCCTCAGGCAAGTGGGTCACTGGGATGGAGGGAGGGCAGGGTGCCAAGCCAGGGCAAGGTTTTCTTCTCCACAAGCAAACCCAGGAGTCACCTAAAGTCCTCTCATTTTCTGTCTTGGTCCTGCTTGGACAGGACAGCTGTTCAGTGTGGACATCACTTCTTTTAGCCTTTCCTTGTCTGGCAAAGGGCTTGATGTACCACACAAGCTGAGCTCTGTTTGCATAGAGGGAACAAGGAGTGCATCTCAAAGATAATATGCAGGAAGGCTGTGATGAGGGAAGCCTGTGCTCTGGCTGTCTCTGTCATCTGAGGATGACTGAATGTGTCTCCAGTGATGTAGATGTACTGGCTCAATGGAAATAAGCACACAAATCTTCTCAAGATGTTCCTCTTCCTTTTGTTCTTGTATGTCTTCAGACTTTGATAACAGAAAGGCCAAGGGAGTTGTAAACTCCTTGAGCATCACTTAATATTCATGGGTATATCCTCCCTGCTTAAGCCTCTATGAATCCTTTGCAGATCTTACAGCTTTCAAACCTCCATGACCTATTCTCAGGAAGAGAAACTGCAGTTTCTAGCTCCATTACTATCAGTAGCAGCACTGAAAAGAGAAGGGCCTTAAAATAATTAAAATACAAATTGTTTTGCTTGCTGCCCTATTCTGTGCTCCCTTGTGCTGCTCTGAGGGGCTTCCTGGGAATATAGTCTGTCCCAAGCACTGTGTCCCTGCAGCAACCTTATTGCTAGGCTCTAATATCAGATCTATGCAGAAGCTCATTAGCTACTCATTTTCAGTGTGAGAAGTGCATATAACCCCAATAAAACACGGGGAACTTGTGTACTAGCCTACAGGGAATTTCCAGGCATAGCTGCTTTCTCCTGGTCCACTCTCAGCTCTGGTGGCATCCCTGAAAAGAGGCTTCTTTTTTAAATAGTGCCCACTCCATCTGCAAGAAAGAGACAGAGAGGCTTGGGTTGGAAAGTATCAAATCCCTCAACACCTTTTGGGAGAAGTGGTTATTCCCCTGGGGCTAGCTAGCATTCACGATCAACTCTCCCAGCACCTTGATTTGCACTTAAGGGGCTTGTTTCTGGCTTTTTGGAACATGCCAAGGTATTGATTTGAAGGTGAGATCAGAAGAGAGTACATCATATTGCACCAGTTGATTTAATGGGGCTTGAGTTTGTTTTGAAAGAGGGAGTCGTTCCAAAGTGCTTTTCCCAGGAGGGCCCCAGAGAGTTTTGTATTCAACGTGTAGGGCTAATGCACAGCAGGGGAGGTCACGATGGGGATCCCGCACAAGGAATATGCTGCGGTTCCTTTTCCATGGTACATCAGTGATTTCCAGCTCGATTGGGCACAAACGTGGCAAACAGGCCCAAATGCAACTGTCTGAGCAGAGGCTCCCTTTTACTGGATGTGAAGCTGGATGAGGGGAGCAATGCAATGTTGTGGTAGATGGGTCAGAATTTGGGAAAACTTCCCTTTCTGCCACCCAAGCATGAGCAAGAACAGATGTGGAGAGCAGTGCCAGCTTGACCTGAGCTGTGTTTTGAAGACCAATATGCACTAACCCAGCTGGCAGAATGGGTATTTTGGGTGCTGGCTGGAGGAGCGGTGCCTGCAGAATCACCTCAGGAGCTTTGACAGGGCTTGTTTGAGAAACGGTGAATGCTAACAGGCCTTACCTATGAAAAATGACAGTTTCCAACAGTTACCATAATTAGCGTTCTGCTTCCTCGCAGTGCTCTGGTGTCACAGAACCCAAGAGCACATCAGTCAGTTGACATTTACCTCCTGCCTGTGCTCAAAGCAAGTGGCAGGGCGCTATGGGATGGCTGTGCAGCTTTCCTTCCCTGCTGAACTGCTCTGCTTATTGATTCTGCCATCTCTGCTCAGACACATGCCTCCGAACTTGTCTGACTCTGTATTTCTCTCTCCCCCTCTGTTTTAACCCTCTGCAGGCGTCAGGAGCTGCGGGAGCTGCGTCTCCTTCAGAAGGAGGAGCACCGAAACCAGGCCCAGCTCAACAGCAAACACCAGCTGCAGCTGGAGCAGATGCTCAGGCGCTTCGAGCAAGAAATGACGGTACGTGGGCAGGGAAGGGGAAGCTCCTGGGTATCAGCTGGTTTGACTTCTTCTCTGCAGACGCCCTGCAAACTCTCTGGGTTGCGGCAGTCCCAGGGCATCATATCTGGAGGGAGCAGGACCGACGAGGAACCCCTCTGGGATTTGAGGCATGGGATGTGCTTGTGGAGGACAGAGGCTTTTGTGGGTGTTCAGTGCATCCAGCCTGCAGCTTGGGAAGCACTGACTGCCGTTGTCTGACAGGGCGTAGCAGGAGAAGGGTTGTTCTGGACTTTCCCTCTTTAATGATCTTTTCTTATATGTCCATTCACAGCTACTGTGAGAAACAGTTTATAGTGCTGATGTATTTCACAGAAAAAACCCTTTAAATAACAAAGCAGTGTGGCCAGTGTGTGACAGCAGGATATCTGGCAAGTCTTTGAGTGTAAATTGAATAAAGATAAATTGGGCTTACATACTTAGTCCCTCCATGGGAAGCTTCTGTTGAAGTAAAATAATTTTGTAGATAAGTCCCTTTAAAGCTTTCATGAGCCATCTTTTAAATACCCCTTTATTAATTCACCTAGCATGTGCACCTCATGACCCCATCCCCTCGTGGCAGGCTGGGAGCCATCACTCATTCGTGTGCTCTGTTGTATTTCTAGTCTTGACGTGCCATGTCTGTGAATTCCCATCTTAGCAAGTCACTTCTCATTTGTGAGACTTACTCACTGCACAGTGCGATGTGCAAAAGCCCCAAACCTGCTTCCTTTACCTTTCCCTCGGGCAGTTTGCAACCTGCTCTTGTTGACACCCGGGTGCTCCATCCCTGCAGCTCACAGGGAGGGAGATATCAGACACAAGGGTGCTGTCAGAGCGCAGTGCCCTCAAACTTGGAAATCCTTGTCTGCAGAGAAAGAACTGTTACGCTTGAGCTTCACTGCCTGCTAATATTTGCCAAGGGCCGTGGGTCCCAGTGGGATGTTGCAGATCAGGACATAAGCAGGAGAAAGGCTTGAAGTGCATCAGTGCTAGAACAAGTTCAGAAATGCTTTGTGCTCACACTAGAGCTGTTTCTGCCCAGTGTGCTTTATGGGGTGTTGTTTGGAAATTTCTCTCCTCTGTGTTTAGTAAAGAGGCTCAATCCATGCAAGGACAACCCCCCCCCCCACCCCCCCCCTTTTTTTTTAAAGAAAACTTTTGGAAGGAAACGAGGGAGAGAGAAGGTTGAGGTTGACCTCTATTCCCTTCCTGTACAGACAAAGAAGAAGTTCTACGACACTGAACTGGAAAACCTCGAACGGCAGCAGAAGCAGCAGATTGAGAAGATGGAACAAGATCATTCGCTGCGCCGGCGGGAGGAGGCCAAGCGCATTCGCCTGGAGCAAGAGCGGGACCATGTCAAATTCCTGGAGCAGCTGAAGCAGATGAAGAAGGAGGTAAAAATGGGGATAGGATGGAGGAAAACTGGTTTCCTGCATCTATTTCTTCCAGGGAACCTTCAGCATTTCTCCACGGGAGAACTCGAGAGGGAAGCAGTTGATGTTTTAGCAGGAAGCTCTTGCTTCTTTTTTTTTTTTTTTTTTGTTATGTTTGGGTGTTTCCTGAGGTCCAGCTGTTTAGTGACATTAGGTGGGGTTGTTCTTGGCCTAAAGTTACCCGCTGATAAATCTAATTTCCCTCCCCAAAGGTCAAGAACGAGGTTGAGAAGCTGCCACGGCAACAGCGGAAAGGGAACATGAAGGTGAAGATGGATGACTTTGCCCAGAAAAAACAAACCATGGTAAGGCTGAGAGAAGATTGCCACAACTCCAAGATTGGGAAGTGCATAGTAGACAGAAGCATGTCCCTTGAGGGACTGGCAGTTTCTAAAACACCACCAGATGCTTTTACAAGTTGCAGCAGAAGGAAGACTCATGATGGTACTGCTGTTTTCTTCCAGGAACAGGAGTTTTTGGCCAAGCAGAAGGAGGACCTGGAGCTAGCCGTGAAGAATATAACTGCCCAGAACAAAAAAGAGATCTGCGACAAGGAACGCGAGTGCCTGAACAAAAAACAGCAGCTCATGAGAGGTGGGTGGCAAAGGCTGTAAAGGAGGAAAGCAAATGCTGTAACGATGGGTTTATCCAACACTGGCTCTTCCCACGCAACAGATGCTGTGACAGAGTTGCAAGCTGGCAGGATAGGATTTAGAAAAAACAGCCTTGCCAGATCCTGTCTAAATGTTTAACAATAATAATACTTAGCACTTTAATCTTCAAAGCACTTTACAAATATGAACCAATTAGGCTTCATAATTGCAAGAAATGATTCTCCAATATGGTTTGCAACCAATTTCTCTTGGAAGACAGGAGGTGAACAGTCCCCCCCCAACACCTGCTGCATTGCTCCTGCATGTAGGGATCTCTCGTGCTTGGGATGCTTTGTGTGACCAAGCTGGGGGGCCAGGGTGGGTTGTCTCCTGACCCTTCTCCCTTCCTCAGACCGGGAGGCGTGCATCTGGGATCTTGAAGAGCATCAGCAACAGGAGAAACACCAGCTTGTCAAGCAGCAGCTAAAGGACCAGTATTTCCTCCAGAGGCATGAGTTGCTCCGGAAGCATGAGAAGGTGAAGAGTTAGCACCTTCCTGTGCTGGTGCTGGTTGGCAGGGTGCTTGGGTGTCCCCAGAAGGGATGTTTCCCTTCCAGGCAGTAAGTGGGTAAGGATGGGTTAAGAGTTAAGGGACTTGGTCATTATCAGTGAAAGGGGACCAGAATAACGCTCAGGTCAGCCTTCTTGCTTGGGACATGTATTCTGTGCTGCGTGGATTTAATGTACAAGAAGCAGTTGTGAACTTGGGGGGCTTTTCTGTAGATCTGTCACTGTCCAGTATGTGGGATGGTGGATTCCCAGAGCAGCGAGTGAAGACGGGCATGTCTTACAGTTGTTTCTGCTTCCTTCCAGTCCCCTTCTCCTCTGCTTTCACAGCATGTTCAGTAGCTGCCCTCACTTCTTGTCCCCTTGGAGCTATCTGTCACCAGCCACCCCCGTGCGATTCCCAAATCTGCTCTCCAGCTCTCTTTGGTCTCCTTAGCACTTTGTTGTTGCCTGAGGTGTCCCTCCTCCTCTGATACCTGTCCCTCTGCCATTGCAGGAAAGGGAGCAAATGCAGCGATACAACCAGCGCATGTTAGAGCAGCTGAAGATTCGTCAGCAGCAGGAGAAAGCCCGGCTCCCCAAAATCCA
Source organism: Strix aluco (assembly GCF_031877795.1). Taxonomy (NCBI): domain Eukaryota; kingdom Metazoa; phylum Chordata; class Aves; order Strigiformes; family Strigidae; genus Strix; species Strix aluco. The sequence goes on along the minus strand of NC_133943.1, from coordinate 11,868,785 downwards.
GCGGAGCGAAGGGAAGACACGCATGGCCATGTACAAGAAGAGCCTCCACATCCACTCCAGTGGGAGTGCATCCGAGCAGCGGGAGAAGATAAAACAGGTTAGGTCTTGCAGAGGGCACCAGCGTTGAGGCTTGGCTTGGGGTTGCAGTACTTCACTGGCCTAATGGCAGAAGGGAAGTCAGAAATAGGCAACTTTTCCCAAATTTCAAACCTACTGCAGGGAGTCAGAGGTCTCTTGCTTTTGTGGCATCAGTTGTGGTTTTCAGTGCTGCTTCCATTGTGACTAGTGTTGGGAAGCATCCTCAGGGCTTTTCTTTCTTTCCTATATAATAGTGCAAGCTGGCCAGTCTCTTAACCAGCTTCAGACATCAGAGCAACGCTGCCTACATGGGCACCTGCTTTTCTCTCTTCCAGTTTGCTCAGCAGGAAGAGAAGAGGCAAAAAGCAGAGCGGCTACACCAGCAGCAGAAGCACGAGACACAGATGAAGGACATGCAGGCCCAGTGCGAGAGCAACACGAACGAGCTCCAGCAGCTGCAGGTACCTGTCACTCCTGGCTTGGTCTCTCGGAGCTGCCTTGTGCTGTTTTGGCTCCAGCGCAGGGAGCATGTCATAAGAAGTGGCTGCCGAGGACTGTCAGTGAACTAGACCTGATGTCCTCTTGCTCTGCCTTGAGAGGTTTCTGTGGCCATGTCTAAATGTGCCCTGAAGCTCAGAGCTCTGAATGCCTCTGGCTGATGCAAGTCCTATTTGACCACTGGATTTACAGTCCCGGCTGCTTAATGGGTGTTCTGTCTTGTGATCTGTGTTTAGAATGAAAAGTGTCACCTCTTGATTGAGCATGAAACCCAGAAGCTTAAGTCCTTGGATGAGAACCACAACCTGCACATGAAGGAGTGGCGAGACAAGCTGAGGCCACGGAAGAAGGTAGTGCCTCCTCCGTGTGAGCAGGGTGTTCTGCATGGCTGGTTGGAGGGGACAGTGTTCATATCTCCAGTACAATCTCAAATACAGCTCTTGTGTGTGTTCCCTTCTGCTTAAGGCCCTGGAGGATGAGCTGAACCAGAAGAAGCGTGAGCAAGAGATGTTCTTCAAGCTGAGCGAGGAGGCGGATGGACAGATGCCAGCATCCCCAGCCAAACACGCCAAGTTTGTCCCATTCAGCTCTGCAGAGAGCTCGTAACGCCTCGCAGCTGGCAGGCCACCAGCTGGTACTTGCTGTGTCCTCCTGGGCTGCAGGTGGGCAACTTGGACCTGGAAGATCCTCTCAGCAGCCTCTTCTTGCAACAGCACCCTCCTGTCCCCTCACTCTGTCTGGGATAAATGTGGCCTCTGTCCTGCACTGAGGGACACTGACTGGAAGTTTTGGTGGCTTTTCCAGGCGCTGGGCTGCTCAGCACAGCTCCAGACTGGGAAGCCGGGCAGGACCCTTTCTGCAATGGTGCGTGCACTGTTAGCTGGATGTGTCGCTTCTCACGTGAGCCTGGCGCTCACCGGGCTTGTCAGCTCAGACTGAAGCAATAACTGCTCTGAACAGGAGAAATAGGTGATGGCTCCTGCCCTCTGCACAGGAGTTATCAGCCTCTCTTTCCAATGTGGCTGTTCCTCCTCCTGGTCCTCTGTAAGGACTAGTCTAGGGCAGAGCAGCTTTGGCATTGTCTTAGGCTAACCTTGGCCTTGTGGCCTCCCAATACTTGCCTTAGATGTATTTCTATCTACTGTGGTCCTTTTTTGCTCAAGGGAGAGACACTGATTTGGATTTTTTTGTCTTTGAGGAGGGACGGTTGGGTTTTTCTTTCCTCTTCCTCCCCCTACAGACTATGCAGAAAGGGGACGTACTTCCAAAGATGCTTCTGCTTCTTCATTTGCTGTGATTGCTGGCACGACAGTCCCTCTGGCACCTAGCTAACACTATCTTATCAGAGACTGGACTATGGCATAATTAAACTGTTCAGCTGGCTGCAGGCTTTTTTCTCTTAAAGAAGTGTATGTGTGCGTGCAGAGGAGGTGGTTTGTAACAGTGCTCGGTCCTGTGGTGACACGGTGAGGTATCGGTCAGCCACATGCCTTCTGCTAAGGACAAGTGAAGGGCCGAAAGCTGTCATTGCCAGAGCTCTCATGATCACACATGTGCTTGAAACTTATTTTTTTTTTTAAAGTGCTATATATGTGTGGGCCATGTGGGTCAGCCAGCCTGACCACTCTGCAGTCAGGGTTATGGGCTGCAAAGCATTATTTGGAAGGAATAAAGGAGTCTTGAAACAAGGGATGCAAGGGAAGAGGAGATGCAAAGACAGGTCATGGTAGCTTGTTACTCTCAGCATTGCTTTCTCCACTGATGTCCCATATCCTTATGATGTGCCACTGTTTCTTAGATGATTCTCCTGGCTTTCAGCTTGGAGTCACACTGCAGAGCGGCAGAGCAGCAGCATGTCCAGCCCTCTGTTCTTTCTGCTCCGTGGTGATGTGTCTTGGTTGGGCAGCCTTCCTCCACCTGCACAAGGCAGTGCTTGGCTGGGCTGCTCGGTAGGACCCAGAGCACAGACCTGGGTAGGGGGACAGAGACCTCACTGGACAGCACCTTCTTTACACAACCAAAAGGTGTAAGGTAGCACTTAAGTTTTTTCCTCTGATCTCTGGACAACATTGTTTGCTTTAGGCCTGCTTCCCTAGCAAGAAAAAATGTTTCTGCTTTAAAAAAAGGAGTTGTTTTAAAGTCTCATATGTTGATTTAGAGACATACTGACATTTCAGAAGAAGGTGGTATGTGATGTGCTACACTTCTAGGTACCTAGCTGAAGGAGTCAGGCCCCAGACCTTTAACACCTCTTTATCTGAGATAAAGTACATTATTTACTACCCATTTGCAGTCCATAATACATATTTATAAGCTTCCTGGAAACTAGCAAGACTACATCCATTTGGGCTGTTCCAGGTTTCTTCTGAATCCACACCATTAATGTCTCTACTAATAAACATAGCCTAGATGGACATCTAAGGGCTGGGACCCTTTGCAAGCAGACTGCATAGCAGCTTTTCAGTAACTAGCCTGTTCTCCTAGGAAGACTGCCTGTCCCATCTCCAAAAGCATCGACTGTGCCTTTCAGATACAATAGTGCCAAGTTGGGAGCTGATGTAAATTTAATGAATGCAGAGGGTTATTCCTGAACCAGGACAATGTGCTGGTTTGAGCCTTTTAATTGCATTGGAAATGTGTTTTAGCAGCCCCAGTGGTTTTGTTTCTGGTCCCACTGGGGTCAGGCCGGAGCTATTCTATGAAATGGTTGTTGTCACAGAAATCAGTACCTGGTGCCTGTTCTTCATGTGTTACATGTGACTTGCAGAAGGATGTGCTGCAGCAGGCTGTTGGTAACAGACCTCCTCCAGCTGAAGGGCATTGCCGCCTCTGACTGCCGCCTTCACCAGCCCAGGGAGTGTCAGCTCTCTCTGGATACTGTGCAGCCATGAGGAAGGAAACTATTTCTGGGGGCTTTTAAAGAGCTGGTGTGATGCCCCCATGGTAAATCGGTTGGGTAATCGGTTGTCCCTTTCTCCAGTCCAGCTTATTTGCAGCCTGGAGCTAGCAACATAGTTTTGCTTTGGCTAACAGAGGGTGGGAATGGTTTTGTGCCCTGCTCCTTCCTTATTCTCTGTTCCCTCTCTGGGTGTGCCAGGGCTCTAGTACCATGTCCCTCTCCTAGAAGAGGGCAGGGTAGCACATCTTCTGATCGTCATGTTTACAGGGTGGTTTTTTTTCCCCTTTCAAAAGAGGATGTTTTTGTTGTTTCCTGTTGAGAAGGAACCATGAATAAACCCAGCTTGTTTTTGAGGGGGGATGGGATGGCATTTTTTTAAATTGTGGCTTTGAATAAAAAGGTTTTTTTAATATCTTGTCTTCAGTGGGGCCACCACTATGATGTAAAGACCCTTCTAATAAAGTAACAGATTGAGAAACCTGGGCATGTGTCTGATTTCCTGCCTGATCACCAGCTGTAGCCTCGGACCAGCTTTGCTTCTAGTCTGGGTTTTGCTGACTTACAGAAACCTCCAGAGCCAGTTCTGGCATGTGAACCTTGCAAGGCTGAATTTCCAGTTCTTTAAAATAGAGCTAGTTGTTTCAGAAACACTTCTGCTGCATGCTGCAGCTCAGTGGCAATGACATTTTTACTATGAAGCTGAAACTGGTAGACCTGAAGCGAAGCAGCAGTTGTGTGTTAAAACAGTGCTCGGCTGACCCTGCTTGGTGGAGAGGGGGTATTGCACCCTCTCATCTGAAGAGTGCAAACCACCTATGTATGGCGTTTCCTTCTTTTTTAATTAGCTTGCCTGTTTTAACAGAAGATCTTAGACAAAAGCATCATCTACCTTGCTTTGGTAGGATAAAGATGCCTCCCTGTCTCCTGCCACACTGTCCTCGGCTGAGGAGTGCTTGGATCCAGGGAATGTGTTATGGGGCCAAGATACAAATAGCGTCTTCCCCTGTCAGTGCAGGGGGGAGATCTCTGCTTGCTCCCTTGGGTTGCTCAGAAAAGCTCCCACCACCTCTGTAACCAACCACAGGGCCTGTGTGGTCTTTTTTTTTTCTGCTCAGACCTTTTTACCTGATGGTTTAGTTACAATTTCTTTCATCCAGATGCTCTACGCCAAGTAAGGACACATGGTGCGCAAGGGCAGCTTTGACATGAGCCCCCAGAGCTAGTGTGGTTTTTTTCCCCTCATTTTTGGAAGGTTGCTCTGGAGTCTGCCAACTCCTACCTTGAGTTTCATGCTGGAAATGACCTTGTTACCAGTGTCCACCCAGGTTAAGTAATACTGCAGGCTGTGAATTCAGATGGGGTGCTGAAAGGGAAAGGGAATTGGTACAGTAAGTTGTTGCTGGTGGGGTTTTAAAGAGGCAGCACTGTGGTGAGAGAAGGACAAGAGCAAAGCATGAGGGTGCCTGTGTCCTTGCTCCATGAGATAGTAAGAAATGAAGTAGCTGAGGATGCATAATTATCCATCTCCTTCGTTTACATGTACCAGGACTGCACTCTCTCCTAGGACACATCGGTCAAAACTAGCCTCACTCAAAGTATCCCAGTGAAGCAGAGGATCTCATGGGAGTATTTAACTTCATCTGCATGTCCTTGGCAGTGCCTGAGGGGAGCTTCATCCATGAGGATACTTACATTTATAAATATATGTTGAAAGTACTGTTTATATTCCAGAAATAACTGTCACTTACCATTCTGCCCTGGTGCAGTGCTGAAAACAGAGCAAAAGTAAAAATCTTTCTTAATTTTTAAAAATAGAGATGACAGGCCTGAAAAGTTGCTGGTGCTGCAGCAGCTGTAGCATTCTCAGCTCTCCTCATTACCTCCTCTGTGCTTTGTGTCCTGTCACGTCTGGGCTCCAAGCTCCTCTGAGCTGCCCAAAGGCTTTTGCAGCGTTCCTGCTGCCGATGGGGATGATGAAACTCCCTGGAGGAAGAAAAAGCAGGGGAGGCAGGAAGAGTCATGGAGTTGGGGCTTGTGCCTAACTGCCTTCCTCCTACGGCTGCATCTGCTCTCCCTCCCTCGCTGCAGGAGGACAGCTGGAGGTGAGCACTGCTGTAGGCACGTCCTTCAAAAGTCAACTGCACCCTGTTAAGCCAAATGCTGTTGCATGTTCTCCTGATGCACTGGACAGTGGTTTAATTCTCCAATTGCCAAACTACCCAGCGCTTGAGCAAGCCAAGCCTCTGCAGAGCCTTGCTGATGGGGTTTGTTGCTGCCCCTCTCCTGAGTGGGATGGGGCTGGGTGGCAGGGACACATTGCCCTGGCACCCCACCTGCCCTCACAAGCACCCACTAGGACTCCCCTGGGCGTGGTTTCCAGGCTTGCAAGGGATGCAGGGGTGACGTTTGCTCTTCTTTCTCTTGTTCACTAGATGGCATGCACACTGAATCAGCAGCCCTGGGGTCTGGAGCTCAGCTGCTGCCTGTACAAGCGCAGAACCAGAGCTGAGCTGTCCCGTTGCATTGAAATGTTTGCTCACTCTTTTTCCTGGATTCGTCATTTGCTATGGCACAGCTTTCACCAGATCTCTGCTTCTCATCGGTGCTTCAGTATTTTGTCTCCTGCTCCAGCATTGTCCTCAGGAATTTTCCAGGGCTCCGTTGCCCACTGGCACAGGTGTGCCAGGGGGGTCTCCCCCATTTGAGGGCTGAGCATCCCCTCCATGGCATCTGCTTCTCCCTGCTGCCATATCTCTGTGCAGGATGGGTGAAATCTGCTGCCAGGATGACTGTGATGGGTGGTATCCACACCACACAGCTAAAACCTGCAATACTGCACTCAAAGCAATGGAAAATCATTCCTGGTGGTGGCTAAAAATCAGTGTAATCCAGCACTGGTGATACAGTGGGTAGTCACTGCTCTGCTGGGCTTCAGCTGAAAAGATTTGCCCTCTGTTGTGGTAGGACCATCATTTTTGACTAATCTTTGTGAGGGAGCATGGGAAAGATGGATGCATTTGTTCTGTTCACAGGGAAGGACCGGGAACATTTAGCCACCTGGCACACAATCATAATTTTTAAATTAAAAAGCAAGCAAGAATAGTGGCCTCTCCATGCCAGAATGATTGCAGATAGTGTTTCCTCTGCAGTTCAGGGCTGACAGTGGGACACTGCTTTCTCATTCTATTCCATCTCTGACACCTGACAGACCTCAGGGATGGCCCAGCTGTGCCCAAACAGCTGGAGCCTGCTCACAGCCAAGCAGAAACCCATTTGCACATCTGAGCTGATGGCTGGCTTTTCAGAAGTCATTTGCCCTCTTGCTTTAAATTGCTCAGCTGATCCTGACGGAGAGGGAGAACACACATGAGTTGAGGAGATCTTGACTCTTGAGCGGGTGGTGAGCTCTCCTGTGTAGTTATTTTGTTTTGCTTAACAATACTTCAAACTTTGGTTAGGGCAGCAGGAGATGACTTGTTTATCCCAAAACTCCCCTCAGTTGCACCTGTACCCTTGTACCACCTAACTGCCTCGTAGGAGGTGCTGCTGCCAGATCTCTGCTGCTCCTGCAGCCACACCATCAGAGGTGTGGGCCAAGCACAGGACTCCCAGGTCAATCACAAACCCCTCAGTTGGGCTCCCTTAGCAAATTCTTGGCAGTTTCATTGATAAATTACCGAGGTGCAGTAGAGCCCAAGCCAGGTTGTACATCTCCACAGCTGGCTTCCCAGCGTGCCTCTCTCCGGAGGCGATCAGGTCAGCGTGCAAAGCTGCGCCCCGCTCATCTCAACAGCTCTCGTCAGACTCGTTAATTAAACACAGGAGCCATTTTGCAGCATTAGCTGCGGTTGTCTCCAACTTCTCCTTGTTCCTGGATGCTCATAAGCTGTCAGGCTGCAGCCAGAGCCCAGTGCTGCCAGGATCCAGGAGCAATAGAGTCACTTCAGCAGGTCATGGTGCTGGGGAAGCGATGCTGATGCTTAAGTGCTTCCAGCTGATTTTTGTGCAGCTGCTTGGCGCTCTGCCAGCATTTGTAGGCCTAGAGTGGGTTTATGCTGGAAGACATGGATAAAATAATCCCCTGTGTGTAACAAGCTGGTTGTCTGATACACATGATTTATACCAGATAGAAAGGAATGGCCCGAGAGCCCAACAGCATGTGGCAGTCATGGGGCCACATCCAAGACAGTACACTGAAAGGAGCTGGAAGGGTAAGGGCGGGAAACCAGGGTCGCTGGAGCAGGTAGGTCCAAGATGCTGTGAGAGCTCATTCGTATGTTCTCCTTTTGCTTTCTGTGTCACACATCTCTGTGTGAGGACCTAGTGCACAGGGAAATCGATTTACCAGCAAGGGAATACCCAAAGGTTTCGTGCACCCCTGAGAAGGGGAGGTGTGCACAAAGCTTCCCCAAGCAAAGCACCATCTGTGTCCCTCTGGGCTGCTTCAAGTTCAGGAGTGAGGTGTCCTTCAGCATGTCACAGTGTGGTGTTCGTCCTGTCTCTTTGGCAGAAGAACCACATGAAAGGAAAGGGGGAGGCCAGCATGAAGGTTGCTGATGAAGGTGCACAGCAGTATGGTGGTCCTCAGCAGCAAGAAGACCTTGCAGAAGGGGACTGCAGGGAATGGGCATTTCAGCTGTAAAAATGGGCAGAACTTGTGTCCTTACACCAAATCCACCATCTGCCTCCATGCTAAAGTGACAGTCTGGAGGAAGGATTTCTGTCCCCTCAAGTCTGTGGCCAGTATGAGATGACAGAAACGTGAGTAGGGATGAGGCTCCTTTCAGAGCCATCTCATAGACTTCCCTGCTTGTTTTCATGCTTTGCTTTTGCTGTTGGTCCTTACTGTGCTGGCCATCAGGACAGCTCTGCCACCCAGCTGGAATGCTGTGCAGGGTCCAGTGTGCTGGGGGTGTTGCAGCTGGTGGCACCTGGGAGTCTGGCTGTTCATCGGCTGCTTGTTCGGCACCCCCACTGTCCTACACCATCCCTCTGTGCTGCAGCTATCACTCCTTCAAAGCTAGACCAAACATCTGGCAAGAAAACATGGTTTAGTCTTTTCAGGGATGCTGCACCTATAGGTCAAAATGCTCTCTGAATTGCATGTTCTTGATTTGCTCTTCCCAGAGGGTTTTTTTTATTTTTTTTTTTTTTCTCACAGACTGATCCTAGGGTTCATGGATAGTGAGTCCAAGGCGTCTTGATGGTGGACTTCATGTTAATGTACAGATGGACTGGGCAGCAAGTTGATCAATCTGGCTATGTTGTTTTCAGTGCATGAGGGGTGTAGAGCACTCCTGTGAAACCAAATTACCAAGCTGCGTCAGACTAGCTCTGCATACATGCAACCAGTGTCCCGAGCAGAGACACCCTCTCCCCAGATGCCTGGCAGCCCTGCAGTCACTGCTAACCAGAACAAACTAGCACCTGAAACAAGAGGGAGGGCTGCAGCCATAGCATTCGTAACTCAGTTGCCTCACTTAATTCCCTTCACCTTGCAATTTGTCATCTATTGCATTATGTTTAGTGTGTCTTTATGTGTTTTCCATATCCAGTTACCTGCTTCTTTTATCCCTGCGATCCCCTTGCCTGGCCTTACAACCCTTAGCTCTTCAGGTTACATCCCTCTCTGTGTTGCTCAGTTGCAGTGCTCTCAGCTGCTCTCTACCTTAGTTTCTCCTTTCAGCATGTGAAGACCAGTAATTGTTTCATTCCTCTCTTAATCCTCTTTCTCCAGTGTTCCACATCTCCTCAATGTACACTTCTTCTCTTACCAACATGATGCACAGCTGCTTTGGATATTTTCCTTGCCATCCTTTGGAGGATTTGTGCATCTTTCAGGGCTTTTAAAACCAGTAAAACTCTAACTGCTCAAGCCTGGGCACTCCACACAGCATTAAAAGCCACAGGTCTGCTGCCTGTTGATGCTTTCCCAGGCTTCAACTCTTGATTAGCACTTCAAGGTCCAGCCCCAGCATCCCTCATGAATGTCAGGGCTTTTCTGATGGGAGAGTGAAGGGAGGGTTCTTCAGGGCCTCTCCATGGCCTCTGCCCACCTACCTTCAACATGTGTCTGACTGAGGAGTGACAACAGGGCTGGGGCAGAGAGGGAGAGATGTGCAGCTGGTCTACAAGTAAACCAGCCCTGAAACAGCACGTCAGCAAGTGTCAGGGAGGCCACTGGTGGCGTGATGTCCCTTTCTGACAACCTAGCATCCTTCCTGTGGCCATCTCTGCAGGGGCACTGTGGTCTTGGGCTTAGCTGAGTGGGAGGATGATGAAGATGTGCCCTTTGGGAGGGCAAGGGGGTAAATAAAGCCTGGTAACCTGCCTGCACCTCCATTAATTCTCTAGGGTGGTTGTAGCAAAGTTAACAGTATAAAAAGGAGCCACATTTAAGGAGCTGCTAAGGAGTGAGATGAGTTGTTTATGATTAAATTAAATTCATATGAAAGCTTATGACCTGCCAGTGCAAGCCTTGAGTAACTTTATAATGTAATTAAAAGCCCAACAGGGGAGAGAGCTGTGGTTATGCCACGTGTCGAGGAGCTGCTGGGAAGACGGAGGCCGTGGGTGGTGCTGCTGTGGAGAAGCGCCTGGTCACTGCCTTGTCTCCTCTGCTGCCCCAAGGGCAGAGCTGGGCAGGGAGCCTGGCTCCAGGGGGTGCGCTGCCGAGGAGAGAGGTGGGGTGCCCTGGCTCAGCGCCCAGCTTCCAGGGGTATGCGGGTTGTCCTGAGTAAGGCAGTTCTGCTGATCTGACCATACCAACTGCCAAGAAAGCCACTTTTTCCTGCTCATTTCCTGGCTCCTTTAGGGATGTGGTTGTTCGTGGCCAAGTCAGCCAACAACCACCTTGGGGGCTGTTGGTACGGGACAAGAGCGGGGTGAACAACCAAAACCTGGTGATGGAGCCCACGCACAGGATCGCCATGCCGGGCAGGATGGGCAAGCCCGGGCCCCCCTCGAGCCCCCTCCCCACGAAGGGCAAGCAGCCAGCTGCTCTCCCTGAAAAACTCTGCGCTCGGACACAGCCGAGCCGCCTTCCGAGCCGCCTTCCCATCCCCATCCCCCCCATCCTCATCCTCATCCCGGGGTGGGGGGGCCGCGGGGCCGTGCACCCCCCCGTCACCGGCCGCGCGTGGGGCGGACACGCGTGGGGCGGGCGGCGCCGCTCGCCCCTTTAAGCAGGCGGCGGTGGGGCCGCCCCTCCGGCCGGGATAGGCCGGGGCGGGCCGGGGCCGCCTCCCGCCCTCGGCAGCGGGCGGGCGGCGCGGCGGGGCTCGGCGCGGCGCTGCAGGCTCCGGTCCCGGCTGCGTGCGGCAGTGCCTCCCCCAGCGCCGCCGCTCCCCGCCTCGCCGGGCTGCGAGGGGCAGAGGCAGAGGCATGCCCCGGCGGAGCATCGCGGAGGTGAAGGTGCTGGACGTGCAGAAGCGGCGCATCCCCAACAAGCACTATGTGAGTGCCGCGGCTCGGGGCGCCCGGCCCCGGGCGAACAAAGGCCGGGCGCTGCCGGCCCCGCTCCCCCGCGGCTGCCCCGGGGCGGGAGGGAAGAGGAGGAGAAGGAGGAGGAAGGCAGCGCTGCCGGGTCTGCCGCTCCCACCCCCGGCGTCTCCCGTGGGGGTCACCCGGTGCCCCCCCTGCCAGCGAGGGGACGCGCTGCCTCTTCCCCGTGGGCCCCGGCTACCGGCGGGACATCGCCGCGCTGGGGGGGCAGCGCCGGTGGTGACCCTGTGCGGTTCCGCCGGAGGGAAGCGCCGGGAGGTGCCGGTGAGGGGCTGCGGGAGGGTTTTGCCGGCGGGGCTCTGGGGCAGCGCCCACCCGGGAGGAGGAGGAGGAGGAGGCGTCTCCGGGGCAGCACCGGGCAGCGCCTCCGCTTCAGCGAGGGAGCAGCGTTTGGCCGAGGGGCTCTGAAACCTGTTGGCTGCAGAGGCCCGGGGCAAGGGACCACCCGGCTCCTTCCCTCTGCGCCTGGGACATCGCTGCCATCCCTGGGAGGTGTTCCCTCGGGTCCCCTGCGCCCTGTCTGCGTGAGCTGCTCGGGAAGCGCCTTCCTGCATGCTCCAGGGCATCTTCCAAACTGTTGTGGGTTTGGCTATTTTTGAAGGGGTTGGGTTTTTTCCTTTTTTTTTTTTTTTAATTAAACTTTGGTGTGCTTCCAGGCATCCGTGGAGACCTTGTGGGTGAATCCTGGCAACAACTGTAAAACAAAGACCAAAATGTTCTTCCTGCCCCATTTGCCTTAGGCTGGGGTGACCCAGTGACACACTGTTTGTGGCACATTTGGGTTGTGATGATGTGCTGTTCACTCCAGCTGGAGTGTGTCATGTCAGCGGAGCCAGGGTCCTTGAGTTTTTGGGAGATTGGGGCTTCTCCAGGTCACCCTGGGTGGATTGTGGCAGTGAGCAGCAGTCTGAGGAAAGTAGAGGGCAGGCCAGCTCTAGCCAGGATGGAGGGGAGGGTAAAAAGGACTGTTACCCTCTCCTTGTATCCAAGGATGTGGTGTGGCTGCTGCAGCCCAACCCCTTATCACCCTTTCTTCCTCTCCTGCCCTGCCTGCAGCTTTATCAGCCTTGGCTGAGCTTGGCCCCAGCTCCAGACGTGCCCCTTTCCTTCTGTGTCCATCCCAGACCTACTCATTGTGGCTGGGTTATCATCCGATCTGGAGGAGTGTGTACGTGAAGAGGTTTGCTGAGCTGCGTACACTTCTGTTTGTCTTGGCGCATCTGTTGCACCGTCGTCAGGTCCCGTAACAGGGCTTGCCCAGGATCGCCTGCAGCTGCTCTTCCGCTCTCCCTTTGGGCCTTCTCGTTCCCTTGCAGGGGTTGGGGGCTCCGTGCGCCCCTCGGGACCTGTGTCCCCATGGCTGGCACGTGCACCCCAAGTGCTGGACGTGATCTGTTCTGCGCACCGTCCCTGCTCACCCTCCACCCGCACAGGCGAGGTGGGTGGAGTTGGGCATAGCACAAATAATCCCTGTGAGGCTGGAAAACTGGGACAGAGGTGTTTTTTAAAAAAGAGAGGTATGTCGGGGCAGCTGGGTGGGGGCAACGGAGTAGAAGCTCCCAGGGCAGTGGGAGAAAGCTCATGACAACCAGCTGTGCAGCCCGGCTGCTCGGCCGCCCTCTCCCTCCTCAACTGGCAGCTTGAGTCCTCTTCCTCTAACCTTCCCCTGTACTTGTCTTGGACCAAAACCCGTCAGCATGAGCCAGCACAGCTCGCGGCGGGGCTGAGCCCAGGGAGGGGCAGGCAGCTTGCAGGCAGCAGCCTCCCCAGGGCAGCACTGGAGTGAATGGGAGCACTCGCCTTGTTTGAGAAAATCAATAGGAACTAGACAGATTCACAAAGCTAGTTAATTATATGGAATCAAAACCTTTTTTTTTTTTTCTTCCTCCTGCAAAGAGAGGGAGAGGAGGGGCAGCGAATCGCGGCTGAGTCATCTTACTTTAGACTGTATCTGCTGGCATGCTGCAAATCCGAATCAACCACAAACTGTACGTGTTAAACCTTTGCTCTCTGCCTTCTCATTGCTGACCATAAATGTGCTCTCCTCCATCCCCTGAGGCAGCCGCTCGCTCCCCAGGGAGGCTGGAGGAGCACACCAGCTTTTCCTCCTGTTGCCTCTGCGCTGGCCTGACCGGCAAGTGACCCGTACTGCTCGGGCTCGGCCTCCTCTCTGCGTCGGCGAGAGGCTTTTCTTTGCCGGACAAAGGTGCAGTTGTGTTGGCTGCAGTGAGGCCACAGCAGAATGTTGTGAATTCCAGTTTCCCAGAAAAGTGAGATCAAACCATTGTTTCAAGGTCCTTATTGACGCCTGTGGTGGGGAGGGGCTGTAGGAAAGGCCAACTCTGTTCAGGCTGGTGTCGTTTGCCCACCACCTTGTGCAAAAAGAGTTGTGTTGCCCAAGACAAAAACTTGTGCTTTTTTGGATCTCTGATTTGAAGCAGTAGAGACAATATTCTCCCAGACTGTGGGCTTGGGCTGGGCAAGGACCCAGCAAGGTGTGAGGAAGGGTTTGGGTAGCTGGGTGCCAGCTGGAATGCATGCTGAGCTGAGTGTTGGGATTTAACTGGGGACCTGAATGCTGCCCCATGCCTTTGAACATGTGTGTGCCCGTGAACAGCACTGGCTCAAATCCTGGTGCAAGGGAGCATCAGTCCGGCATGCTGCTCTCTCGGATTCTCACAGTATGTCTGATGGCCCTGCTCTTCTGGAAGGACATGCCAGGACAACAGTGTGCTTGTCCCATCTCCTGTCCATCCTCCTTACTCTGGTGACAGCCCAGTACCTGACCTGAGGGCATGAGGAGCTGGGTGGGTTATTCAAAGGAAGCCCGGGTGTGCTTAGAGGCGTTTGGGGGATAGGAGAAATGGGAATGGCCTCTTGACTGCTCTCCTTCTTGGTGAGATGTTAAAGCCTTGGTGGGTGCTGCAGTGAGCACCGCTAGCAGAGGTCAGGCTGAATTGCAGTTAGCGGGGCTGCTCTCCCCTTGCCCGCTTCCCTCCTTGCGGTCAGCCTTGTGCTTCTGGAAGGCTCTTGCTGCCGTGTGCTGGCGTGGTGCGAGGCCGACACGTCTGCTCCCGTTCTTGTCAAACCAGCTCCACTCACACATGTGGAAGTGCTGAGAGGGGAAGGATAACCCAGCTTCTTGCTGTGAGTGATAGGGGCCTTGAATTTGCTCTGCTGGCTGTGAAACTGTATCACACTGTGGTGCGGTGGCACCTCCTCTCCCGGGCTGCTGACCTCGGCTGTTTCAGCTGCACTTGTGCTGCTTGTGTCTTTAAGCTTTTTTCATAGGTAGTACCTGGAAGGGACAGTGAGAAATGATCCTTTTGCAGGTGTTCATCGCAGGATGCACTGCTCTGATCCTGTTAAAGGAGGAAAACCAAGCTCAGGATCTCAGCAGCCCACTGTTCAAGTGAAGAAAGGGACTCCCACCCTTCAGGCAGTGGCTGGAAGGTTCACCCTGCAGTGACATTTCCCATACAACCCTATGTTAAGTGATTACTGCTCATGCCCCTCAGGGATGCTGCCAGCAAGGGCTCCGGGGCCATGCTGCAAATCTGAAAAGGCAAAGTCTAAGAGCAATGGTTAAAAATAATCGTTCTGGGCGACAGAGTAGCAGACTGTCATTTCTATGGTCTGGCCAAGTCTCAAATTCTGATAGATGAATGTTTATTCAGAAAAGACCCAAAACAAAGCCAGAGTTGAAACAGACTAAATTTTCCTTTAAAGGACTTCACGCGAGATCTTTTTATAGTTTTGTGTTTGTTATTCTCTAGTAGAAGTCTCCAAAATAAAGCTTTTCCCTACTAAATCCAGATTTTGGTTGGTTTTTTGGCCTCAGGCAAGCTTCAGGACCTTTCCTTTTAATACAGCTGCAATTTGTGTGTTTTGTTCTATGTGTTAATAACAATGTCATTGAATTGCATCTTCATTTGCATCATCCCACCCACCAAGAACATTTCCATAGTTCATATATTTTTAAATGGTTGCTCCAGAGCACAAACCAAAATTATATATATACATCCGACAGGAAAGAGAGAGCAGCATGCTGTTTGGTTGTGTTAGTTTATTGGAAAATATGGACTATGCTCTTGCAGGACTTCCTTTCCCAGCCTCCATATGCTCACACGTATCACTTTGAAAAAGGGAAATTTAAAAACAGTGTGCCGCATTTATTTCGCAAGCTCAGTTCACAAGATTGCAGACTTTAAACAAGGTGAATACCTGTGTGTGTTGAACCACCTCATTTGTGGCAGCTGCCTTGCAAAAGTAATTAACTGCACGTGTTGGAGTCTGGTGCCTAGATGATAGCATCTATAGAGATTTTAAAATAAGTTTGATGAAAACCACATTCGCAAAGTAAGTGTGTTATATTTTTGATGTGGAATTTGTGACGTGATGGTAGGTGTCTTCTCTGCTCCTGTTCCTTGTAGTGATGAGGCCATTTGTGGTTTCATTCATTGCTTATCTGGAGTTGATTGTGGAGCATTTAGAGAAGAGTGCTTGAATGGCAAGAGGAGGAGGGCTACTGATCTACAGATTCAGTTATTTTTTCAGTGCCTGAAGAAATGTGTCCCGTGGACCTGTGTGTCATGGTCGCCTGGTCCCGACTTGCCCAGCGGGAGCAGAGCTCTGTTGGGATCTGGTGCCGAATCACCTCGTACAGCTGCGTTATTTCTGCCGTGGTGAATCATACCGGTTGCTTGGCTTAAAAAGGATGTTGGGGGATGACTTCCCCCCTGCCATGCTCTCTGGGGAGTGTGACCGTGCTTCTGGTATGGTGGGAATGTCCTGTGGGGAACCGAAGGATCTGGGTGAGTTTAGATGTAGGGAGCAGGAGGTTAAAATGAATAGTGTGAGATCCATCCAGGGTCTGGTAACTAAACTAGGAATGCTAGAGAGCAAAAGTGAAACCAGAATATATGAAGCAAGGCTAAACCCAGGAAGCTGGAATCTCTGCCTCAGTGAGGAGTTTCTGAGAGTCAGTGGCCTCAAGAGATTTGAGGGCTTTCTGGGCATCCTTAGTGGTGTTTTGCTGCCGTATCCTGTGGTTCTGCTGTATCTCATCCCACTTTCTATCAACTGGCCCATGCTCTCCTTCTTGAGGCAGGCCACAGGCAGGGCATTTGGAGCCCACAGCTGGTACAAATTTGGACCTGTCCTTGTGCCTGGCCCTGCTCTGCCGCACAGCATTACAGAGTAGACCAATCCTTCCTTCCCCCTCACCTCTCAAGAGAATTGGGACTTAAGGGAACGCTGTTGGCTTTGTGGATGAGAACCAACACTCAAACGCAAACTCTCCTTTGTTTTTCTTCCCTAGTTGTGTTACTTAAGGCTGTTGAAAACTTTGAATGTGGCAGTTTAGTGGAAGGGCCAAATCCTGCCTTGCACACGGCCATGGAGGCTGATGCAGCTCTGTGTGGAAAGCTGGTGGTTGTACACCGTTCCAGCAGTGAACTTTGGCACCAAGGCCATCCATTGCCTTTACCCACTCGGAGGTCCAGTGACCTTGATCCCTCTCAGCTTTGCCTTGGAGGTATCTCTGTCTTCTGGCCATTTCACGTAGCAGTGGGTAATAGGAAACAAATGAATCCATATGTTTGACCTTCAGCGTGACTCAGAACAAACAAGAGGGTGGATGTATTGTATGGCTGAGGGGTCTGCACTGCAGCTGAGTGGGGCTCAGTGGGTTGTCCTTGGGGTCCCTGTGCTTGGCATAACCCTCTATGCGCACACTTCATCCCAGCAGCTCTGGCTGTGTGCTAAGGCAGCGCTGTGCCCTTGCAAGCTGTACAACAGCGGAGTGAGAAGAGCTGTCCCTCACTGGGGTTTTAGGGAGGGTGCAGTCGAAGGGATGAATCAGAGCAAGGGGAGGTAGCTGCTTTGTAGTCCTGGGTGCATGGGCAGGTTGGTTTGGGTTATTTGCAGTGGCGATGAGGATGTGCCCATCCTCGTGCTGTCTGCATCCCCGTTACCCAGCTCCTCCCTGCAGCTCTGACTTGTTGCTTCTGCATCTCTCCTCTGCTAGTCCAGAGGGACCATGGCAGCACCACCGATGCCCTGCAGTTACCGCTGGGATTGCTTCTCCGTGCCTTTCCCAGTGCTGTCTGAACCAGCCCAACCCTTCTCCCAGCTCTCCCCATCCACAGACTGAGTTGGGGGCTGGCTGTCCTTCTCCCCCTCCCAGCTTCAGTGTCCTGCGGCGCGAGAGCCCCCACGCTCCCCTCCCCGGCCCTGCACGCCTGCGGCAGCGAAGGCTGATGGAGAGGGGCCAAGCACAGCAGCTCACCGCCAAGAACTTTCTTTGTTTCTAGCCACCTCCCTCCCTTTTTTTCTTTTCCTCTTACAATTTCCCACTCCCTTTTCTATATTAAACCCCGCTCTGGTTTGGCTCGATACCTCAGCTGCTTCAGTTTCTCTGCCCCTTTGAATTTCTCGGCGCTCCTTTCTCCCGGCTGCAGCCGAAGCCTGGGTGCGAGGCTCTCACATTGCTTCCCTGTGTTTCGGAGCGTGGGGGAGCACGGGTGGAATAGAGAAACTGATGCTTTTTTCCCTTCTACTGGCAAAAGATGCTTTAAATATGCGGAGTTTTCCACAGAGAGGTTTATTGTACATAGTCTCCCTGGACCCGAGACCACACAGGCTCAAACCCATTGGAAACAGCTCTGCAGACAGCTCTGCCTCTGCTGGAGGCTGTTATGTCTGGCTTTGCCATAGGAGCTCTGCTGAGTGGCTGGGGACCTGCGCTGATGCCCGTTGGTGGCGGGTGGGCATTGCTGCGTGTCCCTGCAGCCCTGTGGAGTTGTCTCCCCAAGTGACTGTGGCGTTGTTTTCCACCCTGCCTCTGGTGTGGCTGATGTGGGAACAGGAGAGTCTCGGTGTGTGGGAGCTCTGGACGCAGGGATGCTTCGGGCCTGGGGAAGAGCCACCCAGGGTGGGTGGGCTGTGCCAGCGAGGGCTGCTGGCGGGTTGGTGGCTCGCAGGACTGTGTTAGGATGGGTGCGCGGCTCCTGGGCTCAAGCTGGTGTAGCTGGGTGGTGCTGAGCTCTGTATGGACTTGCTGCCCCGTTCGGCCATGTGCTGGGTGCCAGGCAGATTGCTCACAGGCCAGCCAGCAGCTGCCCTCTTCCCCAAAGCCTTGCTTGTGGGCTTTATATGTGCCCCTCCCAGCCAGTATGCCTTGCAAGTCTCTTTGGAAAACTTGGGAAAATTCCTGTGTGAGGAGAGAGGCTGAAACTGTAGCTCTAGGTTTTTCTGCAACCCCAGTCTGCCTTTTTCCTACTCAGATTTAAGCAGTCCAGGCCGCTTCCCAGGTTGCGTTTTGTGCATGTCCGTAGTGTGTTTATGCAAGGAGTCCAGAAGTGATTCTTCTAGGAGGTCACACGGCCTCATGTTTCAAGAACGGGAAACTGTTTCTGGTTTGGGTTTTTTTTTTTTTTTTAGTATCTGTTCTTAATTCCATTGCCTCAAGTCAGCCGCTTGAATCATCTCCTCTCTCTAGCGTTGTATGCAAAAATGTGCCTCTTGGGGAAAGTGCAAGACTGAGGGCTTGTGAAGGACTCCAGAGTCCTCTGTCCCTTTGGGCGGTGGAAGTCATCAGGAGTCATTGCTATCTGCAGCACTGAGGCTCTTTATCAGTCCCTGGAAAAATACTTCTGGGATCTGACAGCTCTCAGCACTTATACTTTCTACTTCATTTCTTCAAGAGGAAAAAAACATAAATATATCTCTGGCTGCCCTTTCAGATAGAAATAATTTGTGCTGGCTTTTTGTCCCCTCTGTTCTTGCACTCCAATCCCTGTGACTCTGACCGTTCTGGATGTGTGTCTGAGCTGGCTCCTTCATCCTCCCTGCTCTTCGGGTGATGCCTGGTGCTGGAGCTTGCCCCTCACCTGGGGTGCCATCCTCCCCAGGCGGGATGTCCTGGATCTCCGTCCGGCGTTTGCCTGCTGCAAGTTGCCAGAGAGTTTCCCCCGGGGCTGCAGAGCCCTTGTTGCCGTGCGAACTGACTGGCAGCTCTTGTTGACAACTCTGTTACGGTTGGCCAGGTGCCATTTGCATTTCTTTTAGCAACCTGTCATTTTTTGACAGTTCCCTTATGAAGATTTTCAGTCCCACTTTCCACTGGTCCCTTCTCCCTCTGAGCTGCCTCTCCAGAGATGCTGGGGAGGGGAGAGCAGTGGCAGGCACAGGGTCATGACGGAGGGATGCCACGGGAACCGAGCTCATGATGCCTGGCTGGGCGGGCTGTGATATCCCCTGTGCCTTTTTTTCATCTTTATATTTCTGTTCAGGGCTCTTGGCTTCTAATGTGACCAAGGAGAATCTTGGGCAGTGGTGGTCCTGATGGTAAACTCCTCAATTAGTAATTTTTAAGTAGTTTGTATGTGACCAATTACTTGTAAGTAATTGGAGAGTTTGGGGAGTTTGGGGGCCCAATCCCTGCGGTGTCTGTCAGAGTTCAGGCTTTTGCGTCTGCAAGTTTCAATTTTCTGTGAAGGATCTGGTCTGCTTCTGCCCTCCAAGGGATAGGAGCACGGAGAGCACTTGGCATTAATGTGAAGTGCTCCTCTCATCCGTCAGTAAGCAAGATCCACCTGCACCTCCCAAAACTGTCCCCGTGGCCTCTGTAGCCCCTGGGAGTGGAGGACAGGTCTTGTTTCCTTGCTTTGGTCTTTGCTGAGACTCTGACAAGGTGGTCCCACCGGGAACTCCTCTTGCTGCAGTGTGGGACTGCAGTTTCATGGCAAAGGGCAGGGGAGCTGGTGGCTGGGAGAGGAGTGATGGAGAGCTGAGGGTGCATGTGTGGGCCTCTTTTAATGCTGAAAGCAGGATTTTGTGTGTATTTGAGTGGCCCTGAAGTTCTGTACCTCTCCTCTCACCTTGCTCTAGTAGGACAAATGCCGTGAGCTGTGTCTCAAGGATTTCAGAAGCATGGGCATGAATGTTGAGCCTGACCTGTGGCTGAAATGAAGAGAAGGAGGGTTCAGCCCTGGTGATTTCCGCCTCTTCCAAAGCTCAGCTTGGCCCGTTGCCTTCAGGCATCAGACCTAGCTGTAAGGTTTGATGTGACACGTGTGCAGCAACGTTGGCTGGAGCAGAGCAAGGGATGGAGGCTCTTGGGGTTGGGAGTGGGGCAGGGTAAGGCATCCTTTCCAGAGGGAGGGAGGGGAGCCGCTGGTTCCCGGGTTTCACCGAGTCAGCTAGTTCCCTCCATGGTGCAGACCCCGCCGCTGGCCCGGGAAGGGCTGTAAATATTTAGATAGCTCAGCCTGTTGGTTTTGGCTGGGGGCCCAGCCCACGTGATGGGGTTGCAGAGCCCCCCTCCTGAATCTGGCCGCCCGCCGTCTCCCTGCCATCTGCTCGGCTCTCCCCACCCCTCAAGGAAATGGTGGAGCAGGATCCGAGCAGTGGCCCCCCCCATTCCCAGCAGTTCTCCCCATGGGTGCACGTCCCCGAGGCAGCGCCAGCTGCAGCCCTGGGAGATCCCCTCGCTCTTTCCATGGAAAAGGCCTGCTGGTGGTTTCTCTGTGTTATTTCTTTGAAGCACTGTAGAAATCAGAGCTGGAGAAGACCCATGAAATAACTGTTTCCACATGCCCTCACCCACACAGCCAGGCTGGGAAAAAGCCTGTCCTTGGAGCAGCCGCTGCAGGAGAGAGGGCTGTGGGAGCGGGTGATGGGATGGAGAAAACTGGGTTTGTTTGGGCTGCTACTTGATGATGGCTGCTCCTGGTAGGACATGGTGCAGTGCCAGGCCAGGAGGGGAAACTTCAGGCCAATTGCAATGATTTCAAAACTGTCTTGATCATTGAAAGTGTCTTCCAAAAGCACCTGAGAAAGGGATGGGCGGTTGCCTCTGGGAGCTTGGTGCCTCATTATTTCCAGTCCCTGTGGAAACCATCACTGGGTGGCTGACTGCACTGTTCATACCTTGCACAATCTGCGCTTTTTTTGCTAGTTGAGGAGAGCACCTGAGTTATGTTTTCGGGTGTATTTTTTTTGTCCCTAGGACAGCAGAGACTGGATTTGGCAGAGACCAAGATCTGTGATGGTTTTGGCCAACAGGACACGTCGGTAGGATGGGGCCATCGGTGAAGGACGAGGGATATTTCCAAGGAGAGAGGAAGCCAGCTTTACTGAGACGGTGTTTTTTATACATAGTGAGGAGCTCCTGCAAGTGTGGGCTTCCCAATCTTTTCTGCTTTCCACAAGTAGGTGAGGAGATACCCCTGGAGACCTTTCTGCCATTCAAATGGGATGTGCAAGAAACCATTATTCAGACTCCTGGGAGATCTGCATTTCAGCAAGATATGAGCGAGCTCATCATTTGGGAGAAATGCTCCTTCCCTCAATTGCAAAGGGTATAATAAAGCATGGTGTGCCCTCAAATCTCATGGCTTTATTACCCTTAAGAGCTTTGAATTCATTTTGGCTTGAGCAAATCCACATCGTGATTAAAATCCCAGTCTAATAAGCTGTTGACTCCAAATAAAGGCAGGATAGGAATAAACAATGAAGAAAAGTTGGCTCTTCCTCCTGCCCCAGTGGAAGGCTTTCTCCAGGCAGGCAGCCAGCAGTGATATAACCCTGTAAAGTGCTGTAGACTGGTAAGAAAGCTGGGATATCAGCTGAGCTTCCAACCAAAATGAGCTCATGCTGGCCTGCGGGCAAGTCCTGGGGTGAGGGTAAAGACAGCTTGGACGCTTACTTGGCGTCAAGTTAACACTTAGTTTGCTGATGGTATGGTGGCAACTGTATGGATGCTGTCAGATACTTCAGAGGCCACGTCATGCAACTTTACCAGTTTTCATTGCAAACTGTGGTCAGCCAAGTTGTCCCTGATATGCTGATGTCTAGAAGCATGTTCCTGAATGGATATTGTGCCTGAGTCAATGCAGAGTACTTGCCAAGCCCTGTTTGGTGGTAAGCAAGCACAGTGTCTGGGCCTCCCTTGTAGCAAATCATGGTCCATCCAGGTGTCCACAGATGTTCCAGATGCTGTCTTGCAGGAGCTCTCTGTCTTCCTTATGTTAATATGCAGAAAGAGCACATCCTTCAGCTCAAAAAAAGAATTTGTGAATGGAAGGAGGGGATCATGGTCAGCTGAATAAGGCCTGCGAGGCGATGCTGAGCGGTTCGTTTTTTATCTGGGAGAGGGTGGTGGTGCCTGTGACACCTGGCCAGCTCACTGCAAGTCAGCAAAGCAGTCACAGATGTTTGGGCTGATCATCTGGTTTAAGAAAAGTGGTCATTGAATGGCTGTGTTGAAAGTACTGCAGTTCTTTAGCAGTAAGAGTTTGCTTCATCTCGCTGCCTCTTTTTCCATCTTAATTTGGAAGTGATTCTGCTGCTAAGAGTTTGTGGTTCTTCAGAAGTCTCCTCACCTTGATAGGTCATGCTTCATCAGCCCTCTGAGCAGCGGAGTGAGTTTTCGATCAGATTTTTAGTACAGCATTCGAGTAGGTTTGATTTAGCGTTGTGCTGCCCATTTGAGTGTCCTGGTGTTTGAGTTTCGATATTGGGCTGGGTTGTTGGTTGCATTCCAGCATCTGGAAAAACGCGTGTCTCTGTGGGAAACCTTGTGAAACTCTTAAGGGATTCTGTTTTAAATACCAAAACGTCAGCATCCTAAGAGCCTTCGCTCTTCATTACGTTAACTGGAGTTCTAGCAGGTCCGTTCACCTGAGCTTCTGAATGTTTTGTTCCTGCTTCAGTGAATTGATACTTGAACTTGTGGTGGAAATAAGCAGGACGTGAGAGTTAGAAGAAAAAATGAACATGCCCTCATTCTGCTTAGTCAATCTGTTACCAATTAGTGAAGGCTGAGGTTTGCATCACTGGAGTGTTACGCTGGCATCTCGTCAAGGGTCATCTTTAGTTTCAGTGAGCAACAAGTAAGGACATTAGATAAGTAATTGCCCAATTCTGTTGTTTGCTTGTTGTTTTTCATAGAAGAATAAAAAAATTGGGTTGGGTTTTGTTTTGGTTTTGCATTCATCACCAGTAAAAGCCTGGTCACATGGTCTGTGAATAACCTACAGTTACTAGGATTGATTGTGTAGCATTTTAAAGAACAGGAGGGTAATTTGCACCCCTGCAAGTTTAAGTAAACAAAACCTCAGAGCTATTATGGAAGAACAGATGGAGTTTTGAACATTGTGGGTCTGAGCTCTCACAAGTCGCAGCCCCAGGCCCTGGGCTGGCGGTAGTGTGTGGTGTGGCACGCTGTGGGCTGCACCACGGGGATCTTGACATCAAACTTGATGCTGCAGCCATGGATGGGATGGCCACGGCATACTTATTAACTCGTAATGTGTCTGGGGAGACTTTAACTGTGTTTTTACATGGAAGTGCCCTTTCACATGAAATGTATGCCCCTATTTAGGGAAAGGGAGCTGTCTTGGTTCACAACTATCAATAAGCATTTAGTAGACAGTTAAGTTGCAGCAGTGGAGCTTAATAATTTAATCTTACATATTTTCTGGTATTGCTGAAATGACTTTAAGTGGTCCCATGAACTTCCCTGGTTGATGCCCAGCCGTGGGAGCTGCATTGGCAGTTCTAGCAACATTCGGGTTGTGGTGTGGGTTGTTGGGTCACTCCTCTCTGATTTTTAACTCTGTTCTCTACAGGTGTACATTATCAAAGTCACCTGGTCCAATGGGTCCACAGAAGTCATATACCGACGGTACAGCAAATTCTTTGACCTGCAGGTAAGCATTTTGCCAGTTCTTGGGGTTCTGACTTTGGAGGGTCGAAAGCTGTGGTCACTTGAGAAGCATGGTTTCTGCCTTATGCTAAGCATGCCTTTTGTAATCTATCAGAAAATGTTTTGATTTGAGGAAGCTGAAATGCAAGTTTGGACATCCTTAAAAAAGCAAGAACAAAGCAACCTCAAAAGCTGGACACTTCGCTCCAGTGCCTCTTCGTGTTGGTAGGGACAGCCTGGATCTTTCGCATCTCCAGTGTTAAAGTTCTGCTGTCACTCCCTGGACTAAATGCATGCAGGGCTGCATAGGTGTGTTTAAATTCCTGCAACAGAAATCTGTGCAAGTGGTGGGGTTTTTGTTGCAGTGGTGGTGGGTTTTTTTCTTTGCTTTGGGGGGGATTTTGTTAAAGTTAGGCCCAAATTCCATTCCTGTGGAGCTAATAGCATGCCTTTCCCAGCTGCTATCACAGCAAAACAGGGCTGCTGCTGGGTCCATGTCTCACTGGCTGGCGTTTCTGGGAACAGGCGCTGGGGAAATGCCCACTGGCCGGTGCAAAGCAGTGCCAGCCCGGAGGGCAGCTGACAGCAGCTGCTTTAGCAATTACCTCCTCGTGCAGGGGGGAGCAGGGAAGAAAATGGAGCCGGGAGGGAGGGAGGAGGCTGGAAAGGCAATTGGGACAGGCTGGGTTGCAGAAACTGAAGCCGGTGTTCTGGGCGAGCAGGCAAAGGGTGTTTTCCACCCCCTCCTTGGTGGAGATGAGCCAAGGGGTCTGGCTGAGCTTTATGAGCCAAAACACAAACTGAGCTGCTGGAACAGGCTCTGTGCAGATGAGAAAGGAAAATGCATGAAGTGATCTATGGACCAGCAGCAACTGCCAGAAAAGTCACTGGCACGTTCCTCCTGGCCTGTGTGCAGGACTGGGAGAGGAGCTGGGCACTCTCTGTCTCCAGCAACCTGCTCACGTGAAGTTGAGCATCACTATATGTTTTATTTGAAAAAGTGCTGTGGTCGCCTGGGAATGAGGTTGTCTTTCCTGAAATCGCTGCATCCAGACACAAATACACTGCTAAAATTACAGCACATCTGGGCCTGCCCAGCGAAGCAAGCCCATGAGAATCCAGATGGCTTTCCCAGGTTCAGCTGGTCAGCTGGCTTCGGGTCAGCCTGCAAAGCCTGGGATTGTGCGAGACGGCTGCTCACATCGATGGTGCCCTGTCCCCTGCCTGACAAGGCACCTCCTGCAGAGCTGTGGATGTGGCCATGAGGATGACCACGTTGAGTAAGCCCTGGCCAGCCAGTGAGAGCCCAGCTTTGGCAAGACGCTGGGTGTCCTTACCCTGCCCCTTGCTGCTGTCCCACAGCATTGTGCTGGGCAAAGTAAGGTAGGGTGGCACCGGCAGCTGCTGGTACAGGCAGGGGTTAAGCTGTGTGCAGCTGCTTGTGTAACCAAGGAAATATTAAAGTAAATAAACAGGGAACAGCTGTTGGGCAGCAGCCAGGGTTGGAAGGAAATGGAGCTCAGTGCTTCCTTCTCCACAGCATCTTGTCTTCACTGGTGCTCCAAGGTGGTGGCCAAGCTCACACTGTCGTTTGCTGCAAGGGGGGCACACTTTTTTAGGGTTTATATGTGATAAACTGGTGCCTCCAGCTATGCTGTTTCCCTGGGCTGTCTTGCTCCTCATGGGCTGTCCTTCCTCTCTTCCTCCCCTTCCATCTTGGCTGGAGCTGTGCACGCTCCTAGATGGAAAGCATTGTCACTGAAGGCTGTCTGGAGCCAGAGACTCAAACTGGCTCTGCAGAACACTCTGGAGCACCTTTAGAGGCAGAGGTGCTTTATATATATGTGTGTGTGTGTGTGTGTGTCTATCTATCTATCTATCTATCTATCTATCTATCTATCTCATGGTGTGGATGGGAAAGTTTAAAGCAAACATCTCCCCCCATCCCTGTTCCCTGCAGCTTTTACTAAAAAAAAAAAAGAGTAACCACTCCTTTTTGGCTCTGTTGAAAGAATGAATGAAATTGTGGTTTTCCCTTCCTTCCCCCTTATCGCACATGCTTCCTGGTGTCCTTATTTTAAACTTGTGGTGCAGTACAGTGGAAATTGGATTGAAAGATGAGGAGTGAAACAGATCCTCTTAGCACAGTGGAAAAAAATGCTCTAGGTAGACTTGGTAGCACTGACTGTTGCCATTGCTGGAGGCCTTTATTATATGAGTGTTGGATGATTCTATGCCAATTTTAGCTCTTTAGGCAGAAATTTTCCATGCTGGAAATTATTCATGCCTCTGGTTAACAAAAAAAAACCCAAACCCCCACAAAATTACTGATTGGGTAAAATGGTTCAGCTGCTTCTGAAAACATTGTAAGAGGGAAAAATATTTTTCCCGGGCCCAGTTCTGGTGATCTTTTTGATGCGTTGGAGGAAGAATTGGAAACTTGAGTCGCAGGTGATCGCTGTGTCAAGAATCTGTCTTTCATGTTATCCAGTGAAAATCCATCCAAATTTATTCATACTTACGGCCTTGAGCAATCACAGTACATGCATGTCTGGGTAGAGATATTTAATTTTAATATCTGTGTTCCCAATGATTCTGGCTGTACTTTCAATGCTCCTGCCAGAAGCTGAGCAGGGGTTTGTTTTTTCAATAGCAGCTCTGGCCACATCTGGGTGAAGGTTGGTGCACCCTCTTTTGCTGTCATTGACCTTCCTGCTAAGCCCAGGCAGGAGGACAAGGAAGCCATTTGATCCAAGTAGGAGAGAGGAGATGACCTTCTTGGGACAGGAGTGAGGGCTGGTGGGGGCTGACCCCCAGGCTGATGTGATGCAGCAGTTCAGAGCAGCCCAGGCACGGTGTTGTGAGTGGTTGGGGATTTTCTCCTGATATTCCCTGTGGGGCTACAGCTGAATTGCTTGTCACCTTCCATTGTGGCCAAACAATTATTTTAGGAGTAGGGCCAAGTAAAACACATGCACGCTTACTACTGACAGCCTCGCCGGCTCGCCTGCTGCCACTGCAACCAGAGGGCAAAGTGTCCTTCCCTCCCCAGCCAGGCAGGAATGACACTCAAAACACAAAGCACCAGCTCAGCCAAAACAGGGGTGAAGCCTGGAGCCCAGTGCTGGTCCCTGCCTCCGTCTGACTGCAGAGACGTCGGACCAGCCACGTTCCCCGTACTGGAATGGGGAATGTCAAAATCCACCTCGTGGGTCACAGTAATGCTGCAGGCTGTGCCGTTGTCAGCTAGGAGTGTTCAGGGTTTTGTCTGAATACTGTGAACTTCCAGAGCTGCTCTTATTGGCTGTCATGGATACCTGAGACTGGCCCTCTTCTGCAAAAGCCCTGGTTTACAGCTCATCTCTGTAGCAGCCTTTCCAAGAACCACCTGCTTTTCTCTCCCAAGGGTGGAGAGACCTCCTCTTTCTGCCTAATTACCCATTTTCCTTCCATCCACCACACCATGGGCCATTCACTGGTCATGCAGGAGATTGTCACCTCCCCTCTAAGGGTAGGTGACTGACAGTGGTTCTGCAGTTCAGCTTGTGTGTTCCTACACAAGGCACAGGCTGCTTCTTCCTGGTCCCATTCCAGCTTTTTGAGCAGATGGAGTGGTGGCCCGCATCCCTTGGGAAGCATGCAGGTCATACCCTTTCTTGCTCTGGGGTCATCACAGGAAGGCTCGGCATACCATGCCAGGTGGTGAAATTGGGAAGGGAATACTTAAGCTGGGGAATACCTCCGCCTTCTCTACACTGCTCATTGCAGGAAGGAAACCTTCAGGGACCTGGGCAGTGCTCAGGAGCCTTTTTGCTGTGTAGATCCTCTGTGCTCAGGTTCCTACCACTTCTCCTCCTTGCTTTCTCCATAAACATTTTCCGTCACACAGCAATTTACATAAGAGTGACTTTTCAGGGATTAAAAAACAAACCCTAGATGAAATTGTAATTCTGAAGTTTGAAACCTTGGGTGACTGTATGATTTGTGTTTAAATTTGTAACTACAAATACTAAACTCAGTTCTGCATGAATCTTTTGGCTGGAGGAATAATTTCCTTTGAATAGGATTGAGACTGTTTCATAACACTCAGTATGCCAGATGTGAGCTATTGGGAGCAGATGAATGCCGCTCCTAAGAAATAAAGGCAATAAGATTGATGCTTGCAAGGATGCCAGTTGTATTCTGGACGCTAATAGGAGCTGGCAGGTACACTGGAAATGTTGGCTGGCATGGAAGCTGGTAATCAGATATGTGAGTGGCTGTCTCCGGTGGACAGAGATAGAGGATCGAGGTCTTGCGTGCCTGAGAGATGCTTCTAGCCCTGCCAGTGCGGGAAGAGCCGTGCAGTGACTGCAGGGCTCTCTTGGATCATGTTGGATGCATCACTTGGGAGGAGGTTAACAAGTCTCTTGGAAGGATCATCTTGAAACCATTGGCTGTATGGAGCGACACTGCTGGTTAGAGAATAGATACTGGCTTGTATTTTGTGTTTTTTATGGAAACCCCCAAAAAGAAACATTTTTTCCCCACTCTGTAATTATGAGCTCATCAGCCACGATGGTAGTTATTTCAAGTCTTCATGTGACCGAGAGCCACTGTTGTCTCACTAAGCTCCTGAAATGTCCTTACACCCAAACCCGATCGTTTTATGTCTTTCTCCCTATTACCAGACCCCTGTGCTTTTACCTGGGCACGAGCCCTGGTCCATGTCCTTGGCCTCCTCTGCCTGTCTTTTTTTTGCGTCGTGGGCAGCAAGGCTTGTGTCTCTGCAGTTGGGATCAGATCCAATCGGTCACAAAGTGAGCTGCTTGCGAGCTGTGATGGAGCTGGGTCAAACCTCCCCCTTGGGGCCGACTGTGCTATTCATGCCATGTCCTGCCTTCTCACCACTGAAGCAGTAGCTTCTCCTCTGGCAGGCAGGTGCAAGTCCTTAAAAATCAAATTGCCATTCAGGGGTGTCCTCCTTGGGGACAGGTTGCCCCTGGGCTTTTCCCCTTGCAGTCAGAAACCTTCCCTTCAGTCCTTGTCCCAGCTGAAGGCTGTAGGAGAGGGTGATGTTGTATGGCTGTTTCTCTGCATAGGGGTTTAATTTTGAGCCAAGGGATGGAGACATGACGTAGGCTGGAGTAAGTGTGATTGCTGCACAATTCAGAGATAGAAAAATTGAGAATTTTAAGGAACCTTAAAAACGTCTCTGGCTTGCTTCCCCGCTCCTTTCTGCATGCGCATCGAGTGTGTTTCCCAGTCCTCACGTTTGTCCATATGCTTAACAAATCCTTCAGGTTCTTAGCTGGAAACTTTCAGCTTTGACCCACCTGGAGCGATGTCATCTTGGAGAGAGTCCTGCAGCCCTCCCGCCAACAGCTTTGTGTGTAACAAAAAAAAAAAAAAAAAAAAGGCTGTTGAAGTGATGCCTACTCTTATGAGAAAATTGGCAAAAGGCAATGGTCTGTGCATGTCGTCTTGATGTGGAAGACAGATTAGCCCTTCTGGAGGGGGTGCTTCACCTGTTGTGTTCATGCAGCCACCGGGCAAAGACGGGGAAAAGTCAGTATCTTAGTAATTCAGGCTGTTTTAAAATAAAACACTATACTAAAACAGGCTCACAGTACACTAGCTGGCACGCAGAGAAGAATTGTTCTCATCAGCCTGTTTCAGGCAGTTGGACTCTTGAAAAACTAAAATGAGCCTAGTGCATTGCTTCCAGTACTGCAAACCCTGTGTTCACCTTCCTTCGCTTGCAATCCTCCTTCTCCTCCTCTGCTCTTTAAGCTGGGCTCTTGGCAGGGCACATGGTTCACAAAGGTGAAGTAAGTGTTATCTTAATTCTCCGCATGTGGAAAGCAAGGGGCAGGCCTGCCGAGTAATGTGTCCCAAACAACCCAAGGCTCCTTGAGGTAGGAACACAAGCCGAGGCACCTCTTGGATTTCACCCCTCTTCTGGGTCGTGCCTGGTCCTGGCGGCCTCCTTGATGAAAAAGCCCTAAAGCGGCTTGGTCATACTGTGGCTGCAGGAGATGGATGTCTCTTTGTGTCCAGGGATTGTAAACAGGGCTCTTTCAATAGCTATTTTGTAACAGGAATCTTATTTCAACACTTCGGGGATTTCTTTTTTCTCCAGGGTTTGTGGAGTTCAGCAAAATTCTGTGCAGTTGCGTGTGCAATGTACTTCGTGGTTTCAGCCGGCCACTAAAATAAATCACCAGGATCTTGCTATTAGACAGCTGGATCATGAAAGACAGGCCCTTTCGTGACCAAGGACAAGAAAAAACCCACAGCTTCCTGTGGTGAGGTTCCTGCTACAAAGCACCACCGACTATTTTTTCCTCTGTGCCCAGTCTGCACTGAGAGGCGTGAGCTTAAGCACCGTACACAGAAGTATAGAAAGAGTGAATTGCCATAGTCGAACTTGAGAGAAGAAGGAACACTTTCCATTAAATAAGGATTATGTCTGTCTGTAGAAGAAACAGCTGGTATTTTTCCAGCAGTGCATCAAAAATCTCATCATTCTCCTCCTCTCTTCCTCCACAAAGAACATGTACAGTCCAATGCACTTCAGCCTAGTTAAAAGTTGGCTCCTTAATTTTTTCTTTCTCCAAATGCCTCCCATTTATAGCTTTCCAGCATTTGGCAGCCGGGAGTCAGTGCATTCCCGTGTGTGCTAGCGCCAAGGCAGGTCAGTGGAGTTATAATTGGCTCTAGCTGGCACCCTGACTAGCTGCTGCGTTCAGTGCCTGGCAGCCGAGCAGGGCTGTGAGCTGCTGAAAGCTGTGCCTGCCTCTGGGAAACGGCAGCCCATCCTCCCCGAGAGTCGGTGTTGGATGAAAGTTCTCAGGGCCAGCGTACACCTGGGGTGAGTGCAGCAGCACTGGGCAGTGTGTGTCTGCAGTGGAAATAATTTTCATCTCTCGTAGCTAAAGCAGCTGCTGGGAACATCACTGGATGATTTTTGGTTTATTCCAAGCTGATGGCCAACATTTGCTCTGAGGGTGCAGCTCTGCAGGCTGTGTCTGCACCCTCACCAGATTTCTGCAATCCTCCCTCTTGCCTCCAGAGCAATTTTGCTTCTTGCTGGTTTGCTGTGAGCTGAGAGCTCCTGCTCACCTCCTGGCTCTCATCTCCACCTGCTCCCATCAGATGGTCCCTTCTGGTTCCTGGGCTCGTTGCCTGGTGCTGCTGTGGTGGCCCTGTGGTGAAGGAGGGCCAGCTCCTGAGCCTGTGCTCTGTTCATTCATCCCTGCTGGCACCCCCTGGTCTCCTTCCCTCTGGAAACTTGGCAGAGCAGCTGGAGGAGACAGCGTTTGCTTCCCAGCCCTGGGGGAAGTACGTCCCACAAGAAGCATCGCTTGGTGGATGCGATCTGGAGGGGAGCCTGTGCTGAGTGTAATCCATGGAGGGGGGAGGCAGAAAGATGGGGAGGTTAAAAGTTTCACCCCCTCAGGGACAGAGCTCAGATCTCTTGCTGCTGATCTGGTGTGGTTTTATTTGGTGAGGCTTTTGGTAATGCAGTGTTCAAAGCTGTCCTGTAACACGAGGCGAGGGGTTACACCCCAGTCCCTGTCTCAGCGGTGAGCTAATGCCCTTCCAGCTGCTTAATGAAAGAGACCTGGAAATTCAGCTGCCCCTTTCCTGGGAGGGCTGAGCCAGGGTCCCCAGGAGGGCAGGAGCTCACTGGTGGCCCCTCTCCTACCCGCTGCCCATGGGGTTGGACCCTGGGAGGTGTCCAGGGCCCCAGGGCAGGTGCCAGCCTGGAGCCGCTTGTGGCTGTGGGTTTTGATGAGGTTTGCATGGGTCTGGGCTGATGCGAGCCCCAGCATCTCCGATGTGCTTTTAATCAATCTAAAGCAGCTCAGCTTTCTGGTAGAAAGACCTGCAATTTATATCATGTGCCAGCAGCCCTGGATCCAAAACAAACCAGTTTCAAGCTGACTGATGCTGCCTGTGGGGAGGAGCTGAGGATGGATAGCGGTAAATCGGTGCAAAGGAGTCTGTATCTCAGAGTGCTGAATTTTTAGTAAAATGGCCGGGACCCATTTATGTTGCTAAATCTGTATGATATAGTACGGACCAAAGCATCCACCACATACGTATTGTGGGTATCTAAGAAGTTGAAGCATCTGTGCAGTTTTATGGTGAGTGGGAGATGGAAATAAGAGCTGAGAGAGACAGAGGGAGATGGTGGTTCTGGGCATGTCCTGCCCTTGTAGAGGGAGGTGATAAAGCTGAAGGGATGACATGTTTTTCGGCGGTCTTGATTTCTCACTTCTTTTCTGTGCCTTTCATTCGATTACATCAGGCTGTCTCAGGTCTTCCACGGTGCTGTAAATCACTGCTCCCGCACTGGCTGTTCAAAGTGCTTTCAGTGAAGGACACCTTGCCATCTTGGAGTCCCCTTGTAAAGCGAGGTGTGGACCTCTGCAATGATCTCCCTGAGGTCCTGGTGGGCCTGGGGACAAGTGAAGAATTTAACCACTTGCTCCCCCTTCCCAGTGCTCTGCTCCATCCTAGAAGCGATGCTCCTTTCCTCTTACTTTCCTTGCGTGTTTTTTTTTCCCTTCTCCTGTATGTGTCTGCCCTGAGGCATGCCTTGCTCCTCATTCCCATCCCTGAGATCCAGCACAGACTTTTCCTGGGTATGTGGCAGGCATCTTGCAGGAGGGATGAGGAAGGCAGGTCTGTGCCAGCTGCATCAAGGCTGTTCCGTTGGCTGGATTAGGGGAGACCTTTTGGGGAGAGAAGGATGGGTGTGCAGGACCTGCCCTTCCTCTGTGATTCATGCCTTCCAGCCAGCAGCGGGGAGGGGGACCTCGTTAACCAGAAAAGAGAGGGGAAAACGTGATGTGGTGCCAGCGGGTGGATGCTGTAGGGCTCTGGCAGCCAGCCCATCCCCTCCGTGGTGCCATGGTGACTCTGTGGTTTTCCTGCCAGCGGCTGAGGCTTTGCTTCACCACTGGCTGCAGGGTGTTGCAGTACTGCTGGATGCATGGCACCCCTTCTGCTCATCTTCCCATCACATTGTGACTCCCACACATCCCCAGGTTGCAGGGTGCGGCTCTACACCCTGGTTTATGGTAACTTTTATATTCTGGTGTTATCTAGGATTGCAATGTGAGCAATAACCCACATGAAATATGGTCTCCCTTGTAATCTGGTGGCATGAGGAAAGCCAGAATTTTCCCTGTCTTAATTCCACCTCCTTGAGCCTTTCAGCCTTACTGGTACCATATCTTGAGGTCTTTGCAGTAGAGGTGAGTCACTGAGTACTGAATTATAAGTGACATTTATGGCTGTCTTTACCTGGCAGTGTGGAAATTAGATCTTGGAGATTAGGTTTGGAAGGTATAATTAAGGTTGGTGAATTTATTGTTTTAATACTGCCTTTAATAGAATATTTAGGGTTTGGGCAAGACAAAGCTTTCATTCAAATGTAATTTTTCAGTGCTGATACCATATTAAATTAGCCAAACCAGGTATTTTTTAATACACAAGGTGTGGTATGCCCCTTATGGAGAATTCCTTGTGCTCTTATTTTCCTCTGCAAGCTCAGCTTGCTGATCATTTACCATCAACCATGGTCTGGTACTTGACCTTTTCAGAGAGGAAGAAGATATTTTGTTGTAGCAGACTTTGAGAAATGCCTCCCTCGGTAAGCAGTTTGGGTGCCAAAAGGTTTGGGACCCCACTGAGGCTTGATCTCCCCCTTCCCCAAGCTGGCAGCAAACCAGCCCACGTCCCTGCAAGCTTGGAGTGGCTCCAGGAGGGCCAGGAATGAGGAGGGTGGAGGTGAGACCTCTCCCTGTCTTGCGCTGCAGGCAAAAGTTCAGTTGGTTCAACTATATTGTGCAACTTGTCTCAGGTAGGTGGACAGCTTGCCCCAGGCACTGGGGCACCAAGGCGTGTTGGTTGGGGCTGGCTGAGATGTTCAGCCTTACAGAGTGCAGCTGCCATTTTTCTTTTTTGTTGTTGTTGTTGGGGTTTTTAAGGAAAAAATATTGCTGAAAAATGGAGAAAGTGTCGGTTTTTAGAAAATTAAGTTGTGGGTCTTCCTCCCTATCTGAGAATTTCTGCTATAAAGCTGCTGCTGGCAGAGGACACTGCCTTCTCCTGCCCCAGGGAGCACTGGAGTACCTCTGGTAGGGACCCAAAATCCTGGAGTTCTCGCCCAATCTCAGTCAACAGAAAGTTGCAATCTGTATTTTTTAACTGCATGCATACATGCTGAAAATGGCTGATGTAACGGCCACTGAAGAAGGCTTTGTGTTCAGCCACGCAGAGTGCCAGGCTGGCTGGGAAGCCACACAGTTCTTTGTAAGGTTTCCTCGTCCTAAGTTGGGAGGAAAGTTAGTCTTTAAATTTTAGCAAAGAAAGAAACTCAGTTCACTATGTGTAAAATGTTCCCTTGGTTTTTAACTATTAATTTTTGAGAAGAAGCTTTCCCCTTGATGAGTCACTTAAAACATTAAAAAAATCCTTTTAATTTTAGTGGTTAGGTTTTACTGTTTGAATTGAAATGTTAATTGAAATGGATACTTGTCTGCTGATCTTTCTTCTTGGCAAATCAGCATTTTCCAGTTCCCCTCCTCTCCCCCTCCCACCCCTCCACCCACCTCCAGGCAATAAAAAAGTCCTGTTGGAAAGTTCCCAGAGCGGTCTGAGGTTTCCATTTGGGGGGCGACTGCTTTCCACCTGCCAACAGGTGGCTGCTTTAAGCCCCAAAACCATGGTGTTTTTTTATCAGTTGGTGAATTTGGCCAGAAACTGTCCAGATTTTCTCTCGTAGTGAGATTACGCTTAGAGAGGAGCTCTAAGATTAGGGTGCTTTCAAGGTTTGTGCTCCTTAGGGGTTTAATTATGCTGGAAAACCTTGGCATTGCTCACTCTCCCTCTATCCTGGTTGGGTCCTAAAAAAGCAGGTGCAGTTCAAGGTATGTGGTTTGGGCAGAATTTTGTGTAAAATCTGCATCCTCGTGTTTAAATGCACAGAAGGCAGCAGGGTTGCTGCACTTTGCCTGCTGCTGGGACTCCTCTGTGGTGCCTCTGTGTTCGCTGGCTCCAGGCCCTGGCAAAGGGTGAATATCCCGGGTTAGGACGGCGTTCCCCCTGGAGCTGCATGGCATCTTGCTTTATGCATTCCCAAAGGCTCCCCGCGGGGCTGCCCAAACCTGTGCTCGTGCTCGGCGCTTGCTCAACCCTTCCCTGTTATGTCCATTAACTCCTCCATAAGCTGCAAGGGCCAGTCTCCTCCATCAGACATCGCTTAATGGCAACGTTCTGGTTTTGCAATAAGTGGAGTTTCTTGGTGAGCTCCGTCCCTCTGGCAAGGACTGTCTGAATTCAGAAGTGCTCCAAGTCCTCTCCTGCCATCATGTGGGTGGTGGCAGTGCCAGGCTCCTGCGCCCGCAGCAGCTGTGGGTATGTGCTGTCTGCAGAGGCTTCCTGCCCAGCTTGGGTCTTTGGGCAGCATTTAAATCACACCCTTTCTGTAAATGGAGGAATACAAGGTGCTCCATGATGGAGACACTCTGCTGGTGCAGCAGGAGGTGGGGTGGGGGTGCTGGTGGCAATGCTGATGGGTTCACGCAGGAGCCAGCCTGGTTCATGCTGTCCGTGGGGCTGTCTGCCCAGGGTTCCATCAGCTTCTGTCTGCTAGATGGACATTTTTACTGACAGGTGGGAGAGCGTGGAAAGGAGCATGGTAAGGACTAAGATGTATCTGT
The DNA here is from genome assembly GCF_031877795.1 of Strix aluco. NCBI lineage: Eukaryota > Metazoa > Chordata > Aves > Strigiformes > Strigidae > Strix > Strix aluco. The sequence continues at coordinate 11,833,378 of NC_133943.1, read as the reverse complement.
TTCGCATGGAGACCCTGGTTTTGGCAGTTAAACATCAAGGGTTTGCAGTGTCTCATTTTCCACCTGTGTAATTGCACTGGCTGCTGTGGAGCTGCTCTTGATGGAGACCATCATGAACTCAAGCAGAATGAAATCCTCCCTCATGTGGTGACAAAAGTCTCTCCAAATTGGCCTTTCTGCTGACTGTGCTCGCTTGGAAGATGGGGTTTGTGTTTGGGGAAGGAACAGCAGGGAAAACAGACAGTTAGCAAGAAGTCTGATGCAAGAGGAGGGTGATGAGGCTGGTGTTTCTGACCATCAGCGCTCTCCCAAGTGGTAGGACTGCAGCTTTTGCAGCCCTGCCTGTAGCTCAGATGTCTCCTCCTTTGTCTTATCATGTTTGGGCCTGCCACAGATTTCAAACATTGCATTAATTTCAGAGAAGTAATGTATGCCAGTCTGCGTGTCCTCATCTGTTGGAGTGGGGAATGTTTTTGGGAAGGGAGGGGTTGAAGGGAAACCAGATCATGAGCTATTTGGGGGAGAAGCTAGGGACAAGTCATCCCAAGGTTTTGGCAAGCATGCAGCTCAAGGTGGGGTGGCATGAACATAAAGTCTCTCCATGACTGGTCGCTGAAACACTTGACTGAAGGTTGCCTCTTGGTGTGAAACACCATGTTAGATGTGAAACTAGATCTGGTTGGAGTGCTTGAGCACAGCCCTCCCCCTTGCTGCGCCTCGGCTGCTCAACACATTGAAATAGGGCAAATATAGTGGTATTTCTCCACCGTTGTTTCCATTTCCACAACAGAAACTAGATCTCATGACTTTCTGGTCTTCAGAGCGTGTCTGCTTTGGGATGCTAGAGAGGAGGAGGATGTGGGTGAACATGAACTGTCTTTGCAGCCTCTACAGCTGCTGCTGCCATGACAGCTCCAGCGATGGTGTGGTGGTGGTTCTGTGGTCTTTGGCATCAGGCTGGGGCAGGTGGCACAGCTCTTCCCTGCTCCTATGCCAAGGCTCCTTCCAGAGGTACTTCCCGTGTGACACAGCCCCAGCTGTGCTGGCAGGACGTTCCCATGGACGGGATGGGGAAGAGGAAGTGGTGCAGACCAGCATCACCCCCGGGTATTGCTGCTGTGTTCCCAAGCACGTCTACCAGCAAGAGTCATTTCCCGCGGCTGGGTGGCCGTGGTGAATTATGGATGCTGTTCTGGTTGTTTGGTGGTGTTAATGCTCTGCTCCTGGTGCCTGCATGGAGTGCTGCTGCTTTCAGTGCGCATCTCTGCAGTCTGGGACCTGCCTGCCCAGCCTAATGCCATCTAAAGGCTGCAATTATCAGAAATTAAATGGAAAATGGATTACTAAAGTACTGTAAAGAAAATGATGACTTCCAGGATTCAGCACCAAATGAATCAAATGTAGAAAGCAGTATATTTTAATCACCCAAGAAGCAGACAGAGGGATCAGCAGCTCTGTGAGGGGGGGTGTGTAAATGGAAATTGGTTGGTACTCTTCTTCAAATTTGAAGTTTTCTTTTTCATTTTTTTTAAACACTAAACTCTCTTCTTTGTCTCTTCCAAATATATTCTTGACAGTCTTACAAAGCGAGGGAAAGCAAGCAGTGCTTTTCAGGAGTTGTTTGGGCCATCCAAAAATGGGTGCTGATTTTGTATCCCACTATCTCAGGGTGTCTCACCCAATGACTTACTGGAGCTGGGTTTTGGGAAGATGCAGCTTTGTCTGCCCTCTCGTTCCTTTCTGGCTGCCTCAGAGTGGTTACCCAGAGCTACTTGTTGCTTTTGAAAACATATGGACTTCAAATGTCTTAAAACATGATTTCTTTAAATGCTCTTGGAAATGCACTTTGTAGATGAGCACAGAACAGACACAGAAATCACTGTGGGAGCAGGGTGGGGCTTGAACAGAGAGAGACCTATCTGGAGACCAGGGTACTCTCTTCTTCCCTGACTCTTTTGCCCATTTGCTGCAATTAGTACATGATGTTGGTTGCAATTGTGATGCTGGTGTTTATTTATCACTAATGAACAAACATGATAATCTTTTAGTGATTTCTGGGGATTTAAGTTTCAAGGCTGGATGACGGAAAAAGGAGGCTCGTCACGCTGAGGTTGCTACAGGCTTTTAGGGGTTAGATGCTTGGGGCCGAGTGCCTCCTCTGGGAATCCTGGCAGCCTGGGTGAGCGTGCCATGCCCATCGTGGTCTCAATTGCCTACCTTGGAGCTGAGCACCACTGAGGTTTCTGCTCAGAGAATCAGTGGGTGCTCAGGCTGGAAATGTCTTCCGTCCTGGGCAGTGGAAGCTTTTTGCCTGGTTGCTTTTGGAGGACCACTGCACTCAGACCAAGACTAGGGAAGCGGAGCTGCCACGTCCTCTGAGCCCCTGTGTGCAGGCAGAGCCCGCCAGCTCCCCCGCTTTGGCTCATGTGGTTTACGGGCAGGCGCCTGGGGCAGCACAAACCTGGGGGTGCCTCCGTCCTGGGGCTGCCTGGGGCTGGTGGCAGCGTGGGCCAGGGGATGCATCCTGCCCTCTCCACGCCAGTGAGCTATTCACAGGCACCAACATCTCCCTCTGTCTAATGCTTCCTGTGATTTCATAGGAAATTTCTCTTGTAGTGGCAGCTGCTGCCAATTTGTGTAGCCCTTTTCTCTCTGACCTCAGTTAATTCTTTTTGTCTATTGCTGAGCAATGCTTAAAGTTTTCCATCAGGTTTTCACAATCCAGCCTCTGTGATGCCATTTCCTAGTGCTGAGGAGGTCAGGATTGCCTCTGCCTGGTGATGTGTAAAATGCACTTGAACTCATCCCTTTCACCAGAAAAGCTGGGGCTGGGGAGAGTGGTCATCAAGAAACCACTCAGTTGTGCTGCCCTTCAGCTCCTGTTACTGTCTCTGATCACCCAGCTTGCTTTGGCCATTGAACGGGCATTACATGGTGCCACACCAGTGGAGTCCTTCCCCAGGCTTGACCTCCTGAGCTCGGCATCACACACTTGGGATCTGAGTTTGCTCCACATTTGTCCTTCTGTCTTCTGGGCTGCTGTGTTTTCACCCCTCCTTTCTTCACAGGCAGTCCAGGGGAATGCAGGGAAGGTGCCTCTCATAGGATCGCAAAGAGACTAAACATCAGTAGCCTGTGAGCCGCTGCCAGATGTCCTTCTCTTTCCTGGACTGTCTGCTTGGCAGATGTTCCCCAAACCAGCTGGTTCCAGGGCGCAAGGGTGCTTTGATCTGCAGGAGCACGTTTGCAAACTCTCTGGTTCTCAGCGCACAGCCCTGTCCCTCATCATGTCCCCGTGGGGCTGGGGTGCTGCCGTGATGGCAGGCGATTGCTGGACCCACATCCCTTTACCTTGGAGGTCAGGGTGAGCGATGCACGTGAACGTCCCCATCTGGAGTTCACTGCCACAGGGACAGCAGGGCACGCGGTGTGCCTGGCTGCCTCTGGCATTCCCCCTCTCATGAGCAATGGGGCCAACAGGGCGTTTGGGAGCATGGGATGAGAGCAGGCTTGGCTCAGACCCATCTTTCCCCCACGGCAAGCTGCTGCCTTCTCTCAGCGGGGAGGCTGTTGCTCTCACAAAGAGTCTCCTGTGATTCTGACACTGTGCACTCAGTCCGACTCTGAAGCCTTTTGTTGAACTTTTTTTTTTTTTTTCCCCTTCGGCTGGTGTCAAAAGCTGACTTCTCTGCTCTGGATAACAGACGTGTCTGGTGGAGGCACGGATTAGGTCAGCTCTCGCTGAAGGAGGAATGTGGTTTTACACTGAACCTCCTGTCACGCAGGCAAAACAAATCCTCTCGATAAGAGAAGGGGGAAACTTCCCTCACCCAGTGCCTGTGATTACAGCTCACAGCCTGGCTCCGACATCAGCTCCTGGTGTTGTGCAAGAGTGAAAGAGTTTGCTTTCCTCGCCTGGCCGTTTCATCACCCCCCAACCCATGCTGGTATCTTGCTGTTCAGTGATGTGAACCACCATCCCCTCCATAAGTTGGCAAAGACTTGCTTTCTCTTCTGAAGTCCGGTGCCCAGGCAAGCCCGAACACTCAGTAGTGGAGAGCCTAGGTTTTAGAACAGCTTGACAAAAGCAAATCCCACAGTCCCTCACCTGCAGAGGACTTGCTGCGAGAGTAATCCCGTGCCCTTCTGGTTCATCCTTATCAGAGGAATGCAGGACCTCTGTGTTTACCATTTCACCTTGACATTTTTCTTTCCACCAGATCAGATTTAAATGAAAAAAATATATTTTTTTTCTCTCCTTTACATACCAGAGGGTAAAACTTTTCTACTTTATTGTGCAGAGCAGAGGAGAAGCAGCAAAGTGATTACCTGCTGGCACTTGGCTTGAGGTGTTTGGGGCTTTTTTTACAGAAACTTCTCGGAGTTTGATTCCAGCATGCTCACAGGCTGTTAGACCTGGGGCCCTGCTCCTCCAGCAGACATATCTCTCAGGTTACGCCATCTGCATGGTGTATCCCTCTGCCACTACACCATCAGCTCTTATTTGGGCAAAGCCCTTCCTGAACGCTCTGCTTCCTGGGAATACTGCTGAGCACATACATTCCCCTCTCCCTAGGATCCCCTGCAGCCTGCAGCACTCTTAATTGATTCAATTAGGATATTATCTTACGAGTTTCCTGTTAATGAAGAAGCTGTCTGCCAATGTGTTAGCTGTTGATACAAGGCTGCTTTTGAAAGGCCCCCCTCTCCCCGGGTGGCTCCGCCGGCGTTATCGCTTGTGCTGTTAATGGACAGCTCAGCCATGGGGACAGTGTGTTCCCATGATGTGCACAGACCTTCCGCCATGGCTTGCTCCGGAAAGACTCGCTGCCCAGACATTTCTGGGTTAATAAGAAAAACAGCTAATTGATAAGATAAATTGGTGGTGGAGATAAATGTGGATAAACGTGCCCTATCCTGACGTGCTGTTGTGGGGAGCCTGGCTGCAGATTGGATACGCCGGTGGGGCATCAGTGCCCCAGTCCTGGTTTAGGGAGCCAGGGCCTGGCAGCTGTGTGATCACCCTCCCTGCTGCAAAGGAATCAGTGAAAAACGTGATACAACAGCTTCCTGCATAGTAAAAGTGCACCAAAATGCTTTAAACTGCATCTACCCCAATATTTATTTTTTTCCTAAGATTCTGGCACAAATACTTAAAAATAATCTTGGAAGGGGAGAAACAATAGAGTTATTGTTTCTTTTTCCCTTCATTTTTCTTCCTGACCTGAGTGCATTGCTGAGAGCAAGAGTTGGCCTCTCTGCGCTCTCCCATGCTCGGCAGGGAAAGCTGCCCTCCAAAGGGCTGTGTGTCTGTCTGCCTCTCGCCTGCCCCGTCTCCCCCTCTCCCCGGGATCTTGGATGGCCAGGCAAGTCCTCCCTTATGGGAATGTGATGTGAGCAGTCTTGTTTGGAGCTTGGATGGAGACCCTCGCTGCTGAGATGATTTGTGGGAGTCTCCCCGTGCCGACCACCTCCCTTCCACAGTCCCTTGTCTGCTGGGGAGCGTGTTTCCCTGCTGTGTTGGGGAGAAAGGTGCTCTCCCGGGAAACCTTCCCTGCCTTGGCTTGTCGCTGGCGTGCCTTGGTTTCTGCAGACCATCTTCTGAAGCCAGTCTGTGTGTCTCTCCCAGAACACATGTGGGTTTGCTGCACTTTTACCCTTTTTCCATCCCTTTTCCAGAGCTGTGCCTGCTCTCCTTGGCTTTCCTGGGTAAGAGCAGTGTATCAACCTGTGCTGTAGTCCTTGTCCTGCAAAATTAGCAGGAGCAAGATGGGCCAGAAAAGATACAGGGAGCCTCAAAAACTTAGAGACCTGCCAACTGGATTCCTCTGGATCTCTGGTGACATCTCTCAGGTCTGGAGCTGACCTTTTCCCATTGCTGTTCTGTGCTTATTTTTGTGTGTAGTGCTACAGAAGAACCATCAGCCTGTGACCCATGGACTGGATTTCTGCAGATGCGTGCTCTTGTATCTTGCTAATGCAAACTGCCTGCCGTGGTTACAGCCAGCACTGGGGTTGTTTTCTTTGGAGTGAGTTTTTCAGCTGTTCTTCAACCACAGGCTTATGCCTAGTAAAACTGATGAACTAGTACTTGCTGCTGCCTTCTCTGGAGCTGCGTGATGTGGCAGCCAGGCTGGGTGGGATCCATCCCCTCTGACTTGCTCCTTCCCCACCTTCTCCTCTTTCTCTGTGTGCTGAAGGGTGCTCCAGGTACCTTGCAGCCTCTTTTCCTCCCTCCAGTAAGAGGAGAGAGCAGTTTGTGAGTGCACAAGCATAATGGTACCAACCCACAGCAGACCATGCAGGGTCTGGTCTGGCTGGGGTGATGCTGGTGGCTCTGGGCTGGGCTGGAGCAGAGCCAGTGGGCTGCAGTGAGAGGGTCCCTATGCCACCTTCTCGCTGAGCAGCCACTGCAAGAGGCACTTTTGGTCAAGGAAAAGGAAATGGAGGACTTCTGGGCTGAAGTTCTGGCTGGCTTTGTTGTGGTCACATGGTTGGCAGCAGATCTGGCCAGAGGCACAGCCCAGGCACGTGCATATGGGAGAAAACATAGCTTGCACCATTTGTGCCTTGGAGTCTCATAGTGCTCCTGGGAGCGTGAGATCCTCAGCTTGTGTTCAAAACTGAGAGGAGGGGAAAGCTTCCAGTGACTCAAGTATTTTGCATTGCTTAACAGCAATCAGATGTGTGGCGTTTGTGACTTGTTTTGCTCACCCTTTGTCAGTCACAAGCTTTCCCGAGCTCTTCCCCACAGGAAGGGCAGGGTGAGAGGCACCTCTCTGCCGTAGCACAACACGGGTGTTTTACAGGGTAACGGGGATGTGGTGTCATCCTTCATTCTCGTGGATTGAGGGAAGAGCAGGAGGCTGTTGTGTGCCCAGGGAGGCTGGGGAAGTGGTGCTGCCCTGGGAGCCTGCAGTGCCTTGGGGAGGCAAGTCGTCCCTTGGCCGTGCTCAGGCTCCCTTTGTGGCTGCTGGTAACGTTGCTGCAGTCCCCGGTTATTGCTGAGTCTGGAGTAATTTTCTTTGTTACAAACTCTTTCAAATTTATCTTGAAAAGAAGCTGTAAACATGGTCCGTTTGTGCTTAGTGTCATACTGGTTTTGAGTTGTCTTGTTTTCATTTTGAAGAGAATATTTGAGAGCTTCTTTTGGTTTTCCTGTTGTCTTTGGGAGTGTTGGGGGAGTTTTTTATTTCTTCTCAAAATGTAGGAAAAATACCTCCTTCCTTCTGCTCCTCCTTTACCAAAAACCTCAAGAATTTTATCCCGGTGCATCTGAGATCCAAGAAAAAAAAAAATGCAAGCATTGCATGTGCAGGGGTACCAAAGGCTTTATTGACAAGAAGGGCTTAATTTTGGCACTACAGAACTTTAAACAAGCTCATGCCTAGCAGTAGAGGAGTCCACAGCCCTTAGCTAGGAGCAGAGACCTCCTGTGAAAAGCATGTGGAAAAATAGGTGCCAAAGAACAAGAGCCAGGTGGGGCACATCCCCGAGGGATGTTGGGACTCCAGAGTTTGGCCCTGCACGGACTCCCATGGTGAAGGGGCTCCTGATGGTACGTGGTGGAGCAGCAGACAGGAGGGGTCATGGCTTGTGTGTCAGGCTGCTCGGCGGTGCCCATCCTCCTGCCAGGCCGGGCGAGAGCTGCCTGAGGATGCCTCTCGTGGGATGAATGCCTCAGGCTCTCGGGTTGCGTAGTTTCCTCTTTGCATGAAATACTTTAAATATTAATTGGGCCAGAGGAGAATGGCTGTTTAGACTTTGTAGGTGCTAGGGACACTTGCTAGGCAGGTTGTCTCCAGTGCTTCTATAAGCACTTAATTATTTATGCAGAGTGCCATAGATCCAGTAGGAGAAGGCAAGACCCACTTCAAATACCCTGGGGACCAAGTGATGGGAGACAGAGCTCAGATCCATGCTTCAGAGGAAACAAGGGAGAGTTTGCATCTCCCTCCCCTTCCTTCCAAAGGAGGGAGTATCTGAGTGGTGGATGGGTGGCTAGACATGCTCTTTCTCCTCTTCTGCACTGTGTAAAGTGCAAAGCCCGATCCAAATGGTGTATTCCAGCAAGACCAAGTAAAGCAAATGCTGAGTACGTAGATCCTGCCAGGGCATTGATATTAAGCACCATAACAACCACAAGGAGGTTGTGTGCATGTGCTGAAGCACCAGTGCAGGCACCCAGCAAGAGTGGGAGCTGGTTATCACCTCTTTGCTGACTAAATGTACTAAGTGCAGTTGCATCACTCAGGAAATGATTTGTTGAATGCTGAAGATCCCATAAAACATTCATCCGTCAAAGCCTGTGTAGCACAAAGTGTTCCCCAAACTTGACATATAACTTTATGGCCTTTTGCAGGCAAACATGAGTTGGTGCTGTGAGTCCAAGTCAGCTGTTGTCCAGGAGCTGTGTCACTGCTGTGCTATGCTTGAGCTAATAAGCTTAAAATATGCCTTTTTTGAGGAGCTTCTGAGGTCTATCGGGATGAAACTTAATAGTTGCAGAAATGCAGGTTACATGAATCACCCGTGCTGAGCAGAATGATAGTGATGAATAACATCGGTGGTGAGAAATGACTCTAAGATCTTGTGCTTCTGGCACTGCTTTGGATGTGCTTCCCTCAGTGCTTCAGGTTGCTGTACTCTGGCTGATGGTGCTGTGTGCCATCAGCCTCAGGACACTGCTGGTTAGAATGGCCTTCACCTCCTCCTGGGGAGAGGGGCCTTGTGTTGTGCACGTTAGTCACTGACTTTAATCACCTCTCTTGCCTTTCCTTTTCTAGATGCAAATGCTGGACAAGTTTCCAATGGAAGGAGGGCAGAAGGACCCCAAGCAAAGGATCATCCCCTTTCTGCCAGGTAGGCAAGTGGGCTCTAGCAAAAACCATGCTGGTTTTGGCACCGCAGGAGCTTTTTCCTGGTCTGTATGTGAGCATACATGTGCTTTAGCTCTTATCTACTGAACTATCTGAGCAATAGCAAGTTCTTGGCCTGCAGTGTGTCCACTAAAACATCTGTATTTGTTTGCCACATGCCCACTGAGTGTTAAACCCCTCGATCATTCTCCCTCCCTCCAGAAATCATTAGTGGAGCACAGCTTCTGCCAGGAGCAACCCAGGCAACAGCCTGCTTGTTTTCGGAAGGGGCCTGGCCAGCACGGCACAGGGCTGAGAGTGGTGTGGGACTCCCTAGGAACAGCTCATACGCTGTTTTTCCTGTCCTGTGCAACTCAAAGGGCTATCCAGAGAGAAGGAAATAACAATTGAATTCCACATGTTGAATCAAGCTGATTGACAGCCTTGGCTTCCTCCTGTGATGTTTGGGACTGGTTGCTCAAAGACAGGATTTCTGTGGCATGACATGTGCCCTGCCAGCCTGACACGCAGCTGAGTGTTTGTGTGCCAGAGGAACAGATGCAATGGTCTGTTGCAGACTTTGTGGTGCAGGGGGTTGCTTGTGGCTGCCCTTTGGTGCCTTTGAGGAAAAAAAGAAGCCTAATATGCCTTGCAAAAATAACCAGCCTGAGGGGGCCATGGGAGTCTTTCATGCACCCATAGCTAATGCCTTTGACCACAGAGCCGTCTTTACCCTCACCCCCAAGTAGCTAGTGGGCATATTTAGAAATGTCATCGTACCGTAATCACTTCCAGCGACTGTCAGGTCCATTTAGTGCAGCCCTTTGTGCTGTGCTCTGCCTCCTGGCTTTTCCAGAAACGTAAAGACATTTAGTGGGCTTTGCTTTTCTCTGACCGACATGAAGAAAATACTTTACGCCGCTTTCTGAGTAAGAGAATCTTGTCTGGGTTTCCTGTAGAGGGATTTCTGATTCTGGCTTGTCCTTGCATTGTAACATCAGCAAAAGCAAAGCACACCTGATATTAATACAGCAGAAAAGCCCTTGCTGTACAAGTACTCCTGCCAGCAAGGAGTGGGGAGGAAAAATGAAAGCCAAATTGGCAAAGGGCAAAACTTGGAAAAATTGGATGTACGGTTTGGCTGTGCTGCACTTGCAGAAAATTCCCACCAAAATGCTGCTATTTTTGGAAGGCAACCATCGGGCTTGGGAACCCTGGTCGGAACACTGTTGCTCTCGGCACACTCATCAATATTTGTTTCTTCGCTTTGGTGTTGAAATAGTTTTCCCTTTGCTAGGAGGCATGTCACTGGGATTTCAATTGGAGAAAAAAGTGGGTTGAAGTTGCTGGAAAATAAAGCCTGCCTCTTGTGTGAGAAAGCAGTTTGGGGGAGTTAGGATGACCATCCTCTTGAGGAGTTTGTGCATTTGTATGTGTCCTCTGCAGAGATGTTTGCCCTTTTGCTCTGGTCCCCTTTTTGCAACAGGATTAAATAACACCATTTTCAGAGGCAATCACGTGTTGACTTGGAAAACCTCTAGTCCATGCTTCTCCTAGAAATTTTTCTTGACACTTATTTCATTTCTGCAGTGGCTTGTGATAGCTAAAAAGAGAGAGACTGTTGGCTGGCACCTGCAGTTTTACCACTGGTACTTTCAGGAGGCAGCGCAGGGAAAGATGCGGTGAAAAAATCACAGCGCAGGATGGTGTCCTACCTCTGAGCAGGAGGCAGCCACTGGAAAGACAGATAATCTTGCATCTGCCTGTTCTCATGGGCAGCTTCAGAAGTCCTCTTGCTTCAGGGAAGCTGCATTATTAAGAAGTGGGAATCATGTTGCCTTTGCCATCCTGCCTTTGCTGCACATCCTGGAGCGGTCAGGAGCTGGTGGCTTTCTCTGGAGCAGGACGATGAGCCCTAGTCAGATGGTGTCTGCTTCTGAAAGAGGACTTCACCTGGGGATAAGGGAAAGCTCTTTTAATAGTTGCTGTCTGTGCTAGAGGATGTGCAAAGCGGGATGGTTTCATTCTGGAACAGTTCTTGGCCTTCCCAGTCTGGGAATGGCAGTGGGTTTTGTTACTTACAACTGAACCCAAACTTCATCTCTCTCCGCCTAGGGGTGCTATCCAGGTGAGCTCGGTGCAAACAGCCTGGGTGTCTTTCTCCGCAAAACGTGGCTCTAGTATGCTTAGACTTGCTAGGGTTGTGATTATGTTCAGCTTCTGTGAGTACTGTCGCTTGCTCCCAATCCCATTTTGAGCAACATTTTTAGCATCTGAATTTTGTTACCGTTGGAGATTTGTCTCCAGTGGTTTACTGAAAGTATGCTGCTTTCTGGGAAGCCCATTGTAGAGTAACATTAGACATTGTGGCCACTGCAATTCACAAAAATGTCTCCTGCAACCCTGTGCCTCCTGCAGCTCTAGCTTTCTTAGCAACTCCTAAGCGTCCCAAACTCATAATCACCACCGTGACCTGAGAAGGTGCCATCTGGGTTTGTCTGTCAGGCTGGTTTCCTGGAATGGGAAGAGAGTTCCATGATTACTCTGTAGTTACAACATCCAGCTCACAGAAACTCTGTTTGCTTTGCATTGCTTTGTTTTGTTAATGTTTTCTTCAAGGATTTGACTTCTTGGCAATTGCTAGAGACTCTGGGTCTTTTGAAGTAGGCCTCTGATGGTATCAGAAGAGCCTCTTGTAAGTGCAAGTCCTTCAGCCCATTCAGCTCTTCTGAAGTGGGGTCATAAAGCTGAGTCCTCTGAAGCGTAGCAGAGCAATTGCACTTGAGGTTTGGGATCAGAGGTTGTCCCTTCCCAAGTTGTTGGCACCACGCTCATGCTGTAGCACAGCTTAGTGGGCCTGGTTTGGCCTGGCAGGACATTGCAGTGCTCCTGCACCATGCCTGAAAAGCCTCTGCCACCATATAGGGGAATTTGAAGTGGGATCTTGGCTACTTTTGCTGGCTTTGAGCCACCAGCACAGCCTGCCTAGCTTCATGTGGTGCTGAGGATGGCCCCTCCAAACAGCTCTGGCAGCACCCAGCCCATGCACGGTATCGACTGTGGTCCCTGGAGCGGAGTCAGGAGCAGCTGGTGAGAGAGGAGAGACCTGTCATTGCCCAGCCCTGGGGACATTATGCTAGGCAGCTCCATCCTCCCCTGCAGGACTCCACACTAAGGGTTACACGTGTGTTGGCTGGGAGATGGTGGTATGGAGACCCCAGGAAAGAATGAACTAAGAAAACAAATGAGCTAAGTTGGGCCCGCTGTGTAAGGGCTGTGCCAGATCTTTCAGGAAACAGCTTTTATAAGGAGAGTGGAGCCTTCCAAACTTTGTACAGCCCGAGTGGCCTGGAGCAGATCCTGGCCAGTCTGCTTCGCTGGAAACGTGAGCCTCAGCAAGGAGGGGTTGCCTGAGGCTGAGCTAACTTTGGCTGTAAAACTGCTTTTTAGGAAGCTTTAGCTACAGACAATAGCGAACTCCCAAGAAGGGAGGAGGAGAAAGGGGGTTCAGTGAGATCATTTTAAAAAGCAGAATTATGCCTCCTTTCTACTCCCTTCCCAGCCTGCTAACCTGCTTGGCATGGCCATACCCACAAACTTTGGGGCTTTTCTCTCAGAAGAACTGCGGGAATGCTAACAGCTCCCTGCAAAGGCCCTGTGAAGGAGGTGGAGGACAACTCATCCATTTTCCAGCTACATTACCTGACTTTCCACAGTCCCATTGCATCTTCATCAGAGCTGGAGATGGGGTAAGGGTCCTAATTACTGTTTTCTGCTCTAGCAAGATAGGCATCTGTGCTGTAGCCCTGTTGATTGGACAGTGCCAGGCTAGCTTGCAGCCCATAATCAGTACGTTTGCCTTTTCTGCAGGGTTTCAGCTAACCCCACTGATGTGCAGACAGTATTACCCCAGGCAGAGGTGCTGTGCTGGAGCAGTTGCTCTGCTTCTGACCTTTGAGATGTCTTTAAACAAACTTCCTTATATTTTTCTCTGTTACATGGCACTGTAGGCCATAGAAGCAATGGCCTTGGGAACATTTTGCTATTATTCCACCAGGTTCTCAAACCATGAGTGTAAGGGGCTGTCTTCATAGGGGCACTGTTTAATTCAGCTTGATTTCACAGACACCTGGGACTCCATGCTTATGCTATACCCAGGACAGCCCCAGAGGCACTTTGCTGGTTCCCCTCCTTTTTGCCAGGATATGTGCACAGCGCAGGACTTTGCCAAACAGATGCTAAGTGCAGGGCTCCTGGAAACGCTGTCTCCCACGCCTGCTTCTCCATCCTAGGAATAGCCCACGTAGTTGGCTGCTCTATGGGCTGGGATTAATTATGTGTACGTTTGGGGCTGCCTTTTTTTGAAGTAAGTTTGGAACCTGTGCCAGGGAAAATCTGGATGTGATTTGAAAGGTGCAGAGAAGTGAATTCTTTCCGAGGCAATGGGGCAGGGGGAGAGTGGGGGTAGTCCTTCAGGGTAAAGCAAGAGGCACAGCTGGTTTTCCACTCTTGAAATATCTGGCTTGGTTAGCGGCCGTGATCGGCAGGGTGGTGTGTTTTGGGTTCTCTGCCCCTCCAGCTTGCTAGAGAACCCATAACAGCCTTTGGCTCAAGAGGAGCCTCAACCATTTTGCTGGTTGCAATCCCTCTGCCTCCTTTTTTTTTGGCTCCTTGCTCCCCAGCGTAACTTCAGATCTGCCTGGAGAATTCCCACAGGAGGGAATAATTTGCAGAGCCCTGTTTCCCTACCTGTTTGTTTGGAAAGATTAACTCCTCTTGTGTCCTGCCTGCTCCATCTCACACTGCTGGAGACCAGAATTCCTTATCAGCCCTTTCCCCAAGCTCTCCTCTGACGCTTTTCAGTCCTTGATGAACAGCTGAGCCGCATTGCTTTGCAGCCACCCCCTTCCCTAAAGTGAAGCAGCCTTGATTAGCCGCAAAGGGGGTTCTTCCAGTCCTGGGAAGCAGAACCTTTCTGGCGCCAGAGGAGTTTTTGTGGGCAGACAGAGTATCGTCAGTGGAGCTCCATCCCTGCTGCATGGAGAATGGAGCTCATGCCCCCCAGGGATGACCTGCAGTCGGTGGTGGGCACCAGCCTCCTCCTCCTGCCCGGCTGGATATGAGGCAGCACACTGATGTTATTTCTGCTGTTGAAGTCCTGAGCCCAGTGATGTGCAGCTTAACTGCAGAAGGGCAACCTCAGCTCCAGCTGTTGGATAGGAAGCAAAAGCCAGCAGATTGTCCTCTTGATTCCTGGCCAGACTATATCAATGAAAGGACTGTCACGGTGGGGTTTTGTGGGGGAAAGGCGTGCAGGAATGGTGGCAAAGGAAGGTTTTAAGGAGGGATTTGAAGGAAACCATACCAGTGGTTGAAAGAAACCATGCCATGGTATGTCAGTGTTTACAGGAAAACTCTCCCTAGTGTGAGGCACAGTATGGGACAGTTGGAACAACAGAGGCTGTGGGACAGTGCTGGCTGGCCTGAGGTTCACAGGGACACGCTGGATGGATTTGCTGACTATTCATCATGTTGGATGAACTCCTGCTGATGTGTGGTGGGCCTCTGGCCACGATGGATGGAAATAAGTAGCAGTGGTGGAGGGAGAGCAGTGTGCCTGTGGAAAAAGGGTAGACAGGAGGAGTGTAGCTGCGTTGGTGGGGCATACAGCTTTGTAACTGGGGACCTTCACATCTCAGGAGGTTGTGAGCTATATCCACTGGCTGATGGAATCTCAAAACAGCATCAAGGTGCTCTGCTGTGGTTTTCCAGGTTTCCCTCCCAGCAGGGTGAAGAACACCGCCAGGTCCCTGACATCAGCCCAGAGCTCAGGGCAATGAAGGAGGAGAAATGGAAGCACTGGGACAATTTGAGCACCAGAGCTGAGCAGATGGTGCCAGGCGGGTCAAAAGGGGAGGGAGGGAAAGGGTCAGGCAGGAGAAGGGCAAAGCAGGCATGAGTGCCCATAGCTGCCTGCAAGGCTGCTTGCAAGGTCTCCCTGCCTCTGCCCTGCGGCTGCCCAGCTGGGGAGACAGGACACTTGCTGCTGACTCAGAAGTCCTTCAGATGTGGTCAGACATTGGGTTTGTGGTAGGTTGAGATCTTTTTGTTAGGTTTCCCCCCTCCCCAGTCCCCCTCTGAGAACCAGCTGGTGCCGCCAGTGCTGAAGCGCCTGTACTGGTATTTGCTTGGCTGTAAAAACAAACCAGGGTAAACAAGGGGATAAAACAAGTAAACAAATGCTCAAATCAGCAAGGGAAAATGGAGATGTGGCTTCTACTTCTTTGTTATGTTTGAATTTGTCTTTTCTTTGGGTAGGTAAAAACCTCAATTGCTTAGAAGCAGTCTCTGAAAAGCTGTGGCTGTAGCCCAGGCATCAGCTCAGCACCGTGTATGGCACAGGAAGGGCATGGTGCTTCTCCTTCATGGGGCTGGGGGGGCCTGGGGAAGAGCAGCAGGGCAAGAATTAGCATTGCTTGCCCTTGGGATTTCCTCCCCTTGGTGAATCCTCTGCCGAGGGCTGCCGCTCGTGCCCTGCCCCTCTCCTGGGACATGCCCGGGAGTCTTCTCCTGGACAGCACTGCAGTGAAGGTCCTCCACCTGCCTTAGCTGCTTTCATATTGTGTATAAAGCACCCAGTGATTTCTGTAAAGCACTGCATAAAAAGCTGGATACTTTTATTATTTTGGGGTGGTGAAATTAAATTTTGACTCTGATGTTCTGTTGATGTACATATTTATGGCGTCTTACTTTTTTTTAAATTAAACTAATCCTTGTTACTCCAAGGCAACCTTACAATAATAATCTGTTCTGCATTGCTTAATTCCCCCAACAGCTGTATCCACCCAGTGAGTGTATGAAACGTGATATCAGGTATAGCTGGAGAGATGTAGACAGTGAACATCCACCCACTTTTGCACTGAAGATCAGTGCAGAGACTTGATTTGCTTTGATTTTTAAGGAGTTGCATATATTTTAGCTCTCTCCTTTTGGTTTTATTGCCTCTAACTTTAAAGGATGGGTTGTGTTGGTCAGATTTCTCCAGTCAAAATGCTGATAGAGAATAATAATAGTGCCAGGTTATCCTTAAAGAGCAGATGCATGCAAAATGCCTAACTTCTGCTGGGAAAGGAGGGTATCAAATGCATAGCATGCAGTGCTTTGGTGCATCTACAGTTATATTAATGTAATGTAGAATAAATATAGTGGTTTATATTCTACTGAAGAAAGAACACTTTCTAAATTGTAACTTGTACACAGAGTGTCTTCAGAGCTATTGTCCTTCCCAGAGGCACTGCTTTTTCCCTGTAGGTATTACCAGGTTTTCAAGATCCAGAAAAAGCAGACAGCATGTCCTGGGTTCAGGAAGACATGCCAGGGCAGCCATTCTGTAGTGGTGTTTTATCTCTGTCAGCTTTTTCCAAAATCAACTTACTTGGTGCGTTCCCAGGTGATAAACGTTCAGTCCACTTATAGCTTTGTTTGTGTGTATAAAGGACGGTGTATTTTACTGCACTTCCTTGTGCAGTGACTTTCTTGTGCTAGCAGGGAGGGAGACTCATTGCTCTGATTGCTCATGCATAGCATTATGTATGTAAATAAGAAAATCTAATCATTTCTGAGTTGCTCAAGTTGCGGCAAGAGTGAGAAGCTGGTGAAGTTGAGCCTTCAGCAGCACTGACCTTACCAGCTGATGGGAAACCCCACTAATCAGCGAGATGTGCAGAGTTGCCTTCCTTCACATGTCTTCCCCTTGGTATTCCTGATGCTGAGGCTGAGGGCTGTTAGGAGTAAAATGAGTCTCGCCTGAGGATGTTCTTAAAGAAAAAGTAGAGCTGGTAGTTATTTTTCTTATATTGGAGTGAATTTTGCTGAGTTTGCAGGCATCCAGGAGTCAAGGCTCCGAAGACCATCAAGGCTGTCCTTGCTCTTGCTAGAGATTGCTTCCCCTTTGCTGTCATTCTGCATCTCGCATGCTGCAGATTTACTGAATGAACAGCTCAGCTAACTGGGAAACCTCACCGTGGAAAATCAAACCCCAGAGACCTTCCCTCTTTTCTGCTGGCATCTTTCTGTGTGGATGTTTCTCCTCACTGTTCTGCATGGCTTGCCTTTGCCTGGCTGGGCAAGCTGGGCCAGCAACCAAGCCCTTCTCTGCATAGTACCTGTGTGTCAGGCTGCTCAATGGAAGAGGCCAGGACAGCAATTATCCAACACAGTCATCAGACTTAACTTTGCTCTTGCCTTGACCATCTCCCCATTTCTTTGCCATGTGTTTCCTTTAGGATCTAGAGGAGCTAATCCTGAGCCTTCTCCTCCCCTTCAGCGTGAAGGAGTATCTGCTGTGGGCAGGAGGAAGAGAATCCGCCTGGACAATCAGCAGGGCAGTAACCCAGTACCAGGCTGAGAGTCAATACAAGCTCCTGGAGGCAGCCAAAAATGTGTAAAGCAGAGAGCCCTTAGAATGAGGTGTGGGTGATGGGCACCATCGCCTTCACTGGGTCCCCTGGAGCTACAGCAGTTGAGGGGTGCAGATATTAGATTAATAATGTCATGCATTTCTCTTGCATTACTAGATGATCTTTGAGGTCCCTTCCAACCCAAACCATTCTATGATTCTATGATTATATGGTCTTTGCCCATGTGAAAAGTCCTAGTGGGCAGCACTCTTATTCCTGTTTGCAGATATGCTCTAAGGAGAACGTGCCCAGGAAAATGTTGTGTCTCATTGACCCAGCAAGTTTCCCATCTTTCCCTTCCAGGAGGGAAGTGGTTTCCTGCACTCTCTTGCCTTTCAAGTCAAGGATTTATATAGCTGTATTTGGCAGCACTGAAGGGTCTGCAATTATGTTAATTAGGCATTTTGATTAAAAACCAGCTTTTTGTTAGAAAATAAACTTCCTTGCTGAAAAATACTAGATCTAGAGCAATAGGAGCTAGATTTCCTGCTGATTCATATGCTCTGTGCCTGGGATAATTTAAGATCACTTCAGTTGTTGTGTTGTATTTATTCCCGCAAAGTATATTCTTTTTATTATTATTCACTAGCATCTGTCTGTTAAACATTTAAATGTGTCAACCATATCCTGGGCTGCATGAAGAGAAGGGAAGTGATTCTCCCCCTCTACTCCACTCTCCTGAAACCCCCCCTGCAGTGCTGTGTCCAGCTCTGGGGCCCCAACACAAGAAGGACACGGACCTGCTCGAGTGGGTCCAGATGAGGCCACGAAGATGATCAGGGGCTGGAGCACCTCCCCTGTGAGGACAGGCTGAGAGAGTTGGGGTCTGCCTCTAGGGAGACCTTATAGGGGCCTTCCAGTACTTAAAGGGGACTACAGGAAAGATGGGGAGGGACTCTGTGTCAGGGAGTGTAGTGGTATGAAGAGGGGTAACAGTTTTAAAGTGAAAGAGTGTAGATTTAGGTCAATATTAGGAAGAAATTCTTCCCTGTGAGGTGGTGAGACACTGGCACAGGTTGCCCAGAGAAGCTGTGGCTGCCCCCTCCCTGGCAGTGTTCAAGGCCAGGTTGGACGGGGCTGTGAGCAACCTGGGCTAGTGGAAGGTGTCCCTGCCCGTGACAGGGGGGTGGAACTACATGATTTTTAAGCTCCCTTCCAATCCAAGCCATTCTACGATTCTATGATTCTGTATTCCCACACCCAGAGCTTATTATTTCAGACATTTATAATGTACACACCCATCAGTGATTTCATTTTGGCAGACATAAAACCAAACCAGTTATTCCTTACAATTGCCAACAAAACTGTTGTGATCCATTCATCTTTTAAAAAATCATCATTCAAATAGAAACCTATGCAGCAAATACACCATGATTGGTGATGAGAAGGGAAAGCTGTTGATCATTTACTTGTCTGATGGAAAATAATTACTATAGGCAAGGAGAGGAGCTCCAACCTGGTTGTCACTCCCAGTCTTTCCAGACAACTTCTGTGTTCCTAGGCTATTCACCCTCAAAATCTAAAAGACAGATTGAATAGAGGGGTATTCTTTTTTTCACTGTGGTGACAGTTTCACAGACTTGGCTCTGGCAGGCTGTGAGAAGGAATGCATTTCAGAGCAGAGCATTTTCCAACATGAATGTTTCAGCCCCTTGCTGACAGCAGGACAAATGAGAAGCAATCCTTCTGGTATGAGCTGGTCTGACCCTATGCATTTCACTGGAGGGCAAGTATAGAGCTAGTACTGAGTATGATTGCTGTGTGCTCCCTTGGACAGTCCAGTTTTGAAGGCATTCTGCATTAACTGAGTCTAGCAGGAGATTTGACTCCTCCATAAAGTTCTCATTCATGCTCCTTGCAAGCTAAAGTTGGGTTGGCTTAGTTCATCTCTGCTTAAAAAATGCATTGGCAAGCTGTACAAGTCATGCATGTTCCAGATCCTGAACAAGTCAGGGAGAAGTAGGGGGGTGACCCAGCCCTGGTTTTAAAACTGTGATAAGCGTGTGTCCATTTTACTACGTCTTGTTCTTAAGTAGCTTGATAGCATCCAGTGTCTGTTTGCGGCAATGCTGCAGCTCCTGCAAAGGCTTGCTGTAGGGGTTGAAGCTAGCCATGGTGCAGCGAAGGGCTGTGTGATTCTTCAGAGTGCTTTTCCCTGTTCTCATGTTGCTTGCAAAGAGGGTGTGTTGATACTTGGTTGTGAGGGGAGTTTGGCTACTGGATTGCCCCGTGGTGGCCTCTCTGTAAGTGAAGGGATTGCACAGACAGACACATCAGTTGCTCTCCCTGGATTTGGTGGTGAGATTGGAAACCCAAGTAGGGACAAAAAGAGAGACTTTCCTGCTCTATGGGAGATGTCAGGAGGAACTTGAGGGAACTTCATTATCACCCACCCCCCCAAAACACAATTTTCCACATGTTTGTATTGCAAAGCAGTGCCAGTTCCTGGTGCTTTGGGAAGTGCAGATCTGAAATCCTACCACGTACCAGTCCTTTTGATCACCAAGTCTCTATGTGTATGTTTCACTGTCTGCTAATGGCTTTTGTCTCATTAAATGCCAGAGAAGCTGTTCTCTGTGAAAGCAGCTTGAAGCATTTAGGGCTCATTAGACTTCAAAGGAAAGAGGCCCGTACCACAAGCCAGAGGGGAGGAAATGGAGTGCCAAGAGGATCCCATTAATGCAGAACAAAAATAAACCCCAGACAGGAAGGAAAATCCTATAGGTATGACTCAGACCTGCAGTCCCAACACTGTGGCTTCCAAGGACCAGGTCAACACGGGAGCTGCACAGAGAGAAACCCTCTGGCTTGGCTTCTGCCCACACTAGACCTGGATGCCCTGACCAAGCCTGGAGCCTGCAAGAAGGGTCCCACCTGCGCCGGCAGTGACAGGGATGTCCGCATCTTGGGCAAGCACTGGTGTTTGCCAGTGGACTTGTCCACCCGGGACTTGCATGCCAGCAGACTGTAAGGTATCAGTCACATGCATTGATAGGGACTGCTCCTCCATCATTGCCACATTGGTGAGAGAAGATGGGGGTGCAGTTTGCTGGTAATTGTTTCCTCTTGTCTCTCCTTGAACATTCTTGCCACTTTAAATGTAGTTTATTCTAATAAGGTATTTAATCTAGGGGAGGGAACATGCTTCTCTATAGGTATGGTGCTTTTGGTGAGAACAGGATGCACAGGGAATAGGTCCTGACAGAGTGATTCAAGAGAGAGTGTTCCTGGGTGTTGTGCTGACCTGCTCTTCTCCCTCCATCTCTCCCGTTGCAGGAAAGATCCTCTTCCGCCGAAGTCACATCCGTGATGTTGCGGTCAAGCGCCTGATACCTATTGATGAATACTGCAAGGTAAGGGGAGGTTTCTAGTGTCAACCAAAGATGAAGCCACCTTGATCAGGCTCAATCCTGTTTGATAGTATATAATGGGATGCCAGTGCTGGGAAAACAGGGAGCGTGGGCTATGCCCTACTACCAAACCCTTTCTGTGATGAAAACTCACCCACTGATTCTCTTTTCACTCCACGTGATCAACACTGAGGGCTTGGAGGCCTGGGCTTGCAGGGTGCAGGGTGGCTCAGCTCCACACCAGCTTGCACCCTGTTGCTGCACTTTCCCTTTTTCTTCTCCTTTCTCAAGCTGCAAACCAGAACCAGCTTTCCAGATAGGCTGGGAAGGACCTGGCTGCCTGGCTGTGTCCTGTCTGGTAGGCGGTTTGGAGTGAAATAGAGTGGTGTGCAGGACTAGGCTTGAAGGACTTGGTTCTTCAGGGAGCCTTTCCTTGCCCATCTCTTGGAAGACCTGCTCTTTTATGTAGAAGACAGCACTTTCTTAGTGGGATGGTCACAAAATAGGACATAAACTCCTGTTACTGGTTATGCAAAACCATTACTTGTGCAGGGATAAAATGCCTTGTATCTGCAGAGAATTATTGGAAGCCAACAGAGATCATCTTATCATAGAGCCAAAATACAGTTGATTGTGTCCTTTCCTTGGTTAAGTCTGAGACAATTTGCTCCATACTCTTGAAGAATATAAGACTGTGCTTAAGTATAAGGCAAATTATGGTGTTAGGGCATTTTCTTCTAGGAAAAATAAAATACTGAAGTCCACAAAATTTATTTTCACAAAAATAAAGTATGCCACATCTCATCATGTCGAAGCAGTGCACTTGTACTTGCAGCGGCCATGAAATGGTCTGGAGGTAGGTCCAGTACTTCCAAAATGCAGTCTGAATGCTGTTGAAAACATATCCAAAGACCACAGAACCCAAGGGAGAAGATGAGGAAATGGTGAAACGTCCATCACATTCCTTAGGTGTGGGAGGTGTAGCAGTAACTGTGGCCTAGGACTTTGCATAGTGGGGAAAACTCTGGGTTTTGGGACTCAGCCAGACCTATGAGAGGGATGTCATGGCTTGAATAACAAGTACAAGGATAAAGGTGAATTAGTAAATGAGTCTTGACAGCTCTGCAGTGGGGCTGTGGGTGAAAGCCACTGCGGGCCAGAATAGCAGATGAGAGCAGAGTGATGGAGATGTAGTGCAAGGTATGCTTGGACCTATGTGCTCCAAAGAGTGTGGGGGAAGCTGATGGTGCAAGTAACCGCTTGGCTCCAGCCAGATGTGATCAGCCCCTTGTCTTCTTGAGTCACTAAAATGTGCCAGCTACATACAGACACACACAACTGTAAATTTAATTTTTGGGAAGAAAAAATCCCTAAGTGGTAAGATGCTGCAGCTGTCTTTTTCAGAATGATGCCATTAATGGCATAGACATAAAGAATCCATTTGACTTAACAACTGGAACATAATGGGTGATGTTATATGACCCACTTAGAGAGCTGCTCTCTCCTCCTCCTGCTAATGCATTACCAAGTAATAACATGCACACTGTGCCTGGCCTTCCAGTTACTGCTACTTAACCATAAAGCTGCTGAGCTGAAGGTGGGTGTGGGACCGAAGGGTGCAGAGATGTGGAATGAGCAAGGAGTCAGCGGGAGCAGACAGATGTTCCTCCTGGGCACACTGTGCTGCAAATCCAGCCACAGGATCCCTGCACACTCTTAGTGCTGTGTTTATCGTTGGAGGTGGATGTTGCATGTAACTGGAGGGTGGTGGTGCAGAACAGAAATCTCCTTCAGCTTGGCCCTGCTGAACGGGAATTGAGGGTTAGGTGAATATGTTGTGAACAAGTTCCCACAGAAAACTGTGTAAGAAAGTTTTTGCTTTCTTGCTGACTCCTGTGAAAGAAGTGGGGCGTCTTTGTTCTCTGGAAGAGCTCTGGAAAGAAGGTTGGTGAGATTTGGGGTGGAAGTAAGTGAGAGGAGCAAGGAAGGGAACCTCTGCTTTCACAAGGCAGTGCTCTTGCTGAAGGGCTTTGTTCCAGGTCCTGCTGTACTGAGAAAAATGGCAATTTAAGGTAATGTGCAAGAAAAGCAGCAAAAGAATCAGAGCAACTCATAAGAGCAACCAGTCACTGAATGAGACTTCAAACGACGTTAGGAATGACAAGGAGGGGGAGCAGAGGCCTGAAATTTTTCCCATTTCTCCGGTTTATTCTCTTTGTGTTCTACATCTGTTGGTCTTTCCCCTGATGTGGGAACTGCCTTCCTCCTGTCTAAAGGATTTTGAGAGAGTGTTAGAGGGTTGATGAAGGAGTTGTGAGGCTGTGATGCTCTACCCCAATGAGACTGGGTGGACCTCTAGCAGCAATGTTTTTAGAGAATAATCCTGTCTCACTCCCTGCAAAATGGATTTCAATGCAATAAGACTCATCTTTCTTTGGTAAACGACCTTTCTCCTCAGGCTTACAGGCAGTGGAGTGGGTGAGGTGACTTGCTGTGTGCTGATGGCCCTCCCCACTTCACTCCTTTGGGTGGCAGAGCCAGAGGTGGGACAGACATCATGTTATTTGTGCCACTATTTTTGATTTGGTGGCCGTAGCTACTGTAGACCACAGCCAGCTAGACTTTAGGGTGGCCTGCTTGACTCAGCCACCGCTGTGCCAGCTGAGTCAGCTCTAGGTGGGTTTCCTTCAAGACAACCTGAGGAATGAGCTGTGGGGTCTTGCCTTTTGTCCTCCTGACACAGGGTGTTTTCTGTGATCATCCGCTGCTACTGGAGGACATGGGGCCTTCTCCAGGCCACAAAATCAGAGTGATTTTGGCCCAGGGGAAATTGTGTAGATCACAGGATGCTTAGAATTGGGGAGTGATACCCACAGGGAATGGCATCCATGCAAACCCTGGTCTTTGAATAGCCCTTCCCTGGACCCAAAAGCCGTGGAGTTAGTGGTTTTCTCTCCCCTGTCTTTCACATGATCTTGGTCGCAGCTGGCCCATGATTAGTGGTCTGTCTGCTGTGCTGGCAACGAACGACTGTGTGCTGAATGGCTGGAAGGGCTTTTGGGGGCCAGCAATTAGGTCAGTGTGGAGCCACATCTGATCTGTGTGGTAACCCCAGGCCTTTGCAGAATGTGGCTTTGTCTCTGATACAGAAATGAGTGGAGGTTTGGTCTGCTCACACTGCTGTCATGAGATGGCTGTGACAACAAATGGAGGGGAGGGGGGATTATATAGAAAATTGGTCAATCATCTACTCCACGTCAGGCTGCAGCACTGCTCCCTGATTTCAGATCATCCTTCTTCAATTGCATGTCTTTTTCACTTTTTGCAGTTGCCATCACCCATGGCCTCGTTCCTTCCCACGAGCAGAGAGCAGGGCAGGGCTCTCTGTCAGGCAGCTGCCCATCCCACCTTCCCTGCCTAGCCCTCGCTGCAGCCCGCGTTGGAAAGCATCTACAAGAGCTCTGGCCCAAGGCAAATATGCTGGCCCAGACTCTGCCCCCAGCTCCCAGAGACATGCACACTCTCACCCTGCAAGTCCCACTGTCTTTTTGCAAAAGGCTTCCTCAAAGAGAAAGGAGAAAAGCAGATGTATCTTACAGCTCCTGCCGTTCCACAGTGCACGTAGCAGCCTTCAAGCCCTTGCCCTGATGAGCTGGTGTCCACATTTTTTCCTCCTGTTGCTTCTCTCCCTGCCTCTTCCCAAGCTGCTGTTGCCCAGCAGAGCATTTTTGGGATGTGCTGTTCAGGGTTGATGGCACTGAGAGTCTGCCACACATAACTGCCCAGCCTTTCCCAAGGACGATGGCTCCATGCCCACAGCACAACTGGGAAACTGAGCCCTGCCATGGCCAGAAGGATGCTGGGATGGACATCCCTGTGGCTCTTCCCCTGCAAGGGCACATCTGTCCAAAGGCTGCAGCTGGGCTAAGCGGGGCCTGGACTTCTCTGCTTATTCTCCTTTAGACTTCAGTTGCAGCTGGGGTGGTGCGGTGGATGTAACTGGGGGCTGTCTGGGTCTTGCCCCACTCTGGTGTGTGTTTGCTGTAGCTTTCCCCTGCCTGGCTCTGCACTCCTGTGTGCTGGGGACTGCATGGGTGCCAAGCTTGGTGCCATGACCCAGACCCCTGCGCTCTGAGGGCCTGTCCTCATTTGGCTCCTTGCACAGTCTTGATGCTTCCCATCACCAGTGTCTCTGTCTCGTCCACAGGCTCTGATCCAGTTGCCTCCCTACATCTCCCAATGTGAGGAGGTTCTCCAGTTCTTTGAGACACGACCTGATGACTTGACGCCCCCCAAAGAGTAAGTTGATTGGGTGGCTGCCACCTCCAGGGTGACACTGAAACACAAACTGCCTTGAACTTGCTGGTATCCATAAGAGTCTGATGTTCATCAACAGTTCCTGCTGTGAGTCACAGAGCTGGGATTTGGTGGCTTTCTTGGAAAGGGAATGGGGGCTGTGCAGCAAAAGGTGGACACTTCTGCCCAATCGGCCAACTCCTGGTGTAGCCTTCTCCAGCAGGGAAGTGGAAACACATCTCTGGGACCCCGTGAAATGTTGGTCTCCTTCCGAGCCACTTTCAACTTGCAAATGCTGGTTTCAGAAACATGGTCAGTCTGAAAAGCCTCATTTCACATGGTTACTAACGACCTCTGCCTTGTTCGAAAGACTCCTTCCCTTAGTCATGTCCATGAGCCCCATCCATAACAAAGCTCCAGAGTCTTTCCATGCAAAACAAGGAACGTTTGCAAGGAATCTCGCGCGCCTTACGCAACTCTGTGTGGTTATAAGTCTTGTGACTATGAGCTACTTTGGCCAGGAGCCACCCATCTCTTACTAATCACAAGCAGCATAAATCTGAGCAGCCGCCTCCATCTCCTGCTATGCTGCTCTCTCTTTTTATGCTGCATGTGACATGATGCACAGCTCTACCAAAGGTTGAGCAATGGAGGAGGCTTGATTAATTGTGAGAGGAAAGGCAGTAAATTGATTTGACATCATTCTGTATTGGAAGGGTGTGGAGGTAGATAAAGGGATTTTGTTTTTCTCTTCAGCAGCAACATTGAGCTTTCCAGGTCTCCAGCTAAGTATTATGCTTGTGAGAACTACATCTTCTCCCTGGGTTTTCAATTTTTTTCATTGCCTCTCTTATTTCCCCCTTCCCCCCATTCCTGCTTTCCTCCTTTGGCTCCTGTTTCTATTCGCTTGACCTGTCATCATTCCTCCCTCAGCTCACGGTCACTTGATGAGATTGGTCTGAGGGCCCTGGAGCCCATTAACTAATTGCTTGCTGTCACTGGCGCTCTCATCTGTCCTGCCCAGCTATTACTCACCACTTAACCTGCCACTCCGTCAGTCACCCCTCAAGAAAGGCAGCAGCTCAGGGGCAAGCAAGAGACACAAGGGAAAAATGAGTTTGCAAGGACATTGGGTGGGAGTATATCGCAGGGGTTAACAGCCCCTGGGGCTGTGTTTGGATGTGGGGGGCTGCCTGTGCATGAGTCTTTGAGCCCTGCATGACAGAGTGGTGAGCTGCTTTGCAGAAGGAGTCAGCTGTTGAACCTGCCTGTAGCTGAGGCACCTTCGTACATGGGGGGTGGAAGGGCAGCTTCAGTCTTGCACCCACTTTCTTCATCTTTATTTTGTCTTGTAGACTGAGCCAGAAATCAGGCAGGGTGGGGGCTGGGGCCAGAACAAGGAGCACATTCAGATGTGGAGACCTTTGGGTGCTGAGCGTCAGCCCCAGAGCGGTGCAGCTCTGTGCTCTGCTGTGTTTGAAGCTGTAGCTCCTGCCCATCCAGCCAAGCAGCAATCAGTGCCATGTCCCTTGCCATGTCTGTGGTTCAGGTCCAACAGACAAGGGGAGCGGAGGTGCCAGCCCGCAGTCCAATCCCAAGCACATGCTTGTGTTGCGGGGTCCGTCCTCAGGTACATCCTGCAGTGTCCTGTGGGACTGCTGAGCAGCGCCCGGGTGCCAAATTGCACTCACTGCAAGATTGCCATGTGTTTGTGAGTGTTTGGCCATTGCAGTGCTGGATGGGTGAGCGGGTGATGCACCACTGAATCCGGGGGTGGCTGTGCCCCCTCCCGCTGCCTGCTCCTCTCCAGGGAGGAGAGGCAAGCTTGCAGCACGCAGAAGGACTTAGCGGGTGACTCTTGTCCATTTGCCTTCAGCAGGAAAATGCTACAGCATCTCAAGGACGTCTTTGTTGTGTTTCCTATCCCAGCCTGAATGCCAGAGGGGTATTTATTAGCTACAATTCAAAATGCTAATTAATAAAAGTCCTTGACTTTCTCCTCTGGAGAGATTGGTGGGAGCCCTTTCCTGAGCCCCGAGTGCTGGCACTTCGCCAGCTTACCAATAACGAGATGAGAGCTGTGATAGACGGCTGGGCTGGATCAGACGTGATGGCGTGTCTGGGGTTTGGCCGGATGTCATCATTCATCCAGCAGATAAATAATTTTCTCCCGGAATTTGAAAGGGAGCCAGGCCATGAACAGAGTGAAAAAAAAGAAAAGGCAGCTTTTTATGCTGGGTGGCTGAAAGGCGGGAATGAGGGAGAGAAAAAGGACTGATCAGCATGCTCAGAGCCAAGCCAAGCAGCAACTCTCGCGGCACCGTGGCTGGGAGCCTTCCTGCTCCTTGTCCCTCCCTGTCCCTTGCTTCAGCTTCCCTGACTGACACCTCAGGTTGCAGCAAGCCCACGGGAGTGGCAGCTGGTGGCAGTGAAGGGGATGTACCTTTGAGTGCTGTTGGATGCACCCTCTGCTTGCTTTTGTCTGGAGTGCAGGTAGAGGATCCATCTAACCTGCATCACCCCAGGATGTCAAACCACTTTTTGGGGCCACAGTTGACTGCAGTCCGTGGAGATCTGGTTTAACTGCGAAGGATGAAATTAGTCTTTGCATCTGGCAGTGTTTGAGAATGGAAAGAGGAGGTTGGACAGCCCATGTGTCTATCTCCAGGCCCCTGTGGTGTCTGATTTCCCCAGTGTTGGAGCGTTTCATGGGCTGAGCCAGGGCTCTCCTCCTGCTTTCATGCAGTGCAGCTCCCTTCAGTGTCCATTTGCCGGTGTTGGGAGCACCAACAAAACCAGGTCACTGCTGGCTACCAGCCCTGCAAGCTGAGTTCCTCAGCCCTTCTCAATCTCTCGCCTGCTCTACAAGCCCCGGCCCTGCTGCTGGCATGCACAAAGGGAGATTGAGTGGACAGGGACTGAGCAGAGGGGAAAGAGTCAAATGCTGACTTTGTGCATCCTTTTTCCCCCATTGTTTCCAGTTGGGCGGTAGATCACAGCTGAAAGCAGAGCTGAGACAGGAGTCTCCAGCAGTCAGTGGGTGGCAGAGGGAGGTGAAGCCCTTCCTCCACCCCCTCCACACACACCCGCCAACTTTCCAGCGTCTTCCCGCCTGGAGAGACCACTTCAAACAGAAAAGCAGATTGAGGTTGTGGTGTTTCCACTGGCAATGACGACTGGTGGTGTTTGTGACGTGAATCCGTGTCCAGCAAGCTCTGGACTGCGATAACTCAACTGCTTCCACCTTGGAGGGCTGCCTCGTGGTGGGCCAGAGTGGGGCTGTAATCCAGAGGGATTGGTTAAATTTGGGAAGAGGTGACTCCACAGAGCAGGTGGGGGACAGAAGGAGAAGAGAAATGGTTATGGAAAGAAAAATCCTCTGGAAAGTTAGCAATCTGTGGGGATGTGGGATTTTTCTCCCTCATGTTGGATGGAAGCCCTATGAAAACTGTAGTTTCAAAGAAGAGAAATCATCAAATTCCTGCTCCCTGCATATCTCAGCAGGTCTGAGCAGCAGCAGGATGTTTGGCTGTTGAAGTGGGAAGTTGCAGTGTGCACCCCCCCTTACCTCCCATCCACCCTTTTTCAATTTAAATCTGTTTTTAGCCACAGCAGAGAGTTTCTGGAATAAGGCTGGGGAAGTCTGAACGGCTGGGCACAAAGCCACTGCTGAGTCAAGGCGTTCAGCTGCTCACTCTCTTCGCCAGCTGAATTTCGGCTCTGCGACATATGGGAGCCCAGGTTAACTCAGTAGTGAAGCAAGGTCTGAAGTGGTTACTTAATAGTTGTCCACCGTGTACAAGCGGGGTGTGCTGGGGAAGGAGCCGTCATCATGCTGCTTCCCAGAGGCTGCAGAGCTGCTGTCCTCTGTATAGGAGGTACCCCTGGCCATGAGAAACGTCTTTCATTAAAAGCATCTTTCATTGTTTTCTTTTTGGTAGCTGAGCATCCCATCATATATAAGCCACTTCAAGTTGATGTTTTGAACCTTTTAGCCTATGAACATGATTTTTTTTTCCGGTGGGGACATAGGCACCTGTAAAACAGATTTACTATCTCTTAACATGCTTAAAAGGTGTCCTTGAGCATCCTCCTTGCTTCCTCTGGGGGCTGTGGATTCAGTTTGAAAGCTACCAGCTTCAGAAGTTCTTGAGGTCTTCAAAGCATGTAAATTCCTTGTTGCTCAAATATCTTCGTCCTTATGTGCTGGGTCTGTCTGAGTCCAGCAAGTCTCCTGCAAAGGGGGGGCAGGGCTGAAAGGCTGTTGTGGGCTCCCTGGCTGCCCAGACAGCACGCTGAGGATTGGGGAGGGCAGCAGTCCTGGCCCCAGGGCTCTCTGAAGGCTTGTTAAGGGCTCATGACCTCTACAAAAGCAGATGATAGTGGAGGTGGAGCCCATGTCTCAGCAGAGGTGGCGGTGAGTGGGATTACATCTGTGCCCATCCTGTCTTTGGAGTCCCCAGCTGGGGGTTTGGCTGTTGAACTTCAGCTGCTGCTCCTCCCTGCTCGCTGAGGTTGTTTGACTTTCCCAGCCACTACCACCCAAATAGGTGTACTGGGAGCAGTGCTTTCCACCTGCTGGGTGGGCCATGGGGTGGTGGGAACCAGAGAAACCCCACATCTAACTTGCCTAGCCTGCAGATGGATGAGAAACCTCCTCCTGCCACCGCTAAGCAAACATCCTCCGGGAAAGGCGTTGTGCACATTGCCTGAGCTGCTGCTTCCCAGATTAGCTGATCTTCAAAGCCCTTTGCATGCAGCCAGAGTGGGTGGCTTTCCCTGACGCCGTCTCAGCCAGCAGTGTTGCTGCGGGACTGTGCTCTGCTTTAGAAGGTGGCCTCTGGGGCTTGGTCCTCTCGTGGCAGGATGGCAGCCCGGGCCAGGGAAGGGGGTGGCCCTCTGGCCTTGATCTGCTAACACAAGGTCCCACTCACAGCAGCAGGTCCCTGCCCCAGCTTCCCAGCACTCCTGGGTCTTGGTGACTGCTTCTGCTGCCATGGTTTATGGTTATACATCCCAAAGACCTTGAAAGTGGAGAGGGGAAGCACTGAGGAGCTACGTTTTCATTCCAGTGATGTCTTCCATCTTCGGCACTGAGCTGTAGGCAGGCACAGAGCCACCCTGAGGATTTTGATCCAAAGCACTGACTTGTGCTTCGCTTCTGCCTGCCAGGAAGCATGAGCAGCACTCATGGCCAGGGTCCTTCCGTGGTGGCCTGAAGCCCAGCTGGCCTTTGCCACCACACGGCAGAAGCTGGAGAGATTTGTTTGCCATCTCAGCAGAAGTTTCACTACAGTTTCCATACCCCCAGCAGAGGGGCTGCCTCTCCTCCCCTCCTTCTCCTAGCTTACTGGAGAATGGCTCCTTTTCTCCTTGCTCCACAAACCTGGCCTGCCAGAGCTCTCTGTTCCTCCAGGGCACCAGCAAAATGTCCCTGTCACTTTGGCTGCTGCTTGTGGCTGCAGTATTGCAGCTCCTCAGGGCAAACACACCCAGGGCAAGCTCCACTTGCATCAGGGCCGTTGATGGCAGCCAAAGTCTGGGACAGATTTTAAAAATTATTTTCTTCCTTCCTTTATGTATGTGTGGGTACCCTCTGAGCTCACATCCCCAGCTTTCCTTCCTGCTATTTCTCCCAAACAGACGTTGGCTAAAGGGAGAGAATTTTAGGGTGTTTCAAGGGCAGTTCAGCTCTGCTGCTATAAACGTTTTCTTTGCTGGGGTGAAGGACCAAGTGCAGAGGGAGTAACCCTGCTCCTCCCTGCACACATCAGGGGAAGCATCACCAGAGAGAGAAAGAGGACGGGCAGGATCCTGGTCCCAGGCTGAATCCTCGCTGCTGCTGAGTCAGCAAAGGGCTGCTACTGCTGAGGGGCTGCCTGTGCCACTTGGACTGGAAGGTGCATGACAATGAGCTGGGACCTGACCAGATGAGGAAAGCATATGATGCTAATGAGGTTATGCCTGCAGCAACTTTAGCAGCCCATCGTCATTCTATTAACGCTGAAGCCCTGGCGATGTGCAGTTAGGTGGGGGTGATGCTGCCAGTCGCAGTAATGGATTGTTTCCTGCACACAGACTGACAGGGACTCCAGGCAGGCACCAGCCCCAATAAATCACAAAAGGGAGAACTGGGCTAAAATGAGACTCGGGCCTTATGTGCTCTGACTGCCAGCTTGTCTCCCACAGGGGCTGACTGAAAGGCCCTGCTTAGGGTCACAGTGCTGGCAGCCATTGGCGAGTAAAAGATTTGTGTTTGGTCCAAAGTGCCAGAAGAGGACACTGGACAGAAGCACGTTTCCATCATTGCAACAGGGAGAAAATCTGCTCCTTTCCTTTGTTTCCATGAATTGGAAGTGCAAACTTGTAGCCAGCGTTTTCCAGAAGTGAGTCTCTTCTCTTCCTGCTTCCCCATAGCTTTTTGTGTACTTACCTTTCCTTGTAGTTGAGCTGTGCCAGGAGCAAAGTCACATGTCACCCTTGTGGGGTGTTTGGCAGGTAATAAGGGCATGAACTCCTGGGCTAGGTGTCAGGGGATTTAATAGAAAAAGGGGACGCTCAGGTCCCTGCTCCATAGAGTGGCTATGATAGAGTGGCTGCCCCATCTAGGAAGCCATTTCAGGAGCTTTTGCTGGTAAACTAGAGATCCCTGAGTTGATGGATCTTGGTTTGGATAAGGATGCTTGCTGGCTTGTGGTTTTTGAGCTGTGTCCTGCTATCCAGACAAATTACAGCTTGTATAATGAATTGCTTGTTTTGCAGTTTTCCTGATGCCTACGTGCAGATTCACCAGGAGCTCAGGCTAGATCTCAGCTCCAAAATAGTGGTCTCCTTCACTCTCTGCTGAGAACTGTCTTTCCTAGATGACAGCAGACAGAAATATCAGAAGGGCTGAATCCACTCTGCAAAAATACACTTTGTGCCAGTGCAAACCCCTTGCATGGACAGAGTACTTGATTTTCTATGCTAACAGGGCAGCTTTCTGAGCCCAAAGGTTCAGCTTGGCCGACTCTCCAGTGGTTAAACACAGGGGTAGTGCTGGCACTGCAGCGTGGGGGACAGGGGCTCCATTCAGCACTCTGTGGAGCATTTGCTAAACATCAGTTCTCCCAAACAAGAGCTCTGTTATACCCCATTTCTCAGTCTCTCTCTCCTGCATAAACTTTGCTAACATCTCCAAGCTTGCTGAATATTTACAAGATGAACTACCTCCTGATAGCTATTTTGATGACATTACTGTATTATAGAAGGATTTTTTTTTACAGAAGCTAGATTTTTTTCTGTAGGAGATGTTTTCTTGGAACAGTGACCTCCCTCAAATCTGTCTCATCTTGCATGTTGATCGTGACTCCTGTGTGGTTGGCTTTACAGCAGCTGGAGTTGTCTTCCTTGTGTTGGTGCTGCACTGTCCCTCTCCTGCTCCATGAACTGGCTGTGGGGCAGCGGGGGTGGTGCTGAGGTCCCCAAGCCGCATGTCTGGTCACCTTTGTCCCGTGAGTCCCACTGCAACATGGGCTCTTCTGCGTGGCAACCTCAGAGCCACCTCCCTGCATCACACAGCAGTCTGCCTAGCCTAGCAGCTACCAAACATGAGTGCCTTAGGAAAGAGTTTAAAGTCAAGGAAGCTTATAAATCTCTTCTTTAGACATTGTTCTAGCCTTTAGAATTTTCCTGGTTTTATAATTAATGGCTTTTAATGAACATTTCTTGCCTGAATTATGACCTTCTAAGTCCATGAAGACTTTTAGTGTCCACAGCATCCTACGTATTGTTGAAGAACAGACTGTGTTTGTTCTTAATCTACCCCCCAAGCTGTTAGCTTTGCCTCATGCCTTTGCCGCAGTCTTATGCTCCCCATCTCACTCCTTCCCATCACTGGATCCAGAGGGATGCTGCCTGATACACTAGAAAAGATGCTTGAATAACCTGATTCTCTTTTCCTAAAAAAAGGTGGCATGGGGATTATTAATTGGTTTTAAGAGTTCTCCACATGTAGAAGTTTCCTTTCAGGATTGCACTGGGGGATGATTAGGTTCTTGAAGGACACTTTGCTGAGTCCACTGCACCCTGTCTTGTGGGCTCAGTGCTTTAAGTGAGACTCTTACCATCAGTGTTCCCAACAAGGAGCTGGGAAAGTCCTGGGATACAGGTGGAGAACTGGCCCTGGGTTTTACCACCTGGGAAACTTTGTGGGGCTGGTTGGTGGCACAGAGTCACATCTGTGTATTCGTGCTCTGTAATTGTGCTGTGAGTGCCTGGCTCATCTGCACAGCTTGGCTGTTGTGGGCGTGAGTGGCCTTTCCTTCTTCTCTTCTTCTGAAGCCACCGGTTTCCAGGAAGCCGTGCATGCAAGCTCTGCTGCGTGCCTTTCTCTGGCCATAGGGAATGGAGGAGGAGGAGGAGATGCTGCCGGGAGTTTATTGCTGTTTCCTGTCTTGTCTGAATTCTTGTCCCCTCTGAGGTGGTGGGCTGGGACTGCTGGTCTTCAGACCTGCAGTTCTTTGTATCCGTGCCAGAAACAACCCAGCAGTAAAGTGAAATTGCAGCTCCTTCCTTGCCCCCTCACTCAGACAGAGCAGCCGGTGAAAGGAAACAGGGGGGATGAGTTACAGTAATAGGTTTAGCAGATGGCAAGTGAAAAAACCCAGTTATTTCCATCAGCACCCTCCTGTCAGCATGAGGGTGCCATGCCCACCTGCTGATCTCCAGCATGCTCATCTGGCCTTGCTTCACTTCCCTTCCCTGTCGTACCACTGGACTGGGGCAAATTTAATGGGGCTTACTAATAAACTCTGATTTAGCTCTGCAATGCAGTCTCTGTTTACAGATGTCTTTGGGATGCTCTGTCCAGTAGATTCCTCCATTGGTCTCTGTACCTGGGACATGATATTCAGGTCTTTGCACAGTCTGTGGTCTCTGAGCTTAACAGAGAGTCTCCAGTTTCTACATAACAATATGTCCCATTTGTTTCTAGTTCATCTTTGTTGCATTTCATTTAATTTTATTGATAGCTCCATGGATGAGTAGCAGAGGTTTAAGGTGCAAAGGGAAGGAGGGACCAGGAGGATAAGGCATTGCAAGCAGAACACATTGCCAGGATGGGTGGGCAGTCTTTGAAGTCAGCCGAGTCCCTACATCACCCAATCGTTCTAGGGGAATGAAATGTCTGCAGTAATTATGGTCTGAAAATGCAGATAATCTTGAAAGAGAACAAAGCATGGCCCAGCTCTGGCTGGCTTTCCTCCTGAGCATGAAGGGATTTGGCCTGAAAACAAAGGGGAGGGAGGGTCCCCTTACCACAAGGTGGATGTTTTCCTCCTTGGAGACTCCAGTGCGTGCTCTGTGCTTCTTACTCTTCCTGGAAGTAACAAGGATCGATGCATGTCTCCTGGTAGGAGAATATTTCATCTTGGCCGGATGGTCTTGATCTGTCACCATGTGAGTCTGAGGAGTGGGGAAAGCAGTCTCCTCCGTAAGTGAACAGGGAGCAGGTTACCATCACCCCACATTACAGCAGCATTTCAAGGCCACAGTGATGAATTACGTGAAAGTGTTGACAGGCCTTTTGTAGCATCACAGACCATTGTGGTTGGGCTGGGGACAGGGCTGGTGCATTTGTTTGGGTTTCAGGCTGGCTGGGTGTCTTGGTTTGTTACCCATGATTTTTTGAGGCTTGTCTGGGCCCATATTTTCCTTGATTTGGTGCTTGGTTTTTAATCATGAAATGCCCCAGATGTCATTGTGCCTGAAGAGTTTTGTTTTTGTGCCCTGGGTTTGAGGCTGTTCAGCAACCATGTTTCTTGACAACACTCAAATAAGAGAAGGGACCCAGGACCTGTGGTTTCTAACCCATCTCATCAGCGGTGTGGCCAGCACTGGCCATAGCGAGAGGACTTGGGCTGAAGCTACATCATTTCCTCCTCATAACCACCAATAGCTCCTGCTTGCTGTGTCCTGGAGGCACTTCTTCTGCTGCACAGCCCTTGTGTTCATCCTTTCTACAACATTTTAATGACTTTTCCTGTTTTGGGGTGTAAATGTTTGCCCTTCCCAAACTGCTCTCTATCCTTGTCCCCAAAAAAAGCATGGGACATGGAGGAACTTCAGTATCTTCCTCTGTCTTCAAACTGGTGTCCACTTCTATGGGAGCTGCAGTCTGTGCTGGGAGCAGTTCTGGGGATTTGGGCTTCCCCAGCTCCTGACTCTGCTGCCAGATCATCCCAATCAACCCACCTTTGCCAAGTGACATGGTGGGAGTTGTGGCTGCCAGATCAAGCCACCCAGGAGGCCAGGCCAGCAACCGAGCCTCACCCTGTGAAAGACAAAAGCATTACATTACTAAAAGAATGGAGGGGAGAGATGGGCTGTTTGCAAGGTGGGTGATACTCCATGTCACCCATGGAGACGTTAGCTGGTTGAGGGAGGTCAGCAGCCCCACCAGGGCCAGTACTGCTGTGCCTTCCTGGGTGGGTTTGCCACTTGGCCAACAATCCAACTGCCTCGTCCCTCTGCTGACGCTCTTCCTTCTCTTTTTCAGGGAGCCCATTGGAAAGAAGAGGTCTGGTAAGGACTCCTTTCCTCTCTGCTGGTTCCACCAGCTCCTCCTTTTACCCACAGCCATGGTGTCCTGGAATGGGTCAAGGGCCTAGCCCCATGGTGACCCAAACCCCTGCTGTGCTCCCCAGTGGGGTTTCCCAACACAGTGTGCCCCCTCCATTCACCCAGGATTTCACTGCAGCCTCCAAGTCCTGTTCCCACATCCCCTGCGCCTCCTGTGGCTCTCCTGAAGGTGGGACAGACGCCTGCAGCTCTCCACGCTGTGCTGGCCTCCCTGTTCACACATTAATCGAGTTGTTGTCACCATTGCTGCCACCCCTGAGTTTATTTCCCTCCCCACCTCATGCCTTGTCTCCCATCATTTTGTTCCTCCATCAGGGTTTATCCAGAGAACGGCCTCTTTCCTGCAGAGAGGTAGTAACAGCCGCTTGCTACCTGGCCCTTGCTCTTGCTTTGCCTTTCGCCGGGGCACACCTGCTCGGGCTGGGTGGCCAAGCCCCTTGCAAGAAGCTGTCACATCCCCCGTAGCTTTCTGTAGCAGCTGGTGGACACGGGGCAGTAGTGGAGAGGAGGTACAGTGGGCTGGGACTGGTTCTTGGCTGTTGGTGCAGCTCCATGTTCAGGACAGGTCTTGGGTGAAGGGCAGGGCTTGGTCTGCAGCCAGGATGATGGGGATGCAAAATTTCCCAAATCCAGAGGAGCATCTGAGCTGCATGGTGATCAGCATGAGGTTGAAAGTCTCCTGATGCAGTAGTATGTTCTGTTTCATGATTGCACCAGCTGGGACCCTTTGGGTGGATGGTTGGGTCTGGAATGCTCTACCCCTGCTCCTCAAGAGAGGGGAACATGTCTGAAAGACCCCTTAGTTGGTGTGTTTTAGTGGTTATCTGAGCTTCCCAGAAAGAGGAGAAGGAGAGAGGAGGGGAAGAGCCTTCAATCCATGGATTAGGGAGGGCATCTTTCATCTACTGGAGCCACAGAAGGTATAAAAATAGCACGAGGGTCTTTGGGAAGGAAGGTCTGAATTTTGGCTTGATGGAGATTCTGCTGAAATAGGTTGTGGAAAGGTTTTTGACCAGAGGGTTGGCACTGCCATAAACTGCGTAAGCAAATTCACTTGTAGATGAGTGGGTTCCTCTTGGAGGAGAGAGAAA
Organism: Strix aluco; assembly: GCF_031877795.1. Classification (NCBI taxonomy): domain Eukaryota; kingdom Metazoa; phylum Chordata; class Aves; order Strigiformes; family Strigidae; genus Strix; species Strix aluco. Next base: position 11,796,704 of record NC_133943.1, on the reverse strand, counting down.
AGGTACAGGGGAGACTCAAAGATTTAATTCCACTTTCTTTTCCACTGGAGCTGCAGGTCATCCATCCCTCAAGAACTGATGGTGACCCAGCGTCTTGACTGAGACTGGTTGTGGAATGTGTATGAAAAGCTCAGATGTTGTCTGCTTGAACAGTGGTTCCTAGTTTTGGTCTGTTCTCATGGGCAGGTCACAACCGGTACTCTCCTGATTCAACTAGCAACTAGTCAGTATGGTTAAAACCTTTGGACAACGTTTTCTTCTCAAACTCTGACTGCTGCAAGGTGTGTCTGTCAAAGCTGGAACTTGGGATGGTCATTCTATAGCTCTCATGAACCAGTTACAAGCACAGACTGCAGTTTTTGTACTAACTTTCTTGTGCTGAAGAGGTGGTCTTCAACTAGCTTGGAGGCAGAGAGAACTGTCTGGCTATGGGTGGGGACAAAAACAGGCTGCATTTTTTTTCCTTCTCTTTTGAGAAAACAGAGGTAAAATAAAGATACAGTTATCTCCTATCATCTTGGAAACTTCTCTTCTGTGCTGGCTCAGCAGGAACATTTGTTGAGTAAGGGAAGGGTGTTATATTTCCCTATGAGCTCAGTGAAGTTTAGATCACTGTGAATCCTGTCCACTTACATTAGGCAAAAGAAAAGAAGGCCTCTCTAGGGTAGAGAAGAAGAGAAGGAAAATTTCTGATGCATTATTCAGTTCTTTGAGTGCAAAATTCAATTTAAGGATGTTGACTGTTAGAGAAGTAGGAACTTTTCTCCTGCTTGTGTACACAGCTTCGTCCTGCCTTCCCACTGCAGGTTTATGGGCAGCTTCACTCTGCCATCCTCTTGGCATGATGAGTTTGTGACACAGGGATGCTGCTGAGGTCAAAGAGAAAATGCTCTTTGGGATGCTCTTTGCTTGGCACCATTAAGAGGGAGGCAACAGGGAGAGTTTGGGTAACGTCCAAGCCAGAGCCTGCTCTGGCAGGGCAGGGTGTGATGTTTTGCCCATGCACCTGACATACGTGCAGTAGCCATCAGGGAAAGATGTTTGCATGCAGTAACATTACAAAGGACTGATGCCTTGTGCCAGACATGTTCAGAGACTCCTCTCACTGTCTTGTATTTTCTGGCAGCAGAAACAGAGTTTGGTTGTGCTGCTGTCACCCTGACTCGTCTTACACTGACTCCTCTTACACCTTGAGGAAGTCCCTGATGTTTCATTGGTTCCTCAAGCCAGGTCTGCTTTGAGGTAGCAAATATGCAGCAAGGCACAGAAAAGATTCATTCAATACAGGATCTCCCTGAGGAGGGGACATCCAATAGCCGCTAACAAACGAAAATCACAAGAATTTTCCAATAAGCAATTTCTCCCACCATTGCCAAAGAGGAGGCGAACTGCTCTTCAGGAGAGCATTGGAAAGAGCTCCCAAGCTCCTGGCAACAGCAAGCCCTGTTTTGAAATGGGATTTAAACAAACACTGGGATGTGAGGTGGATTAAAGTGCTGCCTGCTCTCAACCTCCTGTGATGAGCAAGAGACTCAAGTGACATTGGATGTTGTGAGGAGGGCCTGATGTGGGTGAGCATTGGAAATAAAATCTGCTTCCTCTGCTTAGTTTTTTTACCAGTATTTGTAACCCCACATGTCTGTGAGCCTTAGACATGGGCCCAGGCTCCATACAGCCTGCAACTTGTGGGGGGGTGGATTATTCCCCAGACTCTGGTACTCTGAAGACTGACTTGGCTACTGATTTAGGTACGTCTAAAAGTAGTCATCATATCAGTGCCCAAGGCTGTTTTGAGCATTTCTATTCTCTCTTCCTCTTGCAGTTCAACAGAAAGCACAGATGGAGAGTCATGGGTTTGTTGCAGCACTGACTTAGTGCAAGGGAACCTGAAACTGTCTCCAGAGTTTATATTTGGGTGGAGCTGCCCAAGGAGGCTGGCAGAGAGCTCCAGTATCCCCCTGCCAGTTTTATTTTAGATGTTTTCTTGTGTGGCCATGTCCCTTTTGCTGTGCTATGTAATGTGCCTTCAATGATGTAGAGACCCCAGACCACAGTATTCAATCTAATGATAGACAGTGAAAATACAGTTCTCATATCCTACAGCAGCCATAGGGGGACCTTTCTAAAACTCTGCTGGTGAATGGCATTTCCATGTGATTATTTTCCAGTTCTGGAAAAAACCCTGGAGAGATGAGAGGGCTTGCAAGGAGTACAGCACAGCATCTAGGTTAGTGCCCACTTCACTTGAGAGCAGGAAGAAAGTCACTTTTGCAGTACTGATCATCGCAAACTTAGCAGGTCTGGGAGAAGAGGGGCTATCCTGAGAGCACTGGGTCTGATTAGCACAGGCCAGAGGACTAGGGGGAACAAACTTTATCCAAAGCACGACATTTTTGGAAGATACATTAGGCAAGGGCTAGAGTGTACGGCAAGGGCAGGCTTCAAAAACAAATACCTGTGCACCCTTATTTCAGTCCTGAGCTCTTCATTTCACTCTGGAGGCACCAGTGTCCAAGCCCGGTAAGAAAGTCCTCACTTCTGGCAATGATACTGCAAAGCCAGAAATTGGAAAGGCTGAAAATGTCGCAAGCAACCCCATATCAATGAGATTTCCTACTGGATTTGTACATCTCAACACTTCGGGTGAATGGCCAAGTTCCTGGTCAAACAAAATTTGCAAAGATTTACAGGCTGACCTATATATATGTTTTGAGAGCAAGGTCACTGCACTGAGCAGACCTCGGGTTGGGAGCTGGGATGTGCACTGCCTGGAGGCAGCTTCTGCCTGGCCCCGCCTGTGGAGCTGAGTGCATCTCCTGGGTGGCTCTCCTGCATCCATGGCAAGCATCAGTCTGCAAGTCCAGTCCCAGGACCTCAGTGGGCTCTTGACTCAATGCACATCCCTTCTCTAGGCCACGTTTGTGCCAGTCTCACAAGTGAGGGGTATTCACGATACACAGTCTGTGCTCCTGCCTACAGCTGTCTGTAAAACTCACTCACTTGTGCACTCTGGACTATACTAATGCTTCCTCCCCTCCCCAGCTGCAGAGCTTTAGTACTGTCTCCCATCTTAGATGGTAAGGTTTACACCATTGCTATTTTTAAGAGACCGAAGTCTGCCCATATATAGGATGTTTTGTTGTTGAGTGTGTATTTTTGTGGTTGAGAATGATTATGCCAGGTGAAGATACTCCTGAAATTAACTCCTACTTCTTCCTCCAAGCTCAGTTTACGACTTCTGTTGCTGGTTTAATAGGTACATTGGAGAATCCAGAATTGGCTGCTGAAACTACAAATAGCCTCAGAGCAATGGGTGTAATTATGGTGAGGGAGGTAGAAAGGAGAGTACTTCTCTCTTCCTATAGCTGTTATTCTTCTCTCAGGGGCTGGGTAGATCCTCTGATCACTTTAAGCACAAACCTTTAATTGAGCTAGTAGAACAGATAGTCCTAGCGTCCACCATTCACTTTAGAGGGCTATTTTTAATTCTGTCTGGTGCCCCACCTCTGGATTTTGTATGGAGAAAGCTTTCATTAGTGGTAACAGATCTTCTGCACTTGGCCAGCTCACCTGGAGCTCTGCAGAGTGCTGTTTATAGCAGAATAACACGGACAATTTGCCTCCTGTTCCTTTAAATAAGACTGTCCCGAAGATACACTCTTCATTTAAATCTTTGTTGTGGTCTTTCTTTCTGAGAACCAGTTTGAGATGTTGTGACCTTGTGCACAGGACAACTTCACTGTGCGGCAGCAGAGCATCCTAGGATTACTGAAGACCTACTAGATCTTGTCCATCTCTACTCATACCCTTTTGGGATGAGTATATCACCCTAGGTTTCCTACGGCAGAACCTATGCCCTGCAGTAGGTTCCCCCATAGGAAAGATCTTTTGTCAGGCTGAGACCTCTCATGTGATGAGGGACCTGTTGGGGCCCCTTGCAGTGTAGGTGCACTTGCCCATAGAAACATGTTCCTGATAACTTAGTCTGAATTTCTTTGCTGCATTTCACCTAACTCTCCCAAGGGACCACCACTCCCTATGTAATTTTGCACCCTTCAGAGACTGGGAGGTAATTGTCCCGTATATCTGCCGTGCCATAGCAGCTAGAGGGCTGGGCCAGATGTGATTTCTGCCCCGACCCAAAACTTGAGGCTCCCTGCTCAGAGTACATGCACAGCCCCTGTAAATTTGACTTAACACCCATGATCAGGTGTGTGATTCTTTTGTATCGCTCGTGCTATAATAATTGACACTATCCTATTTCCAAAGCACTTGGCAAATATTAATTAATTCTTACCACACCTGAGGAGAACATAGTAATACAACAGTGTCCTCTTCTGACAGGTTGTGAAGCTGCAAGGCCAGAGGCTTGGAGGACAGCACCAGGGCTTGGGGTGGAGGGGAGTCATGGGCAAGAGTGACACCTTTTTGCTTCTTGGAGGCTTTTGGAGGCAGATGGGGCAAGTGCTGCTGGTGTTCTGGGTAACTGAACGCTTCGCAACTGGTTTAGTGGGAGGCTGAGCTCGGGTGAACGCCTGGCTCAGTGGGGCTGAATAGGCTGGGCTTGGCACTGAGCACACACAGCGTCTGCTTCACATGAGCCTGCAAAGCTCTGGCTCACATCGTGGTCTCCCTGCACACAGCAAGCCTCTGTGCACGTGTGAGAAAAGGGTAGATAGGGACAACGCTGGGTGCCATGTTTCTAAAGCAGCGACAGACACGAGTGGAGACCTCTGTTGCAGTGCTCCCATAGCAAGCAACGCCAAGCGAAGCGGGTGCATCTATAGCCAGAGCACTCTCCTAAATGAAAACGTGCTTGCAAAAAACAAACCAGCCTTGCCCTGCTGTGCCTCGCTGCTGGTGCCCTGGCAGAGGGAGCTGGCGGTGCTCCCGGGTGTCCCCTGGCCTTAGCCCACAGTGCCACTGACAGCCCGCCCGGGCTCTGCGCAGCCAGTGGCCCAGTGTCCAGCGAGCCCTGCCGCACCCGCCTCTCCTCTGGGTGTCAGGCCTCTGTCTGGACAAAGGGGAGCTTTGCTCCTGGTATATCCCGCCCACTTGCTCCTCCTTGGGGTATTTTTATCTTTTCTGACATGAAATTGGAATTTCCAGCAGGAGGAGCTGAGCAGAGTTAGTGGAGCAAATAGTAGAGAGAGCAAACTGTGCTGGTGAGTTGTGAGAAGGTGACTGAAATGCATAAGGGCAATGGTGATGGGAGATGCTGCTCTGTCCTACAGACACCCCTCCGCCTGGGTGTCCAGGCTCTGTAGCCAGAAACAGTAAAACTCACTGCAGGTTGTGTGCATTGAGTTGGGGTCTGAGCTGGTCTGTGCGTTGGGGCAGCTGGTGCCAGGGCACAGGAGGCTGCCCCGAGCCCCCTCGGTCTCCGACAGCAGGGACCAGGCTGCTCTGTGCATCTCTGGCGGTGGTGGGGTTGCTTGGATGTCTGTCTGTGAGCAGGAAGGTGGGTAGCAAGTGAAAGGTTTCACCTGGCTGTACCCATCTCACCTGGCTGCTGGTTTGGTCTCTCTCCTCCTCACTCTGCCCAAGTCTCTGGCTCATGTCTCTCACGCTGGGGTCCCCAGGGTGTCCTGGAGCTGCTCGCAGGCCAGCAAGTGCTCGGGAGCGGTAGCCCGTGCTCTTGGGAGCTGGTGCTGACCCTGGCACACGGGTCGGTTCTTGTCCCCCCTGTGCAGGAGCTGACTCTGCGTCGGTTGACCCCTTGGTGCTGGAGCAGTATGTCGTGGTGGCGGACTACCAGAAGCAGGAGAGCTCCGAGATCAGCTTGTGCGTGGGCCAGTTGGTGGATATCATTGAGAAGAACGAATCAGGTACAGAGAGTTTGGCTTGGCAGAGGACTTCCAGTCTACTCTGCGTCTCAGAGCAGAGGCAGGAATAGCAATCCTGTATTGTCAGTGTTTTCCTAATAGGACCTTAAGCAAAACAGCCTCCAGGCACCTCACAGGGATGTCCTTGGATGGTCAGCTGAGGTGGGACGTGAAGGAAGCAGCTTCAGTCTGCAGGCTGTCTGTATGAGCGTGGACAAGACTTCAGGGCTGTCTCTAAAGGAAAGGTCTGATTACCCGTGTGCTGAGCGCCAGGCGCCGTCCATCTTTTACAGTCTCTACTTAATGCTTTTTCATGCTGAAAAACTTGGCCAATAGGTCCTGAGGACAAAAGCCATTCCCGCAGTTGGCAGGCTTGTTTTATTGACAGAGAGGGACACTCTCATGGTGCCCATGAAAGCCCCCATTGTGCATTTGCAATTCCTGCCTCCGAACACAATGAAGCACCCGGTTGTGGAGCAGGGCAGGCAGCCAAACTATTCGCTTGCTTCAAAACTTAAACTTGCTCTTAAGCTCTGCAAAGGGATCAAGTCATGTCGTGGGCCCTACTTCTGGAGTTTGCTGAAAAGGGGAATTTATTCCCTGAAGATAACAGAAGTTGCTTATGGGGGTTTAAAGATAAATTGTGAAAATAGATTTTAAAATTCTGGAAAGCCAGTCCCCAGAGGATTAGTTGCACCAGCAGCTATGTTTGGGAATGAGGAAAATAAAAGCAACTCTGAAGCAAGTGAAACCTATTAGCACAGCCAATTCAAAAGCTATGGCAAATTATTTATCAAATGTCAGCCCTGATTTTCCCTTCCATGCAGGTAGCTGCTGATTCTCTCCCCGACAATCTAGTTATTTTTCTAAATGACTCACTGGTGAGGTTCTGAAGATAATGCTGGGTCTTTATTTTTTTTTCCCCTAAAGACACAAATAGCTTGTGCTTTTAATAACTGAGGAGCATGCATTTATTTTGATTGGACACCCAGGGTGGCCCAGGATTGCTTGTGGCCACTATGGAGCTGTCTAGGTTTCCGCTGGGAGAGCTCATGTTTTAATCCTGCATTTGCACTTAGCTTTTAAAATTTGCTGTTTCCACAAATGCAGAGAAGGTGAGAGCACAGCAGGAGTCAGCTATCGATTTGCAGACAGTGTATTCATCTCTGCTAATTAGCCTGGGCTTGCTGACCCACACTGAGGGAAAATGAACCATGAAGGGAAAAAAGATGGAAAGCAAACACAGTGGCTGGAGTCATTCAGTTCTCAGAGCCTCTCTTCTTTTTTGGGGGGGGAACTGTACATTTAGATATCATTCAGCTGCGATTCTCCTGTGCTGCTGTCTGTGCTCCCTTTCAGATAGCGCTTGGCTCTGTTGCTTTGGGGTCACCCCAGGTTCCCATGTAGGCAGCATGGAGGGGGCAAAGCCCCCCAGGCTTGTGTTTTGGAGGGAGGAAGGGAGTTTTTGGATGTTGGGAGCCCTTGGCTGAACTGCCTGCTGTTTTATTCTCAGGCTGGTGGTTTGTGAGCACATCGGAAGAGCAAGGCTGGGTGCCGGCGACCTGCCTGGAGGCCCAGGATGGAGTCCAGGATGAGTTCTCAATGCAACCCGATGAAGGTAAGAAGCTGCTGGAGACATCTGCCCCAGCTTCTTCCTGCTGAACTGCACTGAGCTGCTCCCAGGACCGCATACCCCTCCCTGACTTAGGCAGGGCATGAGCCTGAGGAAGGACAAACCCACACGTGCTGTTCAGTCATGTCTGCCCGTAACAGTCCTGCCTGCCCAGTGCTCTGCTCCAGTGCTGCAGCAGGAGTGGGGCAGCTGGATACTGGCAGCTGGATACTGGAGCCTTTCTGCTCCCCCACAGAGGGGTTGAAGGTGCCACCTCCAGGGAACACAGTCCTGCATCCCAATGCCTCCTTTAGGCCCCAGGGAGCTGTTTTACCTGCACTGGAGGAGGAGCAAAGCTCAGGTCCTAGGACAATTCACATGTCTGCTAAGCCCATGCAGAGCAAAGAGCTCGCGTTTGAGAACAGCAAGGTTGCAACCTTTGCTTAGAGCAAATCTGAAATGCCTCTGGAGATTACATCCTTCCTGTTAAGCACTGTACGCTCAAAGCAATGCTGTAGCTGGCCCAGCCCCTTGTCTGGGGAGATGGAGGTGGGAGGGGGGCTCAGACTGGGGAGGGCCCCCAGAGGGCTCCAGGTGAGTACAGTCTCGTGCCACTCTCTGGTGTCTGCCCTGTCTCCTCTTGGACCTCCTCTTACGTCCTCTCTTGTCCTTCTCCTGCTTCACCAACATGCTCTTCCCAGTCCCATGGAGATACTGGTCTCTGCCCAGGCACGTTGGCCGCCGTCGGACTCTTGGGGACTTGTACACCAGTGGATGGGGTCAAGGTGGACTTCACAGAGATTTGTTCAGCTACCCGTGTTTTGTGCTTGGAGCCTTGTTGTCTGCATGTTTACTTTGCATGTGATGAACCCTGCTTGTGTCAGTCCTCAATGCGTGCCATACCTGCTCCTCAGCCTTCTATTAGGCCCACTCATGTCCACCTCTCTTTTCTCTATCAGCTGTTCCTTCTCACAGCTTGTTTTGGGTACAGAGGCTGGAGTTTCTGCTTACCTCCAACACATGTACGCAGACTTCTTGCAACTGCTGCCTTAGTTCCTGTAAGAATAACTCCTCTGAGCCATGACCCCGGGGGTGGTGGCTCAGATGGGGTCAGAAGACACAGCTTGGATTTGCTGGATGTGACAGGGCATTTTCTGCTTTGACTCATTTACACGAAGAGGGTGGGAAATCAGGCCCTTCAAGGGCTGTGCTCCTCCAAGAAGACAAATCCAGGAAACCTGCACGGTGGGGACATACAAATGTCCAGAAGTGTGGGTTTTGGAGACAGACTTTTCCCAAAATGGCCTTCACCCTATTGTGGCACTGCTTAAGCACAGGCAATTGCTTTCCTGGGTTTCTTCCAGAGAGGACAGGACAAGGTGAGGAAGAGGGGTGGATGGATGGACCTATTTGTCGGACATGTCCGCATGGCTGTTAGGATGTTTCCCCTTCCTCTTGAAGGGAAGAGCATCCATGTCCCTGCTTACCGTCATTTGGTCTCGTGGACAGGACATCAGACTCTTCTCCAGACTCACCACACAGCTTTGACCAATGTCCTCAGGGACCCAGCTGTTGAATGGGAAGTTCATGTAGGGGTTACTCCCTGATGTTCATGGGATTTCTTTCCCTGTATAGAGAACAGTCCTTCTTTAAAGGCTCTGAGAAAGGAATCTGAACTGAAATGGATGCATGGAAGGTCTTCTGTGAAGAGCAAGTGAAAGGAGAGCTGTCATATAAAAGATAGTCTTTAGTCCTAAGGGAGAGGAAGAACTGGTTTAGGCAACGTCTCCTTGGGCCAGACTAGCTCACCAAAGCTTAGATTTCAAAATGCAGATGGGTTTGTTTTGAAATATATTTCACTTTTATGAATGGTCATGTATCTCTGTGTGTTTGCACCTGTATTATAACAGGAATTATCATTATATAAAGCACTTAGCCGTTGTTCAACTGAGTCCAGGTTTCTGTGAAACTCCACTTTCTTTCCAACAGAGGAGAAGTACACCGTTATTTACCCATATACTGCAAGAGACCAGGATGAAATGAACCTGGACAAAGGGGCTGTGGTGGAGGTGATCCAGAAGAATCTGGAGGGCTGGTGGAAAATCAGGTACCATCCCTACTCTTCCTCTTCCCTGGCACTGCAGCTGGGTCTGTGCAAAGCAGAGACCTGATGTACATGGGATGTACAGTCCAAAGGCAAGTCTAGGATGTCAGGAAGGACAGAGTACCAGAACTCATTTCTCTCCATCCCTGCAAACTAGGGCTAGATGACATTCAGGGTTTCAGCCAAGCATAGCTGTGGTTAAACATTTTTAAAATCCCCCGATTTCCTGTGCTGGGAGGTGGACTGCGTCACGGCATCACATGCCCCAGCAGTGCAAAGGGAACCAGTGTGAGAGCATTAGTGTTACGTCATACGCTGCTGATAGGAAAACCAGTGAGTGTCCTGGAGGCAGGCTGGATCCTCTGGCTGTGTTAGGAGGCTCCTGCAGAGAAGGGCTGTTGTCTGAGCCAGGTCTGCTGTGTGCAGGGTGTGCAGAGGCCAAAGACTCCAGATCATCCTGAACTGATACTTGTTTTCTCCTGGAAGCTCATTTTCTCATGTCTGTGGTCTAGCAAACAGCCGGACTTGAGCAGGGTGGGAGCACATGCTGCAATTTTCTTAACCTTACATTGAACCTGTGGTCTTGGCAGCAGCAAAACCCCAGAAAAACACCCATTGACTTTTTAAGTGGAGGAGAGCTGCCACGAGAGCTCTAAAGGCAATTACAAACTCAGTAGCTGGTGCCATCTGAGTGTAGTGGCTGCAGCCCAGCCAGCGGGGAGAGTCTCTGATGCTGGCGCAGGACCCTCCAGCATGGCAGGGAGACTCTGTGGATGTGGTTTCTCAATCAAATCATGGGGCTGGTTTCTCTTCTAAACAGTGCACATTTAGAGCAGGGAAGGGATCCAGGCTGCCGGCGCACAGGCAGGGGTCTTGCGTTTTCTCCAAAGACCAGGTACATCAGTCCTAGCAGCAGCCCTCTGGTTTTCCCCTCTGCTTCCCTTTGTTCCTGAACCAATGCCATTGCTGAGGTGAAAAGGAAGTCGGGCTTTGCACCGTTCCCAGCCCTAGGCCCGCTGGCTGCGGCCAGCTTGCACAGGAGCATTAGTCATGGCTGGAGCTTTCCATGTGCCCACGTGCCACAGAGCATCACAACGGACAAGCTCGTTTTGCCCAGATCATGCATACCTTCAGTCAACGCATGTCCTGAGCTCTGGCTCCAGGGATGTCCGATGGCTCAGCACCACTCGAGCGCTCCTTGGGAAGGGCTCACGGCCCCGATGCAGCACGGGGGCTCTGCACAATGACACTGCCGTTGTTGCCACTGCAGGTACCAGGGCCAAGAAGGCTGGGCCCCTGCCTCCTACCTCAAAAAGGGGAATGGAGAGATGTTCTCGCAGAAGCTGGGGTCAGGCTCCTCCGCTCATTCATGTGCCTTGGATCTGGATGGCATCTCCCGACAGCAGGTCATGGCAAGCCGAGAGAAGGATGGGCTCGCTGGCCAAAGGGATGGGAGAGTCGATAGCCGTCCGCTTCCCAATGCTGACATCCGACGCAGTAAGTGGCCAGTCGGGAGGAGGCCGGTGGTGGCTGGGGTGCCAGCACAGCCTTTCCTGCAGGCTTTTGGACGACATAATGAGGTGTGAGGGGGGCAGAAGGCTTACAAGCACTGTGAGCAATGCAGCAAGGTCTGTAGGTGACATTGCACAGGCAGATGGAGCACGAGCACAGTGTTGCCCAGGGACCTGCTGAGGATCAGCAAATGTGATGGGAGTAAAAGCCTCCCCTCCCCAGACTGGAGATGCTCTCCTCTCAGAAGCTGGGGCATAGCTGGGGCATTTTAACCCCTCTGCAGATCAGGTCTTTTAGGTCAGGCCTGCAATGAGAAAGCTGTTTCATATGGTGACCTCAGCTGCATTTCCAAGCAACACCTGATGGTGCAAAGCTGGTTCCTGTTCCAGTGGGATACCCTCAAAACCTGGGTGACCCATGCCACTCAGGGTACTGGGCAGACAGGTTCCTCTTTCAGCTTCCTTGCCCATGGGGCAGGCTTGGTCCTTGCCTTTCTGTTTTCTCTTTCATTTGTCTTCTGTGAACACATGTGTGACCAAAAGCCAGAAACTCAACAGCATCTGAAATTCTTCCTCCTCAGAGTCACCAAAGATGAGGCAGAGACCCCCTCCTCGGCGAGATCTCACCATAGTAAGTGCCAGCTGATGGAGGAGAGCAGCAATGGCAAAGGGAGTGGGAGAGGAGCACTGAAAGCAGCTCTGGTCACTGGTTATTCCTTGCCTGGGATCTTGCCCCTGTACCATGGGCTCTGCTCTTGGTCAAAGCTGGAGTACACATGCCGCCTCCCTGCTGTCTTACAACTCTTCTCTTTGCATGTGGTCTTTAAATGAACTTTTGGCCAGTCTGTCCTGCAAGGCTGGGTTGCCACTGGGAGGCTGCAGACTGGTTCCCTCCCTCTGGAGAGGGTGATTGCTGCCAGCAATTTTCTGCTCAGTCTGGAAATGGTTTGCACCGGTAAGGGTGCTGCATGGGCACAGCTATCTCCATGGCCTGGACATGGTGGCTCATGTCTCTGTAGGCTGGTGGTCTGTGTGGATGTTGTGTCACACCTTCTGTAGAAACGCACTGATGAGATTTTTTTTTTTTCTTGTCATAGCCACGTGGTTTGAACCTGCCTAAACCTCCTGTGCCTCCTCAAGTGGAAGAGGAATATTACACCATCGCTGACTTCCAGACCACCATCCCTGACGGCATCAGCTTCCAGGCAGGAATGAAAGTAGAGGTGAGACTGTCATCTTCCCTTCTCACATCTTCACATCAGGGCAGTGCTCCTGACTCCTATTGCCCTGGGACCAGTTGCAGGCAGGAGCTTACTTTCTAGGCAGGGAAGATTTGCTCACCACAGTGTTCTGGGTGGAAACCAGGCATGGTGGTGCATGTGATTGCTTCTGTGGACTGTTAACATTTTAGGGCTCTCCCTAGACAGAGAGAAACCCATATGAACTCATGAGACTTTGGAGTCCCTGGTGCTCTTGGTGGCCTCCTGTCCCCCCAGTGTGTGGTTGCTGTGTTGTTTGAGCTAGTGCAAATTAAAACTACATGACAAATTGGGGTAGAGATGATGTTTTTTTCTTATTTAGGCCAGGTGTAAAGTTAAAAGCCCTTCCAGAACTGCTTTCCTAGCACACCCACTTTTGCTGGCAGAATCCCTCTTGCAGATGTGATTTTGCTTTTCAAAATGTAAATTACGCCTCTCTAAGAGGATTTTTCCTTTACGGCTTCCCCAGTCAACTCCTTGCAGGTCTCAGCCCCGCTTCTGGAGCACGCAGAGGCCAGGCAGTTGCCGCTCCATGCAGCATCGCTGCCGGTTGATCGCTCCAACAGTGCCGCGCAGTGGCCACCACCCTGCATCCTGCTCCTGTCTCCCAGCCAGATGGTGACAGTTCAGCCACAGCTCCTTGACATGGCCATGTCATTCCTCAGTCCCATGGCATGCAGGTCCCCTTCCCTGGCAGAGATTGTTAACAGGTTTCCCTCCTGTTAGGCTACCAGTCCTGTGATTACATGGCTTTTGGTTACCAGGACATCTGAGGCCATCTACCACCCTGCCATCATTCCAGAGACACCCAGCATCCCCTCCTGTGCAGAGCGGGCTCCTGCATAGACATCTGAGGTTTCTTTTTCCCTTATCAGGTTATTGAGAAGAACCTGAGCGGCTGGTGGTACATTCAGATTGAGGAGAAGGAAGGCTGGGCCCCCGCCACGTTCATCGATAAGTACAAGAAAACAAGCAATGCGTCCAGGCCGAATTTCCTGGCTCCGCTACCCAACGAGATGGCCCAGCTCCGGCTCAGTGATGCTGCTGCTGACGGCAGCTCCAGCGAGGAAGCAACGGGACCGTGCCGTCCTCTGCCGGAGGCTCCTCCTAATGGTACAGACTGTGGTGGGAAGTGGGCCAAAGACTGGAAGGGGAAGGAGGCTTCCGAGAGTGGGGACCTATCCTTTGCCGGTGGCTATGAGGAGATCTCGGACCATGACACAGAGGAGAAGCCCAGCCTCCCGCCCAGGAAGGAGTCCATCATTAAATCGGAAGGCGAGTTACTGGAGAGGCAGAGGCCCCCCCCGAAGCCCCCGGGCATGATTTTGCCCATGATCCCACCCAAGCAATCAGCAACCCCTAAGGACAGCAAGAAGCCTGAGCTGAAACCAGAGAAGGGCAAACTTTTCCAGCTGAAAAACGAAATGGGACTGGAATGTGGGCACAAGGTGTCAGCCAAGGAAGTGAAGAAGCCAAATCTCCGGCCCATTGTCAAGCCAACCAAACCAAAAGCTGAGCCCGAGGACAAGCCTGAGCCCATTGCCCAGAATCCGTTCTTGAAGTCAAGACCTCAGATCAGGCCAAAACCCGCTGCAGCCCCCCGGGCTGACCCACCTCCAACTGATGATAAACTGGACATTTGCAGCTTGCGGAGCAAGCTTAGACCTGCAAAGTGCCCAGAGAAACCCTCTGAGCAGGACACCGCTGCTGGCGAAAGCTCCTTCAGTAATGCCATGGTCTCTTCAGAGGCTTCTGGAAGGTTTCAGGAGCGACCAAACATGGAGAGCAAACCCCTACCCAAGCTGGACAGCCACACCGTGAAAGAGGCGCTGCCCAAATCTCCCCTGGGCCCAGCAAACACCCCAGGTGCCAGGGAGCCCCCACCACAGCGCCCTGTTGTGCCACCCCGCAGACCACCCCCGCCAAAGAAAACAGGGGGTCCTGCCTCCAGCCCTACAGCGGAGCTCAGGGCCCCAGCACGGGAAGCACCTGAAATCAGGTCATCCCCAGTGCCAGGGAGGCCCATGCTGGTTCCTCCGAAAGCCAAGCCGTTCCTCTCTGCCTCTGTCCAAGACGAAACCAAAGTGAAAAGCAGTGTAAGCCCAAAGGTCATATCCAAGCCAGTGGAGAGAGGGGAAGCCAAGGAGAGGACCTCAGCCCCCATCTCCAGTCCGGACATCTCCAGGGAAGCTCTCTATGTAGCAGTGGCGGATTTTGAAGGTGATGAGGAGACCAACAGCTTTAAAGAAGGGACTTTGTTTGAAGTTCGTGAGAAGAACAGCAGCGGATGGTGGTTTTGCAAGGTCCTGACTGGGGGTCCGTGCTGGGAGGGCTGGATCCCTTCCAATTACCTACGGAAGAAGCCATAGCCACTCCTCGGCTTGTATGGCTGGAGTTTCCCTGGTCTCTCACCTGAGTATTTAATTAGAAGATTAATTTATAGTTTTCTGTGAGGCTGGCTTTAAAAAGAAAGATAATAATTGAGATCTCACACATCCCAGCTGGTGCCTGTTGGCAACAGCATGGAGGAAGCAGCTTGGCCTCCCCACCCCTGTGTGCTCCCACCCACCCTCCTCCCCACGTACTCCCCAGCGCTTTGCTCCTGTGGCCATGCTGGCAGCCCAGCCATGCAGCCAGGGCTGCTCTGGCCAAGCTTTGTGGCATACAATGGCTACCATGGTTCTCCATGCTGGGGAGATGGACCTTGATAGACATTTTTGCCACCTGTGCGGGGAATTAAAAAGAAATATGTCAGTAGCCAGGGAGAGAAATGAAGCGTGGCACAGTACCAGCAAAGGAAATCTGACCACACAGAGGATTTGTCTTTCCCTGAGGCTCAGAGTCATGGTCAAATGTTGTAGGTCACACTGCTTAGTCCAGGTGTGTAGCAGAGCCATAAGGAATGTGGCAAAAATGAGGAACAGGGTCCCTGTAGCTCTGCATGCACGTGCAGGCACAGATGTTATGCTCCAGTTAAGGGCTGTGGCTTGCTCCCCACCTATGCATGCCACAGGACCGTCCCTCGGTCCTTGCCTGCTGTACAATGGCAAGTGTTAACTTCAACATCCTCCTGGTAGAAAAAAAAAAAAAAAATTAGAAAAATACACACACACACACATATATATAACAGGTCCTCCCTGTGCTGATCCAGGATGCTATGCAGGCTTCTCCCTTGCAGTATTGCAACCAAACAACAAGAGGTGTTTTGCTTTGGTAGGTGAAGAACACTATGCAAGGCACAGAGGCCCAAAATGACCCTAAAAGCCCTGGAAAGAGGATGTTTGCTTTCCTTCCCACACAGACTGCCCTGCCTGTTGGACTAATAGGGGACCACCCGTTCCCGCGACCCACAGAGCTTCCCCAGGCTGGCGGGCAGCAGCCAGGAGGTGGGTCCCTCAGTAGGTGCTGATATTATCAAGTGCAATCCAGAATGCGGGAGTTCAGCTCCTCATCACAACCAGTTGCGAGGCGTGTCTGGTGCTCAGGGGCTCCCTCCCTTGTTTGTCACCCTGTCTGCCTGTCTTCCAGGTACTTTCATTTCATCCTGTGTGGCAGACTGCTTGGGGAGCTTCAGGTCAAGCAGAGCCTGGAGTTTTTCCGTACTGACATTCCTGCCTGCCAAGACTAATCTTGCCTGCAGTGTTGCTTATCCCAGCAGGGGGATGAGCTGTCGTTCCCCAATGCTGCTTTCTTCCCCTCTGCACTTGTCTACTTGCAGATTCAGGACTACATTTCTATATGGAAGAGCTTTAAACCCAGCACTTCTGTGGGTTTCTTGTTGGCCAAGCCCTGTTGCCCTTTCTGGTCTAATTGCATGTGTAAGTGCTGCAGCCACAGCTCCACAGCCACATTGTTTTGCTGTTGAAAACAATGATAGTTTTCCCTCTAATTTGAGGCTGGCAGAATTGAAGGAGTGTTCGCCACTTCTCCAGATGCTTGCTTCCTTCTCTATCCCATATTTTCTACCCTGGAAACGTGGAGTTGAAGATATCTCTGTCTGCATACAGAACAAAAATGGTGGGGCCTCAGGCCAGGGTCGTTCTGGGAGGATGATGGGGCAGTTTGTCCCAGCCCTGGTTTGTTCTGATAGAGAAACCCAGACCATTCCAGTCCAGCCTCATATCCAGAAGCCCCAAGGTTCATTTTTATCTGTGGGAATTCGTGCACCCTGGTCTCCAGCTGATTCTTCTCCCTCCCACCTACAATTTTCTCTGGTGGCACATCAGCCTCTGATCAGGCTGACTCACCTGAGCTGGCAATAAGCAATACATTTGCAACCCAGTCCAATAACAAAGAAGTTCCTTGCATGGCACATTGAGAGGTGTTGAGAAGCTCCTGGGAGAGTTGCAGAGTGGGTTGGGTAAAC
Organism: Strix aluco; assembly: GCF_031877795.1. Taxonomy (NCBI): domain Eukaryota; kingdom Metazoa; phylum Chordata; class Aves; order Strigiformes; family Strigidae; genus Strix; species Strix aluco. The sequence continues at coordinate 11,780,027 of NC_133943.1, read as the reverse complement.
AATGCTGCCTTGTCTCTGTACATCTCTTGCTCCAGTAAATCCCTTCTGCTTTGGAAAGGAATGGGGACAGGATGAGTTAAGCCAGAGCTGCCTGGCAGCCAAATCCAGCCCCCACTGTAACCGGGGAGGGGGCTGGACCTGTGTCCCCCACCCGCTCTGGCAGTTTCATGCAGGGGTGGAAGGGCTGTGTGCCCTTTTCCCTGTGGCACTGTGTCCTTGCTCTCTCTTTGCTGAATGGCCTTTTAATCTCAGAAGTGTCTCTCCTTTCTCTGTCTCAGCGATCTCACTGCCCCCAGCTTTCCTCAGAGGGGACAATGCTATTTCTGTGGCCTCCATGCTAAATGAGGGCTATTTCAGCTTTACTCCCAGACTGAACCTCAGAACTGGTAGTGCTTCATTTTGCTGACACAAGTACTGTATTTGGCTCATTGAGCACGTGACAGGATCGCTCCCTTGTTCCCAAAGAGCTTCCAAGAAAGCAGGGTGAGTGCCCAAGTTGGGGAGGGGTCACCCTCAGTAGGGTGCTGACACCTGCAGCCTTACCCCTTCCTACCACTCACTCTTCCGTCTGCGAAGGGGCCGCAGGCTGGACAACGGCCCCTGTTGAGAAGATGCTGAGAGCCATTGGGCTGGCAGGGCTTTGCCCTCCCCATCCGACCTGGGCCCCCCCGTCTGGCAGCCATGTGTGCCCTCTGCCAGGCTGTGCCTCCTCTCTGTACCTCGCACATCAGATGCGGCCAAGCTCCCTGACTACCTCGTGAGGAGGAGGAGGAGGGCGGCCGGGAGGCTCAGTACCCTGAGCTTGGCCGCAAGGCTCATCACCCCATCAGCCAAAGATCAACCTCCCTTCTTGTGTCCCCGAGGCCAGGACTTGCAGCAAGGGGAGGCATCACCATGGCTTGGGGCAGAAGAGCCGGGCATCGGGGAGGTCCCGTGGCTCGGCACATCCCTGGCAGGCTGGAGGCCCCTGCTGCGCCCTGCTCCTCCTCACAGGCTCTCGAAGCCCGTTTGTTTGTCTGCGTCTCGCTATATTATGTAAGCGCATATAAATCTACATTACTGTGGGCGGGTGGGGGGTCAGCGGAAGATAGATGTAGCTGTGTAAATGCCGTATCTATACTTTCACCATTAGGGGATTGATTTTTTTTTTTTATTCGGTGGGTTTTATGGGTCTTTTTTGTGGGGGTTTTTTGTTTGTTTTCTTTTTTTAAGAAATAAAAAGAAACTGCTTGACTGGTTTCAAGCACCCTTGTGAACCCATGTCTGGCTGGTGTATGTCTGGGGCACTGCACAGCAGCTGTCCTGGCCGGTGTGCTGCTCTCCTGCCTGGCGTGGTGGCAGCTCTGCCCAGGGAGTGGGTTCAGGGTCTGGCACATGCTGCTTGTTGCTGCACCGGTGGTACCAGCAAGGAACCCTGAGCCATTGAGCTGCATTCCTGCATGCTGCAGAGGAGCCGTCCCCAGGTAAAGCATTTCTCTGTCCTCAGGGGTGGTGCTGTGTTGCCTGTGTTGCCTGGCTTCACAGGGGCTTGTGGCAAGGGCTTCTGGCTGCGACATCCACTGCAGTGGGGCTGGGCCGGGTCACCATGCTCGCACTTTTGACTTACAGTTCCTGGCCATGAGTAGCCCAGCTCCTCCATCGCTGCTGTGCCCCAGTTCACCTCCTGGGTATGCCATGGGGGACGCACTGCAGGAGCAGGGTTCAGGTGTGGGTATGTGTGTAGTGTCTGCGCTGCTCTGGCACAGGGGGGGGATATTTTCCCTGTGCAGCTGTGGCTGAGGGAGCTGCTGCCGTACCAACACTCCCCATGTGGGGGTTTAGCCTGGTCCCTGCTTTGCACTGTGTGTACCCCAGTGCTCATGAGAAGGAGAAATGTCCTTGTTAGGTTAAACAGTGCTCAGCAAAGCTTTGCCTTTTCTTCCCATCCTTATGACCTGGTAGGTAGAGAAGCATTTGCACAGGTGACCCTCCCAGCCCTGCATCGGTGGGATGTGCCCTCCCTCCAGGCAGCCATGGCTGTGCTCCCCCCCCACACACAGTGGTACCTGGGAGCTGTGAAGGTCATGGGGACCCTGACAGCTCCTTGGGTCTCGCCTTTATGCCTAAGCCTGTATGGCTGTCTCAGCAAATGGGGCAGTGCAAGTGTAGCAGTTGTGTTACCTTGAGCTCAAGCCAGCAGGTTGAGCCTGGTGATTTTGGGGGAAGTGCGGCGAGACAGAGAGAGAGATTGCCCATCCTGAAGGGCTCTTGGGGGTGCAGGCTGACTGGGAAATGAGGCTACATTAATTGAAAAGGCTCAGGCAAAAGTGGGGATTGGACCCCCCCAGAGCCCAAATGCCTTCTGGCAGGGGGCTGTGGTATTGCGCACATGCAGTGCTTGGTAAGGGGTAGGCAAGAAGGGGGGAAAAAAGACATGCAAGAGCATCTGCCACTGGCCTGGCTCACTGCCTGGCAGCCTGGGACATGCAAGTCTTGTCCACAACCCACCTGGTCTGCATGGATCCTGTACAGGACTGCAAGGACCATATGCAGGTCTGTGCAGGCAGCAGGTAACAGCCCAGTGCCTGCCATGTTGCACGTAGCATTGGGGCCCATCTTGCTTCCCCCTGTCAGCTGGTGTTCACTCACCTGCTTGCAGCACGTGCCTTGTGCCAGGAGCGAGCACCTGCCCGCCCGTGCTCCATGCAGGGCTTGTACATCATCAGCCTGGCACGCAGCACCTGCCCTGCTGCTGCTGCTGCTTGCCATCCAGCAGCAGTTAAGTGTGCTAGGGAGAAATTCAGGGCCTGTGACATAACCTGGAGTATTGCACCAGCATGGCCACGACAGGCCCGTCCCACCTCAGGCAGCTCCTTGCAGCTGGCAAGGTGTGACACCACGTCCCCGTGGGCACACTGCTCCTGGCGCTGAGCAGTGCCGGCTGCTGCCCAGATCTCCAGCACTTGTGTGGCTGTGCTGCAAGCGGAGCTGGCAGAGCACTAATGAGTTGGGCTTCAGCCATGGGAGGCTCGGTTTGGGTTGGTACCTGTGTCATGGCACCCAGGCTGGCAGAGGGGAGGAGAGCAGCGGGGGGCTGTGGGCGCAGGTGATGGGAGCAGGCAGTGGTCCTCCATGCTCTCCTGGGGCTCGGGCCAGCAGTGGCTGGAGGGGGCTATCACACTAATGCCAAATGTGATGCAAAGTCACTTCATGGCTTGAGACCGGCAGCGTTAGTCTGTTGGCAGCTCACAAGGATCATCTCTCTGGATAAAGTGGGGCAGCAGAGTTTATAAAAAGGCATTCTTGTCATAAATGGCCATTGTCAGGCTCCTTCGCCACCTGTGGCTCGTGAGGGTTTCTGTGCAAACGCTTAACTATGGCCATGTTCTTGCCAGGGCAGAGTTATGAATGAATTCTTCCACTCCACTTTAAACCATACCGGAGGCTGCTTGACTGGTATCTGGCTTCAGCAGGCCACATTTTGGGATATAAACAGTTTACAGAGCAGCCTTCTGTTGTCCTCTGCTTGTGAAATAGAGCCAGACACTGCTACAAAACAAAAAAAAGCCAAAAGAAAAGAAAAGAAAAGAAAAGAAAAGAAAAGAAAAGAAAAGAAAAGAAAAGAAAAGAAAAGAAAAGAAAAGAAAAGAAAAGAAAAGAAAAGAAAAGAAAAGAAAAGAAAAGAAAAGAAAAGAAAAGAAAAGAAAAGAAAAATCATCCCTCCTGCCCGGTGTCTGCATCACTGCCTCCCTGGGCCAGCCGGCACAGTGCCCAGGCTGTCACAGCCCCAGCGCGGGCACAAGAGCAGGGCCAGGCTGGCAGCTGCCTTGCTTGATACAGTGCAGGATGGATGAAGAATTTGGGGCACTTGGAGAGGGCATCTGCCACAGGACCCCCCCTGCGTCTGTAACCCTAAAATACACCACTTTTACTGCAGTGGCCAGACAAACTTTCAAGGGTTTGCAAGGTTAAATGAGCCAGGAATCCCCCCTACCCTGCCCATCAAGGGACTGAGCAGCCACTGTGCAAGTGACCTCCCAGGAGCAAAGCAAAGCTCATGCAAGGCATTTAAAGTGCCTAACGATTTTTTTTGGAAGCAGAGGTGTCTGAGCCTCTATGTATTAGTACTGCCATGCTTTGGAAATAAAGTATTTGCTCACCCTTCAGGTCACACACTTTGAGACGTCCGGGAGCACTCTTTACAAGCCGAAGTTTTATTTGTTTCATAAACAAGTAAAATTATATTAATGTAAAACAGATAAATGGACAAAAGTAAAACACACAGCACTGAACACAACGCTATAGAGCACTGACATGTAGAAGTGCAGTTCCCTCCCTCGTGCGATGCCCTCCCCCTCCCCCCGGTCCCCCAAGTGATTTACTTGAAAAGCCTAATACAGAGGTCCAAAATCTGATTCAGCTTGAACATGATGTACAGGTCACAGTATTGAATCATAAAGGTAACGATAAGAGAGTAACTGTCTTGGAAAAGGGGAAGGTAAAAGAATTCCCCTATCTCTTCTTTTTCTTTCTTTCTTCCTTTTTTTTAAATTTTAAAACAAATAGGTTAGGAGGAGAGGGGGGAAAATCCATGGAAATAAACACTTTTTCACTCCAATATATATATATAAAAAAAGCAGGATTCTCAGTGAACACAAAATTCTATAAAACTACCATTAATCTGTGTCGTTTTCTCCCCCATTTTTTTTTCTTTTTTAAAAGTTGCTTTAAAAAGGATAAAAAGTGCACAGACACCCTTATAAGGCACAAACAGATCTTCTGTACAAATCATATATCATCGGACTGTTTAAAAAAAATAGCAATACAAGTACTAACAATTAAATCTGTAAGAGGCTACCTTTTCCTGGAAATCTTTTTTTTTTAAAAGAGGCCTATTTTGGAAAATTCCTGTTGCTCTCAGATAAGCGAGGTGACACATCCACTGCTCTCACATCCCACTCGCTGCACAGCCACACTCTGGCCACTAACTGAGCTGGCTACCTTGCTGGCCCTGCTGGATGCTGCCCTCTGGAAACTGGTCTCAGCTGCTACAGCAAAAATTCAACCTGTGCAATGTGTCCTGAACAGCTCAGACACAGCCTGGGGTGGATTCGGTATTTCTCCTTGATGGCTTAAAAAAAAACCCAAACAGAGCTACACCAAAAAAGAAAACCCACCCCGGGCATGCAATTAGCCCCACTCATTGAGGACCTGAGGTGTCAAGTGAAGCAAATGGGCTCTGCTCTGCTCGTGCACGTAGCTGTGTGCAGCCACCGAACGGGACCAGGCACCTCTGAACCCGGGACAGCAGCCCCAGGGACGGCCACTGCTGTTTGCTAGCCCAGACCTGATGCAAGCTAGCATCGCTCGCCACGGATTCAGCTTTCCTTGAATTCCTCATCATGCAAAGGCCTCCCACTGCAGCCTGTTCACCAGGCAGGCGCTAACCCACCCGCCCTTTCATCCCATGCTCACGTCCTTTGCCATCATCATGCTCTTAGTGCTGCACCCACTGACCACAGCCAGACCCTGATCTGCAAGCGCGGGACCGGGGAGGTCTCTGTGAAGGCAATGCCTACAGTCCCCGGGGGGAGAGCAGCCTGGAGGTCTGGGCAAAGCTCCAGCTGCTGGAAAGCTGCCCTCGCTGCCTCCTTTGCAAAGGTGTAAGTGAACTTGTGCTGCAGTCGCAGTGCTGGTGGCTCTGCTGAGGGCTGAGCACACTCGGCAGTGGCACAGCCAGTGGCATGAGCCGAATTTCCAAAAAGGGCTCTGCAAAGCCGGCAGGCTCTCGTGCCGATGCAGCAGGGCAATGGGCGAGAGATCTCGCTCCACAGCAGCCTCTCATTTATACACTTAATTAAAATGTTAATTAGCTCTTCAAGGAAAAAAAAAAGTTTTCTCCGTGCTCTGTGAGCTGGCAGCCACAGCCCGCTGCGGGAGGAGGACAAGCTGCTCCCCTGGGTGTGCTCTCCCTGATGGCAGAGCGGGGCTGGGACGGGGCTGAGAGCTGGTTGGTGACCAAGTGCAGCACGGCCAGCACCGCCAGACCACCCCTGGGCAGCAGCACCGCGACAGACGGCAGGGCACCCACAGCTACCGCCGCCTCGGAGGGGAGAGTGAATGGCGAGGCAAGGTGACAGACACCGACAACTTCAAACTGCCCCTCTGTGCCCAGAAGCCCTGAAATGTACAGGGGTTGCTATTCTTTTATTCTCTTTTGGACTAAAATGTGGTAATTGCACCTTTCTGAAGAGAGACATTCTTGCCCACTTGGTGGCACATGGTCACCGAGCTAAAATGACACCAGCCCCTCTCTCATCCTCCTATCTGCACCCTGTCTCTTCCTCAATTTGCAAACCTGGACCAGCAGGAAACCGGCCAGGCTCAGGCTAAAGGACTGGATAGGAGCCATGCAAGTGGGCAGAGGACGGAGAATGGAGGGCAGCTCCTGTGGGAGCAGTGGGAAGGAGGGCACCAAGCTCCTTGCACCAGCCCCAGTGCTGCATGCTCAGATGCTGCCCAGCTCATCCAGATTGCTGCTGCTTGTAGCTGTCTAATATCACAGCTGAAACCCATTTACCTTTTAAGTCCCAACATCAAATAGCCCCAGAGCCTTTTTCTTTCCTTCTCTCAAGTAAAGCCAAGTGAAATAAATCCCTGTTCACCTCAACAAGTTCTCATCTACTGTTGGGACCCAATGTCTGGACAGCTGGGAGCTGTGCTGAGAAACCTGGAAAGGCAGGAGAAAGAGCAGGTAAAATCAGCACATACACAGTCCCCAGAAAAAAGGTGAGCCTGCTGGGACTGGGTCAGAAATTAATTTCTCACCACAGGCTCCAAGAAGTCCCTGTGGTGGGGTGGGAGGAAGGCTGAGCCCTGCTGCGGTGCTGGCTGCAGGGGAAGGGCTGGGGGAGGCGAGCCAGGCAGGACGGTATGAGACGGCAGCTGTGCCGCCTGCGAAGAGGAGCAGAGCAAAATGCAGGCGTGTGTGCCTGGAGGTGACAAACACCATCATTGCAGATGGTGGTAGCCCCGTGCTTTTTCTAAGCCAGGATTGCAGTGTGCCCACCTAAACAACCCTCTCATCCACAGGCTGCAATTTATGGCTTCAGCAGCCAGACACAGAGCAGTGCCTGAACAGCCCATCACTGCTGCCCGCTGCTCCATCGCTGCTGCTGCAGCAGTTGGGGTTGGCTGGGGCTCTGAGCGGGCTCGTGCTCCTCACTGCTACCCCGTGGCTGCTCCCTGGGTCTCAGCCTCCCTGGCCAAGTCCCTGCTCTGCCACAGAAAGTAAAAGCTGCTTTAGGTTAAGTCCAGACCAGCTTCTCCATGTGCCCCAGAAACCTGTTCAGGGGGGCAAAACTCAAAGAAGTGAGAATCTGGCTGTGCTACTATTTCGGCCTTAGCTAGTTCCCCTTACGCGGATGAACGTGACATTTCCAGATCAGTTTTGTCTACTTTGAACCCTCCCACTGGGCCTTGTCCTAATTTTGTTCCACCACAGCGCAAGCGCCCGGCAGCAGCCCAGAGCTGTTGGGGTTCTGGGGTTGGGAAGCCCAGTGGCACCCGGCACTGACCAAGTGGCAACCTCCCCTTCCCAGCCTGCACCACAGCAAGCCTCCTCCAGAGGAGGAGGAGGTAAAAAAAGAGCTTTTGCACGGGAAATTTCTCATTTGCAGCTGGGTCGGGTCCAGACCACGATTCCCTGGATTTGCCCATGGGCACACGGAAGCCGTGCCTTTGGGCCCCACATGATCCTCAGCTCAATTTTATCCCTGAATTGTGCCCTACCAGTCAAATAAGGAAACACAGATAACGAGCCACTTGATAACGACTGACCAGCACGATAACCCATAAGCAGGGACGGAAAGGCATGGTTACTGCTAGCGGCGTTCCCCCTTCCTACAGCCCGAGCCGGGCGCTAAGGGCGGTATATTTTAATAACATCTTTGATGACCCGTCGGCAGATTGGGCAGCAGGCGTTGAGTTGCTTCTTCAGCTTAAGACCACAGGTGTTGCAGAGGCACATGTGTCCGCAGGTGTAGATCACCGTGTCCACCTCGCTGTCAAAGCAGACGGTGCATTCCCCATTCTTGCTGCTTGATGGCTCCGGAGGGGGGAAAACAGGAGAGATGGGGGGGCTCAGGGGAGAGCTGGGAGCAGTCACTGTGAAGGAGGAAGAAGGAACAAGGTCATTTAGTCGCCAGGATGGTATAGACCTGACAACATACAACACACACACCCTCAAGTCAATTTTTTAAGGCTCTTCCTTCCTTAGTCATTGCCTGGTTTGTTTGGCCAAATAAACCCCTGTGTATTCTTATTGGTAGGACAGGTACAGCTCTGGGCAGAGCCTGCCGTCCCTTTTCTACAGATGGGGCAAAGCACGGCTTGCCTGGGCTTCCCCCAAGCAGGGCTGTGATTTTGCACACCCATTTCATGGTGTGAGTGCTCCATGCAGGGTGCTCCTGCATCTCGCTGGCCGTGCTGTGCGGCTGTGGCACAGTGTAACGGCGGTGTGTGCCAGGGATGGTACTGGGCAGGGCACCCCGGGCTGTCTGCCTGAGACCCAGACACCAGCACGTGAGCATTTCCATGGGCATCCCTCCAGCAGCAGAGCCGTGGCAGCGCAGAATGCAGCAGTCTGGGTGGTGTAAGACCCCCAGACATGACAGCACACCCCCCTCTACTGAACCACTGCTGCTGCAGCAAGGGCAGCCCCACATGGACCACTTTCATTAGACAGACTGACAAAGTGGGAAGCAACATACAGCCCTTCTTCAGGCTGTGAAAAGCTTCCCACCGCTTGGTGTTTTCTTCCAATTATTCCTGTTGGCCTTGCAGGAGATGTACCATCTCCCCCCGAACCTTGCCCTGCTGTCTTGCACAGCATCGTGTCTCGGCCCAGATTCCTGTCTCGGTGTGGCCAGCACAGCCGGGTGCCGAGGGCTAGGCTCTCCTTACCGAGCGATGACTCTGAAGCAGACGACGACCTGTTGACGCTGAAGGCCATGTCTGAGTCGCTGTCGTACTGCGAGCCACCGGGGGATCCTGAGGGAGAGACGGTCACTGGGCTGGACTGCACAGTGCCTGCAAACACAGGAGAGAGCTGAGCCTGCCGCGGGGCTGACGAACACCCAAACCCCAGAAAAATGCCCCTCAACCCAGTGAGCCACTCCCACCTCATGTGCACAATGTGCTTTAGGAGAAAGCCCAGCTGCTGAGTTAAGTGCTGCCCCTTAGTAACGATACAGGTGCATGATTTTGGATGTGACCTCCAGAGCCTGGACCTCACTATGACACTACAATTTCTGCTCAGTGCTTCAGTGCAGTGAGCACCAGGTTATCTGACAGCCATCATCTGGGGTGTAAAGTCACTTCCCCATGGTTCCAATCTCTTCAGCAGCAGCCACCTCAAGCTATCACTGTCTCACTGTCAGGTCAGGGGCAGCAGGGAAAGGACATTGCTTTAAATGAGAAAAACCTGCTTTACAAAGTCATCAACATCTGCTTTTCTGACATAATCATAAACAAGAGGAAAGGAGAAGCACTGTAACTGGTCACCAGCAATAGATCAAAAGTGACATCTGATACCCAAGCTGTGGCAGTGCTTGGGGAGCGATTACTGTCCGTCAGCAAAACACATGCTTAAACCAGAGCTGTGCTCACAAAATTCATCGCCCTTACCAAGGCAGGACTTTAACACCTGTTGGCTAGAATAGTGCGTTTATAAAGAATCCCTTTTAAAAGCAAACCCTCTGAAACCCAGCTGTCCCCTCCACAGGCATCCCTGCCTCCCTACCTGCTGCTTATTTTATCTCTCAAGTCTCATCATTTTCTGGGGGACTTATATAGGCTGCATACATCTGTGACAGCTACCATGTCTTGCTCACTCTTGTTTGCAAACACAAGGTGAGATCAGGAGCTGCTTACTCACATCAGTAACTGCCTGCTAAAGGCAACACTGCGAATGCAAACCCACAGCTCTCGTTCTGGCCCAGGAAATGCCACCAGCCAGGTGCTCCCCATTATAATTTCTTTTGGCTGCACTTACCCAATATTTTGAGCTGGTTGATTACACCATGGATTGTAAAAAACACCCAGAGAGACTGTGAGGTGTCCACACACATTAGCATTCCTCGGCTGGCTCCGTTCACCCCGTGGTGCACCTCTCCATTCGGCAAGACCATGAAACTGAGAATGTCGCCGCTGTTGAGGACCGGGAACGCTCGGTAAACCACCCAGTACTCCTTGCGGTCCAAGAGAAAGTCTGGATCTGCTGGGAGCTCATTTGTCCGTAAAGTACTCGGATCACAAGAAGTGATGCCAAATGAAAGGGCCCCGTAGTATGGCAACCCAAGGTGTCCTACTTCCACAAAGAGGCTTTCACCGATGTGCAAAGGCCGGTCAGAAAACACCAAAGTCCTATTGCTTTCTTGCCAGTTGGTGCACGCAACCATCCGGTCCTGAGAAAAGGTGATGTCAGGTCCGCGGGTGGGGTGGAATCGCAGGTCTGTGTCCAGAAAGGCCGGGACCCCCTGGGCACGCTGCCGTCGGTTTGGGCAACAGGGGATGATGTGGTTGTCTGTCGCAAGTCCTGGTACCCGACTTAGGTTTAGGTTTGCAATTTTGGCCACCACTTGGTTATTCTCCAGTTCGTTGTTATTGAAGTTGGCTGAATCATGGTTGCTCTGTGGCAGGCAAGTGCTGAGACGGGCAGTGCTGAGACGAGCAGTGGTCATGGTCTCTGCAAACATGCTATCTGTGAGATAAACCCAGTGATAAGGGACATTAGTCAAGATACAATTGCCTACTTTTATGGTTACAATTGTTATTATTCCAGCCTATAGATTATCTGAATTCTGTTCCTCTGAATGGAAAAACAATGGAAAAATTAGCCCGAGGTCAACCACTAATGAACAGCTAGTGGTGGAGAGTCGCATGTGGAGCAGGCAGCAGGCAGAGAAGTAGCTGCATGTTGGCACTAGCTGAGGAAAAACAAGTGTTATGAAGCACCCATGTAATCTGGGAGCTCCTTGCACTGGTGAACTGGGAAAAGCTGTAAACCAGTGCAGTCCTACAGCCTTCTCAGTAGAGGGGTCTAATAGCTTTGGGGTTGCTCTGTAGAAGAAGGAAGCTTCTCAATATCTTGTCCAAAGGTCTTGTGCAAGCCAAATTCACAAAACGGTGATGGGCAAAGGAGCACAAGCATCACTATCTATTCTTTTCATACTCCTTGTCATAGCCTTACAGCTGTGAGGTGTCTAGGCACAAGTGTGTCCAAGAGAGGTAATTTTACAAGATTTCAAGACTCATATCTCAGGGGTGTTCACACCACTGCAGAGATTTTTAATCAAGTGCTTGTCACAAAAGCTACTTGCTGCAGGCGTTACAAAGATTTTTACAGTACAGAGTTATTTTCCGCTTTCACAGCAAAGGGAAAGTCAGGATGCTGACTCTTAATTAATTTCCCAGATTTTCACCTTGGCCACGCCAGGCTGGGGGAAGCTTTAAAGGTGTGGGGAAGTTTGGGAGTGCCCTTCCTTCTACGTCCAGCACTGCCCAGGGTGGCTTGGACACTTCACTCTGAAGGTAAGGCATCGACCAGCTGAGCAAAGTCAAAGCACATGGAAGTTAAGAGCATGCGTGAATGAAACAGACTCCTGGTCCTCCCAAAGATGGAGAGGGTAGAAGTATCCCAGCACCAATGCTGCCTGCTCCTTGGAGAAGAAAATCACCAGACTTTTACCAAAGAAGAAAGAACACTCAAATCCATCCAGCAGCTGCAAAGCAGAGGCTGCTTTCGCTCAGAAGCCCATGCAGGAGAGGCCACTGGTGTAGGCTGATGGCTGGACCAGTTGCTTCTCACAAGCACAGGGTATCTGGCAAGAAATGTTCCCACACAGGAGTAAGACATATCTAAGTTTCATGATGCTGAAACATACATTTTGTGCATCTCTATTTGAGCTATATTTGACAGCTTTCACGACTTGAAAAATTTTGAGAGGAAGAGACAGAGAGACAAATGTGTCCACTACAAGACCACCACATCTGCAGCAAGGAGGCTGGGTCCCCTGGTGCCCCAGAAGGATGAGCACTGCCCTGATTCCTGGGGCAGTTTGTGCAGCTTGGTACTTTGATCCAAAAAAATATCAGAGTACAGGTGCCCTCAGGCTGAGTCTTTCACTCTACTCACTTGGATGCTGCAGGCAGGACTAGGGGATGGGGGGCAGAAATAAGCTGCATTTTCTTTTTCTAACTATAATCTGATGAGGAAGAAGGACTGCTCTTGTGAAGCAGCTGCACTGGCCAATACAACAAACACTCCTTCACCTCTGTGATGAGCACCAGAGGCTGGAGTGTGTTGCAATTGCAATTACAGGATAAGCTACTGGTAAGGTTTAATTACACATCTGAGGCAGAGCAGGCAGGGCAAAGTGTTGTTTATATGTAGCCTTCTTGCTTGTAAAATAATTGGTACTATTTGGAAGAATATGTGCTGAAGCTGCCTGCCCACTGGGCTAACCATTTCACAGCTTATCACTGGTGTCTGCTTGGTATGAGGATGGAGGCACCATCCCCTCGAGCAGGTGCAGCTTAGTTTGGCTGTTAAAACTAAATCAGCTCCTAGGAGCCTCTGGAAAAGGACAACACTTGTATTTTAAAAAGATTCCCTGTGGTGTAGGCCAGTTCAAAACACTCCATCTAACACAGAATTAATTTGAGATTTCAATACTGTAAAAGTCACGAAAGTCATTCCATGGCAATCGGCTTGGTTTGCTAATGGGAACAAATTCATCCCCTCTTACAGCCCTCCCCAAGGATGATGCTTGTAAATCAGCCAGGCACCACCTGAATACAGCGATCTGCTTAGGGGTGAGGGGAGATGTGGCGCACAGTGGCAAGGAGCCCAAAGCACACAGGAGCTCATGCTACATTTTCTCATCACTCTTCCGCTGGCCATCTGCATTCTGTGCTGCAGTCATACAGTGACGCCCATGTGTAAGGGAAGGATAAGTCAGGTTACGTCTGCAAACACAGCCTAGGTGGGGACCAAGGCCAGGAGTTGAGAGAGGGGCTGGGGAAGGGCACCAGGAAACTCTTGGGGAACGGGTGGTAGTTTTCCAGTGGACTGGCAGTAACTGGTAGCTGTGAAAGAACAGGGGAATCCAGAACTGGTCACCTTTGTCTCTTCGGTCCCTGGAACCTTGCTGTAAAGCAGCACCATGTTTTTCCTCACTATAGCAGCACATCTAGCTCAGAAAAAGCTGGGTAAAGTTAAATGTAATGACTTCCATTTATCCCTTCACATGGCTGCTATAATGCACAGCCTTAGGACTTTCCATCACTGACATCTCTGAAATATATTGCTTTCTGGATTCCCACTGCTGGAAAAGAAAAATGGTTAATTATTTGAGGTACAAAACCAACAGTAAATTAGTTTTCTTAAGTGTCCCATAGAAAGGACCAACCAGATAGATCATGCATCTTTTCTACGTGATCATGCCTCTGTGGAAAGAGCAACCAGAAGAGCAAGCCACAGGCCAAAACACACACTTACCTAGTATTTGCACTTCATGGGTAATTCCATAGACATCTATGAGTGCCCAGAGAGGACCAGAAACTTTAATACCACAGTGAAACAATATTGGTTCCTCATCATTAATACTGTAGAAGACTCTCCCATGACGGTCAACCCAGAAGGCCAAGATATTGTCTCTCACGGCAAACCTCTCTGGCAAAGCTTTGGCCCAGTATCCAGGTCGGGTCACTAGGTCCGGACAGGCGTACTTTGGTATCTCGTCAGAGCTCATCTGCGATGGGTCATGAATGGTGAAGCCGAAGCGCAGGGCCCCACTCCAGCCGTGGTGCACAGCCACCAGTTTCAGCCTGACTTTCTCGTAGAGGTGGATGGGCCGGTTGGTGAAGGTGACCCCGTTGCAGAAACTGTTCCTCCGTGTGGCCTTGCGGGAGTGAGCATCCAGACGCACATTCTTGCCTTTGGCTTGGGAATGGAAACGCGGTGGCTCCGTGATAGTGAGGACCGAGCGTCTCTCGTGGCTGCTGTTGGGCAAACTGTAGTAGGGACGACTGGAGACGGAGCGGGTCTGGTGGCTTGTGTCTGCAAAAGGAGAAACCAGCGGCTCCGTCAGAAGTGCTTGACCTGAGCCATATGTTAGCTCAGCCTGGGCAACTGCAACTGGCTTGCCACGTGTGCTTTGCATTATTCGCTAGGAACCGCACTATTTAATCTTAAACTGTTGTGCTTGGCCACACTCTGCTCTTTGTTGCACCAATTTGGCCCTCAGCTTTATGCAAATATAAGGCAAATGTAGCTCTTGGGGCAGAGGTTAGGCAACTTCCCTTCTACGCCCTGCAAAGCTGCATGAAAATGAACATCCTTTTGTTCCCATCAGATGCATCCTATTGCACTTGGAAAGGCCTAACACTTCTGACTGTGGCTCTAAGTTTCCTATTTACAATGCATGTGCTGTTACATCACCAGCTGGTGGCCAGAGTCACACCATCTCTGAGAATTGTGGCTGTTAAGATCAGAGGTGCCCAAGATGAACACGAATGTAGGATACTAATTTTAGTGGGACATTCAGCCACTGGCTTCTCTGTCCCTTAATTTTGTAATGATAAACAGGAGCTTTTGAACAACACAAATAACCCACGACGTTTAGCAGCTGGAGAACCACCTCTGCATCACTAGGCTGTTCTTCCAAAAATTTTAACCCAGCCCCTGGTTCAGATATCAGATGCAACTGGCACATTAAGGAACATTTCATCTCGCAAAGCCTTGCCTTTACGCAGAACCTCCCATTTGAGCTCAAAGCACTTTATAAATGATGATTGTTTTCAGCTTCACAGCACCACAGATGGCACAGAAATCCTGCCATCCTCGTTTTGCAGATGGGAGAAGGAGAATTTATGGGTGAGATCTTGCAGCATTTAAAGTCAATAGCAATTTCGAGACCAATTTCAAGAAAAGCAGATTTGAGGCCTAAAGTGAAGTTCACACAAGCATGAAGTAGAAATGAAAAAAGCTCAACTTTTAATCTTAAGCCTTAGCAATAAGTCCCCTGAGGCAGGGACAATCTCTTTTACATATCCCTGAATACATGGGGTCTTGCTCCAGGACCAGGGCTCCCATGACCACCACCACCACGGTGTCACAGGCCCTTTGATCTCCCCATTTCCTACCCACTTCACCTTTCCTTCTCTTTGCACCTGGCTTTGTAGATTTTTAGAGCAAAAATGGAAGGCATCCTGGGTGCCCAAAGTCATCCTGTTAAATATAAAACTGCATCACATGCACACATTTATTTTGAAACATTTTGCCAAGTTTGAAGCTTTAGAAGCTGCCTGCCTGGCCCTTCCTTCAAGCTGCTTCCTCCCTGTCTGCAACCTCCAGCTTTGCTTTGTGACAAGGGAAGGATTTTCTGACGCTTTCCTCTCATGGAAAGACACGCCAGAAGATGCCGGGAGCTCAGCTGGGAAAGCTGGCAGGACAGCTGGAGTTGTGAGACCTTTATTTGCAAGCCAAACCATACCAGGTAGGGCAGCGAGAGGCTGGAACTTGCATTCGCATCTAAACTAACAGAGGCTCTAAGCAACCACTGCCTTTGTGAATGCAAGAGAAGAGGGGTCCCAGGCAAGAGCTGAACACAGGATTAGCCCTTGAAATCAGGCATCTGCAACAGGAGTCAAAGAGCTACAAAGGCAAAAAGCTCCTGTTTGCACCAAGACAAAAAGGGCAATTCTAAATTATGACAGGCAAGCACAGTGGCTAAATAAAAGGTCTTTTGTATCTCTTCATTTGTACTGCCTGTGACAACGGCTGCACAGCACAAGGTAATGGTTAATCCTGTCATACATTACTGTAAATAAATACATCCTTGCTCTTACACCAGTGGGGGGTTTGCCATTTCCATGCCAGGGCCATGAAGGCAGAGTCCCAGGGGAGATGGGGAGCAGAGAAGCCCCCCCGGGTGTTAAATCCCCTCAGGGCGGTCCCCCTGCCCAGCACACCACCTCCACTTGCAGCAGCGCTGCAGGCCAGGCTTCCCCACAGGCTCTCCCAGTGCAGGAGGGGGTTCCCTGGGTATGGGGGGTCATGCTTGCAGAAGGTATGGGTATTTCTCTTGGGTATTTCCAGGAGAAATCTCATTTCTTGCCTCCTAAAGAGCTGAAATGCAGAAGATGGCTGCTCTCAGCACAGACCCACCCGTGGCTCATGTGGGTGCTGCTCCATGTGTCTGCCTGCAAATACTCCTGACAATGATGCTGCTGCTGCAGACGAAATGTGGTTTGGGGTTTCCTTAGCAGAGAGAGGCATGGGGGCATGAACCCAGCCAGCACACAGCGCTGGGCAAGTGATCCCGAGCAGTGAGGGGTGAATCCTCTCCTGGCCATGCTTTCCCACACCGGCTCCCCATTTTCCATCTGGATTCACCGGAGCCTTTGTGCCATTCAGCTGGGATGTGGGTTAAGCAAAGCCACGGATGGGTGCTGCCAGCACAGTCTCCAAGAGGCTCCTCCGGGACCCAGTGGGCTCAGTGCTGCTCTTTTGCATCACATCCCACCTTGCTGGGCAAGAGCCTCCCCATGTAGAGAAGCCCTCATTTTATAATCCATCGAGCTGCATTTTTTTCTAAAATATTTAAAAACAACTCCCCTGTGAAAGCAAGTGCCCTGGCCTCAATGTCCCTGTGTTGGCCAGGAGAAGGAAGGAGGGAAGAGAGCTTTTGTTCTCTTCTCCGCTGTCACAAGAATCCCCTGCTTTCCACCCCCTGGGCAGCACCAGCCTTCCTCCCACGTCAACCTGCCGGAGAAAAGACATGCGTAAAGACTGAGCGCAGCGGGACACACTCCCGCATGGCTCCCAGGCAGGTGCTTCTCACAGCGCTTTTGGAAAGTGTGGAGGACCAAGGCAGGACAGTGACAGCAGCACAACTGATGGAAGAGCAATGACATGGGCACCGACTTCAAACGCAGCTCTGGGTCCACCCTGCCAGAGAGGAACTTGGTCCAGGGTTTGGTGCTTTTTTGTTTTGTTTTTTTTAAAAAACAGGAAAGCATATTGTGGCTAAACAATAGGAAAGTCTCCAGAAGGAAATGAATGGATAATTTATTTATAATGCCGTTCCCCCCTCACATGAACACCTGCCGGTTGCCACCAGGAATAAAACCTGACATAACCCAAGGCAAGGGAGGCAGAACTTTCCCACTGAAACATGCCTGAAGCAGAGCTTGGGCATGTGCTTTACCCATTATGTACTGACGGGGACCAGGCAAGTTCAACAGGATGTTTGTGCCTTTGAATTAATTGCCCTAATTTGTGGCTCGGTTTCCATAGTTTGGATCACATTCCAGTCCCTCTGCTATGTCTCCAAACCCTCCCCTCTCCTGCCTGTGCCTTCCTACCCAAAAGACCGTCAGTGGGACAACAACAGCCAAGCTTGTGGCAGAAATGCCACCTTACCCAAGGGTGCCTGATGCTGTGACAGGCAGCTAAGAGCTACGCCAACTCTTTTTGTCATCTATGAGATTCCTACAACGCTTTGAGCAAGTAATTTCTTCTCTTTATGCCTCACTTCCCTGCCTAAGAGAGAGTAATAGTATTCTTCCACCTTGCAGGAAGCTTAAAAGGATTTAAAAATGTAAGGTTCTCAAATACTTCAAATCCCTGAGCCCTGTAAGCATGTCAGCAGGCTGGCTAGATCATCAAATGGGACACAAATCCACTGGGTCCCCCTGGGTGATGTCTTGAGGTCTCATCCAGCATTTTGCTTCTTTTCATTCCAGAGTTTTCCATTTTTCATCCCTACTCTCACCAACTGCAAACATGATGCTCACAGCATGAGTCCCTCAAATGCACAAGTGGGGCTTTAGCAAATATGCAGCCAGGAAAAGGGAAGAAAAAGCTGAACTGAAGGATTAAGAATGGCGTAGGGCTCCTCACTGAAACCTGCAAAAGAAACCCTTTTGGCAAGGCAGCATTTCCATCCACATCCTTATGATGTCACACAGGCGGCACTGAAACAGATTTGGTTTATGGGCGTCCATGGTCTCAACTGCAAGCAGCTATCACACATCTGAAACTTCACCTGCTTTCCAAAAGGCCAGCACATTTATTTCTTAGGTTATGCTGACCTTTGGAGAGGTATTTTAACAAACATGCACTTTGCATTTCAAAAAGGTACAGCAGGCATACCCTGGACAAATTCCACATCTTTATCATGGTTCCAGTTCTAAAAATAAACATTTTTTTCACCCATTTGTTCACAGCATCAGGTTTGCTGTGGCACTGTAATCCCACTGACAGCAGCAGACAAAATTCAGAACAAGAGCCCTCTCTGAGGCTGCTGCTCTCCAAGGCGCTGGACGGAGGAGGCTGCTTAGCTGGGGAGTTGACCTTAAGCCAGATTGATCCTGTCTTCACTTGGCTGGACAAGCCAGGCAGGAATAATACCACAGCAAGCCCTAAAATGAGGGAGAAGAGAGTAACATTCAAGGAGATCAGAGCTACAGCAGAGAGCTATGGCGAGGGCAGCCTGACAGTCAGAGGAAGAGGAGGAGGAGAGCACTGCCTTCCCAATGTGCCATGGGTAAATCCACAGTCTGTATTAACTCTACAACTGCTACAACAAAAGACATTCCCTGGGTTCCACAGCCCTTTCCTAAGGACCCCCTCCAAGTAAATCCATGACAAAAGATGCACAGGATCACAAAGCAAGCAAATTACGGGGCAGCCAGATGCCAAACAGGGATGCATACTGGATAAAGCAAGGATGTCAAGGGAACAGAAATTACTGGGACCACTGCCCTGTGGGTGAACAGCTCACAGGAGACACAGCTCATCAGCATGCAGCTGGAGTGTGGTCTCCCCATGCTGTTCAGAGAAAAGGCTGAAAGGTAGCAGCATGCAGCCTGAAATCCATCTATGAACACTCACTGCACAGGCAAAAGGGAATCCACCTAACACGCCTGTGTCTTATCTTTATGGCTGCTGCTTTATCTGTAACACTAGAACTTTTTCCTGTTACAGTAGATAGTTAGGTCTCTGCTGCTGCAACAACCCTGTTGAACATTAAACAGGGCGTCTGGAGAGAGGGGTCAGGTGGCTTTTGCTTTGAAATAGGAAAATCCCAACAGGTGGGGACAATGAGGTCAAGTTTACTGCATGATCGCAAGCTCGCAGGGACAACCCTCACGGACTGAAAGTCAATCACAGTATGGTCCAGTAATAGCACGGTCCTCACCACGCTCTTTCTTTTTTTTTTCCCACTGCATCCTTCCTGCTGGAGATGCTGCAGCCGCCCGCGGGCGCGCGGGCTGGAGCCTTGCCGGAGGCTGGAAGAAGCAGGCTAGGCTGTTACTGCAGATAACAAACGTTAACAGTAACATGAAACAGGATTCTGCTCCGACGCGATCTTATCTTCTGTGAACAAGAGATAAAAATCTGTTCACATATAAATTTAGTGCACTGCCTAGACATTTTTATTTTTTTTTAAATATAGAAAATGTGTTGGGGAGCTCTGCGGGAAGCACTGGTGTCGCCTATTCCATGCTCACCAGTGTGAATTTGCAATTTGTTAGGCTACCAAATTCATTATAAGGCTGCTACAAAAAATTGGCCTCATTTCTGAACATCCTGCTGGCTCAAACGCTGGAAAACTCAACTTGACAATTAATAAACATACCCCATCTAAATTCCTGTGGTTTGCATGACCAGTCCAGAGCCCTGCTTTGATGTAAAGGTCTCCTTGCCTGATCCTCTAACCTGAGACCAATTTCCAGGGAGTTAAAAAAACCCACACGGTTCACTTGCAATAGAGTGATACTGAAATTGAGGCGTTAAGGGGAGACTGAAGAGCCTGTAGTGAATTGCAGGAAATGTGACATTTTTGAAGAGACTAATTTGGGAAGGAGGGGAGGAAGAAAGACAGTTTTTCCTTTAAAAAAAGGTGTGTTATGGCACTGAAGGAACTCCTGATGCAAATATCTAATGGACATATAACATTTTCCATTGCAGAACAGTCCAGAAAAATCCCTGGCAGAGAATGGGGATTGACTTCAGCTCGCAAAATCAAGTTGTGCCTGTCTCCATGAGGATTTTCAAGTGAGAAAACCCTCTTGCTTCTGTGGCTAATGCTTGAAACCAAACATTTTATGGGGGATTTAAACAAAATGCTAAAGCCCATTTTTTCTAGGCAGAGACTAATGACACGTTTATTCTGGTCTTCTAGGCGTTCCTCCATGAAAGCAGAGAAGTATTTGCCAACAGCATTAGGCAAAATCCTTTTGTTCTGATTTTTTTTCTCAAATCAGCAAACACGGGCAATTCCAGCAGGACCTTGTAGTATTTTCCAGGCTGCTCCATCCCCTGCTTCCCGCCATGTTCTCAGGAAACAAGCTCCTACATCGCTGCTCTTTCAAATTAAGCCCTTTCCTTGTAGTGGGGAGATCATATGAACACAAAGTTCACAGAAGTTCAACCATATCATTTAAAAAAACAGTTGCCTTGACAGGAAAGCCAACACCAGGCCTTAGCTCTCCTGGTTAACTGAACATCCCATCATGACACCAGCATCGGAGCCAAAAGATGGCAAGTACAGCTGAAAAACCAATGACTCTCTCCAAGATCCACCAGCTGGCTTGAAGCAGAAAATAAACCATGACAGAAGGCCTGCTCCAAGGATGAAAAGTGCTGATAGCAAATCTTCCACGACCTAGAAGTGATCACAGAGCCCCAAAGACTGGGGAGAGCCAACGCTCTCCCAGATCAGGCAGGAATATTCTCCCAACCCACTTCCAGACCTTCTGCTTGACTTTGCTTTTTGGTGGTAAAGGAAATCAAACTTGAGACAAAGAAAGCCAGTGCATGACTTTGATAGTGTGGCATTTTCAGAGCAAAGCGGGGAGCCCTGAGCTATAAACCAATATGGTCTTGTGGATCAGGCTGTAGAAGCAGGGTCTGCTATCAAAAAATCTACTGCTGGGTCTGCAAGTATAGGTGAATCCACCTACACTCATCTCTGTCTCCCTGTTCCCCCGTCTCTCTCCTGTTGTGCCTCTCACTGCATGCGTGCACAAATTTTGCTGCAAAGTTGGCCCCATCTTTATTACAGGCTTTTAGTTCTCCTGCATATAAATAGCACTAAGAATACACAGAAGCCAGCGATTAAGCATGGAAAAAAATCTCCTCTCCCCCGTATTATTAGCGAATCTGGGTCAATGAGTCTGCAACTCTAGTCACAAATTCTTAGACATGGTTAATGAGAGACAGAGCAACAGCAAACAGGAGAGGGATGGAGAAAAGGCAGGGTTCATGCCATAATCCTTGCTCAAGTCTTGCGGTGAGAGCGATGAAAGCAGCTGCATGATAGATGAGGAGCCTTGGAAATGGCACAGCTTATTGTAATCTGTTATATGGCCTCGACACCCAAGTCCACTGGCTCGTGTCAGTCAGAAGGCCATGCTCACGAGCCAAAGAGCTTTGAAAGATGTCAGGGATTTGAAAATCATAAAATATGGGATGCAAAACTACATGAAACTTTTGGCTACTGGCTAAAGATAAAAACAGCTTGTCAAAAATAATCAGTCAGCCACTCTTACTATAGCTCTTACTGGGAATTTTTGGACTACATTCTCACTAATACACTGCATATGCAATGCGCATGATTTCATACACCAGGAGAGCAAATCTGTGCCTCTTACTTGATGTATTATGTTTTTGCAAAATTGTTACCTTCTTTAGAAAGTTAAGCTTAACTTGGGGAGAGCAGAGGGCTGCTCAGCTCAGTTTATCTTCTAGTCCTAAACTCAGAGTCCATAGCACAGTTTTGGGAGGTGATCAAAAGCGATGAAAAGTAAGCAGTTGACGTCTGTTTAAGCAACTCCACAAATGGTTTCTGAGGACTGCTAGGTTGGGAGACTAAATATTTTCCAAATCTAAATGCTCAGCTTGTTGGTCAGTGATTAAAATGTCTATTTTTGTGGTTTATTATTTTCACTGTTTTCTAGAAACAGACAATAAAGTGCACCATAAAGCAGAGAGCACTAAAAGATGTAACACTTCAGGTTGGAAAGACTGGTCTGGAGGAATGAACTCAGCTGAAGACCCAAAGATGGAAGGAGAGGACCAGAGATGTGGATGAAAACCCTCATGTTCTCTGGGGCAGTTGGGTTCTGCCTTGATTTACTAAATTCATACAGAAATGGGGTGCAATTTCCATGGATTTACAATGCTAAACTTTTTTTTTTTTTTCCTATGACTGTTACTTTGGGCAGGTCTGAAGCCCACTACCATCTTCTGATGCATCAATTTCATCAAACCAAGTGCATTGTGCTCGCTGCAAGTCAAACCCAGCTTAGAAGGCCAACATCCAAGGATCCCATTTTAACAGTTGCTTTGCTGTTATGTCAAGCACCATTTTCCTTGTGCACTCCCTTTTTCCACAGCCTGACTCAAGGGCAGTCCCACAGTACATATGTCAGGGCGCCTTTTTCTCTAATGACTGCTGCAGTCATTAGAGGAGAAGGACTTTGTCGTCAGTGGCCTCAGTGCTTTACAGCATGGCTCAAATATGGATTTTCATGGCATAAAGTCAGACAAAGAGATATTCCTAATTTTATAGGATATTGTGCCACTGGGGTCTGGCTCAGAGATCCCTTCCCCTTCCTCCCTGCTCCAGGCCAGCAGCGTTCACTGCTGCAGCAGAGACCCCAGATACAGCCTAAGAGCAATCCAAGAGACCCCAAACCCTGCCGTATTAGTGACTGCTGCTGGTCCCTCGAGGCTTGAGGCCACCACGTGGCTCTCGCTTTGAGGCAGGGAGGGACCTCCGTTGTTGTTGTGTCTGTGCGAAAGCCATTGCATATTCCTGATTAATCACACTGCACAGAAAAGATCCTAGTTAGAGTATTTTTCACAGATTAAAAAACAAATCTGGGTTGGTCTCCTTGCCCCCAATTCCTCTCCATTCATTAATTCTTCACTTCCATGACAACTTTTCTCCTACAGACAGTATAAACAGCTCAGAACTGTTTTTCAGAGCAATGCTTTATGTTTAAAACGCATTGTTCTGAACCAGCATTTTCCTTTTCCAATCACAGCTGTGATTTGTTGAAGAGTTACAAGAATGTGTGAGTGGTGTAATCACTGACATTGAAACGGTCCATGCCCTCACCCTCTCCCCTCGCCCATAACGACCATTAATGCAAACAGACTCCCTGTTTCCATTGAACCTCTTTTCTTCTGACCAGCTGTACCAAGTCATCTGCACTGGGGATTTATAAATAGTGACCATGTCATTCCAATGTTAATGGCTTTTAATGAAATTGGAGAATGAAACGCATTCCCTTTTAATATCCTCAGAGCAGCAATTTTATTCCATCCCACAGTTTCAATACAGGGCTCGTGGAAAGAGTGCTGGAGCTTGGCACATCCTTCCCACAGCCCATCAATATGTCACTTCCAGCACAGACAGGAACAAAGAGGGAAAGAATTTTGTTGTCTCCCTGATGCAGGAAACCCACCCATCCCCTACAGACAGGCAGCGTCACAGCACTGCCCAGGAGAGCAGCCTGTGAAATGGGGAAAAAAAAAAGATTTGAGAAGTAGTAGTGGTAATTCAGCCTCACTTTCGATACCCTGTTCTTTGAAAACACCCGAAAAGCCAGCATTTACGTTATCTTCATCCCTCTGAATTTGGGCTGTATGCAATTTATACTTATGCCCTTCCCACCTCCAAAAAGCATGTTTGGAGAAAGGCCAGTACACAAGATGTGCTGTCAGAGCCCTCCCGGGGCCTGCGTGTGCACCGCACCGTACCACAGGCGACTCAGGTCGGGTGTGTGATGCTCGAGCCGAGAAGCGTGATGAGCTGAGCACGTTTTCCACACTCAGTAAAACACAAGAAAACTTTCCCATAAGCACAGGAATTGTCCAGGGCCAGGACTACAAAGGAAGAAAAGCTGCAGATAAAGGGCAAAATCAGCACTCAGAGCGATGCTACAGGCACAGAAAGGAAAGCCTGGCCATTCATTTCTGCCTTCAACTTTTTCCAAGAAAACCTTATGATAAAAGGAATAAACCTGCTATTTTTCTTTGCCTCAAATTTGTTACAGAAGCCTCTTTCGTCTTTATCTTCTCTCTTCATAGTGGTTCTAAGGGTCTCTTTTTTTTTTTTTTTTTCCTCCTAATTACAACTTCTCTGTACTCAAAGGACAGGAAAGAATTCAGTTTAAAGGAAAAAACGGTGGAGCTATTTCAGTCCAAACAGGGATGGATAACCAGAGAGCCATTAGACTTAACGGTGGCACCCATACAGGGCTTTTGATCTGTCCTAAGGGAGCCACAAAACCACAGGAAAACGGGAAAAAAGGCCTCTAGGAAGATGTTCTTTCCAACAAGCCTTGTTCCCAACATGGTGCAGCATTTTTAAACGTTGTCCACGGTTCCTTTTATATTTACACACAGTTTAAACAGTGATCTGGCAGCGAGAGGGGAAAATGCTTTGGGAGGAACGCATGGCTGAGGAAGCTAAATAAAGAAGTGGCCAGGTCTTCAATCATCCTATATTTTATATATACAAAGGCTGCGATTCCACTAAGCTTTTCTGAAACAATATGTAAAGAATCCAAAGCAGGGCAAAGGGATGGGAATAACTGGTTATAATTAAATTGGGGGGTGAGCACAGCTCTTGCACTCTACCAGGCTAGCTTCCCTGGAGGCATCACAAAGCACAAAGGGATTTGTAGTGGTGGGGACTCTAATGGGTTATAGGTAACTGCACAAGGGCTGAGTCCAGCCTGAGCTGGGTGGGCTAATGCCTAAGACCAACACTCTCCCAGCAGGGAGATTTTAAATAAATTTAATACTGGCCAGACTCTCTTTCCAAGTGATCTGAAGGGCTAGTGACTTCATTCAACTCACGTACAGTCCAACTTGTACAATAATATCACATATTTTGTTGGCTGTTTTAGTTAATGTTCAGACGAATAAGCTATAGCTTTTCCTAAATACTGTACATCCTCAGAGATAAAGCCAAAAATTGTTAAAAGGAAAAAAAAAAAAAAAAGAAAGAAAAAAAAAAAGAAGAGGAGAGTTCTTTGCTGGTCCAGAAACAGAGGAAAATGTTCCACTAAAAAAAAGATGCATCCCTTTTTCCTTGGTTGAAATTTTTTTAAATGCATGGTTTTCTGCTAAGCTATGAAGCCAATTCGAAAGACAGGTGGTTGTGCAACACTTGGCTGCTGCATGGCTGAGCTGTGAGATCCTTTTCCATGATATTTACAGGAATTAATAAGAGGAAACAAGAGCCACTTCAAGACGTTAAACTGTCCAAACAGAAGAAAATACAAGCATACCATTACTGGACACAAAATGACCTCAGCCCCTTTCTTCATCTCAAATTACTTCAATTATTTCAACTCGAAAAGGATTTGAGCAAGAGAGGTTTATTTTTAAGCCTCCATGTCAATCTTCTTAACACCAGTGGGATTTGATCCCAGCACACCTAAGTCAACATCAACATTTTTCTCCCTTTACTCTCCCTTTGTGGTACCACAGCCAAGAGATGATAAACGCATGTGAGCCAAAGAATGAGATGAGAGACAATTCCTTGCATTGTTGAAGATAAATGCCAGGTTTTGTGGTCAGAAAAAGGCCAAAGCCTTTTTTTGCTCCCTCCCCCAGAGGAAGGAATTGCTCCCAAGAGATGGGGTGTTATGTGTGAATTATACAGCAAACAAACAGCAATGCAACCTCAACAGTGATTGACCATGGACGCCTGCCTGCCAGGGTAGGTCCAGGCAATATAAAGTATTGGTTTTCATCATGTTTTCCCACATTTTTAAGGTGGAGTTTGGACCATCGTTCAGCAGAGCACACTTGGTAAATACCTTCAAAACAGTTTACTGCAGAGCGGCAAGCTGTTGTTATTTTTATAGCTGTGTTGGGTTTTGTATTCTTCATAGATCATTTACACCTATAAAACACCACTGTACAGTCAAACAGCACACTCCTTAGTAACTATGGAATTGGAGATTTTGTAAATCCCACATGAAACAATATAAACAGCTGTCTAAAACCTCCCATTTCCACCCAGATGGCTCTTGTTTCAATTAACCGAATCAAACTTTTAATTCAGAGTCATTCACTGGCCTCGTTTGGATTTACTTGGAAAAATACACCTATAAATCACTGCGGAGAAAAACTGTGGAGAGAAAGAATTTGTTTCTCTTTGGGTGGTTGTTTTGGCTCTTTCTTTTTTCTTTTTTTTTTTGGTAGAACAAATTTTTATTACCAGACAAAAAATATACAATTACATGTTGACAGCTTAGAGCGTCTGGTGGTTCTGGCCACAATAAAACAGAGGCAGCAGCACGACTACATGCTGTCCCTCCTCTTCTTTGAAATAGATGGCACAGAGTGCCTCCCATGTTGCGTGTGCCACTCGCATCATCTCCCAGGGACTTCCGAGCTGGAAACATGCTGAAAAAGGCCAACTGTACAGAAAGCCTGAAGCCATCAAAATGGACCCACACAAGGGCCTTCCCCTACTCCCAAATTCACCAGACACTGGGCATTATGGGTGCCACTGCTCATGGAGCACCTTCTTGAAATACCAAATCTGAACAGTCACTTGAAGAGCTCCAGGAAAGACTAAACAACTCATTCATTGCAGCGATCTGCTGCTGGCAGAAGGGGAGAGGCTCGGTTTCCATGAAACCTCCCTGCATCCCACAGAAAGTCACGTTCCCCCCAAGCAGGCACGCACCCATCCACCCAACCCCTCGTCTGCCAGCACATCGAGGAATTGGCTCCAGCTGAAGTGAATTGCACTCAAGATGTCTAAAAATAATGCTGAAAATCATCTGAACAGCAGTGGCCAATGTCCACCCTGGCACAGCTCTATCAGCTCAGGTCCATGGAGGACATCCAGCACCGACGTGCTGCATGTGCCACAGCAAGGTTTGCATGCACTTTGGTATGTGTGCGAGCTTTCTTGATGGACAGACAGACCAGAGCACCCACCAAAGACAATCTCATCACCTTTTGCTGGCGAAACCAGCCTTCTGCTTGCAGGAGCTGCTTGTGGCAGATACTAGGAGGGAAAGGGGCTGGGAAGTGGCACAGCTTGTCCTCAGCATCACCCCAGGATGTACACCATGCCCTAAATGCCTGTCCTGACCTAGCCCTCCTTATCCCTTCCATTTCCCACGCTTTTGTGCATGCTTGAGATATGCTCAAAACCACTGGTTCCCAATGAGAAAGCCCCTTCATTAGCACCACAGTGGGTTTTTTTCAGACAGAGCCTGGGACATGGGACCAGCAAACCTTCTGCCCATCGACAGCACCAGGGCAGAGCAGGTGCCTGCCTCACCGCAGCAAATTCAAGGATGCTTTCCAGCTCAGCTTCCTATGCATGCAGAGCTTGGTGAGACAGCAGCATGTCCTCCTGTGCCCTTTTAGGTTTTTCTAGGCCACCCTGGTCAAGTAGAATCAATAGCAGAAATGTTTCATGCCGTAGCCAAACCACCAGGAGCCCTCACCTGCACACAAGCAGTGCCATATGGTCGTGTATTAATGGCATACTGAGTGCAATGGTTCCTTTGCTTGGAGAACACAAGATGTTGCAAAACAGTGTCTTATTAGCTTGAGGTAGTACCTAATATGGAGGAGCTGCCAGTGGGCCAATACCTGCAGACCCTCCCCAGAGCAGGCCCAGCCAAGCCATGAACCTCTCCAAGCCCCAGAGGCAGCACCAGGAGCCTCCCTCAGCACGAGAACAGTATTCCTCGAGTACTGCACAAGGCATAGGCCTGTGCCTAAAGGCCCTGCCTTTTGCTCCCATCTGTCCCATCTGCCTCACGTTAATACCTCATTTCTCATAGCAGTAACTGCTGAATTTGATTTTTTTTCTGCAGCTCTCCATCCTGTGACAAGCAGGGCAGGCCCATAGCATTTTGGATGGGGAGATTTCTTCCTTCTCTTTGTCAGACCTACATGTCCACATCGGGCAAAGCCCCAGCGCAGCATGTGCACCCAGGGTTGCCCAGGGCCACCTGAAGGATGGAGCTGAGCTGGCATGTCTGCCTCAATCATTCCTCACCACCACAGTCCTGGGGTTACTCCCCAGCATGGATCCCAGGCAGTGCTGTGGCTACACCCCAAACACCCTCTCCACCACCAGCCATATCTTGCCCAAACAGCTCTTTGGGGAAATGGTCACTTGCTGGAGAAAGAGCATTTCAGGTCCCAAAACCCACAGCCCTCCAAGGCAACAGAGTGGCAACCTATGAGACAGTATCACTCCCTTCAGCTACTCTTTCATTGCCACAGAGAGAGACAAGTCACAACTAGTGTTCCCAGCACCGCTCTTAGCCCCGGGAAAAAGATTATGAAAAAGACAGGGAGAGATCTGGAAGAGAGTTGACTCGGCTGGGCAGAGATCCGAGGGGATGAGTCTGTGGTGATGAATGACGGCTGGAGATGCACAACAGCAATCACTCCAAAGTGATGCCCTGGCTCAGTACAGAAATATAGGCACAGAAAGGGAAAATACAGGAATATAAGCACAGAAGGGTCCTCAGCACTGCCCTACTTAACATTTCTGCCCATCACCTTTAGTCTACTGGAAAGGAGGAAACAAGGACTGCTGGATGCAGGGCTGTGTTCAAGATACACAAGGCAGGGAGCAAATCAGGGAGGGGGAAAATATGGTCAAGATTCAGAGGCACACAAAGAAAGCTTCTCCCTCCTTCTGGGACTGTCTCATGAGGTTGTACCATTAATCTTATCTCAAAGGAAAATCTGAGCAACTACCTAAGTGCTGCTTGACGTGGTTTGGTGATTGAGTCTAGAGGCATGCCCATAGATTTCAGTATTTACAGGAGTGCAGGTTTTTTGCATGAGTGCATAAACATTTACTAAATAGGAATGCATACAAAAAGATGGTTTGAAAACAGTTTGTTTTAAAATGACAAGCAGTTTTGACCTCTCTGGGAGGAATGTACCTCTGCCCTCTGCTTAGAGATGGTCAGCTGAATGCTTGAAGAGGGTGGGAGAAATAGTAAACATGTTCAGGGAGCTGGGAAGCAAATTTTTATTTTTGTTTTGCTTCTAAAACTAGCTTTTAATATTTCTAAGAGTAAGAGGCATTTCAAAAGAAACACGATCCCTCAAAACTCAATTTTGAAAAGGGGCTAATTTTTAATCAAAAAAATTGTAAAGCAGAAAAAATATGAACACTTCTATTAAGTGATAAACTCTGGCTGTTTCACATGCAGCCAGCATTTCAGAGAAAAAGGGCTTCACAACACATTTTAGTAACTAAGCCTCACAGTGTCCTCATGAGGCAGATGAGCCATCAGCAGTCAGGAACTCCAAGCCGCAGGGTACCCCCACCCCAGGCTCCCCACCCTGGCACCCATAGAAGGCAAGTAGTCTGCACTGCTATTAGGAAGCACTGGAAACTATCACATTGCTTGTCTGAGGGAGGAAAGGACTGTTTTAACCAATTCATTAATTATGAATATTAAACAAAGCAAGTTTTGAAGTTTAGTTTGTAACGACTCGAACTTCCGCTATTGTTCTGCTCAGTAAAAGCAGACTCTCCAGACAGCATCTGTCAATCTGATTATTATGTAGTTAAACGAAGGAGAAAAAAATTGTTCTCTCACCTGCAAAAAGCTATCTGTAATTATTTACCTTGATAAATTTAATTTACTTGAGTCTTCCCTTTCAGATTTGGCTGGTCAAGTTAAACTGTAAAGATTATTCATGGAAAAGCAACCACATTCGGTTACTAGGAGACAAAAAATCACTTAGTACGTTCCTCCAATGAATAATCCCTGCAGAACACACACAAATTCAATAAATTATGAATTTCTCTTTCTCTCTTACATAAACATTGGGGTTGCAGAGGCATTTCTTGGAACCCTTTAAAATAATAATTACTATGCAAGAGCAAAACAGAGGGGGTAGCTGACCCTTGCAGGTGAGCTGCATCCTTTGCCTAGACATGAAAGTTATTTTGGAACAAGGCAGGGTGCAAACGGACAGCAGATTCATTATTGCCAGTATCTATGGGCAGACACTGGTATTTGGCGTGCTCACATGCGTTTTCAAAGTGGATAACGTAAGCAGTAGACTAAGCTAATTTGGAAGAAGGCATTCTTATTTCAGAAAAAATCTCTCTTCCTGCACAATGCCATGTATACAAAAGGTCTTGCATAAAAGCACTTGTTGCCAGATCTCTGAACCTACAAGGTGAAGCGCGAGATAACTTTTCCTACATTGGGTGGTGGCTTCCAAGCCAGCCCATACGAGGCCAGCATCCACAGCACCACACAACTGACACTGCTGATGGGCAAAACAAACTGCAGTCAGACTAAGTGCCCCGAGCCACTCATACATTTCTGGAAACAACACGCAGACTCAGAAGATTGATTTTGGATACTTAGCAGCATTTGGTCTTTTTGTGTGTGTATGTGTGTGGTTGTATCTTGCTCTCTTTCCCTAGCCCTCATAATAGCCCCTAATAAGAGCAATCCCCAGGCATGACTCAGTACAGATTGCTGTTCAAGGCTGTGGTATTTAAAGACATGCTATAGGGTCTGTTGGCTAAGATCAGTTTTTATAAACTTTAACCGAGATGGATTTCCTTGAAATTCTGACTTGCGAAGCATCTGTCCTTCTCACTCTCTCCCTTCGATCACATCAGCAGCACAGGCAGTGCTGTTCTGCTGCTGGCAAATCACCCAGTAATTGCTATTTAAGACTCACAAATCAGATGCCAGTGTGAAGATCTGCCTTGTACTCTTCAGAGGACACCTCCTTTCCAGGAGAGATCAACCAAAATGCCTGACATACTGAAATATTTGCAAGCCTTCTTCCATGCAAGTGCAGGGAAGCTCTGCTGCATCAAGCTTTCCCTCCCTGCACACATGGTCTCAATGTTCAACTTTTATTTTTCAGCCCTCTCTGCTGACAAGGGTCTCATGCAGACCCCGTGCCGTGTCCCTGTGCAAGCTCATCCCCAACAGGTCCTGCACAGGGCTACGTTCACCAGCCAGCCACAGAGTCCCAAGGGGCACCGTGATCCAGAGCAAATCCAACACTGATCGTCAGATAAAAGTCGAGCCACTTAAACCTCTTTCCATTGTGTAGTTTGTCCCCATGAACCATCATATGAAAGTTATCTCTGTTTTATAAGCCAGGACAATTGGCCACCGCACAATATACCAGCCAATGCTCTTTATCACTAACAGTGAAGCAACAGCCAGGTAGTAAATGATTTCAGTTGTCATACTTAGAAACCCTTTCCCTTTGCAGGACAAATTAATTAAGAGTTTTTGACGGTGTCCTGAGGAAAGGACTGCCAAAGAACAGCCCCTTAAAGAGGTGTTTTTTGGGGGCACACCTCTTTGGCAGGAGCCTGCCCATCTTTACCCTCTGATGGGAGCAGCTCTACTAATGCCATTCCTAGCTGACGAATAACAAGCTTGTTCTTTTAAGACCTCCAGTGATACAGATATTCCAATTCACTGTACTGCACCAAGACTGTGCATCAGCATTAACCTGCCCAGCTGCCTTCTTGAAGAACACATGCTCAGAGGTCCTGGTCCTGCCTCCTCCCAAAAAACCTAATTCACTGCAGCCTCTTAGCTGCTCCTCTTAGAGGCAATTTTGGCCACCATCAGGGCACTAGACCAAACACATCTTAAGTGCCAAGTGTTTGCTGTTACCAAAAAAAACCCCTATCCAACTGTGTCAAGTTCAAGACCCCAAAAAATAGCACTTTCCCCTCATTAGGAATTATGCTTTCAACCTTAGCATCACACTGAGGAGATAACTTTTGAACTCCACTCCATAAATTACAGAACATGTTAAGCTGAGAAGCCGGTGCCCCAATGAGACCAAAACAGATAACAGGCTGAGAAAAGCTGTTGCCACAGTGCTAGTTATCGCCGAGGAAAGAGAGATAAACCTGAATGAAATTATTACATTTCTGCTGCCAAATGGGATATTCTATCTTTTATCTTTGGTTTGTCAAGGCAGGGCTTGGCAGATTTAACATCTGAGCTATGGAGGAGGGCAAAAATCAAACATCTTTTTTCCCTGGCATTTGTAAACCTGATGGAAAAATTACACTCAGGGAAATTCTCTCTTGACTGACTGTCTTCCCTGCGTTGCTGCACAGGCAATGAAAAACAGAGCTTTGCTTTTATGTGGTCTATTTATTTCTCCCACATAGCCATAAGACATTATGCCATCAGGAGTGCAGTCACAAGAAACCTGGAGTCACAGACAAATGGACGGTTAAAATAGGAGAATTCCTGAAGTCTCATTATTATGTAAATATCCACAGTGAAAGAAGAAAACTGAGAAAACGAAACTTGTTATATGTAACTACCTGGCCAACAACTCTACAAACACAACTCCATCCATTTTTCTCCCTTCAAAGCACCAGTATCTCTTAAAAAAAAATCCTAAATGTATTTCCCTGCTGCACTGAAAAGCTTTGAAATGCAGTTAAATGGGTTTTCTTTAAAGAATCTTCCTGTGTAATTCCAGCAGCAAGCAATAAGTAATTTCTTATCTTCTGATTTGGTTCCTTTACCAGTCCTGCTGGTGTAGAAAGGAAAAAAATACATGGTTTTGCTGTAGCGAGGAAAGGGATGGGGTCTGATCCTCTCAGGATGAGATCTCAGAGCTGCTCCACTGTCAGAGATCTGAAAGAACTGAGAGAGAAAAAAATGGGTGGAAAGCAAGCCCTGCTTACATGAAGCAGAGGAAGATATCTCCCTGGACACAGAGGGAAAAACAAATTAACGTGCAAGAAATCCCTTTCCCCTCCCTCACTCCTCCCCAAAGTCCCACTTCCGCTGTTCAGACACCAGGAATTTAATGTTCCAGCACTCAGTAATTGAGACAACAGGGCATCCAGGTCTGAAGGGAAAAGCTGGCACAGGTATGCTGAGATAAAGCTTTCAACTAGATGTTTTGGTGCCAGTGATTCATGTTTTTTAACATAGAGGGAAAAAAATACAGCCATCATCAAGATACGGAACAACCCAGAGTAAAAGGCATCTCCTTCCCACCAAACATGTCCTCCCATGGGAACACATCTTATCTAAGGGACTATCGGGAAGGGACTGCCCCAGCTAATGCCTCTGGGTAGTCCTGCTGTATTTGCAGCATGCAAAGAGGTGGGATGGGGAGGTCTTCAGAGAAGTGGTAGGACCTCACAACCTAAGGGCACTGGGGCCATCAAATAGATATATGGACCACTGATGCAGGGTCAGTCCCCTCCAGGACACAGCAGATTAGTGACACCAAAAGGGCAAGGGTGGAGAATGTGCCTAAATGAGAAGACAGAACAAAGTATGGAAATGCTTCTATAGCAAAACTTCCTCCAGCTGCTGCAAACAGAAAAGCCTCCCCAAGATGTGACATGGAGCCAGGTCCCACCCGACAGCCCTTCGGGCTCCCACCTCTTTCTGTGCTTGTTGGTAAGTGAGCACACATCTGCCCTCTGGGTAAAGTCTGGCAAATGGTTTGCACGCCAGGCTATATTTTGATGCCAGGAAGCTCCAAATAAGCATGTGGCCGAGGAGCTCATTAGGAGTGGGGAAGGTGCATGTCGTGAGTCAGCCGTGTGGTTTGGCTGCCATGGCAAGAAGCAGCAGCAGGCACAGGATGCCAGACTGCTCCGGGCACAAGAAAGAAGACAAACAAGGGAGATAAGACAGATGGAAATACAAAGAGAAGAGATGGAGGAGACTGCACACACCTTCCCCATAAGGAAACTTGGATGGGATCTGACATGTTTCAGGGGATCACACCTGGCCTCATCCCATCTTGCTGCTCATGAAGCCGCCCCAGCAAGCGAGCCTCTGCTCCTGGGTTCTCGCAAGCTCTACCGCTGCATGGTTCAGCAGATTTGCTTCCCTGCTTCTCTCCTGAACCCACCACATCCATTACAGTGACATACACACTCCACCTTAGGAAAGCCTGCTCTTATTTTAGCTACCAACCCTCACAGATAGGCTCTGTAAACAGTGGGATGCTGATGAGAAAGAAAATGTTTCCTTTCAAGGCAAACTGTGCAGCAGGACACTGACTGCCCAAAAGTGCAACTCCAAAATTCAATGAGCTTGAATGCTAAATCCACTGGAGCTAACGAGGACAAAGGTGCTTATTTGCATTCCTAATTGAAAAGCCATTGAACATGATATGCAAAGAGGATCCTTACTCGAATGGGAAGAGAAGCACTGCATAAGCCTCAAGGTGACTCACCCTTTTCATGTCAAGTAAACATTAATGCCCGCACATTCAAACTCGACTGCCTAAAGTTAAACACCTTAAACACACTTAAGCACCTCCATAGGTTGTCAAATTATGATGTGTCAGGAAGCAGCAATTTCCTATGCCTGCGGTGCGGGCTCTCTAAGAGTTTTGCCTACACACACAGACTTAGGGGTGTGATTTTAAGCATCTACAGTAGGGTCAGATGGTGACACACAGCTCCTTCTGACCTGTGGCAATTATCTAGAGAAATAAAAGGGAAAAAGTGTTGTTTGCCAGATACCCTACCTCTTAGTAAAGCAATTCCCCTCTAGAGCATAAACAATACAATAGAAGAGAGAGCATTGCCCAGCACTATCCAGCATGAGAGTGGAGAGCAACAAAAAGCCCTTGCTTTAATGACACACTTGGCAATGTGCTGTGTGCGTCTGACAGCACAGCGGCCATGGGGCATGACACACGGCTCCACTTAGCACCGTCTTGATAGGTGATGCCTTCCTGGATTCAAGTACAGTTGTTTCCCCAGTCTCAACAGCCGAGATGCCAACGGTAGCACTGAATTAATCATGCCAGTTGGCTGCAGCACATTTTTGGGTATGTACTGTGCAAGGCTGGTTAAAGATAGTCCTCAGTATACGATCAACCTGTTCCAGCTCTAAATCACAGTGAAGGCTGAGCAGTTTCACAGGTTTCCTTTTGAAGAGTGGAAAAGCAGAAAGCTACAAAAGAAGCAGTGAATTAATCTATTTTTTTGCACTTCTATGACCTTCTTCCTGGAGATGCTTCATGCCTGCATGTTAATTAATTAACTCTCGTATATCCATGTGAGCAAAGCTGTGTTTCCTACCTCCCTTACATACAAAGCAAGACTATGCTAAAGCCACTTGCTCAAAGATCACACAGGGAGTCAGCAGCAAAATCAATGACAGACTCTAGAAACCTCAACTCCCGGTCTAAAAGAGGCAGGAAAAACAGGCAAAATAGGGCTGTTATTGAGGCAAGATTAACACCTGTAATCACTGTTGATCAGAGTTGAACCAAACCCAAACCAAAAACTGGTCTGAACAGGTACCTTTTTCACTCAAACCAGAACAACCTGAAGTGTTATTTTGTAGTTTTGTCAAAGTCAGTCTGGAACCAAACCAAACAATTTACTGAACTAATTCCCTACTGACAATACCAAGAACTCCTCCTACAGTGTATCACTAGCAACTAAAGGGAGAGGAGGGACCAGAGAAAAAATCTAAACAGAAATGCTTCTTGAATCTGAGATTTTAGCCCCTGGAAAAGACAGAAAGATCTTTTCCCACTACATGGTCTTTGTTACTCATTTCTTACCAAAGAGTGTGCATATTATGATAATAGGCATCAGTATTTTAAAAAATACACAGAAACATCATCTTTTCCCCACAAGCTGTAAATTCCTGCTGATCTACTGTAACCAGGACCCTACAACCATCACCACTGTGCATAAGACTGGCAGATGGGAGCATCAGCCTGGTGAAGCTCTAAAGTTGGGATTTCTGACTTGCAGAGAAAGGGTTAATTATTAAAGGCATTTTTCTTAAGAATACAAAATAATTTCTTGAAAATAAGAAACTGAAGACACTTCTGCCAGAACAAGCCCCATTCTCCCTTGTGTTTACCAGGCTCAAATGCCACTCATACTTGGTATTCCTCGCAGTTGTGAGGAAGGCTGTGGGAGAAGCACTGCAATCAGATCCCAGCCAGATTCTTAAAAGGGAATTTGACTCTCTTGTTAAATACCAATGACCCTATTTGGGCCAGGATCAACAACTGGATCCCAACTGGAAAGTCCTTTACTCATGCTTAGGGCAGTGAGTGCCTCCTGCCTGCCCTGCCTGCCTGCGGCAGCAGCTGTCCAGGCTGACCCTGCCACACGAGTTGCCGGGCACCACAAGGACACTTGCCACGTGCCCAGCTCTCCTAGATGTAGTTCCTTGCTTTTTCCTGCACCTTGAAGCTCCATGTAAGGATTTTGCCAGGTCAGGGTAATTTTCACCTCTCCCAGCCTGCCAGTCCTCAAGTACCGCTGGGCTCCCACATCTTCAGGGGAGGCTTCATGCCTCCATCTGGCCACTAACCACTTTCTGAGCCCTGTTCAAAGTGTCTGCCAAGGAAAGTAATTAGCACGGAGAAATTAGCACCATCCATGACGCTGGGATGTGGACGTGTGCTGCTTGCTGCCTCGCTCACCCGTGAATTAGTTAACTCAAGAGAGCAACTCCTCTGCGGAGCACCGCGGGTAAGAGCAGCCACAAAGCCATAAAGCCCGATGTCGGTATGCAACCCATCCGCCACCAACATCCACGCGGCCTCCCAGCCCACTCTGCAGGTCAGGACAAGTTCCGCCCATCGGCTGCAATGCTGCACACCTAGTTTATCACCTGTAGGAGACAGAAAAACGGCATGCCTCAACTATAAAGAATTCACTCTTGCCTAACCACCTGCCCGCACATCATCTCAAACAATGGGCAGTGGTAAGGAGAGGGAGGCAAGAAAATATTGACATCCAAGCGTAAATTCCCACACTGCACTGGAGATACAGTGGGAGATTCTCCCACTGGAGGTGCAGGAAGGGGTCGGCCATGGGCTAGCACCGAGTGGTGGTGGCTGGCACCACAGAGGAGCCCGAAGGTGAGGAGGTCCTGCTCATCCTCCAGGGTCAGGCCAGCCGCAGGAGGCAACCATCCGGCTGGAGGAATGTGTCATGTATCATTTAGCTGTCATCTAGATAAGAGCGATTTCCACCACCACCTCAGGACCGTTGTTAAGTGTATCTGACACATCTCAGCTCTTTTCCATTCAAATGCCTCCTCAACCGGTTCAAATATAGAAGCTGCCTTTCATTAGCCCTAGCCTATTACTCATTTCAATACCACTCTGGGTAGAAGCCTCACTGTTAATTTGACAAAGCCTTTATCCATTGTGTGTTAACCATCAGATACTTGGCAAACACAAGTTTCCCAAGCTCCCGATACAAATTTCTCCAGCACCGATAGCGTGTGCTCTTGTATCATTACATGGAAATGCGGAGAGAAAGGCAGAGGCTGTACAAGGATTTAAAGATGCAACAAGCACAGAAAACATACTTGAACAAATTTAGGTATAAGAATGAGTTGAGCTGCATTCAATAGGATTTAAAATTGAATTCCACTATTTGAGAAGAGTGTTTCCATTTCTGTGTAAAACCTGAATTGTTGATTGTTCAGCTTTTCCAGGAGCCAAATGATGAAGGTCCCTCCACGTTTCCTCTACATTTAATCAGAATGGAAAGATATTTTCCACCTTGAGCTATTTATGGTGAACAAAACAACAAAAGGGGAACAACACCTGTAGGCTCCTACCGTTAATCAATTTAAAACAACAGGTAGGCAAATTTTAGTTTGGGGGTGTTCTTGTTTTTTTCTTTAATAAATTACTGCAGGGACAGGGGAGAGCAATTCCTCTGTTAGTGAAAATGAAAGTGCATTGCTCAGTCTGTCAGGGTGAAGAAAGAGGTGCATTTCAGGCAAAGAAGAGGAAAGACTTAATTCTGATTGATTACCTTTGAGTAATTCTAAAGAGCCATACAGCATTTATAAATAGGATTTCATCCAACAATTCAGTCTTCCAGAAAAACTTTATAATTTTCAAAAGAACTGTTCCAAGAACAGTTCTAAACCTGCTTCCCTCCGTAATGCCATTTGGATAATGAAAGACAAACAATGCATCCGAGCACATCAATATGAAAAATTGCTGAACTGTGTCCAACCTGACGAAATACGTTTATAAATTTCCAAATTGCAAACATCCAAAATCTCTTCTGCAGCCACAGGTTAACAGCTTCTTTTGACTGCCATTACTCTGTGAAAACTGAACACAGCTGAATTTGGGAAAAAGACACATTTTCGGCATCTTCCAGCACATTAGCAAACGGTGTTCAAGTGTCCTGCATGTTTTTGCCTTGCGCAATTTGACAAATGTTTGCAAATGGACTCTCCCCAGCAAAGCAATCCTTATAGACAGTCTCCACCTGGCAGGACAGGACGAAGATTTCCTAGGCCACCAGAACAACATTTGAGTTAGGAGGTCTACATAAATCAAGTCTGCAGTTTTTTCCATCAAACTTTTCCTCTTTCTTGAACAACTTCTTTTGAAAGCACCGCTAGGAACTCTTTAATCACACAACTGCGGTACAACTGATGTCATCCCTTTTTTTAAATTCACGTGTGTAAGGCTGTGCATATAAAGGCTGCTCAGGAGAGACTATTCTAGCAATAGGCAGGACGGCTGATACAACTCTCAGCCTTCTGGAACACAGCTCACAGCTAGATCCCGTATCCCAGCAGGTACACATATTTTTTCTTTGGGCAGTTCTAGACTTACCAAGGTAACCTCCCCTGACCCAAGGATATTTCCCTGGCTCTCCCAGGTTTTTTGCATGTGCCTCTTGATGTTACCTCTAGCTGAAAAGCCAACCCACAAAATGAATTTTCTCCAAGGTCATGCACTCCTTACAATGCCTTTATTTGCCAGTTGGTGAGGTATTTAAAAAAATGAAAACTTCCTTATTGTGAAAGGAGCTAATTTCCCATTTAAATGTAATGGGGAGTGAGAGGAGATGCAACTAGAAATCTAATCACAGGTTCATAGCTAAACCACAAGCCTAGCAGCCTTCTTTTGTGCCTTGAAGGTTCCAAGCACCCTCTCTTTGCAAAAACAATATATGGCACATCCAAATGCAAATCTATTCCTCTCTTTATTTCTATATTCAGCTCCCTGGCTGATTACAGGGAGGCATGTGTGTGTGTTCAATAGGTCCTCCTGCTTCTTTAAATAAGTTTAATAATACCCTTTTTATTTATGGGAGCCCAAAGTACAAAGGATGCAATGCAGGAGCTTTGCAAGAGCAGAAAAGAAAAGAAAAGCAAGCTAGCTGAAGATACAGACTGGCAAGGGCTCAGTAATTCAATACTGTTGATTCTATAGAGACCAACTGCTTTTATTATGTACTGATTCTCTGAGGAGGAAAAAACCCCACAATTATGAACTTGCAAAGGAAAAGAATCTGTGCATTTCTGGTGTAAGAGCAGAATTCGCTAAAAAGGCATTTTAAAACCAGCGCAGTCTACCAACCATTTCAGAGCTGCTTTCAAATAGTTTTCTTCTGGTGACTCTGGACAACTGTCTCTCCACGTTAGAAAGTTGCCCTTTGTTATAGAAAAAAAAAAAAAAAAAAAAAAAAACAACCACAACCAAAAAACAAACAAACGACACAGAAGGGGAAATGAAAAAGAAAGCCCCTAAAAGGATTCGACTGAAAGGCTGGGGATCACCGCTCCGGCTGCGGGAACAGCCCCACTTCACCCGCTTTCGCCGCTCTCACATGGGCGAAGCCGTGCCCCGCCGCTCCAGCATCACCGCCTCGGTGCCCGCCGCGGCGGGGACCATCAAAAAGAATCATCAGAATAGCCACATTTTTGAAAGATTCGGCTTACCCCGGGCCGCTCCGCAGGGGTGCGGGGCTCGGCCCCGGGGCCGGCACAGCCCGGCCCGGGTGGGTCTCTCCGCCGCGCCCGGCTGCCCCCCGGCATCTCCCGGCACCGGACGCGCCAGCCGCCCCCCCGGGGGGCAGCGCAGCCCCCCCCCCCCCCGCGCCCCGCTCCCCCCGCCGGTACCTGCCAGGGTCTTGTGCACCGTGTTGCCCATCGCTCCGCTCGGCGGCGCGGCGGAGCCCGGGGCGGCCCGGCGCTCCGCAGGGCCATGGACAGCGCCCGCCTCCCGCTGCCGCGCTCCGCTCCGCGCCCCGCCGCGCCGCACCGCCCCCCGCGCCCCGCCCCGCCCCGCCCCGGGCCCCCCCCCCGCCACCTCCCCCGGGGCCGCGGGGCCGCCGAGCCCGGCCCGGCCGCGCTCCGCCCTGCGCGGGGTCGTCACGGGGGTGGGAAGCGGCGGGAGAAGCGGGTGGCGGCTGTTGGAGGAGCTGCCAGGCGGGGCTGCCGCTGAACGCGGGCCCGGCTCTTTCCCAGAGGGTCCACCGACTCCGGGAAACTACTTTTTGCCTCTCTCCCTTAGAGAAAAAAAAAAAAAAAAATTTCTTTCCCCCTTGGGAAAAAAAATGATTTGGAGAGCAGGAGGGCACGGCTGGCAATTCCAGCTTTATCCTCAGGACAGCCCTTTCTAGCAGCAAAACCTTCCCAGAGGGTACAAGCTGCTTTGGGAAACGCTGGGAGTCGATCAACCCGCGCTCTTGTCCCCTCCGTGCCATTTACTTACGGGGTGACCTTGGATAAGCCACTTTGCATCTCGGTGACACGGCTTCCCCATCTGGGAATTGAGGGTATTAGCAGGAGTGTTGTGTTGGCAAATTCGTTACTAGTTTGAGGCACACCGATACCATGGTGACGAAGGACACCTCAGCCTGAAGTGCAGTATTGACAACATTTGCCTCACAATTTCTCTCTTCCGATCTCAGTCATAAGAACATGTTTATAGCCCCATCAGAGAAGAGCAACAGCTTCCTGCCTCTTCCTGGTCACACCTGTGCTGCTGAGGGGTGATGTTGCCGAGCCCTTCGCCAAGGCAGTTTTTGGAGTTTTAAGAATGGAGAAATGGGAGCGTCAGAGCTACAAAACGTGCTGCAACCAACACGTTGGGCTGATGCCGTGGTGCATAGCGTCTGGGAAAATCCACCGTGACCCTTGGCAGAAGTCACATCTGTGAACTATCTCATGTCCTGGGACACCAATAAAGTGGAAAGGGAGAGAGAGCCAAGCACCAGTAGCTCAACGGCCTGGCAGAGATCAGGCTCTGATCTATTGTAGGGAAGCTAAAATAACAAGCCTTTAATCCCTAGATCATGTTGAACAGGTCAAGTATGGCTCAGGAGATGAGAGGGGACAGAAAAACCTAATTTCCAGTATTTTTTGTCATCATATGGATTTGTTAAAAATGGGATTATCAAATGAGACACCAGCAGCTGTTCTTAAAAGTGCTTGCACCCATCTGCTGTCTTCTTAGGTTAGCATATGTCTCCCACTGTCTGTGGTGCCCTGAGCTGTAAAGCACACGCAGGAGCTGTCAGGGCAGGAGCAAGCACGCTGAAGCACAGTGCTCCCCTTCGGGGAGAAGGGGAGGGGAGCAATGTCGTCCTATTTACACAGAGGGGAAAGTCCTTGTTTCACTAGGCGGCAGGGAATGGGAGGCTTTGGCTAATCCCGGCCGGTTTCCCTCAGCAGGGAGTGGTAGTTGTTTTTTTAGGGCTTAAATGAGCCTTAAAAAGCCAGAGGTGACAGAGGGGTTCTCCGCAGCTGGGTCTCTGCGGCTGCCTGGGGGCTGCCAGGGCAGCTCATGTGTGTGCCATGTGTGGGCTGTGTGCCACCTCCCCGGGGCTGCCCGGGAGACGCGCCGGGTCCCTCCTTCCACAGCCCAACCACACCAGCCCAGAGACGGTCACTGCCTGTCCCAAGGGTGTTCCAGCCCTTCCTCCTCCCCAAAAACGAGGTAAAAATAGAAGACAATAAAATGGAAATGTACATCCCTAGGACACGGAGGCAGCCTCCAGGAACGCAATCAACGCTCCTACTTCTTGGCGTTGTAAAAATGTAGAGTTTGTTAAAATAATCCGCTTCACAAAATGCAAAACAGTAAGTATGAGAAATAGTTCAACAAGGATGACTTCACCCTTCCCAGAAACCACTCTGAGAAAGTACAAGCGAACCAGAAACCAACACTGAGCAGGGACTGAAAGGCAATGCAAAGTCACTGCTCAGC
This sequence comes from Strix aluco, assembly GCF_031877795.1. Lineage (NCBI taxonomy): Eukaryota > Metazoa > Chordata > Aves > Strigiformes > Strigidae > Strix > Strix aluco. The sequence continues at coordinate 11,737,948 of NC_133943.1, read as the reverse complement.
CTGGAGAAATGCAGAAAGGAAACCAACTGTCCCGAGCAAGGAGCCACAAATGAAAGCTCATTAGTATGTTAAAATCTTTTCCGCTCCAGCAAGTTTCGATAACTATTGATAACACACTTCAGTAATTTCTTCTGTAAGCCTGACAGATGGCTGCTCCTCTTAAGAAATCCCCTTCCCTCTCTCACCCTCATTTTGATGAAGGGACGGGATGCCTGCATGTGCATGTCATTTGCTTTGGTATCTGAATTCTCACAGATATAAAACAGGAATATCACCTAAGCTCCTTCCTAGCATTTTTTATTACTAGATCTTAAACCATTTTGCAGACAAGTTGAGTGACATTATCCTTATTTTATAAGTGATGAAACCGAGGCACAAGGAACCCAGGAGACGTGTACAAGGTCACCTCGTCAGCCATCAGCAGACTCGGGAGCAGACCTCTAGAGCAGAGAAGCCACAAAACACTCACTGTGTTGGAACCAGCCCACAGGACTAGACACTTTTAGCCGCACACACTGTACTGCTGTTTCTCCCTCTGAATTTTCTATTGCCCCCCCATAACAAAGTCATCAGTGGGGTAAGATCCGGGTAATACCATGCAAGGGAAAAAGCCTCTGGAAGGCATTCTGTGTTACGCTGATGTCAGACATCTGCTTCCCAGCTCACTTTAATCACCTCTAAACCTTACTGTGCGTGGATGAGTAGCCAGGTCTTTAAAATGTGGAACAAAAAAAAAGAGACAAATTTCTTTCTGAATCAAAAATGTGATTAATTCCACCTGAGGTTTGTCACAGACAGGGATATGATGCAAACTCTCCTATAACCATGTACACAGGCCAGACCTCTCATGAGAGACGATGGGCTGTACTGACTGTTAGCAGTCACATAAGCACACTCCTATTAAATGTAATGTTCCCAGAGATGCAAATAGCTTACAAAGAATAGCTAAATTTCCATTGATTGATACCAGCCTGAGGTGTAACTCTTCTTATGGCATCAAATTGGTTGCACTGTCTTTGTAAATCCCCTGGGGGCTTGAGTTTTGGAGGATGAAAGACGCTATGAGATGTAAGGTATCACCGCTAGCAGCTGCCATTCTTGTCTATCTAACAGATGGCAGTAAATAATGACAGACTCATCTCTTTCAGCAACAGTGAGATAAAACACTGGAAAATCTGTCTGTCTTTCCCCTTCGGGGCAGCAGGCCCTCCTGTGCTTGAGTGGAGCGATCTCCGATCCCCAACTACAGCTGCACGGCGGGGTGCACCTTCCCCGGCCCGCAGAGCACGGCTGCAGGCGCCCCTGCTGCTGGCTGCCTCCCAGCAAGCACCGGCTTTACTCCTCCGCTCTCAAACTGGCCAGTTCTGTCTTGTTCACAGCTGAGCTCCACTGAAAACTTGTGGACCTCCCTAAATCTCCATCTTTTACCAAAGACCAGATTGCTGCTTGCAGACGTTTCCCTCCAGAGCTGTGTATAACCCTGCTCCACAGCCTGGGGGCTGTCAGTTCTCACTCTGGTTTCACACCCCTGCACCTTCAGTTCTTCCTTTTTTCTTTTCTCCGCGACTCTAAATCTGAGTAGATGCTTGGAGCATCCATTTCTCTTTCAGCCCCATCTGTCTGGAGCTCTGAGACTGTCCAAACCACTTCCACTTCCATCACATCTCACCTTGAAACCTCCCTTTCCCTCCCCTACTTAGCAGGAGCTCCCTGGGAATTCTCAGAGACTGCAGATGAAAGATACCCTGGAAAAATACGTGAGTCGACTGCACGAACCCACAGTGCTCTTCCAGCAAGCAAATACCACCATGTCTAAAAGAGTACAGTTGCTCTGACACGCACATTAGCGGCATACACCTTCTTCAACAAGTACACATCCAGCATGGATGCACCAAGCAGTATCACGGAAATGATTCCTTCCTACTGACACATGCACAGCAAAACGCTCGCTTGTGTAGCTGTGCTGAGTGGTGTTACATGCTTCGCCCTATAGAAGTCACGCTTCTGCCAGCACCTTGTGTTTCCTTTCCTCATCCTACTGGCTGAAGTGACTGTCCAGGAGAGAGCAGATTTGACTGATAAAAGCAAATGTTGCTCGTCTTACAATTTCCCAGCCTCCGCACCTCGCCTATGGAAAGAGAGTACTAATAAGCCTCATTCCTACTTGGAGAGAAGAAGAAAAAAAAAAAAAAAAAAAAAGCTGTTCCCTGAATTCCCATAATACACATTTAAAGAAGTATTTGTTTAGGAGGGATGCGTGTACGGAGCGTCCTCCGGCACCGCGCAAAGCCATCCTGCCACCCACGCCTTCCAACTGCTGAAAGCAATTACTTTCCTCCTCTGCTCTCAGCACTAGCACAGGATGCACAGGGTCTCCACAGGTCATGCACAGAAACTGGTTTTTACTTCTTTTTTTCCTCTAAGAAATCAAGGGAAGCAGGAGCTTCCAGCACAACAGTAGGAAAATCTTCCAAAGAGCTTCTTGAACTGGCCTTGACTAGACAGCAATTTAAGCTGTTTCCTGATCCAAGTCCTTACTGCCTGCTGGAGATTTGGCTGCCATGAGGCTTATTTACCCAAAGATGGGGAGATTAAACCACATTTTCTGGGAGATAGGGCAGAATGGCGTTGGGCCAGAGGTGACCCATGGGATCTGACACAGACATGGAAATGCAGCCTGCAGAGATGGACCAGTCCCATGGTCAAACAAGCCCTTCATGGCTTCAGAAGAAGCAGTGACTATCTGCGCTGACCACACTTCTATATTCAAAGTGCAGCAAGTGGCTGTGATACGCTCCAGCCATGCAGTGTATGGAAAAGTAATCTCTGATGAGATGCCAGAGCAACCCTCAGCCGGAGAACATGTGGGCATTCCTGGCAAAAAGGACTCTGCGATGGATTCCTCAGCCATGGCAATTACAGCCCAGGCAGAAAGAGGAAAAGGAAATGGTGAAACCACAGTGCAGCAAAACATGGTTCAATGTGACTTGCAAAAGCCACATCCCAAACGGCTTTGGTAAATATAATAACACAGTCCCCAAACAGCAGCAGAGGCAGAAGGGGAGAAGCCTGGATTGCAGTGAGGATGATGAGGTTGTGGGGAGGATCAAGGAGAGTGGAGCCAGCAGAGGAAGCATCAATGGGGAGACTCAGTGAAAGCATCTTTTTTTGGGAAGAGTGTAGTTGGGCTGATTGTTCTGCCACGCTATTAGTTGCTTTAGATAAACAGCGCTTTCTCTCCAGAGAAGCCAAAAGCACCACCTTGGGTTGTTCCTTGGGTTGTTCCCCACCCTTTCCACAGGGCATGGGGAGAAGAGGGGCTTCTGGCAATGACCGAACACAGGTCCGACCCTGCGGCCCCAGAACTGCTGGGAGATGCTCCTTCTGCAAGTCCCAGACGAATGCCCTTTCCTTTGGCGGGGGTGGAGGGTGGGTTGGGCCCATGTAAGGAAGAATTTCCAATTTAGAAACAAACAGAGGCAGTTCCTATTATTGTTAGTGGAATGTCAGCATCTCTGGTCCCAAGCACCACTGTCAACAAACAGGCTCACAAATGCTCCTTCAGCATCAGCCAAAATAAAATCCATGAAAGCATCTATAACTCAGCATTCACTACACACATAACAAGCTCTCCTTTTTCTTTTTAAATCCAGTCTTGTCCATGTAATTTTAACATAAAGGAACTGGTTGTGGGCTGTGTTATCAAATGAGTCATCATTTTATGTGACACTGTAATATGATTTAGAGAATTCTTGGCACACCAGTATGGATTATGCATTATAATCTCTTAATTTGGATTGTTAATGCTGTGCAGCAGTGACTGGAGCATGAGGGAAAGAGCAGGTTATCTGAATTAGAGTCCTAGCCCTGCTCCTGCTTTGCTTTGTGACCTTCACAAATTAGTTGCCCTCCTTCATCCTTACTTTCTTCATCTGCAAAGCAGAAACATGCCTGTGTCTTCTAACAGGGTTAGCTAATGTTCGCACAGGAGATCTGAAGAACATTACATAAGTGCAAATTCTTATTTTAATATGGAAAGAAAAACAGAAGGACTGTTTTGGATGCAACAGGCTGATCATGAGAAGTACTATCAAAACTACCAGGACACAGTCTCTGGGTACTCTATACCTGTCACAAGCTAATTGGAGATAATGAATGATTTTCAGAAACATGAGGAATAGGAAGAGCTAGCAGGAAACCTAGAGATTTGCAAACTAGGACTCTTCAGAAAACGAGCATAATTTCTGATAAACATCGACATGCAGAAGATAAATAAGAACCCTTGGGGAAACTCCTCTCCCATCCCCCAAATGCTGTGTGGTAATGTAGTCTTGACAAGCAATGTTGGCTCAGCAGCCCTGGAAGTGAGATCTCCTATCATTTGCTGATGGGGAAGCCCAGGCAGGGGCAGCTGAAGGAGGACCTGGCACCTCCAGGGGCTGTGGCTGCGCTTGGCAGGTAGGGTGATGAGCAGCAATTAGGATGATGAGCAGCCACCCCGGAGGAAATGGAAGTGCGTGTGAATCAGAAGCTGTGGACTCTTGTCCACTTCAGGCTGGACTAAAAGTACTGGAGTCCGTTTACCCAGTCCCACTCATCAGAGCGGAAAAGTTTGGGATCAGAGTGTGCTCGGCAGATCCAAACAAACAAACCCAGAGCCTAACATCTGCAACTGTTACTCCTGACCCCCCTAAGCTTTCCATTCCCTCTGCTTTTGGTAAATATAAACTGGCCCATATTTAGCAAAGGGTCACTAGGCAGGGAGGAGACCTGATACCCATTTCCAAAGCTATCCCATTCCCTTTGGCTAGCTGCCTTTTGAGTCCATGAAGTCTGGCTTTGACTGCACCGTTCCACTGTCTGAACGCAGTCCCTGGTCTGGTATTAGCAGGGAGCACAAACACCACATGAAGAATTTTGGGAGACTGAGAAATCCTCCCCAGAGAGAAAAAGAAACCCATCCAGAAGAAATGAAAAAAACACAATCTACATTTGCTGGCAGGAGGGTTTCTTCTGAGCTCTTTGAAAAGCAGTATGATGCTGCCAAGGCTAATCTGTCAGAATTGGGACGCATCTGGGGTAGATAACTGGCCTTTCCTGGGGCTGACTAAAGATCAACTTTTTCTTAGTAAAGGAAGAGGTGACTGTGACAGACGAAGCAGGCAGACAGCAATGGGTGGCCTCTGGGAGCTCTTTGGGGAAAGGATGACAGTGAGAAACAGAAACATAGGATGCCTGCCCGTGCTTTGCGCTTTCACCTGTTACTCATTTCCCCAGACAGGGCAATGACTGAAAGGCTACTTCTAAATGCAGTAGCAGATAATATTTTACATCTTAGGAGCTCATGGGAAAAAAACACAAACCAAAACAAAACCCACGTATACTACCTCTAACACTTTCTAAATATGGGACCAGTTTCTAAAGTATCTACTTGGGAATTATTGTCTTGAAATGAGATAGGAAAAGGGTCAAAGGAATGCTGGATAGTGCAAAAAACTATTGAGGAAAAAAACATCTTTCACTTCTTGCTTGACCTTCCCAATCTTTTCACATACATTGTAGCAAAAGGGAATTGACCCTTGATGACTTGTAGCTAATTTATAAGCGGGAAGCTCTATGCCCAGGGGATGACCGTGCTACTGTGCCAGCTATCCAGGCACAAAGTTGTTGCCTGAGGGGCTGCAGGAGAGCTCTGCATGGGCTGGAGACAGAACACAGCCCACCAGAACCCTGTGCTTCTGCTCGGCTGGACCTGCCGTACTAGGGCCATCCACCAGCACGTCATCTCGGAGGAAAAACACATGCAGGGACCAGCAAGGCGGATAGAGTATCCACGTCGAAACGAGCAAAGCCTTTTGTTCTGCACGCCTCCTGCGTTTCATTCAGCGCACCCAGCACAAGTGAGTCTAGAGATGAGTCAAAGCTCTCACGCCGGATGCGCCTCTCCAAGGGCTGAGCCGCGGTGCTCCTGGTTACGGTGAGATCAGCGCCTGCCTCGCCGCCGCAGCTCTGCGCTCTGCCACCCGCGCTCACCCCCGCTGCCTGCACGCCGTGCTCGGCGAAGGAGCCTGCGTCCCACCGCCCGTGACTGCTTCACCCAGAGCTGCCGGGGAGATGGAGTCACCGCGACGTTTGCCTGGGATCGCAGAGCCGTCCGTGAGGATTTATGGAGAGAATCCAACCCAGCACAAGAGCAGGCTCAGGAAGTCCCACGGGCACCATGTTGCTCTTGGCCTGGGATTCACGTTTGCTCGCATGGGCAGCATAGGGATTAGCCTGTGATCTAACAGTTCTTCTCTGGGAGCTTTCCTAGAAGAGATGACCGCCAGGCACAGCCTCAGCTAGCAGAAAACATGTCTTTGGCCGAGGGATTCAGGTCTGCCCCTCCTGTGGGCTCCTCCTCTAGCTTGCCTCAAGGAGGGCTCCATGCAGAGCATTGTTTCTGCTGGTACCCCAGTGCTGTGTGAAGGCCACTGGCTTGGGCAGCAGGAGGGCTCTCTGGGGGACAAACATGGTAGCTCCTCAGGTCAGCTGGCTACGGAACCCTCCCCTCTCTGCTCAGAGTATCTCCCAGAGGACCCGTGGTCACAGCATAGGTGCTTTCAGGGTCCTTCTGCAGCACCTGTCTCAGCTCTAAGGTTGGTGCCAACTCCCACCATCAACACCCCTCCTCCAAGACCCACCAGTGCCAAAGTGGGGCAAAGCCTGTCAAAAAGTCCAGCCAAATCAGCACAAACACAGCAGAGTATCTCTGAGCAGAAGGGCAGGAAGAGGCAGCAATGGGCACAGTGGAGCAAGGACTGAGATGGACAGCAATAGCTTACAGCAGCGTTGCCACCAAACACCCCATAGTTTCAAACAAGAACCCACACATCACTTGTATAAAAAAGCCCATTGGGATAGAGGAGAACCCAAATGAGAGAAACTCACCAGACTTTCCCTTAACTTGAACACATCAGAGCAGCGTGAATGTTGTTATTCCCTTTGTGAGCTCTAGCTCTAGCACTCACAATAAATGTTATCTCCTGTTTTCTACAGATTGTCCTTCTGGAGCTGCAGCATCAAATCCTGACCCCATGTGCAAAACACTGTTGCCTTTATCCCTAGCCCAAGAACATGAAATCAAATGACAAAGAATCCGATCTCAGCTGTCCTCTTCAGGGCAGAACAAGACATGATTTATAGATTTATATACACACATGCCCATCTATTCATCCTCTTAGCAAGCAGTTCATGAAGTGTGCCTTAAGCCTTTCTGAATCGGGCAATTCTCTGCTTAGACAATCAATCCCTAACTGAGAGTCTGCAGGGAAAGACATCATGTTGCAGGAATGCTGCAGAAGCTGTTGCATATACTGTTCCCTTTGTTGAGAATAGCATCTTTGCCTTGGATATATTTTTTTTTCCCTCCTCAGCCATTTAATTTCATGAAATGGGGCCCAGTTCCAGCAGGCAAGAAGAACATAGCTAGATTTTGCTTCTCCTTTCCTGAAAGGCTGAGAAACCAGATTTAAAAAATGTGCTTAGTGGGCGTTTGGTGGGACGAATTCTCTCCCATAGTTTGGCATTTTTGAGATAGAGAGAGCGAGCAATAGTTACGTTGCATATGGTGCCTGGTTTTTCTTCTATAGCAGGTAGCCTAGAGACTTACCACTTCCCCTACCATGAAAAAAATCATAGTAGCTGTTTTAATTCAAAAAAAATCTGCAAGAGGCTTCAGGTTAGACCTTTTGTCAAAAAGGCTCAGTGCAGAAATTTGTAGAAATTTGTCCAGTGCGTGTGCGTAATGTAAAGCAAATTATCCCTTGACAGCAACCTAAAGGGCAGGTGGCTCTCTGGGGCATGGTCTGTCTTATTCTCTAAAGTCCGGCACCAAACACAACAGGGATTCCTAGTACATGGCTGGGGCTATTGCACACTTGCCTGTAACAATAATAACCATTTTGAGAAACATCCAGTTCATGTCTCATAAGGACTTTAAAACCAGATGTAGCTCCCTTGGACGTAATATGGATGACAACGGGATCAAAGTTGCTACACACGTTCGAGTCTAAGGGCATCATTCAGCACTACTATCCTTGCAGAGCTGGCAGAAAGGACAAATGGACAACAGGGGAAGTTTCAATCCTTCCCTCTCCCCTGGTACCACCCATGGCAATGATGGCCCCAGCAACTGTCCAGCCAAGACTTTCTTCTGCATCTCCATTATCAGAAAAAGGTATTGGAGCTTGAGTGGAGACACCATAAAATCCAGTGGTGATTCCACTGAAACCAGTGATCTTAAACCACTGCAGAATGACCAGTGTGAAGACCTGGCTGACTCACCACACCAAGCATTTGCACACTTGATTTGCGTGAACACAGACAGGTGGACATCTCCACATGCTACTGGGAGAGGATTAGGAGACCACATAAGGAACAGGCAAAGGGAACAAAGCAGAAAGATTACTAATGAATGACGTTCCTGTTTCCATGCATTCATATTAGCAAAATAAAAAGGAGAGAAAACAATTGTCAAGATGTGCTACATCTGCAGAATTGTCTCTAAATTAAATGCACATCCATGTTCTATAAAGTAACAGTAATTCTTAAAATCTACTGATTTTTTTTAGCTGCCAATTTTAGAGACTTCCCAGGAGACACTGGTCTAAACCTGCTATCTCAGCTATTAAATAGAGACAGGATATTTTCATTAAAAAACCCAAAACACCCCCATGAGACTCAACAACTCGGACTGAAGATAACAGCCCTGCAGCCACTAAATGTGGTTTTAAAGAGACTCCAATAAATAGCTTCAGTTACTAAATCTTGTCTCTGTGTTGCATATGCTAGACAAACTCTTCCTTTTCAGCTTACAGGGAAGCCCCTTTCTACCAGTCGGCTGCAGAAATCCATCCTTTAACCAACACACACCTCCACATTACCCAACTTTCTGCTCTGCTTCCACATGGGTCACTGCAGCTCCTGGCACAGGGCACCTGACAACACGGGTGGTGAGTGCATCGTCTCAGCTCAACTCATAGCACAGACATCAGTCAAGAGCAGTGCCAGCCCTCCTGAAGATCAGAAATAATGCTGGGGGAAATGCACGATAAGCCTGGCAATTGTTTTATCCCTGAACTCAGTGACCTGATTTATGTCTATTTACCTACATTTTAATTTTTAATGATTTCTGGTAATGAATCTGAAGCCTAAGCCTAACTGTGAGAGCAGGGAAGTTCCCCAGAGCCAGTTTCTGATGGTGCTGCATGTAGCCACATCTGTGTGGGCATGTGCAGAAAGGGACCTGCCTGCCGTTTGAGCAGGTTCCCCGTGGGTACTCTCGGAAGGACTGTCCACTCAGGCTGCACTTCAGAGGGCTACGTCCTGGTGCGCACTCAAGACAGTGAACTTGCACCATTTAAGACCCTACATCTTCATCTGGTCAGTTTTTCTCCCATATGCAAAGCTGAGATCTGAATCTTGATGCCTTTTCCTCTGTGACTTGGAGCGGGATATAGGATGTCTCTCTTCCTTTGAGAGGCACTTGGAGATAGGCAGCTGAAAGACAACTACTACAGTGCCACGTGGATTTGGGGATGTTTACAAAACTGCAGAAATGAGAGCTGTCTAATAGAGGGAGAACGCTGAATTCATTACGCCTCCAGCTTGGGTTTGGGCTCAAAGAAATTTTAGATGACGAGGATGTTACAAAACTTAATAGGACATTAAAGCCTTTCTTTTGCGGTGCCAGAGAACCAGCCTTTTGGCTTGACATTCAACCCTTTCTTTTGTGAAGGTTGAGCCCCATCCCAGACTTCACATGCTCACAAGTGAGGACCACACTGGCACATCACAGTGCATCCGCATCTTATGAGGCACACACCAAAGCCAGCACGAGGGCGAGAGCTAAGGCAGGGACCTGGCTTTTCCAAAGCAGCCAGCACCAACACATGCCCAAGCTGATGTGCACTCCTGGCAGCTGGCTTTCCCAGGAGAAGGGCTCAGCAACATCAGGAAAACAGCTCTTTTCCAAAGCATCTCACAAAGACTTACAAGAAAAACAAGGCCTCCTACCAAGCAGCAGTATCTACAAAACATTTCTGTAAGTTTTATTTTAGGTTTTTGCATTTCGGTGCCCAGTCAGCACATCGCAGCTGTCAGTTGAGCCACAGCCCCCAAGGAGGCTGGTGACGTTGGCCAGGGAGGGACACGGAGTCAGAGCACAGCTTCTTGGGCTGACCTGTGAGGTGATGCTGGAACACTGTGTGTGCATCCCCCGGGATGGATCCAGGAGAGCTGCTGCTGTCCCTGGATGTGCTAAGGGATGGGTACGTGCATGCAAGTGAACTGAACCACTGTTCAGTGTGTGGGGCTGTCTGGACCATCTTGGCCAGTTCAGAGATCTCAGAGGTTGTGGCAGAAGCTCTGCAGCTATCAACTTCAGCAGCTTCCTGAAAGAAAACTGTGTTGACGGGTATAGCATGGGAGAGGCATTCAGTCCCTGTATCTTCCAGCTAGTTCATCTCTTTTCACCTCCCCTTGGACCAGCTTCATCCTGGCAAGCAGATATGTGGCTTGAAGTCCCTTGGTTGTGGCAGACAGTTTTCTTCATAGTGCACCCATTCTGGTGGGATCCTTTAGTCTGGACTGGGTTTGCTCAGGGTAAGAACTACACTGAATTTTGAGATTAAATCAACAGAAAATCTGTCATTGATTTTCCTATGGACATGAATTCACTCTGTATATTTTAAAACCATATCTATTCTGAACAGAAGGACCCATTCTTGCAGTGCATTTTGTTACTGAAGGGTTTTATTTAAAGAAAAGAGGAAGCAGCATCTATTATATATCTCTGTGCAGTGAAAAGGAGGCGATGTCTCACAATACTTGTGATACCTCTAGGTATTAAAGACAACAGTTTGCAAGACATCATCTCCACTGCCTGGTGAGGACTGAGCCTGCTGCCTCCACTATGCTCTTGGCTTACACCAGCCCATCCATCACCTGCCTTTTTAACTGGCAATGATAAGGAAATTATGCATGCGAGCAGCCATGTGCACCACAGGGTGTAATTTCTAACGTCCCATAGCAAACATTTTTCCTGGTGCTAGCAGGTGTTTCAATCCTTCATCTGGACTTTTATGAACAGTGCTGCTGGGTATCTCCTTCCAGCTGCTCCCACTATCTAGCTGGCAGCTGTGTGCCAGCTAAAAAAAAAAACCAAAAAACAAACAAACAAAAACCCAAACAAACAAAACCCCAAACAAACAAAAAACCCAAACAAACAAACCAGGGAAGGTTTCTGGGGCATCTGGAGCAGCTCAGGGGGCACTGCCATCACCCGGCAGCTTGGCCTTAAAGGCTGGTAGAGGAAGAAGGCATGAGGGTGCTAACTAGACCAGCTGCTGGCTCATGTTCCCTCAGACTTGGGTTGTGTCTGTGCTGCAGCAGCCAGCACAGCACAGAGCAGCTCATCATGGCCAGGCCTGGGCCACGAAGCCATGGGCAGGGGTGGAGGAGGACTGGACAAGCGGGTCACTTGGCTACTGTTCCCTCAAGTTCTTATTGGTCTAAGCTCTACCCAAATAGTGAGACAGTAGTCCCCTCTCTTCCTGCTTCCAAGCAAAGCTGCCCACAGCAAATAACATCATATGTAAGGCTTGTCACTGCAGCTCAAAGAAACAGCAGTCACAAGTGCTCAGGCTCTGCCTTCTCAGGAGGGGTTTTCATGACACAGTTTTCCCACGCATCTCAGTGCTTCATAAAATACAAGCAAGCCTCAGAGCACTCTGAGGAGGTGGTGGCTGTTGTATTGCATTTCTACACTGAGAAACCAAGGCACAGTGATGTCACAGAGCTGGTCACAGCCCACTGAAGTCACTGGGAAAGCCTCCTACTGCTTCAGTGGGAACATGGGTTGGGGCCTCCAGCCTTCAGGCGGGGAAGCCCCTGGCACAGATGAGCAATGCTTGTTGTTGCATAGACGGGGAAGCCCCTGGCACAGATGACCAAAGTTTGCTGTTGCACAACCAGGGGAATGGCAGCCCGTTGAGCAGCTCTCCTGGGGTGCGAGAGGACTCCACATTAGGAATGAACAGGACTGGAGCTGGCTTCCCACAGCAGCACCACGAAGTGCATTCCTTATCACGGCAGGAGAGGGCTAGCCAAATCCCTTTCCGTTTACCATCTTCACCCAGCCTGGTAGGAGGTATTTATTCCTAGAATTGGTGGGGCTTTATCAGTGGACTTTGACCTACAGCATCTCCCTGCATATTTCTGGGACACACACAGTCCTACTCAGCCTGGAGCTGCAGCACTCTCCTACCCCGGGTCCTGGAAGGGACTCAGGGTTGCACTGCATACAGAAAGGGCTGCAGACTGACAGCAAGCTTCACATCGGGCTCTAAAACAACTCTCGTCTCTGAGCTGTGTCAGTCCCAGAATCCAGCTCTCCAAAAACCAAAAGGTCAGACCACACAGTGCATTCAGCAACACTCTCATCACAGCAGGCTGTAGTGGATGGTATTTCTGGGTCTGCAGCCATTTAAAGTCCCCAGCAATTAGAGAGGCAAAGTCCTAAGTCTCTCTCTGAAACAAGGCAAATCGCTGATTTATAAGAAATGAAGTAACAAAAAACAGGACACGGGTTTACTTTCATTATTTCTTTTGCTGTAATTGTTCCAGATCTGTCCAAGGAAAGCATCCCTCAGGGCTTATCAGAGCAGCCACCGCAAAGGAGAACAAAGGAAACAGCAATCATTTCCAGTAAATCAAATAATGACAAGCTTTAACCTTCAGAAGAGAGCAGATTCCTGCAAAGGGTTTGGCTGCTCTGTCTTTGAGTTTCCTTTTCCCCAGTCCCGGTTTCCTAGCAAAAGTTTCCTCAAACAATAGAGATTGGCATCAAAAGAAGAAAGAAAAAAAATTAAAACAGCCCTCCTTTCATAAATAGGCTTAAAATGGAAAGACAGGGCTTGTCACTTGGGAGCAATTGGTTACTCTTTGCAGTGTGGCACCACTGAGGACTCCGGTCAAGTGCCGCAGCCCTGTTGTGCAGGTGCCGTACTGTCACACAGGGCAAAAAGATGCTTCTTGGCTCCCTCTGCCTCTCTTTCTAGGAGTAGGAGAGATGTTAGGGAACTGAGTAGTGGCTACTCGTGTCACAGAGCTGTTGCAGAGAATGACTGCACATTGTAGCAGCCCAGCGCGAGGCTGGTGAGCCACCAGCAGAGTACAGAAAAGGGAAATGCAGCCCAGGTGTCACCAGGGGCTCAAAGGAGAGCACGTCCTTCCTCAGACACATACAGCAGCCAGGCATAAGCTCAGAGAAGATACGGTGGTCCATGCGTAGCTCTGGGAACTGGACACAACCTAACCCTGCTCCTCTCTGGCACTAATTCCCTCTGCAGTTTTGCCCAGCTCATGTGTATTAGTGTCCTCAGACATAAAACAGACTTAGAGGGGTCTCCAGAGACAAGAACAGCTAAATGTGAATATTCTGGCAATGAGCAATTCACCCAGACACCACGCTGACCTTCCTCTCCTTTCAAAAAAACACGTGATGCTGAGCAGGACATGCTTCTTATCCAGCAGGAGTCAGTGGGAATTCAGTCCAACCTGAGGATGCACTGGTTTAAAAGACAGCATCACCTAAATCAGGAGGATGACCATGCCTCCTGGCACATTCAGCCCTGGCTAGGACACGGGCTGCAGCACAGCCCCTTCCTGCCCTGTTGCCCTCCACCCCTATGTAGTGATTCAGCTCAGGTTGACCAGCAGAGAAACAAGCTTAGCCCTGGAGGACATGGTAGACATCCACGAGAGCTGACAAAGAGTGTGTATGGTGGCTGATCACGCTGGTGTCTGCGTGCATTCACCCAGACCTGCTCAGGTGCAGCAACTGCCTCTACCTGCAGCTGCTCCGCCAGACCTCAGCTGCTGTCCTCAACAGTCAGTGTTCCTGGGCTGCACAGTGGGTCACCAAGGCTGGGCTGAGCTCTTAACAAGCTCACACCGTGCGTGTGCCTCTACCTTCCTCTTGTCCCAACTCAGACCCCACTGTTTTACCATCTTTTAATCTAACTGGGCAGTTAACGATAGGAAAGATTTGTTCTTGAGACTCACTGGGGAAAATGCCATAGTAGACTGCAGCTGAAGCAAGAGCCATAAAAAGGTAAGTCACAGCTCCCAGGAATGTGCACCAACCTGAATAACGGGCTCTGCAGAAGACTCTGCTTAGACCTTTGCTAGAGCCAGAATATGAGCAGCATGGATGCTTGGGCACTGCACAGGCAGAGGCTCTTGGCAGCACATACAAACAACTGCTGTGGAACAGTGCAAAAAGTCATGTGCCTCAGACAAGGGACAAATGCTTGCTCTTAAACAGATAAAATCAAGGTGCTTATAGCAAAGTGGAACTTTTGGTATTTTCCCAGCTACCAGAAATCTTCATTCAAGAGTTTATTTAGCAGAGAAGAGAACTGGTTTGCTGAAGTGGAAGCAGGTCATTAAAAGGTAAGAGAAAATCATCAAGAGAACACCTCAACCACAAATGCTCCTGCTGGACTGAATTGCTACCAGGGCGAAGGAGGCAAGGACATCAAAGGCTTGTGTTCACTTGCCCAGCAAGAGACCATGGCCATGTCCCAGCAGTGACCCTGGGTTTCCCTAGGAGAATATGACTTCACTAACATTGCCTTAAAAATAATCATGCATTTGCCCTCCTTTGGCGAGCTAGGCAATCGTAATTAAGGTATCCTGAGCACGGATGAGGCCTCATGCAGCCTGTTTTGCCAGTTCTGTGTTTGAGAAGTGACTCATGAGCACACTATCAGCTTACTGTATTGTGGCCACTGCAGCCACCACGCCTGCCAGACACCAGGGGAGAAAACCCTCCCTGCTGCTCTGGCATGGGCCCTTCCAGCATACATGGAGATGTTTTCAGAATGTTTTTTCTTTAGAGAGGAAAAGATTACCATTTTACAGCTGTGCCGTACCCACTGCAGCCCTGGGGTAGATTGGGAGAATGAGGACAAAGCACTGGTTGGGGTCAAGCTCCATCTGTTATGTAGGAGCACCTCCTTCTCCCACCATATCTCCAGGAGGAAAGGATTCAAGGACAGCTTACATCTACCCAGCATCATTCTTTGAGGCATGGTTTCCAAAGACACCTGAGCTTCCCTGACCCATTTGCCACCTGTGTTGACAGTTGACTGCTAGGGTCAAACTGCTAGATGGTCATTTCTGTGCTGTGGAAATTGGCCATTATTAGAGCAATCTACCCCACCAACTTCCCCATAGATGGGGGACAATGACCCCTTCATTGATGCCAGGTTTCCAGAAGGTCTGACAGCTCCAGACAAAAGCTGTTCCCAGTGTTATAGACTCTGCAGCAGGTCACAGGTTATCTGCAGGAGGGTAGGAAATACCAGGAAAGGAACTTGGACTTCTTTCGCGTGATTGACCTGAACACAGCACCCATATCTCTGGAGTCAGCTCTGATAATGGCCTCCCAGATCCTGACCCCCTGAAACTCAGCTGCAGAAAGAAAATGTCACGCAAAGGAACAAAGCTCCCATCCTCTGCTTTGCAGATTTTCCCAGTACTAAATTCAAACTGCCCATCCTTCAACTCCATCATCACAAAAATCTACCACACACCCAATATCTGCTGCTCAGAGACTCTGGATCCACAACCCTGAACCCTTAACAAAGTCTCACTGGAATGGCATTACTTACACAAATCAGTGGTACTCACTAAGCAAAGCCTCAACAGCGGGCTGCCAAATCTATTCTACACCCCTCTCCTCAGTAAGGCAAGGTCCTCAGTGGAGTTTGTGCCTGGAGTCAGTGTGGATTTAAACTAACTGAAGGGAAATAAAATTTCAGGAATAACTCAGGCTTATATAGATAATTTGTTAAAGCACTAAACCAAAGCGGCACTAGCTCACTACACACTTTGGTTTTTCTCAATAATTATGCTGGAGTTAGCCACGCTCCTTTACCTAGCTCTGTTTCCCTGCTTCAGTGAATTCTCACTGAGAAAATGCTGACTTTTCCTCTGCCAAAAAATTAATGCAAATGAAGTGAATTCTCTGTCAAAATGTTCAACTACAAGAAAAAAAAATATCTCACAACAATAACAAAGCTTTTGTTCAAAAACTCAGAACCATCACGGAAAGGAAAGGCTTTTCTTCAGCATTTCAGGTGCTCAGATATCAACTTTGCTGTTGTAATATCACTTCTGCTTTGAAAATGGTCAACTTGCTGATGTTTCAATTGACTCAGAGCAGAGTTAATTATGCTAATGAGACACCAAGGTACACGAAGAAGCCTTTTCATCAGGTCCACACTGAAAAGCTCTGTAGCTTTGAGGTTTTGTACTATGTGCTTACCCTGCCATTTCATCAGCTGTTTAATTAATTAGGATGATTTAAAAAAAAACCCAAAACACAAAGAGAGAGAACAACATGAACCCCTTTGATTATGGAACCTCCAGATACAGGCATTGCTTGGCTAACATCCCATGAGCCCTGCTGCGAACACCACTGCTGAGCCAAGGTTTCGCAGGCTGCAGCTCTCGTGAGCATTCGTAGTCGGTCTAACCCAACAACACTGGTGAAATGAATTGTTATTTTAATCTTACCTTTGTTTCCCTCCCATAACCCAGGTCACTTATCTAATCAGTTCATGGGCTTACACATATGGGAGGAGCCGATATGAGGACAGGATGATCAGAGAGATTGAGGGGCAAAAGCCATGGGAAGATGCAAAGTGAGGGTAAAACCCTGCCCTTAGGTGTTTTCTGTGCTAGCAAAGGCATCTAGTGCAAGTAGTGCAAGAGCAAAAAGTAACCACTTCTATCACACTGCTTCTTATCTGTGTGGATCATACCCTGCACAGTTTTGGATGGTGTGAAAATAAATAGTAATTTTTAAAATTAACCATTTTTTTTTCTCCAAACAGGACAAATTCCCAGTGAATATGCTCAGGTAGATCCAAAGTGATGCCCCTGAAGTGGCTGCACCACATTTTCCTTTGCCTGTGGCCCCTGCGTGTGAGGCATGTGGCCAGGTTCAAGGCCATAACTACATGCTTTCTCTGGGTTATCAGTGGCATAAGACAGAGCAGGACACGGCCTGCAGCTACCCCAGCCCACCCTGCCCACACTCCTTCGAAGCCTGCTTTTACAGGACAGCAGCCGTCCGCCTTGTGGCAGACGTTGCTAGCAAAGGGCTCAGGGAGCTGAGGCTCAAATGGAGGTTCCAGGTGGGAGCTCACACAGCCACCCTTCTGACAGTGCCTGGGACACTGGGGACCAGCCTGCCTCCCTGCAAGAGCTTCGACACACCCTGCACAGCTAAAACAACTAATATAGCCTCCATTTAACTTAGTTTCCTTCAAGGCCCAAGAGGAACTTTTGGACACCAGCCTGCCTGTGTGTGAGCCATCACCCAAGGCTTAGGTCAGTGTCCTGGACTCTCTTGCCTCTGCCCATTTGCATCTGGGTGCAGAAGATGGGATGAGGCTGTGAGGTGAGTCACTCCTCTAGCAGCCATTGTCTCATTCTTAGTCTTTAATAGGGCTGGCATGGAGAAAGGATCCCTATTAAGGACATGCTAATGGGGGTGAACCAAAAAGACTCTTCTTAAAATTATAAACAAAAAAATAGAAAGAGAGAGCATGCAACTGTCTTTTTACATAGATGGAACTGTGGGCAGCAGGAGTCTGAAATCCCACCTATAGAACTATTAGTTCTACAACCTAATTTCTCCTATCCATATTATTCACATGCTGTGAATTATCCCTGTGATTTATCCTAGCCTGACTTTATTTTTCAAATATGCCCTTTTAAAGATGCAAGGCTTTCGGCAGCTCCCAGGTCATGGGGATGCAGCAAAAAGTAACTGAGCAGCAAGAGCAGAAGTCGTGAATAGCTCAGTGCATGAGGACAGAACACTTGTGTCCTCAATAGAGAGCAGGCCCTTTGGGAGCACGTGTTGGCTCCTTTGATGTGCCATGAGCATTTCAGATAGGGTCGTGTCCAAGAAGAGAGGGCTAGGGTAGCTGCCAGGTTTATGATTTCTAGGATGAGGATTGTCTCCAAGAACAGTCCCCTTGTTCTCCAAAGACTGTCAAATGAAGTCACAGAATGGAAGGGGAAAAGGCAGAAACAAAACAAAACACAGAATATTTATATGTATTTAAAGGCCCCAAAAGATGTGCTCAAGCCTCTGTTCATGACTCTAGGGAAGGGCAAAAAGTTTGACATCTGGTTATCTGTTTTGTGCCTGCCATGCACTTCAGACTGAAAACTGCCTGGAATTAATGGGCTGAGAGTCACCACTCAGAGACATCAAAGGGCTCTCCTAATGGGGAAGGACAAAGCTGCAGACTAACCTGTTCCCTCTCTCCCTACCAAGGGCTTTCTGCCATTTGCTCACCTTGCCACAGAGAAGGAAAACTAAGATGGCATTTAACCCACACAGCTGCTAATTAGGAATGATTGTCTTAGATGCTCCTCATGTCTGATGCCTTTAATTACGAGGTGGGGCCCTGACCTCCACTTGTCTCCTCCCAGGATAAGGAAAAGTTGGAGAGAGTTAAAAGATCTTGCCTGGGACAGGTTTCCCATTTTCTCTGAGCCATACTTTGTGTGACCCAGTACTGTATGGACAACTTGCAAAGTACAGATCTGCATCTCCATGCCTGACAATTATGGCATGTGCATTGGTGTGTCTGCACACGTGCTTTTGCCTGCATACCAGGCCTGGGTTCACTTTGCTCCAGTTTGCCCCTTACGGGACAATGATGTGGCTGGTATGCAAGGACTGAAGACAAACAGCAGCACTGGTATGTGGCATCATCCAGCCCTGCTTCCCCCTCCAGCTGTCTGCTCTCACCCCTTCATGTGGGCTCCTGGGCACAGGATACAAAGCACACAGCAGCAGTGCAAGATTCAGATACCTTTGCTGCTCATTCCACCCTTATGCCCTTCTGAAACATGCCTACACCCCCTTCCCCACATGTTTCAATAAAGCTGCCCTGGGTGTCCTGTGATCTGGAGAAAGAAAACTGATCCAGCTTGCAGAAAAGAAGCCTCTACTCCAATTCACAGTGCAGGTACAGTCAAGTAAGCCTTGGCACAGGGCTAGCAATAATATGGTGCTTCCAGCAAACAGTTTATGATATAAATCTATTGCTTTAAATACGATCTGCAGGGCAGCTCATAGTGGCTGAGTATGATTTGATTAGGGACTAAAGAAAATTCTCCCAGTGCCAGAGAGACACTGTGCCCAGGCTGTCCTAGCCTGGCATCACCAGCCCTTGAAATAAAAATCCCTAACCAGAGCACCTGCACTACAGCCCCTAGGCAGTTCAAAAAAGGCATTTCCAACTCAAAACCTAAAGATAGAAAGGACACACTTGGAAAAGGGAGCCCTAACCATATCCTTCTCAGGTAGGCAGAATGTGGACATAATCCATAATCGTCAGTCCTTGTTCTTCTTAGCATCCATGCAGCTCTCACAAACCTGGGAGCAGACACACACTTCCTCCATGCTTCTTTTCTGTCCAACTCCCAGCGGCAGAATTGGGGTTTAGAAGAGAATTTACTGCTACATCCAACAAAACTGGGTGGGAAAGCTGAGGGTGAGGCCAAGATCTCACCTTTGAATTAGGCCTAGAAAGGGTCCCTGTTGTATGGTAAGGTCTGTTCAGGAGAGTTGGAGGTAAAAGAGGAGAATGTATTGCCTCACCCTAAAGGGGTCTGTGTTCATGGCACACGCTTCCAGAGCTCTGTTGCCTTTTGCAGGTAAGCTTAGAATGGGTCCTTGGTATTAAACTGAAGTCTGTGCATACTATTAGGGTTAAGACAAGATCAGCAACTATGCTAGATGTAATTATCCTGTTCTTAACCAAGTACTAAATAGAACAGACTGGCTGCTCTCATTCTGAGCACTAAGCATGGATGTAACCCTAACTCAAAGACAGATTAATATGGGTAGCAGGCAGCAGAAGTTGGTTTTCTAGGGGGTCAGATATTTTCCAGAAAACAGCATTGCCCTCATCTGCATGAGATTTAAATTGGATAACAGAGTTTATATACCTATTTATTGCACATTTTTGGGCTACGAATATGAATTTATGTGAAGCAGCAATGACAACTCCTGCAACAAAGGGGTTTTTACCCAAAGCATCTCATTTTTAGTGAAATTCAGAAGACCACGTCCTCAGCCAGTTCAACCCATCCCAGCCTGGGAAGACCGACACCAAGCAGGACAGTGGTGAATATTGGCCGTTCTTCAGATGATCAGGCCTGTTTGTGCTGGGGGAGCAAAGGCAGTGCTGCTCTGAGCGGAGCTGGTGCCAGACAAGAGCAACTTTGTGGGGAGAAGAGTCAGTGCTTCTACAAATACGGCTCATCATTTTGTGGAGCTGCTTTTCAGACTTGCTATAGGTACAACGTTAAGGCAGTCAGACATTCAAAAGATGGATAGATGAACTAAAATGTGTGTAAAAAAATGAGTGCTGCTCTCATTTCTGAAAACAAGATGCCTCACATTTGGCAAGAATATGCACCCAATGTCTCAGATGTTTTCCCTATGGCCATACCTGCTTACAAAAACATCCATGCTGGCTGCAGAGTTTTAGTCTTCCCTCTAGAGAAGAGCCACCAACTCAATACAAAAAAATCCCATACTGCACAATCTTTGTTTCATGTTGCTTTTCCTGTTCACAGAGAAGATTCTATCTGCCACTCCTAACAAATCCCAACATACCTTCTCCAAGACATACTAAAAGCTAAAACAAGTATCTTTGATCTTACCATTTCCATACACTATTCAAGCCCTTGCATCAACCAGCGAACAAAACTGTCTTCTGGATGCCCAGACCATCTTTGCCCTTTGGGAGATCTATCAGAACTGAGGAGCAGCAGCTTACAAGGGACTCTGCACAGCTGTGAGACAGCAAGAGCACAGAGACCGTGTGACTTCAGCCATAGGTAAGGGCTTATTGGAAGTCACATGCATCAGAGTATAAACTCCACCAAGGTTCACAACTCTTCACATAATGGCAAGAAGTGGTTATGTGATACTGAAATAGCGTAACTATGTGGGTTTTCAACAGGAAATCTATTTTGGGACCTAGGAGGACTCCTTAACTTTCACTCTTGAAAAGAATTGTTGATGATCTCACTGCATGGCTATCAGTGTCCTGGGCCAAATACTCCTTGTGCTCTTGGACTTCTGATCAGTTAACAAAGCAGATGCATGAACTAATTAAAGAAGCAGAGCCTGTCTTTTCTGCTGCTTACAGCTCTATATTCAGTAGCTGGTACATGACACCTCGTGAGCTGATGCTTGTCTGTCTGTGATCTAAGATGAAAGAAACATTCACCGAATAATCCAGGGGGATGGGAGACTGAACACTCTTTGCTAGGACTGTTTCAACATACGGACAAACAAAATCAATCGCAGAATTCCAGATTCACGGGCAGTAGGTCTCAAGAATGCTATTAGGAAAATAAGCTGGTCTCTTCTGTCTGGAAGTATTTCATACCTGAGATGACATCACCTGAAATTTGTAATCCGATTTTGCAAGAGGACAGACTCTGTGACCAAGTTCCATAGGCCTTTTCAATCTTTAATTATGATAGCATCTTTAATGCTATAACCTATTTAATAGGAGGCAAGCCTTGGCTTAACACCGAAAAAAAGAATGCAAGTAATTTCAATGCCACTAGTCTGTTACTGTTTGACTTACGCTCTCAAGAAATTTTATAAGGCACATATGAGGAACATCATTAAAAATAAAGCAAACTAACCAGTAATTTAGAAAAGAAACCTTCTCTTCCCTGAGTTATTTATTAACCAGTTAAGAATCTGTCAAGGCCTTCTTAACTATTAACAAACAGTTGTTGAGATCAGGACAGAATTCCAGACCAAACTGCACGATTTAATGACATGAGAGTCTGAAATTTATTGCTCTCCTTGTGCAAACATTGATCTGCAGCTGCACACAACCACCTACCCTCCAAATCTCCAAGAGGAGGTCAGAGCTTGGGGTTCTGCTCTCTACAAACACTGCTGCAGGGGCTATTCCCAACACACCAAGGTGACGCAGCAATAAGGCCATAGAAACTTAAGTCAAGCAAACACCCAACAGGGATGACATTCTCATACATCCAGTATTGGGAAACATATTTGACTGAGAAAGATGTTTGCTATTATCCGTTTTAATATAGAAAATATACCACTTATCTAGCAGGAAGCCAACAAAAATTATATGCATGGTAGAGCTAGTGTTAGGAGAAATAATGACCAGGAAACCAAAATGCTCAGCCTTAAATGGTCACAAACGCTTGTGGTTGGGGAAGAAAAATAACAAATGGCAACTGAGAGCAGTGACTCTCCCATGCCAGGGATGCAGCCACCTTCTCCATCACAGCTCAGCTCTCAGATCTGCTGGGGAGCAGCAAGTTTTCCACGATTGCTTTAGAAGCTGGAACACATGAATTGCCTGAAGCAGACATGGAGAGTAACATGTCGTGAGCAGTGTTGGATAAAATATAGCCAAGCCTATGAGAAAAGCAAGCATGTGAGTTGGTATCACAGCTTCTGGAGAGACAGGTGCTCCTACTTGTCCCTGGCACTCTGCAGATGCTTTTGAACCTGGTGTCTCATTTCTTGTTATATTCTCTAGACTTTCCTCACATCAGGATACTGGAGTCTTTAGGAGAAGCCCACTCCTAGGTACATATGTCTTGCTACATTTTCCTTGTGGCTACAATTTTAATGTTAAATAAAAGTCATATCACCAATAACCAGAGCACACCTGATGTGGTTCCACAACTGACAAGGTCCGAAACCACCCCACAGAAACAGTGCCTGCACAGACTGCTTTACGCAAGGGTTGAAACAGGGAAGAGTGAGCAAAGGCTTCCCAAAAAGCTGCCTTCTGCCAGCTGCCGTGCCATGCCATTTACTCAAGAACGAGGACCACTTTGACATCAGCCTGTTTCCACCAGAGCTCACTGCTGGTGCAGAATGGTGGATATACATTGGGGAGAAAAAACAGCGCCTCCCTGCTGCTCATGGGCTCAGCTTTTACCCTCCATCACATCCTTCCCACATCTGAAAGAATCTGTCCCTGCCAGCCTGCTGAGACATCTGCCACTGCCCCAGCCTCTTCCCCAGCCCTCCAGCCCTCCCTGACCCTATTCTTTGCCACAGATCACTTCAGGCCATTGCTCTGTGCCTTACTACTTCCCTCCCTAAAGGACATTGTAACCAGAGTTTAACTCCACTTGTAGGTGAGACTCTGGGTCCATTTAAGAAGTTATATGGATGAATCTTTATAACCACCTGGAGCTCTTTATGAAAAGGCTTCAGAGATGGTGGGGATTAAACTGCCCTACTAAAGCTTGATGTTAATACTTCTCAGAAGATGCCCAGCTGTGCTCT
Organism: Strix aluco; assembly: GCF_031877795.1. NCBI lineage: Eukaryota > Metazoa > Chordata > Aves > Strigiformes > Strigidae > Strix > Strix aluco. Next base: position 11,714,502 of record NC_133943.1, on the reverse strand, counting down.
GGGGAACATCCCTGTGGGCAGCATCTGCAGAGTTGGAAGAATCTGAGAACCTGACAATGCAACCAATTGGCCCTGTTTCATGTCGTGTACAATAATTGCTTGCATGAGTGGAAAGAAAAACTAGATGCAATTTGTTTATCACCAGACATATGTCTCTATAAAATAAAGGGACTCAGGTCAATGCAAGGCTCTATGGGCAAGGACGTGGCATTTAAGTTATGTCTGTGGGCACAAAGCACATGTCTGAGGGCACAAAGCACATGTCTGATGTACCACAAAAATAAAGATGCTCTCTTCACCATTACCTACAAAACACAAAAGAATCAGCATTGCTGGAAAGCTGTGTTTTGACATTTCCTTCCCTCTACCTCTCTCATGGGTATCCTTTGGGCTGGTCCAAAATTAAATCTGAAAAACATTCTCTGCCTTTTCAACCTCATCTTAGCATTTGGAAGTTTGTCCTCCCTGTGGGGCATAAATGATCTTTGACGTGCACACCCTCTTCAAAGCCTGTGTTATGGCAAGGCTAGCTATCATGCTGACTGGTAGAAATCTGGTTTACTTTGTTTTATCCCTAGAAATTTCAAGCAATGCTATATTTTGGTCACTGAGAATGCCTGTGGTAGAAAGCTGAATTTTCACACAGACCCAGCTGTATCTGAAAACTAATGACAACAATCTGGAAGGAAACCTTTCTGCAAGCAAGGATCTCAGGCAAACTAGATCTTTCAGCACAATTAAAACAAACCAACTCCCAGCTGCAGGTGGGGATCAGATAAGTAAAAAAATATTGTGAGTAGAAAAAGCCTTTACATCATCATGATTTCTTAGTATGGTTATCGTAGGTTTCACCTCCAAGTGGACATAATCAATTATGTCTGCTTTCAGGATCCTTCAGCTGAAAAATGCCCAGCCACACTCCTCTTGGAAAATGGGTTTTCCTCCCCACTGTCTGGAACATGCTTTTCTGAACTAGGAACAATTACTCTTTTCCCCGTTGATTTCATCCCTTTCCACTTGAAAAATATCAGCTCGTGCAACTTCCTCTCTTTCTCAGGGGCCATGTGCCAGAACAGCTCTGCCTTGTTCACCTCCTTCTCCGAGAACGGCATCAATACTTCCCATCAACACTACCAACACCCTGGAAACATGACTTCTTAATTAGTGAGGCATGCTCTGCTCACAGAGGAGAGCATGAATCCCACAGGGTCCCGGCAACACCTTTTTGGACTGCTGTGATGGTCAGGAGAGCGCACCAGGTCAGGATGCTCTCTTTGCCTGTTCTAATTACAGATCCTATAAACAGCTGAAATTACCCAGTTGTATTTTTCCTGATCTTGGATCATCCCCTGGAAAAGAGAGTCAATGATTTGGCCTTAGTTGTTGTGGAGGCATAAGGTGATAGGAAATCCAGCTGACAATTTTTGTTAGTTCAGTAAGCACATGCAATGTGTCAACCCAGAAGAAAGAAGGAGGGGAGCTATTGAGTAACAAAGCAGACATTTTCACAGTCATTTTCTTAACAGTTGCCACATCTCCCATGCACACTTTCCTCCAGTCTCTTTAATAACTGCTCTAGGTGATTGTTGCTCCCTGGTTGCTGCTGCCTCTTATACAAATACCTGCATGAGAACACTTTTCTACCTTAACATCTCTCTTCTTCACAACGCCTTCAAAAAACCAAATTTCTTTTTCACTTACATTTTGCTTATGGGTAGTCATCAGAGATGTTTATCTTACGCTCCTGCTTCTCAGCAGCCATAGTCACGCACCAGGGCAGCTGGTGGATTTTGCACTCAGGTTTGTCCAGTGTCACTCTCCCTCATGGAGCCCACCTATCCCTTACTACAGCAAAGCACATGGGTACAGGTGAGGCAGCATGGCCCCGTGACAGCCACACTGGACAGCAACTGGTGTTTGGGGTGTAACTGCTTGAGAAAAGGGAACAGAGAGCAGGAGCTCCTTAGTAGGGACCCAGTTTCTTGCCCAGATGTTTCAGAAGAAAGTGTCAATGTACTCAACCTTTGCCACCTCATTAACTGTTCAGTGTCTTCATCCCATCTCAGGGGAGATGGCAGCTACCATCACCCCACTGTGTAATTAGCTGATGACCTCAAACATCAGTTCTCGGAGAGGTATTTTAGCTACCACAACTGTATTGCTGCTTTTGGGGCAGAATCTGACCTCAGCTACATCTGTGCAGCTTTGGAGATGGTAGCACAGTGTGGATTTACAAACCATAAAATCCTCATTTGTGGAATATATTTCAGAAGACAGTTTCACTTTCGTTTTTCCTTTATAGTTTTTACCTCAGCTTCCTCAGGTGCATTCATGTTCTCTGTATGAGACACAGCTGTCCCTGGGGCTCCAGACCACCTTCTCCAGGTGATATCAGTCATTCTTTTTCTAGGGTGCCCCTTACTTAATTTAGGTTTTGCAGGACAACCATAAATTCTGTTTCCATAACTGAAAATGATTTTATTAGTCATTGCCTTTCAGCTTTCCAGTGGTCAATGTTTAATGATCCTAAATTGGTTGGGTTTTGTCCCAACATGAGACACCACCCAGTTTAAATATTCTTCCTCAAAAGAGAACTTACCATTACATTCAGTGAAATAAATTGTCCCATTGACTCCAGGGTGCCTACACACAGTACGCATCTGGCTACGCTATCTGCTAACTAGAAATATGGATGGACAGGTAAAAGGCACACAACTCCAAGGCATATTAACAATAGCCATCAACTTGCATGGCTCTTCTCCTTTACTAGAGTGGCTATAGGTGTTAAAAACGTCATCTTCCTCTACATAGTCTTTGGGAGATGAGGATGCTAATGGAACAAAGATTAAAAGGCCAAAGTTTCAATTGCCAAAGTCTCACAGTTCCTGAGGACAGAGTCTAAAACCAGTTGGAATCCACATCCTGCTCCTATTCCATTAGAATTAACCCTGAGAGCTGTTCTGGTCACTGGAATTACTTTTTTTTTTTTTTTCCCCCAAACAGAAGGAAAAATGAAAAGCAGGACCAATGTCAGTGAATTTCCACTATTTTCCTGGATGTTGTTAGAGGTTCATTCACAGACATAGGATTCAGGAATACCAGATCAATCACAGATTGAATCTGAGGGTGAGATTGGAAGGGAAGGTCTAATTTACAAAGCTGGCTGCCTTCGGGATGTGACCTCCCATTTGGATATGTTAGCTACATTGGAGGGTCACAGGCTGGGCCTTTCCTTGGTCTGATAGCACAGTGAGTAAGAACTAAGGCAAAGAAAGCTCACAGCTGTTGTGACAGAGAAAGAAGAATCTGGAAAAGCAAGAAATCTTTCCCCCACACCCTCATCCAAAAAGACTTTGTGCTCATTAAGACAGATTTTGCTGACAATTTCCAAAAGCATGGGGTTACCTGGGGGACACTAGCCAGAGATACTAATCACCTTGCTGCCTTAGTCACATCCGACACGGCTTATGAACCATAGGATTTTACAAGGCTATGAGAGCTAGATCTAGATGATTTCATACCATTCCTGATTTCTTCACTAAGACAAAACTTCTTGCAATGTTACTGATATCCCTGACTCATCCCCCTGTACAGGATGTTTGAATCATTGTGCAGCCCCATGAATGGCTGACTCTACCTTCTCCTTTTATAAGTTTTAGTGACTTTGTTGTAACACAAGAATTCCTGGTTCCATTCACGGACCTATACAATTGTGCAAAGCAGTCAGGAAGGTTTGCTTGAAACCATGTAATTGCATCATGCACCCTACGATATTACCACCCACCAAGCACCTGGAACAATGATGTTCAGATTTTAGTCCTACAAACACCTGTACATCCAGTTGCAACCACAGTTTTGTGTGGTTGTTGTTGCACAGGGATATATTCTGTTATTTGAGAGCAGGTCTAGATCTCAGAGATGCTGGTGTTTTTATGCCTCTCTCTGCCTGGTAGACCATAAACTTCTGGCCCCCTAAGTATCTTGCTGTATGCACCTCACAATGTTAGCCTGTTGTTGAGACCCTTCCCACATCACTACACTCCAGCCTGCTCCATATTTGATTCTGCAATGCAACTTCGAAAATGTTCAAGCCAGTTTTGGGTTGGAAACCACCAAACAAGAATCTGTGGTCAGGAAACCCACTTCAAATCACCTTAAAGTACTAATCACATGGAAAGAAAACTATTGTCTATCAGAAGAAAATTAACAGCAATGAAACCACCGAGGCCCATGAATACAATTAAGTTGCATTTAACATACATATGCATTTGCCAGAATCACACAGCCATGCAACACTGACATACCTTTTAGACCCTCTGTTGAGGGTCTAAAAATCCAGACCTAAATTCAGAGAGCAGTTTGCAGATGGCAGACTATTGTCTGTTATTTTCACTTGTTTTCTAGTAAGAGAGATCTTCATCCATCAAAGGAAACCCCATTTCTGCACATATTTATCCCTAATCCCCTGCCAGGACTTCAGAAAGTGTTGCTGTGGAGACTGACAAATGGTCATGAGCTCCAGCATGGCACAAAGAAAAGGACTAAGGTTGTGCCAGCCACCACTCTGGCTGCCGTGCCACTGCAGGGTGTAAAGACTTGCCTGTAGGGAAGGAGGTGTTGGGCTAATAGGTGGCATTTGAGACAGAGCAGCAAGGACAGTTACCCTTGATGCAGCTGAGCAGAGAGAGTTGCTCTCAGATGGTTTCACCAGAGGCTCAGGGCTCATAGTGGGATAAAACATGCACAGCTGCAGACCAGAGGTCTAAGCTAGCACCCCTTGAAGTTAATGCCAGGCTTTACGCTGGCTTCACTTAGAATGAGTGCTTTGAATGAGAGCAAAAGGCAGATATTCTCCTTCACTCCAATGCTTTGAATTACCAGACTTTGTCTGAGGGAAAGAAGAAACCTGATTAAATTCCCTGTTAGAAAAGAGACCAAAGGAAACATGGGTTCTGAAACCCTCTGTCTTTTGGGTGAAGGTGCATGTCTTTACCTCTGTCATGATGTGCAGATCTGGAAAAGGAAAGGGAGAAAAAAAGATCTGCTTTTAAAGATTTATTTCAAATCAAGACCCATGATCTCGTTACCAAGGTATTTAGGATGTTAAAAAAGACAGACTTCTGTGGGTGGCAATGAGCAAAAAGATCAACTGAGACTCCAGTTCCATGTAGCTGTCTTCAGCAGAATATAGCATGAGAGGGAAAAAAATTCCCCATGCAAGAAATACGTAAGATGAAAGCGAGCTGGCTAGGGAAGAGAATGACCCTCACACCAGATCATCTGCTCCTTAACAGTAGGCTGAAAGCTGTACAACTTCTTTTTAGGAATTGCCATATACTAGGAAGTATCTCAAATGACCTAAAAAGATGTATAAGTATATATGCATATAAAATATATATATACACACACATAGAGAGAGGCTATATATAAGGACAGATCCCTGCAGTCTTCAAGGCTTAGAGCCAATTCACTTCCTGCTGTGCTCAGTCATTGAAGCTCCCCAGCACTCAGGACTCCACACTTGCTATAACTGGGTAGCTCTATATCAACATTTTATCTAAATTCTATTTTCTGAAGAAGCAGAATGCATCTGGGACCTCAGCTGAAGAGCCACCTCTTCTCTTGGCACACAAGAGTAGCTCATGGGAAACACGGACTCCATCTTGGCTGTTCCTAGATAAAGGATGCACTCTACAAAATGGCATCTGTTGCTTAGGTGAAACTCAATTTCACATTAAAAGCAAAAGCAGCCATCTTCTACTCTGTATCATAGGAGCAACCTGTGAGGCCCCTGCAAGCTAGCTGATGCAGCCCTGCCTCACTTGAGTTTGCGATGTCCCTATCTCAGATCAGGGACGTGTTTCAGGACTGGGGCAGCACAGCCACCAGGCTGCATCCCGCGGCAGCTGCAAAAGGCCAAAACATAGGTCAAAACACACCTAGTCACAGACTCATTTTCAATGATGGGCCTGCTGTTTTATTGGTCTTTGCAAACCCCAGCTCCTTAAAGTCCAAACTTGTAATGGAGCCAAAACCATGCTGTTCACAAGCTCAAGTTCTTCCATGGTTATTAATGGCACCAGGTCCAAACAAGGGCTACTGATGACATTTAGGTCATCGACATGAGATTTAGTGAGACAATGGTGCCTTTCTGCAGCCTTATCAGAGTACTATGTCAACAGCAAGGGTAGGCAGAGGGGTAGAGAAAGGAGCCTCGCAACTACCTGAGACATTTATCAACTCAGCCCTTCAGAACTGCTGGTCCTTTCTTCTCCAACACAACCCTATTCCACTGTGAGCAGAGGGGTCTTTTTCTCCTTCATCCATCTCTAAGCTTCATGTATCACTCAGGTGCAACTGCTCCAGCCACACATAGATCCTATTGCCTGCATGAGACGCTGTGATTCCTCTCTCTCTGACAGCAGAAATTGTGGAGCTGAGAGGGGATTCCTCCAAGCAAGCAAGCCAACACCTCCACCCCCACAAGTCTCTTCCTCAGCAAAACCAGGCAGGTGCATCCCCGCATGCTTCTGTACTGCACGGCAGCATCTTTGCAAGTGCACGGCCCCGCCACTGCTCTTCACAGAGAATGAAGCCAGTTTTTTCAGCTCCAAGGGACATCCCCTCCTACCCCACAGGGAGAGGCCACAAGAAGCACTAGGGAAGACACATGAAGGAGACAACAACCTCATTGGTTTTCAACCTGCAAATTCTGAGATCCCCAGGTCTAACAGAAAGAAAATCCTCTTGTTCCCCTAGTTTCCAGCCTGACAATAACACTGACATATTTTCCCCCCTATATTTAGTGGCCACTAACATGTGCTGTCAAGACTAGTTCTGTGAGATGACAAAAAAGTGGGTATGTCAAGTTCTCCTCTGTGAGGTTTTTTTTTGTCTTCCCTTCTCAAAATACTCACACAATTTCTTGCAAAATAATCTTATCTCCCTCCTGGGCAATGCTATCAGCTGTCATCCAGCATCATGTGCTTCTGCCTTCGCTGGATCGCTTACACACCCAACAGCACTTTCCCCAGGTCTGTCACAGTTATTAAAACCTCATAACAAGCTGCTTTGCATTTAATCCCATCTGTCATCAGATCCTGTTTAAACACCAAGAATTACCACTTTAATGCAACTACTTCCTAAGGCATGACAGCTTTCTTCCACTGATCTCAAAGCGTTCTGCAAGAGAAGCTGAGCATCCCTGAGCCCCTTTCTCTGTGTGATAATTATACACAAGTGAAATAGGGCAGCCCAAGCAAAATGAATAACCCAATGCCAGGAGACACAAGAGACCCATCCAAGATACCTCAGTCTTGACTTGTAACTATTACATTGAGCTGCCCACAGTATGCAAGAGCACCTCTCTGTTTCCATACCATAGGATGCAGGCAGGATAATAGCACATAACATCTGGAAACACCACAGGTCAAAGTTTGAATGCATGTACCAGTGAGAACACGCCCTTTTCATGTCCACAGAGAAGCGATGTTAGCCCACACGAGCACTCCCATACTGCTAGAGAGTCTATCCGAAGCCTGCGACACAGGCTGCAGTAGCTAAGCCCATTTGGGATCCCCGTCCCTGGGGCAGTGCTATGGGGCAGGTTGCTGAAGACGCTAATAGCACATTCTTTTGTAAGAGAGGATACAAATAAAAAAAAAATGGGAAACTGCATTTGTTATTATGCATTAAATGTACTGGAGCTGCCTTATGTGCTAAGTGTTCTTACCCTGATGATCTTACCAGCTAATTAAAGAAGACTGATGAAGTATGATAGAAGCAATGTGTTAGTACATCCAAACTACAAATGGAAAATTGAGGCAAAGAGAGCATACATATATATTACCTACATGAAATAAGAGACTGCATGAAGTTTTGTAGGAAAGCCAGCCCCGTTCCTTCAGATCAAAACACTCCTTCCTCCCTTTGAAACTACGCTAGAATGACACATTAGCAATGTCCTCCTTGCCAAACTAATTAGCTGTGTTGTAATGCAGGCCAACAGATTTGAGGAGTCCAGAATTACTGATCAGTGAAACTGGTATCTGGTAAGTACTAAAGCTGGGAAAGTTTTGCCAGAAATGCAGTAGAAATTGTCCCAACAGAAATGCTGGCCTGGGGCCACTTTTGGAATTGAACTTGAATCAAGCCTTCTGGAAGGGCTTATTTATACTTACATGGGATGATGACACCACACACTGGGATACCACAAGAGAGTTGGTTCTCATGGAGTTTTCCATCCTACATTTAGGACATTCAGATTGCCCAATGGTCCAAAGCCCTTTGAAGGAAATCCATCTCTGTACCTTTTGGGTTTCCTCCAGCAATCAGCAGGAGAAATAGGGAGATCTCAAGTTACAACTCCAGTTCCCAATACTCCATCCAGATGAAATTGTCCCAGTTACGTACTTAAAAGACTAAGTCAGAACCTGTGTATCATAACTTCAGCCAAGGAAAGGAGTTCAGATTCATGCTTGGCTGTTCAGTCTCTACCCTATTTCTGTTTGTGTATTAATTACTATGCATACTCAAAATGCTAGGCACGTAAGTGTTAGATACTACTGCGATGAAATCCTTGGCATCCATACCACTGGCCATAAATCTTGCGAACAAATTCCTTGCTATTTAGCTCCTACTTCCAGTCAGACTGGAATTCCCACAGGACAGTGTCTGTTGGGAGCTTGACATCAGAAATTGTGGATGGTTATGAAAATGGAAACAACTTAAAGAAAAGCCAACCTAGGTTTTGGGTTTTTTTTTTTTTTATTCAGTTTTCAAGAGATTCAGGTCAAGGCTGATTCATAGGTCTAGGATGGTTCCTGCTTTATCCAAATCTGCTTGCCCTAAGCATGGCAAAAGTGCTGGATCCTATCTTCACTGACTTCAAAAGAAGGAAGATCAAGCCCAATAATCACATTAAAAACCACAAAACACGTTAGATCTTTTGGATTCTGGTTTGTCAAGACACATCCTAAATGAGACTCCATCCGTGTTCAACAATGTTTGGACAAGCCGAATCACAGTTTGATATTTAACCAAACTATTTGATGGTTCAACAGCGAAGCTCCTCTGATTGCAATCAATGCCAAGCTGCTGAGTTTTAAACAAAAGAGCACTGTGTACAACCCATCTAACACAGAGATGGGATGGGACACAACCTGTTCCTTACCGTGCAGCTTTTTGCACTGCAACATCAAGCTCGTGGGATCTTTCCCTGTGGAAGAAACAACCCTCTCCCCTACCAAAAGGCAGGGAATGAGGTGGCACCAAGCCAGGAGAAGAATTTGGTGAAGCAGCTGTGGGGCAGGTTCGACCAGCTCGATGCTGAAAGACAGACAGAAAGACAACCAGCTGGCAAGCGTGTGTAGGTGGGGAGAGTCATGTTGTCTGTGTTTGCCAAAGGGGCAGAGAATAACACATGTTCCTATGTCTCGGTAGAAGGGGAAGTTCCCAGAAGCTTGCCTCATCTCTCTTTCTATTCTTAACCCTTCTCTGGCAAGCTCGCAAGTCTGGGTATTGGTAGAGGAACTGCTCTGCAGAAAAACAATTCAGAAAAACCAGCCCTCCCCAGCCTGGCAGCAAGCAGATCCTTTTTGTCTCTTCAGCATCAGAAGGGCAATAGCTGAAATGGTTTGCAGTATGACACCACATGGACCGGCCCCAAAAGCCTTGTTTATAGATAAATGGGCTATGGATGTAAACAAGTCACAAATGCTTTCAGAGCAGGGTCCTCTCCTTGGCCAGAGCTGGGAGAAGCTCTCCCCACTCCATCACCCAGCTAATGCTCCAGTTACCAGTCCCCAGCTCAGCAAGCTATCTCATACATCACAAAGACCAATACGGTATTTCAGAGAATGGAAAGACTCGGATAAATATTTACAAAACCAAAGGAAGGTGAACTGGCTCCACGCTTCCTCTAATCCAGTGCAGCATTGTTAAATGGAAGATGTTAAATTGTGCCCTGTGGTGTAAGAAACCTTGTGTGTGAAGGTATATCCATCCCCTGGTCACAACTACCATCTGTAGATATCTAAAGGTCTGATTAAACGTATCAATGTCCAAAAAGTCATTCTGGCAGCATGGATCCCATTTGTCATCACACGTGTTCCTCTGTCCCCTGGGCTGGGGCAGCTTTTATCCCACAAGCACAGCTCTTGCTAACCTGGCTTTGAGCAGAGATAGGACTTGAAGGTCTCCAGAGGTCTGCCAAACTTGGCAACCCTCTGCTGCTCTGAAAGATCTCCAGGTATTGACTTGCATCAGTGCTAGAGGGATACAAACCCTCAGGTCTGAAATAAAAAAATCCTAAAACCCATTTAAAATTCACAGGGCAAGGAAGAGGCTTTCAAAGCAACAGACTTGAAAGGGATTTTAAAGTGATTTTTTTTTCTAGGAAACAAACTATTCTCTCTCTGCTTTCCTCTGCAACATTCCCAGGTCACTGCTGTGAGATACTGACAGTGAATTTGACCATGAGAGCTGGCACAGTCCATGCTCTACTCCACCTCATCTTTGGGACAAGCTGTAAATCCGGAGCAGAGACAAGAGGTCATCGGTCTTTCCTAAATACCCAGCTGCAGTGATCAACGAAACCAAGAAAAAGTTGTGGCAGGATTGAGGGGAAAACTTCACCCTGCCTTAGAAGGTAATTTGTACAGGAGCCAGACTGGCCTTCAGGGACTATGATCTTTCAGTCTCTAGGTTAATCCCAGTTTCTTTTTCAAATTGAATGGAAATTTCCAGCATTTGTCGTTTCAGCTTGGAAAATGTAAACTGATCCCTTGGTTGGTTTCTTCTAAAAAGCTTAGAAGACTTCAGCCTCCTGCAAATTAGCTACCAAATCTGGGAGAAACAGGAAGATGGAGATGGCAGATTAGAGCACTGTTAAAAAATTAATGAATACAAGCATCCTTTTCATCTCTAGACCCAAAGGAAGTTTACAACACATTCTCTTCCTCCACTACAGATGGAAAGAAAGGAAAACCTGGCAGCGCATTGAGGAGGGCCAAGCAAGGCACTGGAAGAGTAAGAAGGGGATACACCCCTCTCACTCCCTGTGTGCACTGCCCAAAGCCTCACCAGACCTAAGGAAGGAGCAGGAGGAGACCAACAAAGCAGATAGTCATGGACTCAAAAACTATGTCAGAGGGAACTGGAAGAAATAGAAGTGGATAGCTAGATAGAGGATAGCTTAAATAATGACCTCCTGTTCCCTAGCATGACAAAAAAAGCCGCAGCAACCCAGCAAGGCTGTGCAAAGGAGCAGGCAAGGTCTGGTGTGCCTGTGCTCATCCTGCTTGGGGGTGAGCATGGCTGAGGAGAAGAGAAAAACAAGGTACCGAGGAGGGTACAATTCTCTCCAGGTTCACACGTAGCAACAGTGCAAGTTTCTATAGCAACACCAGAATTATTTTTAGCATTAGTCATATTTTAACAGTAGCAACCCAACATGGAGCTGGGGTGGAGGGATGCATTTCACCCCCTCCACCGCTTTTTCCTTTCCTCCTGGTGATGCAAAAGCACACAATGACAACTGTTTAAGTGCATATACACTTGAAATAAAGTGGAAAGGGAAGGGCATCAGGCAGAAAAGCCCTTTTTTCCCCCATGAGGCTCCTTTGTTGGTGTCCCTTCAGTGGGGGCTCAAAGCCCTGGTGAGATGCAGTCCCCTGTGACAGTGAGGCCAGACACCCAGCCCACAGAGGACATTTTCAGGGTGTTCTTGCAGCTCCTATGTCTCTTGATGCATTCTATAAACATACAGGAGAGAAGAGAGGAACCATGTGCTGCCTTTGACTCAGTGTGCCATGGCAGCAGCATAGGGGCTGAGTGACGGCTATTATAGATGGGCTGTGTTCAGAGGGGTGCTTCTCCATCACATTGGCTGCAGGCATTTGTGGCAGGAGAGGGTGAAGGCAGCTCTTAGGCACAGGAGGGTGTAGAGTGAAAGAAGATGTGCACAGCATCTTCCCCAGCACCCGGGCTATGGGGAAAAAATGCCCACACTGCTGAAGTGCCCTGGTGTGCTGCCTTGGAGAGGGGGAACAATGGGATCAAGTACAACCTGCAGCTAATATCCTTGATACTGCAGATATACAGAAGGCGAAACAGATACAGCTTTTCATCTCTATAAATGAGCAAACATCTTCCACGATACCAATCCCGATGGCTGTCACCAGGTGACCAATTCCTTAGGCAAGTTTGGAAATTCTCTTTCTTGTTCTACAACACCCAGCACAGCACAAATGACAGCCTTGCTTAACTGTTACAGGAGCCAGCGACAAACAGAGCAGATCCGTGACAGTCTTGGCCAAGCAAAATCAGGAATACAAATTATAACATCTCCTAAGTATCCGTTATCCACCCACACACCCACAGACAGTTGCTATTGCCACTCAGAACAACCCAAATCATTAGCAATAAAAAAATGTGTGCAGGGATAATTAACAATTTCCTTTGCATGCAGCTTCTTTCATGCAAAAAAAGCCATTGGTGCTTCACAGTTCATATTGCTGCTGAACTGCAAGCAGCTTTTCATGGGTTTTAGCCCTCCCTTCTAGCCATACATGCATACCCACAGGAACCAAGGCAAATAGCTCAAGTGTCCAGCTATGGGAATGGAGTAGGTGTAGTTCTGCTGGGTTATGACCAGTAAGAGTCCCCAAGCCTTAGTTTCCTGACCTAAGGAATCTTCCCACAAGCAGAGTGGCATTAAGAAGGGATGGGTGAAAAGGCAAGTGGCTTGACAAAATTATTTCATCCCTGTCAAGGACCACAAGAATTAACACATGTGCTAATTCCCACCATGCGACTGCTAACACTACCAGGAGCAGAGGGTGTCTGCGCATGCCCTAAAAACATCATGATCATTTCAAGACACCTGCTTGTTCCAGGACCTTGGGCAGCTGAAAGCATGGGGGTACAAGGCACTGGCTGACATCTGCATCACTGCCCTTCTTGGAGGTGTACTGGACATCTGACTGCGGTCAAGTCAAAAAAAGGGAATGGAATCTTTCCCTTTCTATGGGTCTTGACATACCTTAATTTATTCACATAAGTATTTTATTACAACATCACTTCCAAGAGGAGGTACGTCTGGATGGCCCTTCAGACTTGGAACAGATAGGATGGTTCCCAGGCTGTCTCTTAGCAGTGTAATAACATCCTTCATGGAAACAGCTGCTAAAGAGACAGTGGTGCATTGGGCTTCCCATCCTTCTAGCTGCCTGCCTGACTCCTTGTACTGCCAGCCAGTGGCTTTTTTTTCATGGCCCATGGATCCACATCTAACCACAGAGTAAAAAAAAGAAAATCACCTACTATAGAGCAGTTTACACATTTAGCAAGATCCACTAAAAGGAATACCTCCACTAGCAATGTTTAAGAATACACAAATTAAACCAGGCTTTAAACCCCCATCAAGTGGGACAGATTCTGATCACATCCATGGAAAGCAATCTCTGTCTGTTCTCATCTCAAGAAGACTCACTCCTGCTCGCCCCTGAGCCCATACCAAGTGAGGCTCACTGTGAAGCCCTGTTCAGAAGAGCAGGAACCACTCCTAGAAACATCCACATCAGCCAGCTGAGGCAGGAAGCAAGTCTTCCACCTTTATTTTCCCCACCGAATATAATGTTTGCCACACCATCTACATCACTGCATTCAAATGGCCACCTTGCTAGCTAGCAAGATGGGACAACCACTCATGGTCCTCAACACCACCAAACAACCTGATTGTCCCCAGCACCTCATCCAGAGGACCACAATGCCCAGGAGGACTGGAGAAGTCAGTCCTTTTTTGCCCACTGGCTTATGCAATCTGTGGATCCCCCGCATATTCTGGAACAGGCAGCAAGTATAAATGCCCTTGGGGTAAGGCCAAGCTTGTGTTGCAAGTTAATCACCCATATCCACAGCACTCAAAAAACCACAGAAGCTCCTTAGAGACAAGCCTGCTGCCTTGTAAAATTATGGATGCTGTTTTATCACTTCAGTAAGTACCCAGTGTCCCCAGAAAAAGGGGAGGTTGATTAAAACAATTTGCTCTTCAGCCTTCGTCCATCTGCTAAAACACACTGATCTTTCCCCAAGAATGCTTCAGTACAAGTCAAGTCAACAGGAGCAGAGAAGATGGGAAAAGCTCAGATAATTGGGCTGTCGCTGCCATAAGGGAATTGTATGAGCTGGGAGAGAAGAAAAAAAAAAAAAGGCCTCGTGGCTTTCTGCCAGGAGGGCTGTCATACCCGCAGGTAAGCTAATATTAGACTCTGGGAATGGAGTCAGAATAGGCGGTTTGGTCTGCTCCTACACTGGCTTCCGCACAGCTCTCGACACCAGCTCGCAGTACTCAGCTCTGCGCATCGCTTCGTGTTGGGAACGTGTTATCCAGGAGCTATTTTCAGACTGTGACAATGAAAAGCAGAAAGAACTGTGATGCCCCAGCTGAGTGGCAGCCAGCAGAGCTACTGTCGTCACCATTTGAAATCCTCAGCACCTCTGGATTTGGCATCCCTCCCCCAGGCTCCCTACCAGGATTATATCATCTGCTTTTCTGACTGTATTTCAACATCTACCTGGGACTGAGTTATATAAAACCCCACGATAAAGAACAGGACACAGAGAATTTAAGGGTGCTCCTGCTCTGGAAGACAACGATTGCTCCCTTTGAGCCCCTGCCTTTGAGTGTCATACCTCATCATGGTGCTGGCTGCTGGTCTCAGCGTAACAGGAGCCAGACCAGACCTCATCCGTGTTTTGCAAGCACTGTGAGCTCTCTGGTTGGAAACCGCTGGAGAAAGATGAGGCCTGCTGGTATTTACCCTTGACTTTCCTTGATTTCCCCAGGTCACCAGGGCTGTGCATAAGAGGAAATTTGCATTTTCTCCCTGTTAGCCCAGGACAGGTAGGGGCTTCTGGGGGGAGGCTGCAGATGCACAGGGCTGCAGTGATGCTACACACCAGCATCCCACAGCTCTTGCTGCAGGTTTATGCTTGGGTTTAGTGTCATGGTGGTTTTTTTCATTGTTTTAAGCACTCAGAACTTTAAGTGGTGGAGGCCATTTGAAAAGTATTTAATTTTTAGGCTTGGACAAAGATTTGAGCTTTAAAGGCATACTCTAGTGGCTGGTGCTTAATAGGAACTAGTTTGGACTAAGGTTAAAGAAATAGCTTTCACTTTCAGCCTGGCAGCTGAGACAGAGGTATGTCACTGAGCTGCCTGGGATTTCCACGTAAGAAGAAATCCGCTGGCTGAGGAGTGTTATAGAGCACTACCCACATAATCTGATGAAAAGCAATAGTTTGTTTTAGCAACCAGTGTGTTCATGTCCTGTAGTAACCATCCCAACATCCAGCTCTTGCTACTGGAGTATTGCAGAGACCAAGTTTCCCTGGTGCTGACTCTGGACAATGATCAAGTGCTGGATTTCTGGGACTGGCTCCGAGTCAGAAACGGCCAAATCTGTCCAGGGGGAAATACAGGAGAGCAGTACCAAATGTACTCATTGGGGTTGGGAGCAACACACTGAGACAGACTTTCAATCTCAAAGACATCACTTTGGAGGGTTTGGAAGATCCTTGCAAGGTTACAGCAGAGCTGGTAACTCAGAAAAAAGAAAATGAATCAGCGCAAATTTGCAGCATGATTATTCCTATAAGATGTGTGGTTTTTTGGAAAAAAGGACACTATACATGCTGGTCTGAGCTGCTAGTTGTGGAAAGGACCTGAAAGTACCATAGTGACTAGCACATAGTTTGTTTACTCTAGGGCTCAGCAAGTAGGTTAGCCAAGGAAATTAAGTGTTTATTGTTCTTTATTCAGCCCTCAATTATTTTACACACGTTTAGCATAAGGAGCTTTCTCATGAGCCTGACAGAATAAAAGCTATTTTCTAAAATGAAAAATCTACCTCTTGTTCAAACCAGGACAACCAAGGAAGGAGATCCCGTGGGCTGCAAAGTGTCTGACTGGAATCCAGCCTCTACCCCATAGATGCCCAAATTCAGCATAAGCTCCCCAGTCTCCTGTCCTGCCCCAGAGAACAGAGGGCAAATAAAACAAGAAACAGCCTGTATCTCCAGAGAGCTCTGCTCTCCCACGCTGCATTTCCACGGGGATGCCGTGCCGGGCTGATGAAGCACAGTCGTGCCTGGTCTGCCCTCAGTTACAGTACGTTTCACTCTTCCCCAAGGAAACATAGAATTTTTCTAATTAAGCATTAAAGTGATTCAATTATGAGGAATGCTCTCTTGTTGAGCTAAAATCTATCCCAGACAACAGTACAGCAAGGCTTTGGACAATTCTGGAGAGGTTTTGCTGACTGGTGGATCAAAAAAACACATCTCAGAAATGGGATTTTTTTTCCCTTATGAAAAGCACTGAATTATGCTCTCTACAAGTGCAAAAGACAGTGGAAAAACAAGAGAAAAGGATACAGACAAAAAATGAGACAGACAGGCTTCTTGAGCTTCAGAAAAGGGACCAAGCAAAAGCATACACCCAAGTATTTCAGGCTGCTGGGGCTGTTAGTGGGGGTGCTGCCCCAGTACATCCCGTCTGGCATGCGCACAAGGAGGTTGAATTTTGGGCAACCAAACAGGATTGCTTTTGACAACACAGACCTCACAACCAATCTCAAAACCCTTGATGAAACTTGCTAATTGGCACATCAAACCACTGTGACTGACAGCTGTCAAGCCAACACGGCCCAGTGTCAGCACTGCAAAACAGCTGAAGTGAAAAACATTCCACATACCATGAAAGGTGCATAATTATTTTTGTCTTGAAAACAAACAGTCCCCCTACCCACTGGGCTGCTGTCTCTGACATGTACCAGCTCTATGGTAGTTGCAGCCCTGCCTGGCCATGGTGCTTGGTCTAGCCCTAGGAGGGGCTGCTGGTCCCAGCTGGGACCAGGCTGCAACACGCTGCTCCAGAGCCCCCCCACCCCAGAGCATGGGGGCTGTTCGCCCAGGTCCCTGATGGCACTCAGGAGCCACCACTGAAAGACACAGGCTGGATTCAGATGACATGTCCCTGCAGGACAGAGCCACAAGGGCTTGAAAAGCCTCCAAAGAAAAGACAGAAACCAAAGAGAAGGAGAAAGAAAAGCTGTGAAAGCCCTTTGTCTCCACAGCTGAACTACACACAACTGTGTATCTTGGGTTTAGGAGCAACAGCCCTTTAACCACTTTCCAAGCAGACTTTCAGTAGGGCCTGATAGAAAAAGGGGTAATGGTTTTAAACTAAAAGAGGGTAGACTCAGACTAGATACAAGGAAGAAATTTTTTTATGATGACAGTGGTGAAAACACTGGAACAGTTGCCCAGAGAGGTGGTAGATGCCCCATCCTTGGAAACATTCAAGATCAGGTTGGATGGGGCTCTGAGCAACCTATCTAGTTGAAAATGTCCCTGCTTATTGTAGGGGGGTGGGGCTAGATGACGTTTAAAGGTCCTTTCGAACCCAACTATTCTATGATTCTTGAAACATCTTGGCCTTCTTGGCAGACATGGTTGGATACAGCAAGCTCAAACCAAGAGCCAGCACCACAACGGATGCCCTTCCCAAACTCTTCCTCTCCTGTTTCAGTGAAGCTCAATGAAAAAAGTAAATTTTTTTACTTTTCTGAAATATTTTGGGGAAATGGGTTTCTGTCCTGGGTGATGGGCTGATGTAGAGTGCCCTGTGTTCCCACACCTTTGGGGCACCAGCTCTGATGAGAGCAGAGCACAGAGGGCTGTGAAACAAGTCTGTAGCAGTAAGTGACCTTCCACGACCCAGGTAATTTGTGCCCTACTTTACTTAATCCCTGGAAATCCTGGACCATAACCTCAGGACCTGTCTGCAGCACATTATGCTAAAATTAAACCAAACTTTTTCCAATGAGGTTTGCAGACCTCAGGCATGTATTTTTGTCCACAGAAGCTTTGCAGTTTAACTGTTTCCAGCCCAGAAAGGTGAGCTGTGGATGGACCTGGGCAAGTGTACAAGAACCATCTCTGTGGGAGCAGGGGTCTGTGGCAGCATCAGTGTTGCCTGGTTGAACTGTAAGAGTTGAAGGCCTCAGTTTTGCCACCTGCAGATGGACATTATGATCCCCATCTTCACAAACCATCTTATGTACCCCAAATGAAAAAGTGTGAGGAAATGTCTAAGGTTTATTTTTCTGAAGTATAATCACCATTGAAAAAGTTGAGGAAAGGAAAGAAACCTAGACTGTCACTTGGGAATAAGCAGAGATCATTGCTGGTACATCATCTCACCCAATTCTCTTTGTGCCCATACACATCTCTTGGCTCATTGCTCCCAATTTGTGCCTTTGTGTTCCCTTGGACAGGACAGAGACTGTTTGTCCATCCAGCTGGAGAAAATCTGCTGACCAAGAAGCGCCTGTTCTCTTACCCCCACCAGGAAGCAGATGCTACGTTCTCAGGCGGGAAGATGCATCCTCAAAGGGATGAACCGTATCAAATGTGTAGTTCGACACAATTTGGCCCAGGTTCAGCTGACCTAAATTCTGCCTAATTTCCCAGCCTAGTGTGGTCCGTGGGAAGACCCACAGCTTTCAGCAGCATCTGCCAATAGCAAACATCAGACAGAGACAAAGGTGGAAATTAGGGCATCTGAATCTGGGCCAGTGCTCTGCAGTCCTGAGATCCCATCCTTCATTGTGGTCCTGTCCCTGTTGCTGGGATAGGAGGTCAGCAGCCCAGTCATTTGCTATCCTGAGGATTTGGGATGGCTATTATTTTGCTACTAATACTGTACTGACAGCAAGAAATGGACAGGTGCAAGAGCAACCTTTGTGGGGGAGAAAAAAGGAAAGGGAACCCTTCAGCCCCAGGAAAATGGCACCAAAAACTTGGAGTAAGAAAGATGAAAGACTGAAACCTCATTGACTCATACTTTGTTAATCAACAACCTCCTGCCATGGTGTTTAATCCAGGCTGCGGTCCCAGCTGTAAAGCTTCTCACATCCATAGCTGATGCGGCTGCGCATCTGCATCAGTGCATGTCCAAACGTGCAGCAAAAGATACAGTGAGGAGAGGCGATCAATCAGCCAGCCAGCACGACACGTGCATCACTAACACTGCCTGTGCGTAGGCTTCATGGCTGTGTTCATCTCCTCTCCCTGGGTGTTACAAAGCCAGGCCAGTGTTTGATGGAGACCTGGAACTTCAGCTGAAAATCAGGGTCTACAATTCATAAACTATTTTCCCATTCATTATTCATCCATTTCAAGCAGCGCATGCTACTTTTCCTGCTACTTTGCCACATTTCAATCATTTGCAGTAAAGCAAATCAATCATTTACATGACTTACTATTTGGTTCAACCTACACACAGCTAAAAAAGACAAGGGCTCTCCTTGAATGAGGACAGCACGTTACTCGAATGAGGCTGACAAGAACAGGATCTCTTTGGCTCATCTCCTGCCACTCACTGACAGCAATTTAGAAAGGTCTGTTTGACAGTAATTTCCTCTTTACATTCTTATTCTGCCTGACTGTAAAACTACCAGTGCGGAAACAAAACCGTTCAGAAAAAGACAATCAACCATTTCAATCAGGTGCCTCTCTATTTACCATCTGAGATTGTGAATAATTTTGAGTAAAAGCAGGGAAGACCACAGGCTCCACACCATGCTTGCAAAATGCATCATGTCTCCTGGGCACCCTCCCCTTCTTCCCAAGGATGTTGCAACTTCTAATCACACTGCATAGCCATGATGTCCCTCCTGCTTGGGGGGTACTGGCAGCACCAGAAAGCCACATGGATGGTTTGCACAGCTTGTTTGGGGACATGCTCCACTTCTTGGGCCAACTGCTCAGAGCACTCTCAGCCCTGGGCTTCGTTACATGTAGGGGGCCTGATTTTTGGAGTCTTTCCGGTGCTTTATTATTATTGAAATCTCACTTCTTGCAATCTTTTACCCAGGCACTAAGCCACTCTGCTGCTGAGCTGCCAGAGGATTTACTTATACATATCTTCTCCTTGGAACTTTCCCAAAATCCATGTCAGTCATGATCACACTCAAATGATCACACTCCTCACCTGCCTGGAAATATTATTTTAGCCTGCTGCCACAGAGACAGATTGGTATCCATTTTAGATCAAGCTATTTAAAATATCCTGTCCTCCTTTTCAAATCTAACTGCCGGCCACACACACACCCTCAAGGTGCCTGAACTGTTGGTGCACATCATGGACATAAACCCCACCCCCTCCATAGGTTGCACCTACAGAAATGAAGGATTGTGTGTAAAAACTTAGCCCTTCAGTTGTAATGTTTCAACAAGGAGAAGAATTACAACAGGGGACAGAGATGGCCAAGATGACCAGAAAGAACATAAAATCAAGGATTAGTTGGGAGGAGAGGAAGCCTTGCAAGAGGTCAGCTAGCTAACAGACACGCTGCCAAAGGAGTGTGTGCACTGTTTGAATGCAGATAAGGTGAAGCATGAACAGGACTTGAGAAGCCAGTCTGTTCTAACACAGATGAGATAGAGGTGAGCAAGAAATGCCTTCCTAGTATGCAAGAAATCATCTTCATCACAGTTCTGACTATGCCTGTATAGCCCAGAACATATTCAATTACTTACATATACTAATGAACACATGCTCCCCACTGGAGGGAGAGAGTCCTTCAACAAAGCCATCAGGACATGAGAGCCTTTACTGCATTTTTTATGATACACTTGAGGGTGAAAATCCCTTCTCTGCCTACACCCCACATCAAGCAGCTTTATCAGACATCTCTCTATCTATAGCTGTAGAGGTTGTCAGATTAATCCTAGCCTTTTTCAAAAATCCGCCCACTGTATTTTCCCCTTAGAGACTTGTGTGTCTACAAATCTGGGTGGCTGTAAGTTCACATACTTGAAACAGAAACTGCAAAGGGGAAACACGTTGAGGGCCCAATCACACCTCTGACACCATGTTACCTGTGTGGTGTATAGCACGAGGGAGAGGTTGGGGACCTTCTCTTTGGCTGTTGTTTCTCATCTCTTCAGTGTTGCCAGAAAATTTCTTGGAGGTCCAGAAAAACTCGATGGGGATGAGATGAGCAACAGGAGACTCAGCAATGAGGAAGAGAGAGTACCCTTAACACACACATGCACAGAAGGAAGATGGAAGAGAGCAGGGGATGCTTTCCTCACTTGCTTAACTTCAAGACAGATAGTCAGGCTAAAGAGATTTCATATTCAATCTTTTTCTTTACCATTTCCAACGAAAAAATTCTGGTTTGCTTCTGACATTCTCCTTGTCAGAGTGCAGAGAATCAGGAGTACAACCATACCAGTTTGTCTTCCCTACTCAGGAAAAGCAAACAGGGATGAAAAGCTTTAAAAAACATGCACATTTTCAGACTTCCTTTATACACGGCGAAGAAGGGCACAAGGGTCAGTGCCTCTACTCTTTCCCGAGTCACCTTCAACATGAAGCACACAGCATGCTGTAGGGTTCAATCCCAACTCGTGCATTCACTAGAGGAAAACAACTTATTTATGGGACTGTAGCACTGCTTCTAGGCCAAACACAACTAGAGCTTCAGCACTGAAATGCCTCGTAAAGCATTAGCCTGGCTTTCTTTTCTGCCGGCCTTCTGTTTATGCAGGCAGGAGGCACTTCCTCTGTGCTTTGCTGTGCTTGGCAGCATCTTGGGAATGCTAAGTCAGGCAGATTGCCTTTCAGGCATGGGAAGATCTCAGCTGAAACCATAAATAGATTGTGCGTCTTCATCCGCTGCTTACACTGAGCTTATCAGCGCATAAACAAAATGAGAGAAAGCGCAACACACCACTCACGCCCCGAAGGAGCTCTTCTGTAGGACCTGCATCAGCCCGCATGAAGCCTGGACCGCCTGGCTGCTTCCACAGAGGGAGGCACAGCACAAGCCACCAGCTGCAGGACCCAACGAGGAAGGGCCGATCTCTCCACGTCCAGCAAAAGCACTAATATATCTACTAGTATGTGATTACCTTTGCAAAGAACTGTGCTGGTAAGACCCAAAGGGCTAACTTTACTTCCCAAGAAATTTTATATACCTAATGCATCCATTTTCCTTGTCAGCATGGGAAGCCTCAAAAGCCTAAATATCCAAAAGCATTCGTGCGTGTGCACCGTTTCTAGAGGCACTTACTATCCTCAGATCCATGCATGAAGGCAAGGCTATTTTTGACTCATTGAGTAAGAAACGATTACCCATGTCTTCTTCCCTGCTGACAGCTCATGCTAATTTTCTGCATACATAGTACATGGGACATCAGCCATCTCCCATGTCATCTTCTCAGGCCCAGTTGTGCTAGTGGGATCCCACAGTTTCTGCAAACCAAGCATTTACCAATGGACTATTTGTTTCTCTGCTGCAACGAGAGCTTCTAACCTTAAGAGATTATATTAAGTGCTCCTAAGAGGAACTTCGTGTTGAGAGGGATCCAGTGGTTTTCCCAAAAGTGATGGTGAGGAGGAGGTTGCAAATGAACCAAAGAGATTATAGAGAGCACATAGGGACTGGATGATGCAGAAGGAGAATCAAGACAGGGAGTCACCAGGAGCAGCAAATTGCCTTCCTCAAAGTGCTTTTCACCTTTCTGCTTCTTTCCCTGATCTCATCCACCAGCTCCTTCCCTCCCAGGCCATGGCTCTCCAGCCCTTCCCTGGCATTGCATGTTGCTCCTCCAACTTCTCCCAGCATTTTCCTCCAAACAATCCTCACAAACATCCTTTTCTCCTTCAGAAGGCATGAGGAAAACATATGAGGCAAAGCAGAGAAACCAAGTATAAATAAAAAACAGGGCATTACAATCTGAAATTGAGATGACTGACACTTTGCAGTTAGTCTCTCTAGCCTCCACCCTTTCAGCTGAATGCTTCTATTTCAGCTGCAAACTCTTTGGGGGCAACCACCTCTTTTTCATTCTGCCCTTGATGCAATCTTTGGGAAGTGATTAAAATCTGAAGTGGGCAGGAACACAGACTTTTTGAAGTACACAAAAATCCAACATCTCCTTCTCTCGTACTCCATAGGTGACTTTGCAAATGGTTGCATATGAAACACCAGGAGCAAGCTCTTGAGCTAAGCAACTGGCTAACTCAGGGCATGGCAACTCTCACACACCATCTGGAGCAAATCCTAGCGGTCTGGAGCTGAAAAGTGCCAAATGATACAAGCTCAGACCCAGCCCCGAAAGCCATGAGTGCAGCTCTGTCCGTGAAGACCAGGTAGTTGGGGGAACTCCTTTGGCTTGAGCTGGATACTCTTGGAAAATGGATCTGCTACAACAGGGAGCCAGTGGGGCTGTCCATGTGCTCCACTCCAAACCCCAGCAAAGGTTGCTCTGCTCAGAGGTTCCAGCAAACACTGTCATTTCACCTCCTGTAAAGGAACCACTCCTGTCTTTTGCTGAGCAGATGTTTGAAAGCAAGCACGAAGTGCCACGGATCCTCTGTTTAAGGGGCAGGTGAAAGGCTTTCAGGTTGTCTCATGGAAGCAAGTCTTAATGCCATAGGGGCATATGCATAAGAAATTCTCACAAGTCCTTCCTTACTCAAGCAGTCTCAGTGTTATGCCTTCAGTGGGCTGAAGGGGCAGAAGAAGGGGAGATAAGGGCACCAGGCATGGTCTGCATGCGGTGGAGGGGGAGCAGCCAAGGTTTGAAGCAGCAAAGGACAAGGGACAAGTTGTATGACAGCAGATAGTTCTGCCCACAGAGAGCGCCATGAACCTGCCTGGAGCACGAGTTTGCTGGCCAGGCTGTAGTCAGTCAGCCCTGGCCCTGGACCACAGTCAGGACCTCCTCCTCTTCAGCTTCCTCCACTCTCTTCCCCACCCCAGCCCCCAGTTTTCTCCCTCTTTCCAGCCTGCTGCCCTGCCTATTTCAGTGTGTGTCCAAGCGCTCTCACATTCCTCACACACACCATAGGCACAGCAAAATACATGGACCCGCTGGCACAGAGCAGCCCCAGGCAGAGCAGCTCCCACCTCTCCTTTCCTCTCCAGCTGATATCAAACCCAGCACAATCCCAGAAAGCCCACTGCAAACACAAACATTTTATAGGCAGACCTGTGGGTTACAGCTCTGGGGCACTGACACACAGACATGTGTATCCCTGTGCAGTCCCCTCCACAGCCTCAGAGATGATTCCCACATACCCCAGTAACCATGGCATTGCAGAGGTGGTAGCACTAGGAGCCTCTGTCCTGGGAAGGAAAGGGACCTTTGCAACCCAGCCTGATGCTGAAATCCCAGGGCTAGCACCACTGGGAATCTAGCAATAAACAAACTAGAATGCAAGGCTTTCTTGTGGCTGCAGCCAAGCATGAACTCCCCTAAAGGCACACACATGCTCTTTGTAGGGTGCTTGATAAGCCTATGGATTGTTTTTGGAAGGTCAGCTATGTAACACAGTAAATTAAAGTGGCTGAAGAGAGTTAATAAATATCTTGCTGCTGTCAGCGAAGTCCCATATAATAGATACAGCTCTTCTCTTTGCTAATGAGCATCCTTCCCAACACTCACACAACCAGTACTAAACTTCAGCAGCTCCATAATGCTGTCCCAGCACCCACCTGCCCTGTGGACTCCCCACAAAGGCCCTGCAAAACCCTCTCAGACTGGTTTTCTGTTAGCAAGTTTGACATTTTCTCCTCGCAGAGCAGCCTCAGTTTTATGTGCCACTTAAGTCTGTATAGCTTTTGCCTTGTAAATCAGTCATGTACATCTCTGTCTCTCCTGTAAAGCCCAGCAGAGCAGTGCTGTCGCTCAGAGAGCAGTCCATCCCCACAGCCCCCCCCTTCCCAGGTGAGCCCTGGCCCCGTCGATGTGCAACCACAACAGTGTTGTCCTCAGCCTGTCACTTTGACCAGTCACTCCTCTGCCTCCATCTCCCCACTAGGTTCCCTCCGACATGAAACATCAGCTATCCATCCTCTCACCCACATCCCTGTAGCAGCTCTCATCTCTCTCTCAATTCTGATCTGCAATAGACTCTGCCATCACTTTTCCTCTGTTCCTTTTTCCTGGCACTTTGACAAAACACCTCAGTGTTGACTTGTAACATTTTTTGTTTTATTCCTTCCTAGGAGGACTGCCAGTCATGTCGCACTGACCCACGTTGCACAGTTATTTCTGTCAGGCAGAAATATCCTTTTCAAGAAACAAATGCTATTTTCCCCGGAGATCTCAAAATTGATGGGAGCCCAGGTTCTTCCTGGGTGATATCAACTTTATGAGTTAGTTACACAACCTCTCTGGCATGTCAGATGGAAAAAAAAAAAAAAAAAACAACACAAACTATGGAAGAGAGAAAATCGAGTATTTAAGTAGAAAAAAACCCCACAGCCCACTGTAAGGCTGCTTTTCCCACTGCAGGACCATACCAGCTCTGCCCTGAGTGCTACAAAGGGTGACCAAGCACCAGCAAGTGCAACATGGACCCATTCCAGATCTCAACATGACAAATTATACCCTTAACAAGGGGGACAGAAGACAATAGTGAACTCATGGATGCCAGATCCTAACCAGCTTTGACAGGACAATAGAAAAATTCATAAATAGAAAAGCAGAATTGCTGGACTGGTTTCAATTTGTGAGAAACTAACAGAAGATTTTGAGTGTCCTGACCCAAAAAAAGAGAGGAAGTCTGGATCAAGGAGAAGCTTTAAAAGGACTTGATAGAAGAATATAGACCTGGTCTTCTGATACAGCTCCAGCCTCAGCCAAGGCTGGAAAAGACAAAGCTTGTGTGGAGCATCTGCCTGAAGCACTTTACTGTGAGCAGTCAACACTTTGGTGGGAAGCGTGGTTGGGAATCCCATTTCAGATACATGGTGGCATCACAAAGTTGTTTCTTTGTATTGCTCTTGTAGCATTCAGAAACCAGCACACTACTGCAAAAACCTCATCCTAAAGGATACATCCATCCTCATTCCCCTGCACTCACACAGGCTCTTAGTTTTCCCAGAGAAGCTATGTGATAGTGCTGTTTATGTCACTTTTCCTGTAAAGCCAAGATGATCAAGAAGTATTTGAATCCAGATCTGTTAGAGAGAAAAAAATGAAATTCATAAACTCCTATAAAAATCCAAACCAAAATAGATCCCACATAGAGGATATTTTCAAGATTCTAGTACTCAGAGAAAACTGCCATGCCTGGTTAACAAAGGGACGTTCCCAGGTGGAACAAATCACCCAACTTCACCAAAAAAAAAAAAAAAGAACAGGTCTTAAATTTATCCTACACATTAGGTTAAATTTGTCCTACAGATTAGGTTAAATTTGACATCCAGGAAAATCTCAAACACCCAAAACCAAGTGCATTAAAGTATTTATCCCTGCCATGGCAACAAAGAAAAAGCTGTGAAACACCTACAGTCTGAGGCACACCCACTAGCTGGAACCAAGCATCAGGACTGTGATGAATTCAGTCATTTTGAGTAAGCAAATTAATGTGCTGTGGATGTCATAGTGAGGTGGTCTAAATTTGGAGAGTTAAATACACACTGCAATACATCTTGTGTTCACCTCCACATTAAATTAGAAGCCAATAATTCTTGATCTATGGCCTTGTATTCAATTTGTTCAGTTAATTTTGTAGCTTAAAAGGCTATTGAATACCTTGGAGAAAGAAAACTACAAAAATATAATCTCATCAGATCCTCTGCCCGCTGGCTGCAACTGAAGCATTAGCACAGCCAGTTCAGCTATCCCCACTGTGAGGTAAGCTCAGAGCGGGTTAACCAAGCAAACACGCTGTTGCATATAACTCCCCCCACCAAACATAAAAACCTTTGCTCTTTGTTCACAGCTACCTCACCCTTTTGATAAACAGCATTCTCCTAAGGGAAGTTCTGAAATACCTGCTGCAGAAAGACATGATTATAAAATCTGACACCTACGTTGTTGTGCTTCTGGGCATCACCAAGCTGAGATACCAAAAAGCTGCTCAGGATGAGTAGGCTCCAGCACCCTGGGTAGACATCTGGCACAGTTCCCATGACACACTCTCATTGTCTCCAATATCCTGGGCACCACCAGCAGCTCCCAGACAAGGAGCGATACGGGACTTAGTGGCCCAGGACCAGTAATTCCAGCAGGAAGCTGGGCACCTACACCTTAGCAAACCTAGACCTACGCTGCTTCCCTATGGTCATCCACAGTCTCTTTCCCAGTTCTTGTGAGTCCGCGTGAGAGCTTTACCTACTGGGCCACCATTTCTCTTCAGGAAATGCTAGGCATATTTCCCAACAAAGTAAACTTGAACCCTTAGCACAAGGGAAAGAAAAAGAGGCAGCTCCCACTGGGCTTGGGGTGAATTCTTGGCAGTGGTTGTGTTTCTCATCGCCAATGCAGCCACAGCTAATGTTTCCTTTAGTGAGTTATCTTTACAGCCAGGAAGTGGGTCTTTCCATCTGGACAGTGTCAGTCTCTTGGCTGATTCTGCCTAAATGTTAACAAATCCCTGCTGCTGCCTTTATTTCCCCTCCTCGGGGATACTTGGAATTTTTATTTTTCTTAACAACCACTGAAGAATACATATTTCACCAAGTCCCGTGATCTTGTAAAAGGACTAACAGAAAGAAAATCACACTGGGTCTCAAGGTTATCTGTTTAGCCTAAAAAAAAAAAAAGGCATAATGGAAAACACAAAGACAGAGGTTGCACAAGAAATTTGCAGGGCCTTAGGGGATAAGAGACTCATTTACCAAATGGATTTCACAGAGAAATCCCACGAGAGAAAACAGACATAACTAGATATAAACATATTTGCACAAGCAATGTGAAGGTCCTGTTATGAATGGATATTTATACAGTTTGCAGAAAGTGAGATGGAGAGAGGCTTATGGACAAAAATAAGAGCCATGGATGAGCTGTCCTTAGAGAGTAAAAACAGCATCATCCTGAGAGGAACTTGGGCAGAGGCTTCACCTCTCAGTTTTATCTGCAGGAAGCACGGAGGAGCCACAGTGGGATTAACAATTCTCTGGGTCTCACACAGCCTCAGCGAATACCACCCATCATATTTTGCAAGAAGAGACAACCAAGTGAAGAAATGCAGTGCTCAGGCAGGGATGATCTCTCCCTATCACTGCTCACAGAACTCAGACAGGAATGTCTTCTCCACATACAGTGGGCTCTCTAGGGACTTTGCCTGGTCTCATCACAAGTGTGTAAAGCATGGGGACACCCAATACCTTCCTTAAGTCAAGCACCTTAGATCTCCTGTGGCAAGGAAAGTTCGTCCCATTTTACCTCACTGCAGTTCTCAACATCCATTCTCTTCTCCTCAACACAGGTACGGATCCAGAGGAGCAAGGATGGAAGCACACACGCATCATGCTCCTCCTGGCAGGACGGGGGCAGCAGGAGGGGAGCACTGCAGGACTGTGCTGCTGGTAGCTCCTTTGGGTATGGGAGCAGAAGCAGCTGTGCTTGAAAGCTACAAGTGATCACACTAATTAGGGATCTGGAAACTGCCTTCGCTGTCAGCCTCAGCTCAGCTCCTTCAGAGCAGGGGACTGATTATTTACACCCACAGCCCATCACTGCAGCTATTTCTTTCCCACCCTGGAGTACCTGAGGTGCTAACTCCAGAGGTCACATGAAGGCAGAAAAGACAAACATTTTTTAAAAGTTGAGAAAAACTGCTCTGGTATAACTCACATCAGGTGCTAGCCTTTGCCATGAGCATCTGTGAGTTTTTATCTCCCCCACATTAGCTGTCATTTAGCCAAATGATTCTCATCAGCCTCCTCTTAATTCTTCCATCCCTGCTGCCACCTTCCACTGGTGTCCCTCAATATTCAGAAGATAGCCTCCACCCCCCACCTCTCCTACACCAAGTAGAAACAGCACCTCTCCAAAGGGAGATTTAACAGGGCTGCGAAGTATCCTGAAGTTACAAGGCACTCGAAGACCATGAGGCCTCTTTCCCCTTGGTCTTTCCTACTCCGCCCATGTATTTTAAAATAGGGCCATGCAAATCAGTAGTGCTTTGCTCTGGCTCCTGCAAACAGGACCAGGGAGAGAAACAATTTTTAAGCAGTGTCATTTCAGAGTGACCCAAAAGTATTTTATTTTCTCCTCCTTGTTGGACTGAAAAACACGAACTGTTAATCTGGCTCAGATACAATGTTTTGTTTGTCCCTGAACAAAATACTTGAGGAACTTTGGCAAAGGCAAGCAAAGGATTAGACTCCAAAGGATCAGAGTCCTCCAGAATAGCTGCAGAAGTTTCTCTTTTATCTCCCAACCCAGTGGTTAAAGAGCTCACCTGAGAGATGGTCCCATACAAACACATGGATGTTTCACACCAGGTGGAACCCTTCATGGGATCCACTCCCATGGGAACCCTGTCAAAGCAGTGTTTACTCTGCAGGGCAAGGGAACATCCTTTGGGCAAAAGAGTAAACTGCAAAAATGCATTGTCCTCCATGCCATGGGCAAGTCCTCAAACCTCTGGATGAGAG
Organism: Strix aluco; assembly: GCF_031877795.1. Classification (NCBI taxonomy): domain Eukaryota; kingdom Metazoa; phylum Chordata; class Aves; order Strigiformes; family Strigidae; genus Strix; species Strix aluco. The sequence continues at coordinate 11,685,025 of NC_133943.1, read as the reverse complement.
GTGAACTTCACTTGGTCCAACCCTTGGTTTTAGTCCAGCTGCCCCAAACCAAAACATTTTAGAAATGTCAAGAAATGTCCATTGTCAGATCAAATTTGTGAAAAGTTTAGTCATACTCCAACTACATGTTTTTCCAGTGAAAAATGACTCAACGGGGCAAAATATCTATTTTTAAGTCAAGTTCATCTTCTCCACAAAAAATATTCGGTTCAAGACAGGACCTAAAAGGGCAGGTAGTTGCTATGCAACTCCTGACAGAGGATGGCAAGTCAGAAGGGTGCTTTCACAGAATTAAGATCTTTGTAAAGTTGATCCACTCTCATAAAGTGTTATTTTCACTGTTTCATATTCTGTTTTATAATTATAAGAATCTGGCAAATAAACCCAAATAACGAAGGGAGGATGTTCTTGGAGCAGATGAGCCAGGATGTTTAACTAGGGAAATTCTGTCTTTACAAAGAAATATCTATATTTTCACAAGATAAGAACTGTGCCTTTCTAAAGGAAAAAATACTAAACGGCCAAGAGGACTTTCTTGCCAAGTCCTTCACAAACCCGCTCCAAGCACAGGGCAGCCAGCACCGCTCACGCCTCTGTCAGCCAGTGCAGCCTGGTGTTCCTGGATGTATAACCCTAAAAACACGTTCCTATTGCACTGATGTTACTGGAAGCACTCTGGGTCATTTTTGACAGTGGAAGATACTAGCCCAGCCAGACTTCAGTGTCAAGGAACATAAAATACCCAGACAGAGTTCAGTAGAAACAGAGCTTTTGGTCTAAACCCTAATGGGTTTGCTTAGTAAATTAAGCTTGCTGTCTTCCCTATAGAGGAGGATACCCATCAGTGGTAAGAAAATTCTTCTGCCTGTATAGAGCACCATGAAGTTTTTACATACAGCATAAATCATGCCTCCCCCTTTCAGGGAGCTTGTGTTGCCCAAGCCTGCCTGTAGCTTCCCAGCTTCACATGACCCTGCTTTGCAGAGCTATCAGACAAGGTTACAGCAGAGTGCTATATACTGTACCTTCACCTAACAAACCCTCGGGGAACCCATAAAGACTGGCACAGAGACTCACAGAGCTGCTGATGAGAACCAGAAGTAACTCAACAGGATTTGGGAGAGATAAGAGGAATATGCGTGTTTAAAAGAAAAAAAGCAAAGGGTGGATAGTGAGATGGCAGTGAAGTGCAGCTCTCCAAACAGCTGAAAATCAGTCACTGGCACATAAATACTCCCCCAGATTTACTCCAACTAGGTGAACAAGACTCCTGGACTCATCCTAGGCCATTCTGTGCAAGCAATGATGGATGGACATGCTGTGCAGTGGAAACGTGACCACTGAAGATCTGCAGCAATTGGTCACCTCATCCTTCTCCAGACTGCTCCAAGCTGCCCTGTAGGGCAAGGTCTTTCCATGCAGATTACTCCCATTTCAGGGTCAAAACTATATTTACTCCTTCCTGGGCATTTCTGTGGTATCTCTATGCACAGTCCAAGCTCTTAACTTTAATTGCTTTTCTTACTCCCTTCCATGAATCACAGAAATCTCTTTTCTGTCATTTCAGCAGTCAGGCACAACGTGGCAGCTGTAGACGTGACAGTTACTAGAAGGAATTCAGACTGATTTTGGGACAGGCTGACCCATGTTATTCATATCCTGAAGCAACATAACTCCCCTCAGAAAATGCTGTCAGAGAAGGAGAAAATAATGCCAGCTACAGCTTTTCAGTTCTCCAAGAAGCATACCCACATTGAACTTAATGACAATCTGAATAGATCAGTCACTAACGGCCAGTGAGAAAACTGTTAATGGGATGCAAGATGGCTCAAAATATACAGAAACTTTTGGTATTATCAATTCATAAGACACTGTGATTATGCCACTTCTGCAGGTGCTTTAAGCCAGGTAGGAGAAAGGATTTGCTCATCTGATACAGACATGCCTAAACCATAGCTCAAACAGCCTGTGTCAGAAAGGAGAAGTTTGCTGGTTTCTAATCAGTCTCCAAGACAGACTAATGCACTATTCCTATCAGTCCATCATGATGAAGCAAGTCAAAAGCCCTGGACAGGTCCCACCCAAGCCAGTTGTTGTTGTTCTCCAACTCTGAACAATGCAAGCCCTTTGCCAGCTTCCTCCTCCAGCACAAAGAAAGGCAAGAAGGTCCCAACACAAGCGTCACTGGAACCAGCCATGCTGTCTGGCCAGCGGCAGACAAAATCCCCTCCACCGTACCAGCTGCGGCACAATTGTGTGCTTTATCAGGGGTTTTCCCCACAACTCCCATACACAGAGACACACGTACACACTTGCCAAAACCAGCAGCTGTTTTTAAATAAGGGCAAAACCCACAGCATCCTGGAGATGCACATCACAGGCAGCAAGGAAGAGCAAGTCTGAAGTCCAAGTGCCAATTTGAAGATGCAAAGCACTTTCCGAGGGAAAATACAAGGGCACCTCCCCATCCAGCCCACCAGGGATTGCTAGGGTTTGCTGGGATTTTTCTTTACTGGTCTGACACTGGTCCCTGAACAATGAGACCAAGCAGCCTCTCTTGTTATTTGGTTGATGGTGACTGTGACCTTTTGTGCCAGACACTGGAGACACACCCTCTGCTCCAGAGTTTGCCATAACGAAGTATTTGGACCAAGAATGCATTTTTTCCCTCCCTCCCTATCTTGGAAAAAAATTGTTTAGTAGTGGAAACATGGAGACATGGTTATTTTCTTCTGTCCAGTGTTTTCCCAGAAGTTCCCAGCAGAATCAGCACCTGAGTCCCAGGTCAGCCCAGCATCACCCCAAGCCTGTCATTCTTTTCTGCTGTCTCTGAGAGAAAGTGAAGTGTTAAAAGTGCAGAGACTGGGGAGAATAGGAGGGTGCTCCGTGCAGAATACAAAAGAAGCCAATCCACAAATCTGTGCATCAGCATCAAGACTTGCAGCAGCAAAGAAAACCACATACAATTATGGCAGATAATCTTATTTTCAAGTTTGCAATAATTTGTCCTGGGATGGAAGATGGGAACCACAACCACTTACCCAGTAAACCACATACAGCATGGAACAGCTCCAGGGAGAGAAGGGAGGCTATAATAATCTTATTTCTATTCAGCAAACCATACCACTCACATACTAATATTCCCACAGATGTCAGGATGTCAATGCAGGGGAGTTGCACTTCTTTTCCCCTGCGAGGTTCTCAGAGGAGAAAACAGAGGAAAGCAAGACGACTCAGCCCAGCCTGCAATACAGCTCTGATAGCTGCTCCCAGATGGGTTCCCAAACCTCCCAACAGGATACTGTTGTGCATTATCAGCAAGGCACAACTTTCCATGTACATTAATGAGAAACACTGCTGTGCTACCAATTTGTCTGGCTTGGTCTTGGCAGTATTTCTAGGTTGGAAACCCCATAGTTCACATAACTGGTCTATTCACCCCGCTGCTTAATCTGTCTTCACTTGAGAAGATGAACTCCATATATAAACATGCAATGCTGTATATAAACAGCCCCCAGGCCCACGGATGGCAAGAATTAAGCATTGTTTTGTGTATGTGTATATGTGTATGTGTCTGTCTGGGAAAGAGGCTGTTATTTGCTTGTTTATTATAGTATTCTAAATTGTAAATGCAAAGTTATCCAAACCTCAGGCCGGGCTCCAACCTCAGAGATAAGCCCTGACCAGAGAAGAGCTGACGGGGGTAGACTCGCAGGCGACAGGATACTCCATTGTTTGTTGTGGTTGGCAGGTTAGTGGAGATTTCACTCTTTCTAAAACAAAATTCGGGGGAAAAACAGCTAAAATCATCCTGATTTCTGGAGTAGAAGATTAAGAGGTACATGGGCTGCAGGAGACTACATTGGCTGGTGGGGCAGGGGATGAACCAGCATCCCATGAGAGCAAGACCCAGCCTGCTCCCAAGGTCCCATCTGCCTCAGACCTGTGGAACTCAGTGCCTTGGTGCTGAGCCCTCCCAAAACACACATCCCACACACGCCTCACAGCATGCCCCCACTCACAGGGCCCGGGCTGTTTCTTATAAAGAAATGACAACAGGGAAGATCATGTTTTCCTGCTCAGTCTTTACAGAATTTGCTAACTTAAATGAAAACAAGTCTCCTCTGATTCCTTGAGATTTTTCTCATGCTTTTTGGTTGGTGGTTTAATTCTTTTCAGTGTTAGCACTGGCTTCTGAAAAATGTCAGAGATTATAATAAGGGAGGGTGAAACAAACAAAAAAACCCTAAAAACTTTGACGGGGGGAGGAAATTTCCACATGCATCACTGAGCAAAATCACCTGAGTTCTCAGGCAATAAATGTGGCTGAGCAATCCTGCAGGTTGGCAGCAGCGGGCTGGGGGGCTGAGGGATGGTGTGTGTACCAGCAGCAGGTCTGGTTTGTGCAGGAGTGGAGCACACCGGGTGCCCATGACACACACAGACAGTGTGAACACCTCCACCTTTGAGGGGGGAAGGTCAAGCCCCTGAAATAAGAAATGATCGAGGCAAGCACGTGACTTGAGGCCCAAACAGCCGATGCTCTGCACAACTCCTGCCACTTTTCCTCCGGCTCACTTTGACTGGGGCAGAGGTTCCCAGATAGTGCCCTTTGAGATTCACCCACATCTCACTTTTTTCCTGAATAAAGATTGGGAGTGGAAACAAAAGGAATGAGAAACTCCAAATTTGGTTGTTTTAAATACTCCATATTTTGAAGAAGGGATTATCACAGGCCACATCAACTATACCAGGACAACTTCTCCAATAAAAGCAGTGGGTAGAGAACTCTGATCTCCAGCTGATTACTATCCTGGGGACAGAAAAGAATAAAAAATTGGAAGAAAGAAAGAAATGTGATGGCTGGGTGGGCAAGCAAAGGTTTTAAATTCACAGCCTACCCCCTATCATTGCATGTTGCATTTCACTGGTCTCAGCCCCTGCTGGCTGCAACCAGATAACAAATTCACCAAAAAGCAACAAATTTAGTTGGAGATACTATGTTTATCCTGCATCCAAACTAATCACTGAGTGCACGGCATGTACTGTGCTGTTACTGATTTGTTCCCAAGTGTCTCCAAACAGCCTTCGACAAAACAAGAAGGGAATAAAGAGAACCCAGGGAGATGAAAGAACGAATAAATTAGACACACGTGGCCTCCTGCATTCTTCTCCCTGTTTCTTCCTGAAAGGAACAGAAGCTGTGCTGTTACCTAAGCCTATACCACAACAACGAAGCGTATGGTTGGAGCAGGTGCCTGCAGGCTTTGGGCGTGCTGTGGGAGGTACACAGTGAGAAGAGTGCCTTGAACCTCTCCCTGAAATGCAGACAGCTGGCCTGCCTCCAAGTGTATCATTGCATCGTTTGAGGAGCTGCTTTGTAAGCATGCGGTCTAAAACCCAAGTGCTGGTTCTGCCTATGTGCACACCACAAACCCTCATGAAGTGGACGAAGCTGTGCCCTCAGCCTGTGCTTTGGCACATGATGCCCAGCACCTCTGCCTTCTCTCCCCTGCCACTGTGGCTACAGAGTGGAAACCACTGCTGGCTACAGAAAAGCTGTGAGAATTAATTCTGGAAAATACGTTCTTGGGCAGGTACTCCTAAAACAAGAACTTTTACTTTCAAAGAGACTGGATGTATCTAGGCTACTCCTAGAAAGCAACCAAGGGGAAGAGAGCTTTTGGAGGAGGTCACTGGTCTTGCAGTCAGAAGGAAATTCCCACAAATTACAGTTGTGCAGAGTGGAGACGGGTACAAGAATTTGTTAACAATTTGAAGGACACATTTTTGCTGGTGATTCAGGATGGAAGCACTCAGCTGAGGGAAGCAGCATTTTTTTCTTGAGCTTTCTTAACAGAGTGTACTGTCCCAAATTTGAAAGGGATTTCTTTTATGCTCTTCTGCAGACAGAGGTCTACAAAAGAGCTCCAGAAAGGACACTCACATCATCACAGCAGAAGTGCACACGGCTTCTCTTGAGCTAGGAACAAGGCTGGGGGTGGAAGTTCAACTGCTTTATGAATCACATTTTAATAGCCTGGAAGGCAGAGAATTTCAGAAACTGCATGTGACTATCTCCATTTACACAGCACATGACAAGGCACTAGACCAATGCTTGTCACTTTTACAGTTGCTATGTCTTAACACAAAACTCAGTATAAACCATGAAGATTAAGTGCCCTAACCAATGAAACATGGCCCTGGTGTGTTCTCTTCAAGTTTCTTACCTTGTCCACCACCTGAAAGCCAGTAAGGCTCTCTGCAGCAGGATGCTTATCAGAAGGGAAGGATATGAGAACTGCTGAAATCAATCACAATCAATTCATTCCCAAGTGTCTCCAAACAGCCTTCAACAAAAGAGAAATGGAGTAAAGGGAACCTGGAGATGACAGAGCGAAGAAACAGGACATGAGTGGCCTCCTGCATTTGTCTCCCTGCTCCATCCCAAGGGATGGGGAGGCTGCACCCCTAACTGCATGTACCCGCTTCCTAAGAGACAAGACGCACAGTTAGAGCTGGTGCCTGCAGATGTGTTGTGGGTAATACATGGCAAAACTAGAGGGCCCTGAACCTCTCAGAAATGCAAATGTCAGACCTGACCAGAACATACTACAGGAAAATTCTCTTGGTCCTAATACAGCATGGAGTAACTGGCACATTGCAAAGACAAACCGGGCTTGTTTTTTTTAAACTGTACACTAAGACAAGATCTAAGCATCAGCAATTTCCTTGCAGGAGCCTAGAGCATGCTGGAGAAGTTGAAGAGCAAGTAGCTGGGCCCAGAGGCCACAGTCTGAAAAAACACCACCTCATTTGCTAGGAAGCAGAGTCAGCTTAAGAAGCTGGCCCTGGTCCAGAAAGCATCTGCTCAGAGCTAGACCTTTTCACGACTTGCAGCACAGCCAGAGCCCGGAGCAGCACCAGGGGAGTAGAGAGCAGGCAGAGGCGGCCCAGGCTTTCTGCAGAAGCCAAAAATTGCATGTTCCAATCTTGCCAGCCCAGCCAGTGGGGGAAAGTGCAGTTTTTGCCCCAAGGACTGATAGTACTTACAAAGGAGTGTCTAGAAATAAAGCAATCCAAATTGACAGAGCGCCACATCACCAGCTTGTTTAAACCTGGGCACCTCCTCTGCAGTCAGTTGAGGTGCATCAGCCTACCAGGAGGAATTTAATTCAAATTCATTACTCAGCTTCAGGTGTAGCACATCCTATCTGGAACATAAACAGTGACTTGTACAGTCTGTTTATCCCCTTTTCATCATAGATTTTAACGCTCTGGGAGGATTGTTTTATCCCCCAGCACAAGGCTACTGGAGCAGAAGGCATCTTCTGCTTTAGCAGCACACAGGCCAACTGCAAATGAAGAAAGCTGTAAAAGCAGGAGAAACGACACAATTTTTCTCTCCGGACTCAAAAAAAGTCACTAAAATTTGTCCAGAACACCAAGGCCTCACAGCTACCATGAGAAAACATGACAGGAGTTTTAAGTACTTTTTTGTAATTGTTATCTGACTGTCCTTTACCTTCTTGTACACATATTGCACGTATTCCCAACACAACAGATAACCACTGTGCCAAACACCTGGATGTGTTAATTAGAGTTTTAGGGCAGATTTGTCATTCCTACCTTGCAAGCTGCTGTATTTCCCTCTCTTTGCTTCGTTCCTCAGAGACATCGTGCCGTACATGCCCAGATACCTTCCTCAGTTGTTTATCACTAGAGGGCTGCTTCCATCACAGAAGCCAAGAAATCCCCCAGCACTCACGCACTCACTCTCCAAGGAGTAGTTCAGACACCAGCAGCTCTAGTTTCAGCTCTCAAACACTGAAGCACCTTCCCAAGGGCTGAGCAGGCAGCACTCCTGCCTTCACATCTCAACCTGCTGCAGGGAAACCCAACACCAGGAACAAGAACAGGATCAAATGCCCGATGGAAAGCTACGGCACCTGCCTACCATATGGGCATGGAGGGATTAATTACAGCTGTGACAGGTGACTGAGTATTCATAACCCGAGCCAGGACACTGGCAAGCAGATCTCTGCACTGGGTGATCATCAATTATGCAAAGAGGTACATAGTTAGTGTAGCTTGACCCACCCATGGGGTTATTAATTCTCCATCTCATTAACTCCAATTGAAGGTCTGCCGATAGCTAATTCATATCCCTTGAGATCCCTCCTCTGAGCTCTTTCTCTTCTGTTTATCTAAAAACATTTGGCAAGTACTATGAGATTTAGAGAAGCAGAACTTCCATTTTATCAGTGGGGAAACAGAGGCATCTTTTATCCACAAGCAACTTTCACTAATTCACCAAAAAAGCCACAGAAGCCAGGATCTAAGGCAAGCACTGCCAGCCTCCGTGACTACACTCTGCTCCCTGGATATCACAGGCTTGGCACACATCAGCAGGCAGGAATAGAGAAGTTAGTTGTGAACCATGCAGCAGTTCTGGAGTGAACCAGCTTTAAACTATTACCGCAGGAGAGAATACTGTGTCAGCTGAAGGTCTCTAATAATTAATAGGGAACAGGAGATTATGGTATTTTTCAGTGCTAGAGAATGCCTGACACAGCAACCTTGGAAATGAAGGGTTTCCTCATTACAGTGTTTTTCCTCCTGAAGTTATAAGGACCCCAAAATATCATACTGACAGTATCCAAGCCAGACTTCTACCCCATGCCCTATGTTATTTTGTTGAGGATATCAGCCAGGAGGCCAGCAAGATGATTTTGGTGAGACATTTCATGGAATCATAGAATGGTTGGGGTTGGAAGGGACCTTAAAGACCATCTAGTTCCACCCCCCTGCCATGGGCAGGGACACCTTCCATTAGACCAGGTTGCTCAAAGCCCCGTCCAACCTGGCCTTGAACCCTTCCAGGGAGGGGGCAGCCACAACCTCTCTGGGCAACCTGTGCCAGTGTCTCACCACCCTCACAGTAAAGAATTTCTTCCTTGTATCTAATCTAAATGTACCTTTTTTCAGTTTAAAGCTGTTACCCTTTGTCCTATCCCTACACTCCCTGGTAAAGAGTCCCTCCCCAGCTTTCCTGTAGCCCCTTTAAGTACTGGAAGGCTGCTATAAGGTCTCCCCAGAGCCTTCTCTTCTCCAGGCTGAACAACCCCAAGTCTCCCAGCCTGTCCTCATAGGGGAGGTGCTCCAGCCCCTGATCATCTTCATGACCCTCCTCTGGACCCACTCGAGCAGGTCCATGTCCTTCTTGTGTTGGGGCCCCAGAGCGGGTGGGGTCTCACGAGAGTGGAGTAGAGAGGGAGAATCCCTTCCCTTGACCTGCTGGCCACACCTCTCTTGATGCAGCCCAGGACATGGTTGGCTTTCTGGGCTGTGAGCGCACATTGCTGCCTCGTACTCAGTTTTTCATCCACTAATACCCTCAAGTCCTTCTCCACAGGGTTGGTCTCATTTCATACAGGCAACCCTGCAGTTACCCAGTGGATTTTCAGTTGAGGTTACCCAAGTCTCATTGGAGTTGTCTAGAAGTAAGAAGCTCTAATTCAATCTCCCAGTACAAATATATATTCACCACAGAGGATAAGTTTGCAATAACCATTAGAGGCTTTCAGCTATAAGGAGAATTCCCTGCAGCCTTTCCATCAGGCCAGTAAGAAACTTCTTATTCTTACCACTGAACAAATAGATGCTGTTTCTGCAATGCCTGTGTTATGAATAGCTTTTTTTTTTTTTAAATACAAACCAACTTTCCAGATGTACTTAGAGACATTCCTCAATAACCAGACTTCATACTGCCTCAGGAGGACTGGATCCAATCCCAGATCCAACACCAATTCCCTTTGACCTGAGGCAGTTCACCTAACTTGCTGCTGCTCACAACAAGACATTTACAGGTCTCAGAGCTGCTGTGAAGGTTAATTATCTGAGGCCATATGTGTTCAGAAAGCCATCTACATGCCAACTGTTAAGCACAACAAGATTGTTTAGACATCAGCTTTTAAGAACAGGTTTACATGTTACTATCACATCAGTAAAGAATATTCTGAGAAAATGTATTTTAAAAAAACCCAACTTGACTGAGATACTTAAAAGCATAAACCATTTTTCTCTAATTCACGTGGACATATTTATCAGGCAGAAAAGAAGCAACATAAAGAAACTCAAAATGAAAAGCAACGGGTCAACAGTGAATAAGGCAGACATCAGAGAAACCCCCAAACTTATCCAGAGGTGGCTGCAATGTTCCAGAAACACTGTGTCTGCCTTGTATCCTACTCCAGAAGTGATGGTCTTGCTGCTGCTTCTTTATAGCCTCTGCTCAGAGAGGTGATGGAAGTATTGCTATTGATTTCAGTGGGTCAGGAAAGTCCTACAGATTGGCAACTGTTTGCTAGTCATGTGCTTTGATAAGTGAACATTCTGAGTAAGTCTGTGCGGGCCCATTCAGCTCCAAGTGGGAAAAAGACTACATGTCCCCAGAAATCAGCATCATAATTAATAACTCAATTATTTGGGCTGCAGTCTCAGAGCATTTACTCCTTGAAGCAATACTTCAAACTGAAAGAAATGGCCTTTCTTTTCTGTATGCATGTAGCACTCCAGCACCTCTGTGAAACCTGTGCTAGAGCAAACCACAACAGACCCTGTCCAGGACAGTCAACTCTACATTGCTTATTCCAATAATGAGAATTACAGAGATGTCACAGCTAAAATGCAATCTCAGTCTACCCAAGTAAAGAAAAAAGAAAATGTGTGCATTGACTGAAGTGACCATGAAATGGTGGAGTTCAAGATCCTTAGGGTAGTGAGGAGAGCGTGCAGCAAGCTTGCTACCCTTCAGGAGAGCAGACTGTGGCCTCTTCAGGCATCTGCTTGGCAGAGTACCATGGGTTAAAGCCCTGCAGGGAAGAGACGCTCAAGAAAGCTGGTTAATAGTCAAGGATCACCTCCTCCAAGCTCAGGAGTGATGCATCCTGACAAAGAGGAAGTCAGGTAAAAAAGCCAGGAGGCCTGTGTGGATGAACAAGGAGCTTCTGGACAAGTTCAGACACACACACAAAAAAAAAAAAGACTACAGAGGATGGAAGCAAGGACAGGTAGCCTGGGAGGAATACAGAGAAACTGTCCGAGCAGCCAGGGATCAGGTTAGGAAGGCCAAAGCCCTGGTAGAATTAAATCTGACCAGGGATGTCCAGGGCAACAAGAAAAGCATCTATAGGTATGCCAGTGATAAAAGGAAAAACTAGGGAAAATGTGGGCCCTCTCTGGAAGGAAACAGGAGATCTGGCTACCCAGGACATGGAGAAGGCTGAGGTACTCAATGACTTTTTTGCCTCAGTCTTCACCAGCAAGAGCTCCAGCCACACCACCCAAGTCACAGAAGGCAAAGGCAGCAACTGGGAGACTCAAGAACCACCCACTGTAGGAGAAGGTCAGGTTCGAGACCATCTAAGGGACCTGAAGGTGCACAAGTCTATGGGACCTGATGAGATGCACCCCAGGTCCTGAGGGAAGTGGCAGATGAAGTGGCTAAGCCACTGTCCATCATATTTGAGAAGTCCTGGCAGTCCAATGAAGTTCCCACTGACTGGAAAAGGGGAAACATAACCCCCATTTTTAAAAAGGGAACTACAGGCCAGTCAGTCTCACCTCTGTGCCCAGCAAGATCATGTAGTGGATCCTCCTGGAAAGTATGCTAGGGCACTTGGAAAATAAGGAGGTGATTGGTGACAGCCAACATGGCTTCACTAAAGGCAAATCGTGCCTAACAAATTTGGTGGCCTCCTATGATGGGGTTACAGCACTGGTGGATAAGGGAAGAGAACATGATGTCATCTACCTGGACTTGTGCAAAGCATTTGACACTGTCCCACACGACAGCCTTGTCTAAAATGGAGAGACGTGGTTTTTATGGATGGACCACTCAGTGGATAAGGAATTGGCTGGATGGTCACACTTAAAGAGTTGAGGTTAACGGCTCAATATCCAAGTGGAGAGCAGTGACGAGTGGTGTCCTCAGAAGTCGGTGTTTGGACCAGCACTGTTTAACATCTTTGTTGGTGACATGGACAGTGGGATCGAGTGCACCCTCCGCAAGTTTGCCGACAACACCAAGCTGTGTGGTGTGATCGACGTGCTGGAGGGAAGAGATGTGCCATCCAGAGGGACCTGGACAGGCTGGAGAGGTGGGCCTGTGTAAACCTCATGAAGTTCAACAAAGCCAAGTGCAAGGTCCTGCACATGGGTCGGGGCAATCCCAAGCACAAATCCAGGCTGGGCAATGAGTGGATTGAGAGCAGCCCTGAGGAGAAGGACTTGGGGGTATTAGGGGTGCAAAACTGACTGTGATTGAGCAATGTGCGCTTGCAGCCCAGAAAGCCAACCATGTCCTGGGCTGCATCAAGAGAGGTGTGGCCAGCAGGTCGACGGAAGAGATTCTTCCCCTCTATTCCACTCTCATGAGACCCCACTGCAGTGCTGTGTCCTGCTCTGGGGCCTCCAACATAAGGACATGGACCTGTTGGAGCAAATCCAGAGGAGGCCGCAAGGATGATCAGGGGCTGGAGCACCTCCCCTATGAGGACAGGCTGAGAGACTTGGGGTTGTTCAGCCTAGAGGAGAGGAGGCTCTGGGGAGACCTTAGTGTGGCCTTCCAGTACTCAAAGGGGTTCTACAGGAAAGCTGGGGAGGGACTGTTTATCAGGGAGTGTAGGGATAGGACAAAGGGTAACAGCTTTAAACTGAAAAAAGGTACATTTAGATTAGATACAAGGAAGAAATTCTTCATTGTGAGGATGGTGAGACACTGGCACAGGTTGCCCAGAGAAGCTGTGGCTGCCCCCTCCCTGGCAGTGTTCAAGGCCAGGTTGGACGGGGCTGTGAGCAACTTGGGCTAGTGGAAGGTGTCCCTGCCCATGGCAGGGGGGTGGAACTAGATGATCTTTATGGTCCCTTCTAACACAAACCATTCTGTGATTCTGTGATTTCTGCTCTAGTCCCACCATTTCACACAGCTGTACAACCAAGGCAAGAGCTGGATTCCTGCTTGACAGCTCCTGGTCTCAGGGCATGACCGCACACACAGCCATGTCCTAAGCCATGCCCTATAATAGATGCTAGCATCTTTTCTCATGCCAGGTATTGCTAGCAAATACTTATCTTCCCTCCTCTCCTGCCTTCTCCCTCCACCCTGCCCAACTAATCACCAGCAAGACTTTTCATCCTCTCTTAATTTTCTCTTTTGCTTCATACCACCCTGTCAGTTTTGTGCTCATTTCCTATGTGGGACTGAGGCAGGAATCCAGGCCAGAATCTTGCAGCAATATGTAATTAATTGCAACTACTCTCACAGAGGCTACAATTTGGGCTGTTCAGCCAGACACATACACTCTGCAAATAACGGTTCCAAATCACTACTCCTATTTAGCAAGCTGTCAAGGTCCTGGCTGTTCTTTAGCACATTAAAGCTGAGAGCGTAACATGGTTTTTAAATCAGTCTATGAAGCATACTATGGGTTTGTACAGCATGTAATACTTTATCTAGAGCAACACAACCCAGAAGGGCTTTTCACTTTAGAAGTGTAAACCACTGTTGCTTGAGCAGGAGAATTAAATCCATTAGAGCTGACTCAGAGGCAGGTCCTTATCCAGAATGCCAACCACCCACTGGTAAAGACATGATCTCTATACATTTAGCATACGTAGGTAGAACAGGGAGTGTGGCTGACACTGAGGCTGATCACAGTATGTTCTCCTGCTACTACACAACATACAACTTAATTAAAATGGTGCCCACCAAAAATATAAAAATAATTTAAGTAATTTAGATACTTGAACCCCAATTATTGTCAATGTAGATTTAGGATTCTGAGACACTTCTGAGAGCAGTATTCTGGTCCCTCTCAATATTTAACCACCAGTTAAAGGAATAAATAAAAGCCATGTCACAAACAGACTTTCAATATTTAGAGCTCCAAGGCCAGTAAATGATCCAAGAGAAAATATTCCCTTGAAAAAGGATCATCTGCCAAAGTTTTGGATTAAAACCTCATCGCAATAATATCACCACAAGACAGAGCAATCTTTTATCTGTAGCAAATATTCATATCAATAGATACACTACTTACAGAATTATCCAAGGGTAGTTAGCATCTTATTTATGTTTTTCATCTCATACAATTTCAAAGTAGTCCACAAAAGCCACTAAGAGCTACCACAATTAGTATTCTGTGGAAAAAATTCAGTTGCAAGGGATACATATCTTGCCCAAGTTCAAATACTAAGTAACTGGCAGATCTAGATTGTAAACTGTAAAAAAAAAAAAAGGCCAAGTAAAATAAAAGCATTCTTTTTATGTGTGCTAGACAATCTTACCAGTAAACCCTTGAGATTAATTAGCTACATCTGCTAATAATTTATAACTACTCAGAGAAGCTTATCTTAAGAGTCTTGCGTGCAAGAAAGAGAAAAATGCCCAACTCCTCAAAATGAATTATCCTAAGGATACAGAAGCACAACTGCCTGAAGCCCTTGCTGGCTGATGACCCAGCTGGACAAAACATGCCGTCACAGAGATCCACCTCAAGAATCCCAGTTTCTCAACATTATTTTCAAGTAAGAGTATTATTTTGTTGAGGGGAAAAAACAGAATTGTTCTTGGTGGGGCCAAGTGGCTCTTCTTTTTCAGTGCATTTTTAGAGGCAATTTGCTTTTTCTCAATGTTAAGGATAAGACTTGGAAGAAATATGTCAGGAAAGAAAGGGTCTGGATCTCACATACACAGGTAAGAGACTGGAGCTTCCCCAGTGAGAAAGCAATGGAAAGGACAGCACAGCACTGAGGGGGTTAGGAGTTCCTGGGAAAGTGATAGCAAGGAGAGTTGGATCTTTCACTTAGTTTTGCACCACCACTATTACTAGAACAGTGATAACATCGTGCATTAAACAATTAGTGACTTCCGACCATGCACTCCCAGCACCAGCTCAGTATCAACCAGCCCCTGAGGCTGAAGTGGGCAGCTGATAAGAAACTCCACTTGGGATGTAGACCGGGTGAGCTCACTGCCTTGTACAACATCTAGGGAAGAAGTGAAGGTCTAACTGACACCTCAGGGATCTAAGGTTTTGACTAGAAAAGACAGATCTCAGTGAGGTGGAGCACCAGTGCTTAGCACAGCCCTCTGGCTGCCCATCTGGAGACCTCCATTTCTATCTGCTCAGGTCAGAGGCAAAATGAGTTCAGCAGTCTCACTCCTCCCAAAAGCAGCCAGTACAATATGACACAATTGAGAATGATGTATAGTTCTCCTGGGCCAAAGCCCAAAGCCGAGAGGAGACAGAGTGCAGGTGACAATCACAACATACTTGAGGAGCCGGTGGAAAGCCCATGGCCAGAGCAGATACACTGCCCCAGCTCAGGGAGCCAGATTTTTCTTTTGAATTAAAAAAGTTGAGATTTCTGGAAGGAGATCAAATCTTTCAGAGGATTTGAGTGTGCTCTGGACTGAGGGTCTGGGATTTTTTCTTCAAAGATATACCTGCATCCAAGGGTATGAACACCCTCCAACTACCTACAACACATGTTTCCAAAAGTGCTTTTCCCATCACTTATCAGAGGGAAAGAAATACCCATCAGTTGCATGGCTGTGCAGTGAGGTTTTGAGGAGTCACCATGAAGAGCTGCAGGAAATACAAAAACAGAGATATTAAGAGAAGGTAACTTGAAACTAGGCAGCTGGAAGAGTCACACTTTCTGCCGTGAACAGTAAAAAATCAGAAACAAACAGAAGAGGCTGAGCAAGGGCAGTTCCATTTCCTATTTTTCATATATTAAATATCATCAAAAAATAAAATTAAATAATATCTTAGTTGTGACCTGTTATGTCTGTGTCTCTCATTAACTGTCTGGACTTTCCTGCATCTCTAAGTGAGCCTCATCTCATGCTTAAGCTCATTTTTATTGCTGTATTATTCTGGAATAGCCACTTGCCAACACCACTCTCACCAGATGACACTGACAAAGATGATAAAGCTGAGGCCACCAGTGTGTGTCCCTTGAGATATGCAGGTGATGGTATGTGCCACTTCACCCCACATGGTCTTTGTCCTAGTGGGGTCACTCTTAGGGTCACATTAGGGCATCAACAGCTCAGCAGCTCAGAACAAGTCATGGATATAATTGACAGATTAGGTCTCAAGAGAGGCTGTACTGCAGCTATGTTACAGGCAGGAAAAACAGGGCACACGTGTTCATCTGGGTGCTCCAGCTCCTTTTTTAATTGATAGCAAATCCCCGTCAGCTCTGACAGGAGCAGGCTCTAAATGAAAGGGCATGTGGCACACCAACAATAGAAAAGCACTTAGTGCAGGTCTGACCACTGCTCACCCCCACTCATGGACAGGGGCTGCTGTTACTCTCCTGCACCAGCATTACCCATTTCCAGTCTGATAAACAGACTGGATAAACAGGAATATTCTTTACTGTCCTGCCTTATGGAAAAACTACTCCACTGCAATGGACTCTCTTTTGTTAGGAGATCTAAGGGTGCCATGTGTCCAGACATCCAAAAGAACTAAACAACTGAGCAATTTTTAGGAAGGGAGAGCCATTATCCCTCATTTTACAAATGGGGAGAACAACATCACAAGAAGTTAAAGGAGTCACCCAAAGACGGAGATGCACCAGCACCTGCGTTCCTATTACTGTCCAGAGCACCCTCGAATTGCAGCAGCCCTGCAGGTGGGGTGAGCACCCCAGGTGCTCAGTATGCTCTGCATCTCCTCCGCTGAACCCCAAGGCTGGAGCAGGCACAGTTTTATTAACAAATGAGATATTTCTAAACCTTCCCCCTCTCCCCCCTGGAGAAAAAAAAAAAAAAAAAGAAGATGGGGATAGAAGAGGGGACAAAGGCAAAAGGAACAGTGGTGGAGGACGGTTGAAAGGAAACATCCATTTCAGAGCTCACACCAGAGCATAAAGCTGAGCTGCTAAGAGGACAAAAAGCAGATATGAAAAGTCATCAAAGCCTATTCATGAGAATGACCGTCTCTCCCTGGGTCTCTTCCTCAGTCTGCCTCCAACTTTCCCTGGGGAAATGCAAGAACACATCCCAGCCTGCACAGCAATTGCACTAGGCCTTTGGGGTTATTTTTAAGATAGAGTCATTATGGCTCTTGTGACTCACTGACTTGTAATGATGGAAGTATGTTGTTTGATCTGCAGACTGAGGCATCCAAATAAAAGTTTTTTAAAAAATAGAGATCCTAAGGGAAAAAAAGTATTCCACAGAAAATAGCAATACAAAAGGAAGATGGTTCAGTGGAGCAGGGTCTCATGCTGACCCACAAGCCTAGTGCCAGTTCTGCTTTTGGTTTTAACCTCACATTTTTAACAGCTCCTCACCCTTGATGTCTTTGGCTTCACAGGGCCCATTATGGGGCTGGTCCAAGGCAGTTACTGGACAGCAGTGTACCACAGGATGTACAGGGGTTGGGATATATTGGAACAGTCTAAATAGAAAATAAAGCAGGCAGAGACCAACCTCTGAAACACGCTTCCTCCCCCCACCCCAGCTCTCTTTCCCTGAGGGCCTTTTGTGAACCCTGTTTGTCCTGATTCTCCTTCACAGCAATTTTTCCATGGATGGTCTTGGGCTGGTTTTCCTGGACAGAAATGGTAATGGGAGACAGCTGGCAAGAACACCCAGAGCGAGCCCCCAGGATGCTGCCGGGTGTGCAAATGCCAAGGCAGGATCAAAGTATTGCTTATTTGATAACCTCCAAGTGATATTGCTAAATTAGAAGCGGCAGTAGCACCAGATGCATTTCAGCCACAGCATGACTTGAAGGCTGATTTTCTAATGTAGGCATGAAGAAGCCACTCCAGTGACTTAGAAACCACAGCAGTGCTTTTCCTCTGATGCTACAGAAGCATCCAGAGCTAAGCCTAGCACATGGATTTTCACTGGTCTTTCACTCTTCTTCACTTACATAAAGCAACAAAGCAGAGGTGCCCTGGTTTCTGCTTCTTATAAATCATATGGCCAGGGAGTGAGGATCATTTTGACAATGAACTAATATTTCTGGGTTGCTATTTCTGTTCCTTTGTTTGCCCAGACACAAAGACTCAGCCCTTTGTAGTTCCCAGATCACAATGTCAACGTTGCATGAGATCATGTTTGTGTTTTTGGACACATCTTTTTTTAACAGTGCCTATTGAATTCCCTCAACTCAGCACTTTCCTTCCTCTTGCTCTCAATTGATCAAACAATATCAAACGAAGCCCAGGAGCTATACACATACATATTCCCTGTGTTTTTAATAAGGCTGGAGGAGATGGTTTGGTCTGTGTGGTAACGTTTTGGGGGGGCAAAGTGGAAGAGAGAGAAAGCACTTGACAAATAAGAGGCATTGGAACAGAGGTGACCACAGCAGATCAGAAAGAGGTGACAGTAAAAGTAGGGACAAGTGGGGCTAAGACTTCATCTAGGCAAAGACAATTAAGTCCTCGCTTGGTATATCACAATCTCCCCCGAGATAACACCAGACAAGGGATAACATCACCAGGTTGGGAATACAGAGCAGAAGCAGCTGAAACATTTAAAGATAAATAATTTGCTTCCAGGTAACTTTGGAAGAAGGGCACAGCAATGCCAGGAGCATACGGGCAGTGCTGGCACACCCTGGGTGCTCAGCACACTGACCCGGGTGCCCGCAGGGTCAGGAGGAGATCCTAGCCTGGAGGAATCCTGACCAGAGGATTCGTGCATGTTCACCCCCACCCTCTTGAAACCATGGGACAGCTGAACACACCAGAGACCCCAGACAGACTTGGAGACTGCTGACTGTTTGGGATGGCCTCTTCCTATAGTGGGAGGCTTTCCCAGTGCTGACACTGCAGAGGTGTGAGGCAGCAAGCCAAAATAATACTTAGGGTGCAGCAAAACTTATAGAGAAACATTTTGGAGAGACAGACGCTAATTCACTCAGTCAGAAACAAATCTCCAATTTCCTGGTCTCCCCACAGCTGGAGTTTTCAAGAGGAAAGAGGATCGTAAAGCTCTGAAGGAACAGAAATCTGCTCTCTCCATGCCAGCTCACATCCTCCCCATAGGACCATAAATACCATATCCCCCAAACATGCTGTATGCAAACAGGAAAACATTAAATCATGAGAGCTAATTAGCAGTCTCTATCCAGCATGTTCCTTACAATGAGGGACTCCCTCAAGTTCACTTCTTTCATCAGCATCTCTCCCCTTTATAACAAGCAGGGGAGGCAGGAGCCCCCCAACACGTTGGTCCCAGCAGAGGGGCAGGGTCCTGCTCAGGGGCTGCCACCAGCTGCTCGGGTACATGGGTCCAGCTCAGCTGTCCCACAGCAACAAGGACTCTCTATAAAAATAGCTGACAAGATTTTAAACAACTGCCACCAGTAACCTTGCCTCACTCCAGATTTTCCACTGACAGACATCTTCAGTTTGTTTTCATTTCTTTAATTGATATCTTATTAAATTCCCTATAAATAGAGCTAGCGAGCAAAGAGCATCATGCAGGCAGGTCAGAAGACCAGTGCTAGCAGCAAGATGCCTAAAGGGAGGAGAGACAGGAGCTCACAAATTCATGGGGGAAGTGAGTCGTCTCCAACTTTCCATGGAGATTGGGCCAGCCTGGCATGGGGACCAGCGGTGCTACACAAGACATCTTACCCTGAATTTCCGCCAGTGTCACCAGTTCAGCCTCAGGCCCTTTTTGTGCTGTGATACTGTAAGAGCCAAGCTACCATCTTTCAGAGTGCATGGACAAGTCCCACAGCGGTCGTCTGTGGGAGGATTTTGGCCTCTTCTACACACACATCACTCCTGTTGGCAGAACTTCAACTGACCTCAACGGATGAGAGACACAAAACGTCTGCACCCTACACAACACTCTCCAGCAAACGTTTTCTTCTTGAGAAAAAAGGCAAGGCTGGGTTGCCCTGTGTTCCCATGCTAGTCACTAGTGTACAGGGCTCTGGTGAGAACATAGCCAGGAGACATCCTGTTGGGCTGCCTTCTCCAAAATAACTAGCCACTCCAACCAATTCATAACACTCATTCTACCTTGCTGTCACCACATCACCTCCCAAAAAACTTATTGCATCAGTTCCATGCTCTGCACAGACCACTCATGTGAGGCCAGTTGGATGCACAGTAAGAAAGGAGAGACTTCATTTCATCCCCATCTTCTTGTCTAAGACATGTCTATGGGGCTGATCTCTGAATTTAAGTGTACAAAGCTAGTAACTGCTTTATTCCCATTTTTGAGATGGGAAACCAAAACAGAGCAGGAATAAGTGATCCATCTAATCTCACATGGGAAGCAGGAGGCAGAAAAGGGGCAGTCCCGTAACAGAACAAGCATCCTTCCTCTGCCAGTGCGAAAGGACTGGCAAGTAACTGGCAAAACTGGCTGCTCATGGCTTAGATGGGCATATGCTTTTCTGGGTTAAAAACTGGCTGGATGGCCGGGCCCAAAGAGTTGTGGTGAACGGAGTTAAATCCGGTTGGCAGCCAGTCATGAGTGGTGTCCCCCAGGGCTCGGTTTTGGGGCCACTCCTGTTTAACATCTTTACTGATGATCTAGACAAGGGGATCGAGTGCACCCTCAGTAAGGTTGCAGATGACACCAAGTTGGGTGGGAGTGTTGATCTGCTCGAGGGTAGGGAGGCTCTGCAGAGAGACCTGGACAGGCTGGAGCGATGGGCTGAGGCCAACTGTATGAGGTTCAATAAGGCCAAATGCCGGGTGCTGCACTTGGGCCACAACAACCCCCAGCACCGCTACAGGCTGGGGAGGAGTGGCTGGAGAGCTGCCAGTCAGAGAGGGACCTGGGGGTGTTGATTGACAGCTGGCTGAACAGGAGCCAGCAGGCTGCCCAGGTGGCCAAGAAGGCCAATGGTATCCTGGCTTGTATCAGCAATAGCGTGGCCAGCAGGGACAGGGAAGGGATCTTACCCCTGTGCTCGGCACTGATGAGGCCGCACCTCGATGACTGTGTTCACTTTTGGGCCCCTCACTACAAAAAGGACATTGAATTACTCGAGCGTGTCCAGAGAAGGGCAATGAAGCTGGTGAAGGGTCTGGAGCACATGTCCTACGAGGAGCGGCTGAGGGAACTGGGGGTGTTTAGTCTGGAGAAGAGGAGGCTGAGGGGAGACCTCATCGCCCTCTACAGCTACCTGAAAGGAGGTTGCAGAGAGCTGGGGATGAGTCTCTTCAAAGACATAAATAAAAAGAGATTTTTCTCTGTTACTTTGCAAGTACAACTTTGTGACACATGCCCAGCCCCACAAGCAGAGCTGTGGAGGGCTGCAGGACACAACCCCTCAGGCAGAGAAACTGCGATGTTAACATGTCCCAACAGTGGCTTTCTCCAAGTAACTAATCACAAAGTTTATGATACTTCTCACAAGACAGTCAGAAAGCTACCCATAAATAATCACATGGAACATTAACCAACTGCAAAGTACTTCTCACTAACCATTGCTACGATCTTTGTTAGTTTAAATCTAGTAGAGGGCTGGGTTTTTTACAGTCAGTATTTGATAACCATATGGAAAGCTTGAGAGCATTTTCCCAAATAATACTCTGAAGTACTCGCTGTAAATTAACATTTCCATTAAAGTTGCACTCAAAATTAAAACTGAGCAATAAATTAACATTGTGTGAATTTGAGGTGGAGGACTGCCTCAGAGCAGGAAGATGAGTGACCTGGCCAAAGACACACAGTAAATCAGTAACAATGCAACGGACGCGGTCTGCTCTCAGCTGTACAGAACTAATTCAACAGCACAAAACTAAGTAATGTCTTTATTAACAAAATACCCAACGATAGAACAGTGTTTAAAAAAAAAAAAAAAGGAAAATTACTGAGTATCCAGGGCCCCAGAGCATTCTGGACAAGGTGGGCCCTTCTTGTGCCATCCCTACTATTGGCAGCCCCTCCAGGCCAATCCTGCTCTGGGCCCACTGAATGATCTACCTTGCACAGACACGTACTGTTACTCCGTCAAAGAAGGAAGATAAAGCAGACGGGAATCAATTGATGCCCCAAAAGTCACACTGGGAATCTCTCTCAAATCCAAGCACAACAAGAAGAGCCCCCGATGCTGTGCCCCTGACCTCCTACTGCCGCTTCTATATGATAAATTCCATAGTTTTGTGGTTTGTTATTTTTTTAGGAATGAAAATAATCTTTGCACAGATATACAGGGATCACAATGTCATCTCCAAACAAACACTCCGCTTGCTGGCAAGGAGTTTTGTTAACACAACTAGACGTGCTGAATTATGCACACAGTTTGCCTGAACACATGTTGAATTTAGAGACTGCCCGGAGCCCTCGATCCATTTCTAAACCAGGCTTTTTGCAGGCTGTGTTCAAACCAACCCACCCAGCAGCACTGAGCGTTGCAAGGGGCACCACTAGCAACCGCACAAGAGAAAGGCCAGTTTGCCAGCCAGCAGCTCTCCTCTCCAAGCCCTGCCAGCTGGTGCACACAAGGGGATCCACATCTGGCACAGCACAAGGCCATCTCTTGGATTGCCCCAGTGCAGTTGCTCAGGGAGGAAAAAAGGGGAAAAAGAGGGAAGAAAAAAAAAAGGAAGCATGTCAAAAGCTTTGATCAAAGGATTTTCTTCCACATTCAGCCTACAGTCTTAATAATCCCTAAATTGTCTTTTATTCATGCAAAAAACTCCTTGTGTTAAATCACTGGCTGCTAAGCTATGGCTCCATCTTACACCAGAGCACAGAGAAGAATCGGAGACCACCCTGTGTCTGTGTAATTTAGGTTATTTCCGACCCTCTTTTTTCTCCATGCATACCCAGTGCAATTTTTACCTCCTGCACAGAGAGGGGTATACTATTCTGAATCACTTATCTGCCAATTTTCATTTTCAATCATATGTCTTCCAGCATTCCCAAACTGTTATCCTGTGTTTCTTTGCCTGACACATTGTAAAAATAACCCAGACTGCAAAGCTTGCTTGATGTTTATAAGACACCATGAAAATGATAGCTCACAATAATTAACTTTAAATAAAATGTTAATCCACAGTAAATACAAATTAGAGGACAGTTTGAAGGAATGCTCTGAAATCCACTGATGGAAGTCAGTGCACTGTAGGTACAAATTAGTAACATCTATTAATAGAAGAATCTTGGTGGATTAGGCAAACTAACAAAAGTAATAATAATTAACAACATTAGTCACATAAAACATAATTGACTTCCAATTGCTTCTAACTTTATTTTTATAATGAATTTACTGGAAACTAATCAGAGCTGGCTGGATAGCTTATCAGGAGGCAGCCACAGTCGGCAGGATTAGCTGCTTAGTGCTGGGGCGTGATTCACCCTGAGGAAGAACTGATCGTCCTTCCCAGCATCAGGAAGGAAATTTTCAAGTCTACTCTTTGCTGCTTTTTCATCCCCTTCTCAGACACTGACAGCTCTGCCTGGGGCGGGCAGGACACTTGAGGGACCTGCGCATGAAGCTGCCTGCCAGGAACCAGTTGCCCTTTTTATAGCTCCACACCAATTTGCTTGTGGTCACAGGCAAGGGCCTTACCTCCCATTTTGTTTTTTTCCTGCCTTAAAATGATGTTTACCTTTGATGTCTACAAAGAAAACCTTAACTCTGCCACCCTTGCACATGAAGATGTACGTGCTGTCCACTCAAAGCTGACTGCTCTGGAAACCAGACCTCTTCCTCTGGGTTAAGTGCCTTTTCCACAAAACCTTTCTGCAAATAGCAATTTATTTCACATTTTGCAAGATGACTTGTCAAACTCTGAAGACTGTCCAATATTGTAACCATTCTGTCACACCAGCCACACTCCTGGATGAGAAGAGAGGAAAAGAGAAGGGTCTTACAGAAACCTCCCCTTTTTGTCCAGTGAAGCTAAGGGCGGTCACAGGCTCCATCGGGCAGAGACTGAAAACAAATTTCTAGACAAAGTGAAGTTCACTTTTGCAACAGTCTTTCCCAAGGCTGAACACAGCCACTATCTCACCAGCTGCCTGGCTCCTGTCACCCCCCCAGTAGATCTGTCCCTGCTGACCCATCCAAAACACATCCACTGGTATCCACAATGCTTCGTTAGCCCCCAGGATCCCACTCGCTCATTTACTAGAGCACCCCTTTCCCCAACAGAGTGCTAGGACCATCCCTTCCAATCTCCCCATACCCAGATGCTGCCTGAAAAACCACATCCCCTCACATTGCCCTGAACATGCTCTCCTCAGCCTAAACAAGACAAACCAAATATTCTCAACCTCCACACAGGCTGGTAGCAGAGGTTGCTCAACCATGCCCAGGCTGCTCCATGCCTGCCTGGCACATCGGGCAAGGTTGGCACAGGGCTGCCACTGCTGAAAGGCCACCCAGGAGCCACCCCCGGCAGACGCTGCACCATCGCCACCAGCAACAGCACCAACAGAGGCTGTTCCCAGTGACTGCCGGGGGACCGCCAGCTAGAATAACGAGGATGACGTAGATCATCATCTGTCCCTCCCTGAGGAACAATACAGCTTTTCAGCAGTAAGAGTTAATTGAGAATTAATATCCTCAACATGGCGCAGTGTCACACGCCCCCATCCCCCCACCTGGTTGATGGCTTTCATCTGATATCACCATTTTTTCCCCTCTCAGCAGCAGTCAATCAGCTATAACAGCAGTGGCCCTCATCAACACCTCCCTAGAGAATCTGGGGAGGACGTTTCCACCCACCCATACCTCTCTACAAACTGCCCCTCATCAACCTCAGGGACTGGGAGGCTTGGACTTTCCAGTCATTGCAAAAATCCTGTTCACGCTGGATCAGAGAGCCTCTGGGAGAACAGACAAGTTTGTTATGGAGAATCCAGATCACATTTTTCCACCCTGAACACTATCTTGTTTGCGCCCTCTCCACCCGCCTGTCCCTTCCTCCCTCCCAGCCAAGCTGGCGGGAAGCTCCACAGGGTTTTTTTTTCCCCCAACCAGATGTTTCATCTGCTTTTGTTGCTACAAGACGCACCGGTCAAGTCCTGGCAACACGCAGCAAATCCTGAGCTGCGTAGCTAACAACTAGCATCTGCATCCAAGATTAATCAGGGAGGTGGGAAAAGGCACATCCAGCAAGAAAGCACAAATCCCCATTTTTAATTGTTCTGCACTAGCAGCAAAACATTTATTCCCCAGGATTTCCGAGAGGCGGAAGAGATGAGTGGATTGCTTGGCGCCTCCTGTTTACCAGGGCAAGAGGGGAGTAGGGTTAACAAATAATTTCTTTTTCCACGCCAAAGCATTACATTCTGGAAGAGATCCAGAGAGAGATCCTTTGTCTTCAAGAACAAAAGGGACGGCTCCCCATTTTCGGGGAAGCTCTGCACACTGCGACATGACACTGGCAGCATCACCATGCAGTGATGTGACACTTCCCAGGAACTTGCCCACAGGTGATGGAGCTTCTGCCACTCATTGCAACCCACCGCCACCCCTCTTTTGTCATGGCTGTGCCCTGGACCATGTGCCACGCTCCTTTGCAGTCTGAATTCTCCATCTCCAGCACTGCCCCTGCAGCACTCCAGCCACCCTGCTGCAACATACCCCCTGTCCCCTTCCAGCCCTCTTGGCACCATCGTTTTGATGATCTGCAGATTTAAAGCACTGCATCTCAGAGCAGCCTTGGCAGTTTGAGAGGCAGCCGACGTGCCTCCACACAGCCCACGCTGCTCTGAAGTCTGTGAGCCACCAGGAGGGACCAAAGCCAACCTGTCTCATCCAGGCTCTGCAGCTTCCTGGTGTGGATCTCCAGTGATGATAAAACCTCTGATAAAAAGCCTGCCTAGCTGCCCACAGAGACATCGGGGATGGCAGCTGAACCCACACACTTCTTGTCCAGTCCTCACCAGCCTGTGACATGTACTGTCTGGAGACCCATGCACAGAGCTGAGGATACTTTGGGCTTTCCACACCCCTCAACACTATTTCTTCTTCCCCACCCCACATTCCCAGGTAGCTTCAGATATGAATCTCATGCCATTTTGGGGGACGAGACTCATAAAAGTTGATCCAGATAGACGAAGGGGAATCTTCTCCCAGCCAGCCAGCTTCCATGGGAGATCCATTCCCAAAGGCAACGTGGAACCAACCTTACCAGCAGCTGGCCTGCTGCCTCCTGATGGCCTGAGGAGCTCTGGAAGTATTTAACACCAAAAATTCTTGTCTACCCTGCTCTTTTTCCTCAGAGCTTCCGCAGACAACAGGGAATTTAATTCAAAAATATTTGAAGAAGTAAGTCCAGAACAACTGCTGACTGCTGCTGACTCTCTGCTTCACTTTTTTCCTTAAATTCTCATTTTACACTCATGTCCATTGTTTTCCTCATGGAGGAGAAATGATGTGTTGACATCCTCAAGGCAGAGAAAATTCTCAATGGGCAGCTCTTCCTAAGAGACTGCAATAAAACCAGTCTGACATGGCATATTTAATATTTGTAAGGTTGAAAAAAGTAAATGTGTGTGGGAAAAAAAGTAGTACTTAAAAAAAACAGTAACTTTCAGGTTTCGTAACAAAGCAGAACAGCAGGCACAAGTTACCCCACAAGTCACCTTTAGGCTACAGCTATCTATTTTTAATGACAAGGCTCAAATAAACTATTTATGACTGTTGTCTTAGTGTAACCATCAGTTTATGAAGCCTCCTGGAAATAAGAGGCAAGAGAGAGAGGGAGGAGATCCCAGTCACCCTGGATAGCACATCTCTGGTGCAGGCTGCTGCTATGAGGTGCCCATGCTGGGTGTGACTTTCAGCTCTTCCCTGGACACTGGGGATGATGCCCACAGGGTTCCCAGACTCACAAGAATAGTTTATAACAGCACCAGCACCCAGTCCATCTCCTGCTAATCACACAGGATTACTGTTACTTCCCTGCCTCTGCAGGACATCTCCATCCACGAATGTCTGCAGAGCACCGAGCATGGAAAGTTCATCATACCTGTGCTTAGTGGAGAGGGTAGACCCCTGCCAAAAATGATTGCCTATCTGGGCTGTCTTCCTTCCTGCCACAGCAGTCCAGGGACAGTTCACATGTTTCCCAGGATGAATGCTCCCACGCAGACATGCTCCTGCCTCGTGGCCCCAAGTACCCCAAACTCCCCTGCCACTCTCCCATGCTTTCTTCTGCCTGAGCCATACATGTTGGCCCGGGTGGCTGTCCTCAAGGCCACGCACAGGGCTGTCAGCTCTGATGTCTGTTAAGGAGATGTCCACTTCCTGCCTCTCGATTTTCCATATTTACAGCCACTAAAAAGTTCGCTTCTTCATGGAGCTGGGCCAAAACCAGCAAACTACTGCTCCTTCCCCCTTCTGAGGGCCCAGAGCCCAGCGCACAGAGAAGGCATTCCAACTATGTAACCTGGGGTCACATTTCACCCTGGACTCAATTAGCAAGGGTTAAAAATGGAACAAGTCTTTACTTTCCCATAGGAAAGTTATTCTCCATTGCCCAGTGCCTCCAGTGGCCTTCTGACACTTCTTCTATAGAAAACAGCAGCATCCTCAGTTCTGGTTCATAGGGATTTTCCCCAGAGTGCCTTCTATGCTGGCAGCTCCCTGGTAGACAACCCCTCTTGAAGCCACCACATCCTGCTCATGTGGAGCATCCCTGGGTGACGGTCCTGCTGTGGGGGGAAGCACCCAACAGCCTTCACACAACAGCAGCAAATACAGTAAACTCATCACAGCCCTCAACCTCCTCATACAAACGGGTCTGATAAGGAGGACAGAGGTGATTTCTGCTGGGAAAGGGGATTCAGGAAAAATGCCTCTAGGAGGGCATCGCTGAGGCCAACAGTCTGGGCACTGCAGCCACATCACAGACCCTCTGTTGAGAGGCTCTAGTATCTTGCACCACATTTTACTCTTCCCTGTCTCACCAAGACTTACCCACCTGAGGAAAATACAACAAATTACACCAGAAACCCATGGCAGATCTACTGATGAGGAGGCCCTTGTCCCAGCACCAGCTCATGGGATTAGGGGACCTGTAACTCTGCAAGGTCACATCTGGAAATGCACAGGGAAGATAAGAGCACCCATGGGCCACAGCAGCTCTGCCATTACCTGCCTGTATTGGCCCCAGCCTGTTTCTTCTTCCCCTTTCGTCCTTGTTCTGGGACAGTTTCATGCAACACAACCATGGTTTGTGCTTCCCACAATTACCTTCTTGTCACTTGGCTGATTACACCACTTGTCTCATGTCCCCTGCAGTCCTGGGACAACCCACTGGCCAAGCAAATGCTGTCCAAAGTGCTCTCCCTTTAACAAAGCATGGAGGTAACCTGCCAGGCAATCAGGAGTGTGAGAAAGGCTTAATTTTCCAAAGTCTCACCCACAGAGACCCCACAGTCACAATGCATGAGTTGCTGTGCAAGAAAAATAGAAAAACAACATCCTGGGACAGCCAACACACAGAGGGACCGAAATGCCTTTCTGCCCAATGCAGAAGGCACCAGAAGGTGCAGAGAGGGCACATGCAGCCCCAGCCAATTCCAGTTCCTGAAAGAGCAGCACGGGGGAGGATTTTAAAACCCACAGCTTGAATATAAGCAGGGGAAGCCCAGAACATGCTGAGGAACAGCAATGTGCATGCAGGACAGGAGAGGCAAAACCATGTCCGTACATACAGCAGCCTCATCGCCTCATGCCTCTTGGGACAGAGGAGTCTGTTGAGCAAGAATTGAGCAGCTGGCAACCTCCTCTCCACTTTCCTGAATACCCAGCAGACCTTCAGCTCCCAGGAACACTGATCACAAGCATCAGCAGCACATCCAGCTACCTACTTCAAAACCCACCAAAGCCACAACCAAATAGGTGTAAATATTCCAGAGGGAGCACAGGCTGGAAATCAGGAGACCTAGCAATAACTGCCACCTTGCACAGACTCACTGCCTGGGCTCAGGGAGGCCACCCAGTCCCTCAACATCAGCTCCATGAGGATCTGGAGTAGTGCACAACCTCTCCAGAGGGTGGCAAGGGTCAGAAGCAGAGCTCCGAGTCAACTGCAAGTTGCTGCTGGCATCCCAACCAGTGAGGATGTGAAAATCACCCCTCTTAGAGCACACACAATCTTCATCCAGCACTAAACCCTTTGCAGCTGCCCTCAACCCCGGTGCAAAGGTAGCTCATCCAAAGCTACACGTCCCAGAACACCACGTCCACACCAACACACTGAAGGACAAGCGCATTGGGTTTTCTATACATGGTACCACTCATTTACCCCCTGCCGCTGCTCTTTCTGCATCAGCCAGGTCTCTCCTAAAAGCTTCAAGCAACGTGACATGCATCAGAAGAAAAATGAGAGAAATGTTTTAGTAGCACAGCTGTTGGAAGCAGAGTGAGAAAATACAGCAGTCCTTGGACTGGAAGGGCTGTGCCACAGTTTGGGAGGTTTCACAGCTGGGCTGGGGGACTCTGGAGCCACTTGTGCCCGATGCCTGGGCAGAAAGGATAACCTGTGGTTAGGCAGGAGGAGGAAGAGCTCACTCCACAGATACATGGTGATGAGTCTTGTTTAGAGACTCTGCTATCTTTGTCAGTCCCTGTTTAGCCCATTAGCTCATGCAGCCACGTTGCTGCGTGGAGCTGAGG
Source organism: Strix aluco (assembly GCF_031877795.1). Taxonomy (NCBI): domain Eukaryota; kingdom Metazoa; phylum Chordata; class Aves; order Strigiformes; family Strigidae; genus Strix; species Strix aluco. The sequence goes on along the minus strand of NC_133943.1, from coordinate 11,655,374 downwards.
GAGGCCCATGTGTGTGCCTCACAGCCCACTCATGGACTGCAAAGCAGCTTTGCCCCATGACCACCCTCCCCACCTCTCCCTCACGCTGCCCTATAGCAGAGCCCTTTTAACAACTCAGACACTCTACTGCTGGTCAGGGCTGGGACAGCCCGTCATTGCAGAGGTGCTGACACCCTCGCTGTCCCCTAAATGCATCCCAGCAATGCAGAGGAAAGAAGGGGCAGCACAGGGCTCCAGCACCTGGTGTTCACCTGGGGAGGGAGCACAGGTCTCCCTTTGCTCACGTGGGCAGGATGGGGGCCAGCTCTGCAGATGGTTAGCGCTCACCTCAGGGGTCAGGTTTCCAAGAGCTCTCACTGGGATGCATATCCCAAGAGCTCAGCACATAAGGGGTTTCGGAAAATCTGGCCCCCAGGGTGCAAACCCCACGATCCAGAATGCTTCAGAAAAATACACACAGCAACGTATATTCTCTCTCCCACACACACTGCAGCATATATAATTTCCACTGCAGCAAGGGGAGAGATATACATCAATGATCCTCTTTCATTTTTCTTGCTGAAAGCTGCTGGCTACAGAATTTGGCAGCCAGGAAGCTGATGGTACAGCTCACGCAGCCGCTCCAAAGGGGATGTATCAGCTCCACACACGGTCCCATACCCTGGCCTCTGCCCTGTAGCAGACCAGGCTCATTTCTATAGCTCATTAAAGAGGGATAAAAGTAACCTTTAAAGGTTGCTTTCATGTGAAAGAAGTCTAAAACCAAACAATGACTTGGCAAAGAGTGAATTGGATTTTTAAAAGCAATGCATTAAAGCAATGCATTTCACTGGAAATCTTATTTCTTTCTTTTTTTTTCCTCCTTCTTTTGAGCCTGATGGTGGATTATTTTTCCTTGACACAATCCCGCCTCCGCTGTGATAGATGACGGCACATTTAGCAGTGTTCAGCCAAAACTTTTTATCTCCATATGGAAGATGGATGGATGAGGACTCAAGCCCGCATCAATTCCTTCAAGAACAAACAAGGATCCAGCCCAGACCCCCTCCCAGGTTTGTTTGAAATACACAGAGCATAGGGCAGCGGATGTGATCCTATAAAGCCCCATCTGGCACCATTCGCGGTGTTTACGAAACAAAATGACCGAGCACTGCCCAAGACCTCCAGCCATCTCCCTGGCAAGCATGAAGGACAGCTGTAGCTTGGATTGGCTTTGTGCTGGGGGCCCAGGACTGCCTGTGCCTTCCCATACTGGACATGCTATGTCAAGGACTGCTGTGTGCAGCAGGGTGGGAGGCCTGAGGAGGCAACCCCAGCCATCTGAGCAGGGATCACACACAGCTCCTTGAGGGCAGAGGCTGGAAGAGCCAGAGAAGTCAAATGGCTCTTGTAAAAAACAAGAGGCACAGCATCACTGCAGCAGTCCTCACTAGGAGCAGACAATGCAGGAGTTATCCTGGATAAGCAAAGCAGAAAAGAAGATGATGAGACCCAGGAGCAGCTCTGGGTTTTGAAGGCTGCTCACCAGCATGGGTGACCTCCTTGGATCAGCCCAGGCCAGATATTTGATGAGGCAAGGGAAACAGAGGAAATCCATCAGTATCACAGCTCCTTCTTTCTTGTCTTTACATGTCACAAGAGATGGGGCCACAAGCCTTCAAGGAGCTCCTCTGAATGCAGCAGAGCTACAAGCTCAGTAGTGCCACATCCCACAAGAGCAGCTCCCAACCCCCTAACTGCTCTTGTAGTGCCCTTTCCCACCAACACCAAGAAGTACAAAGAGAAGAGGTTACAGGTAAATTTTCCTCCCTGCAAGTTGTTAGTTTCCAGAGAAAACTTGCTGGGGAATCACTAACCTGAAGCAGGTAAGGTAGAAAGAACAGGATGGACAGAAGAGATGAATGGGCCTGAGAGTTGGTACACCTGTAGGAAAATGTTACAGATACATCCTCACCCAGGGTGCAGCAGCAACAGCCGTTACACGAAACAACACATGCACCATAGCACACAAACACCTCATTAATAATGTCTAGAGCTCCAAACACAACATGCCAGAGAAGTTACCTAACCAGCAATAAAAACTTCTTTGGCCCTGTCTCAGGTACAAAAGCCAACACTCTTCATCTCATAAAATGAAAAAAGCCCCCAGATGTTTGTAAAACTCTATTGGACAGCTCAGCACAAATGTTGTTTATCATCAGAGCATTAGGGATCAAAACTGACCACCCAGCGGACAGGAGCTCTGTAGCTGCAGTCATCTCCAGCTTCCCTCAGCAACAGGCCATGTGTCCTCAAAGCCCACCACCTCCTGTCATCCCAACCCATCGAACCTGTCTGCTGCTTCCAGTGTGATGTCAACACCTACTATCCAGCAAGGGTAGCAGGTAGGAACTGCATACACACACATACATGCCCATATGGATGTATGTATATACAGTTAAGTGGAAGATGCTGCCCACATCCACACAGACATCATGGGAAGGCAAGACCTGGGCTTGCCACATCTGCATGGCTCCAGCTGTTTCCTGTGGACTCTTCCAAAGACTGGAGTGCCCGTGGGTGCCCTGCAGCACACCCCTGCAGGACTGAGCCCAAAGGCTGCCTGGCACAGCTCTGTGCCACGGCCAGTCAGATAAGGCAGCCAGGACAGCACGTGGTGAGGCATTACGCAGAGGAGCTCCATGGGGATCTCCCAGTAACAAATGCCATCCCAGCTCTCTGGCTAACACCAGGCCAAGTAAACACAGGATATATTTATTGCTCCTAGGAAATGCTTTCATTTCTTTCCCCTTCCTCCTCCATGTTCACTTCAAGATAGCAGCAACAAGCTACGACACACTCCCTCCATGTGGTGCTGCTAACCATGGGAAGTGAATGCACTAGTTTGGACAGATCATTATCCCTTCACACACGCACGGGGCTGAGGAAGGGGGTGGTAGTCTATAATGATGCTAATTAAGTCCTTAAGTGTCTTGGTAAAAAGCAGGTAAGACTTCAGCACAAGGCAGAATATTCCATTAAGGCAGGCTTCACCGTAGACACAATGCTGCATAATGGGATCCTGTAATTATGCCTGCACTGCAGAGACTTTTAAAAAAAGGAACCCTGTTTTACATTCTCTAATGCAAACAGCATGAAATGATGTTGCTTAGAAACCTTTACACTCCTACAGTGTGTGCAAAAAAGTTATTCCAGACATCTGTATTTAAAATAAAATTTAAAAACAATCCTACCGCACACACTCACATGGATCTTGGCTTCACGTTGAGTGATGAAGCCTATAAAATGTCAGAGGAAATTTAAATTAAAAAAAAATGACACATGCATTTAAAAACTTCAGCAGCTTGTTAAGTCATTTCAGGTTATGTCTGATACTGTTCCACCTCACCCCTTCATACAGGGCTCTGTCTCAGTGGATTGATGGTGCCATTCGTACCAATCCAGACGTACAGGCTCATAATCATTTCCCCAGGCATGCTGACCTCAAACACCTGGAAAAGATTTTCTTTACCAGAGAAGCCACCTGAGGCTTTACTCCAGAATTGGCACACACAGAGCAGAGCACTGTCCAGGTCCTGGAGTCACAGGAAAACCCACACAGTAAAGCTGATATGACAATTTTATGCACGAGTCACAGTGCAGGGCACAAGACCCAAACCCCCACTGCTGGTGACCACTGCTCAGTGGCTCACGTCAGGCTGAGCAGGGTGGAGGGAGGCTGTAGTGCCCTGAAATTTCCTACACCAAAAGGCAATACAGTCAGATCTGCAGCAGCCCATAAATAGCATTTTACCAAGCACCATCCTGATACTTCCTCCTGTAATTCGGGCATCGCATCCCACAGAGATGGCAGGCCCCACCAGGGAAAGCTTCTTCTCAATCCAAGTAGGCAGGCAGGGATGGGGCTTTCTGCACCCACGAAATCAAGCAAAGCAGGGAGGGACTGTCAGCTTCACTCTGTGCATCCAAACCCTCAGCCCTGACCTGAACCTCCACACAGCGTGGCGCCGGGAGCCCCATCCAGGGCTGACACTGCCTCCCACCCACCCATCACTCTCCCCACCATCTCCTCCTCTCCGAAAAGGTCACCCCTCTTTGCCTGGCAACAGGAACGAACACTCGGCAGCAGGCATGGCTGATCGATGCGTCACAGCTGCCACCACGCTGTCACGCTGCCGTGCAAAGGCCAGCAGTTACTACAACAGGAGCGGCTGCGGATGTGACAGACCCCAGATGCAGGGATGCGCCCCAGCCAGCTGCACTGGGTTTGGCACAATGCAAAACACTGAGCCAATGCGTTGTCCCCTTTCCCCCTCCCAAACCCCACAGTTTACAGGTTTGTAGTTTTCTTTTTGCTATTCCCTGCTGGAAGAAGGGGATGCAGATAAGAGATTGAGCCTGTGTGCCTTCAATCAACAGAGAAACATGAATACTGAGGGATGGACAGAGGTGGAATCTCATCTTTGTCCTATTGGGAAAGTCTTCACTGATTCAAGATGGGGGAGTCAGCTGTCGTGCCTCTGATGCAAAGGCCAGACTCAGCAAAATCATCTGAACTGTGCAAATGACACCCCTGCACAAGGCAAATTTTCAGCTCTGCTGGTACCTGCTCTCTCAATACTCTCCCAAGACTCCCTAGATCCTCAAGAATATAGTGTCCAGAAGTCATTTGGCTTAATCTCCCTTCAGAAATGCCACTTCTCCCTCTTGTCTACCACAAAGAACCTCCTCATAAGAGCACATTAACTGTTACAGCATTTCAAACAGTAGAGAAAGCAATTTCTTTGCACATGCTTTTCTGCTGATCCCTGGAAAGGTCCTTAGGCAGCAACATGGGTGAACTGCTCAGACACGTGGCACCTGCAGGTGTTTCAGCCTGCTGCCAGGGAGCCCTTACTGGTGGTGCAGGTATCTACAAGCTTGCCTCTTGCCTCCCCACAAGCTGCTTCACCCACAGATGCTGAGGATCCAAACCTGGACCCTCACTTTCCCTGTCCCCAGGCTTTGCAAATTCATTTGTACCACTCTGAGGCAGGAACCATCACATCTTTGATCAACAGCCCTTCACACCCCACATGCGTTACCTTAACTGGTTATTGCAAGCAGCAAAGATCCAGAGCAAAGGAACAAAACGGAAGTGTTTAACTTTTTGGGTCTTTGCTGCTGTTACAAGCCCTGTTGCAATCACAAGATATGGATGGGTCTGGAGGCTAGAAATGCACAAAGCACTAAGTCACAAGTCTTCAACTCCCCAGCTTGTCCTCAGGAAGCAGCTTTGCCTTTATCACCTCTGGCTATCACAGAATTGCCATCATCAGCGTGGAAGTAAGGCTGAAGGATCAGCATCTGCAGAGAGCAATCAGGTCCCTGCAAGAGAGCCCAAGGTCAGTCAGAGAAGAAAAGAGAAGGTGACAGGAAGGAAAGCCCTACAGTGAAAGTGCAGAGACCATCACACAGTCAAAAGTCTGTGTCCTGGGCAGGCAAGAGCTCTCAGCTGTGAGACAGCACCAGGAGCATCAGGAGCTCATGGAGGAGTCAGAAAGGAGCTCACAGCAAAGGTACAAGGATAGCCACCATCCACGGACCCTGGGGGCAGTCCACATCTGCTCTCTGCACCTCTCATCCTCCCCACTGACACAGAGAATGACAAAACTGCTCTCACCTGGATGCAAAGTCAAATTGAGGACTAAGATGCTTTAAAACCTTTTGGTAAAATAGGCAGGAAAATTATTATCAAGTTGTGAGAATTTTTACGTCATCCAGAAGACAGATGTTGGCCAGCTGCTGAAGACAGTGTTGGCAAATTCCCCACCACACACTGCTCTTCTCCAACTGGAGCAAACTGCAGAAAATACATCCTTCCTGGGGGAGCGCGCACAGAGCAACTGGCCTGGGCAGCTCCCCTTCTGCTGGCTGCTCTCCTCCTGCTGAGACAGAAGACAACCGCCATATAGGCACATTCTTCTTTTATCTTTGATTGTTGCTAAAAATAATGAATATGAGCTACGTGGCTCAGGCTGTTCTCACCATTGTTCATTGTGGGGTGAAGTCCAGATCAGATCAAATGTAATTCCATGTGCAGAGTGCTGCTGGCCCGCCAGGGCTTGCACCGTGTGGGAGTGTGGTCTGTATCTGTCCTGTCCATCAGACACACACAGAGCTAACGGGCATTGAGTGTGCACACCAATATGATGCACCAACTGGGCTACCAGCAACTGGGAGGTGAGCAGTCATGCATAGAAATGGAAAATGGAGATAAGGAACTGGATCTCCCCAAGTACATGCAAGCAAGGAACTAGATATCCTGTGATCTTTGAAATAATAAGAGAATATTCAACCCATTATACACATACAACATCAGTCATCTCCACTCTGGTATCTGTACAGCCACCTGAAAACTCAAGTGTGCACTCCCTGAATCTTCTGCTCATAATCAAAGCTCAAGTGCAAACCACAGCAACTACATAGTTGGTTTTTTCCTTATCCTAGTAGGATGAGACTAAACAATTAAAGAACAAGCCCGAAGTCTGAAAGATAACACTACAAAATACAACATACAGCCAACTTTCACACGTGCTCCAGAACAAACCTCAAACCAGGAAGGAGGTCCCATTCCTGTGTGCATTTCCACTTTGGAGGGGCCCAGAGGACATCCGACTTCTTATGGATAATTAAGCAAAGTACAGGTTTCATCTGGTTGTTTTCTGCATGAATAATGGATATTTTACAGAGGGTGGGTGAATGGCCAAGAGAAATAAAGTGAAAGTCTGAAATTGCTATTAGAGATCGGAAGTTGGATTAGCAGCACCTGCAGAGCCCACGGGATTGCTTTACCTTCTGCCCCAAGAAATCAAGACTGTAATGCCACTTCAGGCTATTTCTGCTGAACTGTATTTAAGAGCCAGTTCAAAAGACTTTATTCAGGGCCCACAGGAACATAGAACATTTCCCAACCAGCTCCAGCAAAGAGTTAAACACATGCAACCTGTTGATTAATTTGCAGGCAACAAGCTGCGCTAATAAAGCCCCAGGGACCTTAATCAAGCTGTTTGCTGGATGCCAGACCAAAGCAGGAAGATGGGCAGAGCTGTCAGGATGGATTAGTGTTTGCCCACTGGCAACATTTCTCCTGAATGAAAGAAAGCAGGGGGGAGAAACACATACACACACACAGATAGATTATATATATATATATATATGCAGCCACACAACACAGAGGGGAAATGATGCACCTGGTGCTAGCCGGCAGCAGGTCCCAGGGCCGGATGGCTGCAGGAGCTCAGCAGCCTACGCAGAGGAGTTAATCTCAGGAGATGATTTTGCATCTTGAGTTTTACATTCACCTCCATTGTTTGCAATTCCTTCCGAGAACCTGGAAAGGAGTGATTTCTTCCTTTTTCTTTTTAAAAAGATCTCATCCTTTTCCATTCAATAAATTTTCCTGGCCCTGATTCTCCTCTTATTCTGTGGAGAGTTAAATGAAATGAAGTTGTTTATAACTGACCCCATTTCGAAGGGTTTTGGTCACACACATTGGGGTGAGGACGTTTTGCAAATTTAGCAAAGTTCAAAAGGGATAATTTCCTTTCATTATGACAACTAGGTTTGACTCGGGTGCCTTTTTCTTCCTGCAGTATTTGCTGTTGTGACACAGCACCATCGGGTTAATGCAGCAGAATCCAAAGGAAACCCTCTGCCTTCCCATCCCTTAACCAACTGCAAGGAACCCAAGTGGAATCAGTGCAGGAATAAGAATTACAGATCTGAACTCTGTTTCTGGTTATATGCAGGGAAACTTTTCATATTTTAAGTAGCTAAACTTTATTTAACTTGGTAATCCTTTTCATCAGAAGTATGCCCTTATGTGCTGCCAGGGAGCATCTGTCTTGGGGTACCAGTTAACAGGCTGCTCTGTGTTCAAGTGGATGTACAGAGTGTGTAAAACACCTGACTCTATACAGAATAAGCGTAGAAGCTCAAGATTATTTTTTTTTTCCTAAATCTTAACAGACCAAACCAAAGAAGCAGCGAATTGCTAGGTGTGTGTCTTTCTTACATCAGGTATGTTTGAATAAGGCCATTTCCCCCACCAGCTTTCTGTGGGCATTTCTGCAGCTGGTGTAACTTGCTATAGATTCACTCATACCAGCACAGCTTTGATAATTTACACTAGGCAAAGATCATCCTCTCCTGTGCTTACAGCTCCACTGAGCATCACAAGGGACATGAGCAGGATGTTGATACCTCATGACTTGTACCCATGGATGAAGCGGATGGTGAGCACTAAGCAAATGCAGCTGAGGATTAGCAAAAGTAATTATGAAAAACAAGTAGTGGAAATAATGATTCATCAGGAATTGAATCAGATTTGGGCCCAGTCCTGCACTCAGTGGGTATGGTGACAGCAGTGAGGATGCTAGTCCTATAGAGATCATTTTTAAAGCTATTTAAATGCAAAAAATGCCCAGTGCTAGTTTTGTAACACCACTTTTTTTCTACCCTATCTTTCAGATAGCTCAGGACCTTGGAAAATGCCTGTGGCATCCTTTGTACGCCACAGATACCTCTCTCCCTATCAAAACTTCAAGTCAAGAAGAAACACTGCATAACATGGGAGCCAGGTAGGAAAACCTGTGTGAAACTACAGCTTGCATCAAGCCAGAGGCCAGGCTGAGTGCTAGAAGTCCCTCTGAACCAAAATACTATAAATATACCTGCATACATTATTTCTCAGCACATATCAGAGCACTTTCAATATGCTTTAGAAAACACTGGCAATATCAATGGTATCCCCATTAATAGCTGGAAAACATGGAGGCACAGAAACACAGATGACCTTGTTCAAGGTCACGTACTCCAGTGAGGCCACTGGATGCTCTCAGCCACCACCTTCTCCACCTGGAGGAAACACCAGGTATTACGCCAAGCACAACCCCAGCAGCCAAATGTCATGTCAGCTTTAGCCAGTGCTAGAAGGATGTCTTCTTCAGGTGGAGAGGATCAACAACAGGCATGCCCCGTACCTTGATCTAGAGAGAACCAGATAACCAGAAACACCCTCTTATGAGACGATTGTTTTCACCAGGAATAGGATCAGATCTGAAGTTGGGGAAAAGCTGGCACAGAAACCTGACAAGGGCTAAGGACTATCAAACCCTGGATTAGATGTCTTCACACCAGTTGAGCAAAATTACCTTGCTCCATTAGCGTCAGTTCTCCATCTGCAAAGTTTCATGTTAAAATATCACAATTAAAGAATAAAGTCAAGTGTCAAGTGAGTCACTACCATAAAGATGAAATAAGAAAGCTCTGCTTGAATCCTCCCGCCCCACTCCAGGATCAGCAGCCAAGACATTCCCCCATCAGCTGCAAACTTCCTGGATTGCCAGTGAAATCACAAGCAAAAAGCCAATACAGCTTTTTTTCCCCAGAATGTTCAGAGCATGTGCAGCAGTTTGATTCCCACAGGCTGTAAATCCAACACCCCTTAGATAAGGCAAACCTCTGCCAGAAATATGTTAACGCCACACTGACACACTGCATCTGCCTGGCTGGTTCAGCTCTGCCGAGACCCTCGCTACAGGGCCGTGATAGCTTGTGTACTGGGAATAATTCATGTTACTCTCCCTTGAATTAGGAGAGCTGGCAAGAAAGGGCTGGTCATATGGACTCAGTTTTCCTGCCTACCAACAGGTCAGGCAGAGGCGGGTGGGCCTCCCTGAGGGAGAAACATGGGCCCGAATACAACAGGGGGGGGCTTTCTGGCATAAACTCTCATGTCACAAAGAGACTGGTGATGTTATACTGGTGAGCAAACTACACAGGATCACCAGAAAACAGGCTCTCTGGAGCTCCCTCATGTCTTTATATTTCTTTTGATGGAGCTAAGGTTCTAACCAGGGTCTTAGCCAGGATCTAACCCACGTTTGCTGTCCCCTGGGTGCAAAGCTGCCTGGGAGAACCTCTGGGAAGGAGAAGAAAGTATGTCATTCAGGATATTCAGGCCCTTACGAGAAGAACCTGGTACCATGCCAGACAGACATGGACCATCCAGCAGTTTTGGTATCAGAGTCAGCAGCAAAGTGGCCAGTGCCACCAAGACCCTCAGCATCCAAGCTTCCAGAGCAACCAGCACAGCAGGGTCCATGCCACGGCCACACAGGCTGTGGTTGCTGACAAAAAGCAAAGTTTTTTTATCTACCTGAGCTTTGCTGCTCAGTCCCCTCTTGTAGTCAAATTAGTTTGTTAGTCACCAAGGCACAGTGTCCCCAAAGCTGTGGGTAGGCCATGGGAAAAACAACTACTGTTGTTGTTCCAGCTCCATTGCTATTTAATAGTCCCAAGGGTCACAGTAATTCTGGAACAAAACCCCAGGCAACACTCTGCCATCAAAGAGGAAAAAAAGCCCGGCTAACCAAGATTAAATCAATGGCAACAACTGAAATGCAATTTCCAAGCAAAAGCCAGAATATAAAGATAGCAGAGGCAGTCCATCATAAGCTAAAGGTGATTCAGGGGAGACAAAATCAGTAGGGAAAAGCCTAGATCACACAAAAAAATAGACAAAATACCTATATTTTTTCTTTACTTAGCATAGCAGAAAAATTATATTAAAATACAGAATATAATCTTAACAAAGCCAGTGGAACATGACCATAAATTATAGCTGACAAATAGCTGAAAACAAAGTCAAACCAGGATATCATTTGCAGGAGAATTTCAGATGACTCTGTGGATCACCTTGGTCTCCAGCAGTTAAGGAAGAAAAGGAGGGTACAGAGGAACTAAATTATTTGTGTCAGTCAAGCTTATCTGTCACAGGGCTACACCTTTCCTACCACAGCACATTTCTGGGATTAATGATCAGGCACTATCTGGAGCTGGGCATAAGAAGAAAAACTGAAGTGATTTGGTTATTTGGGAAAAAAGATGCATCACCCAGCTCAGCTAATCAACATGGAATTTCAGAGGAATATCTTCCTGAACCGGTAAAAAGATGCACTTTGTAATAACTGAAAAAAATAAGCACTACAGAATAGGAGAACAAGAACTCTACTGAAAATTGCATCCAGGAATGACAAGTCAGTTAGCATGGTGCCAGCGCCCAATAAACTAATTAAGATGCTAATTAAAAGCAGAGCACTTTCCCATCTGGGGTTCACAGTCGAGACAGGCTATAGCCTGAGCAAGTCTCACCAGGGAAAGGGGATGGGTGAGTAAGGAAGGCAATGCAAGAGCACTGATTGACAATGCAGTTAGATTTTCATGCCATCTTTGATGAGACTCTTCACAAGAGGCTGTTAAAGAAACCACGTAGTCATGGGAAATGACAAATAAGCAAATGAGTTAGGGAGGGGATAAGGAGGAGAAATAACCAGGCAGTTTCATTAGGGCAGTTTCCTCACCTTAAAAGACCAACTCCCCATGCCAATCACTGGTTTATCAACCTAGAAAACTGGCTGCGTGAAGAGGGGGTTAAAATCCCCTGTCTCCTAAATTATTCCCAAAGGAAAGCTGGGAAAACTTCAGAGGAGCAAAACAGCAGCAACTGTTGGGTAGCAGTGCTACTGCCAGGTTGATAAAAGTGGGGAAAAAAAAAAAAATCAGATTTGTGCACCCACCAGCACAGTCAGCATCCATGCAGGAAGGGGTCTGGGCAGCTCAAAGACAACCCAAGGCCAAAAATGGGTGACAGCAACCTGGAAATAAAACAACTTAGTGATGTGCACAATGTGGAATAACGCTTATGAGCCTGGTCTACCAGTCTCAAAGGGATGAAAGGAAAGCATTCACCTTAAAAAGGCAGAGCAAAAGGTGGCAGAATGACTCCTTGCTCCCCCTTTCTTGTCTCCAAGAAAGTCACTAAGGCTGTGAAATAAAGGATCCAAAGGTCAATAATTGCTAAAGTTCATGCTGGTAACCCTAATTCAGCCTTCCTGGACGCTCATCCTGTCCAGGGAATGAAGCAGGTGTCTGTAAGGAAGGGGAGAAAGGATGCATTTAAGGGTAACCTTTGTGTGTTTATCTTTGCAGCCTTTCAAAATGTTTATTTTTGTTTGGGTGTGGACAGACTTGTTAGAGGAAATGATTTAAAAGACACCATATAATTGCACAAAAGCACATTGTGTTTCATTGCAATAATCCTCCCATGAAATACATCACTCAATATGCCATCACCACAGGGCTCCCACAAAAAACCTTCAGTGCGAACCGCAAAGGCTCAGCCCAGCCTGCGCAGTTGTCCCAGTGCTGGCTTCCACCTCACTCATGATGGCATCGAGGGCCACCTGACTTAACACAGGTCCCATGCAACTGGCTCACCCCCAGATAGTGACAGGAAAGTTCACTCAGACCATGCTCAGCACCAGCTGTGGTCACACATCTTCATCAAGAAGGTTGGAGGAGCTAAACATGCATTAGCCCATAGCTGGAGAGAGCCACCATCCCAGAAAAAGGTCTTGCAGAAGAAAAGAGGCAGTAGCAGTTGAGGTGGGTAGGGGCTATCTTGGACAGCTCTTCTCCCCTCTTCCCTTACCAGGGTTGTAGAGCCACACGATGCCCCAGGAGCTGAGATGTGAGTGCCACCAGCCCCAAATGGGGCAGGAAAAGCACCCAGGTACCATCTGTTCTCACCATGAGCTGGGTGCAACAGGTCCTTCAGCACATCTGAAGAGCCAGGCAAAGCTGATAACACAGTATCATTCCCCATGGCCAGCAATCAGCAAGGCAGACTCAAAGAGAACAGACTGCATGACTATCTAAATAGCAGGATGATCCGGCATTATAAAAAATGCTGATAATGAGATTTTCATAAGTACTTCTAGGGCGTGTTACTACTGCCCTTAAGATAATCTCAAAAGGATTTGAATGACAGTTTGAGTGTCGGGCGCATTATTTCACCTGGAATTTTACCAGGGTCCCTTTCACCATCCCTCGAAGCATCTGAGACTGGTAATATTTTGGAGAGAGCTCTACTGGTCCATGAGAAAAGGTCCCTGTAGCAGTCCACCAGTGCCTAAGAAAAGCTCCCTCCCAGCAAACTACTATACTCTGAAAAAGGTGGGTGGAGGGGAAAAGCAAAGGGTGATTTTTGGTTTCCACTGGCACCAATTATGCTTCTGGCACGTTTATATAAATTTTTTCCATAATCAAGATAGTGAGGTTAGGCTTTTTTTTTAAATAAACAAAGGCCTACAATGGGCAGTCTGTGTTGTGCCATGTCTGGAGCCTCCAGCTTATCAGAGTCATCACAGAACACAACTTTTGTTCATTTTATCTGAGGGGGAAAAAAAAAGGTACTGAAGCCCACAGACCCAGCCCACAGGGGTGGAAGGGAGGTCCCCCTTATCTCCAGCAGATACTAGATTTAGCATGTCAGTTTTGACTGGAGGCAACAAGGGAACAGAGACACAGCAATTAGCAACCAAACAGCTCCTGCTGCCACCTCAGGTCCTGCTGGGAGACTCGAGCACTGGCTAGCAATTAAAAGTGCAGAGGGAAACCAGCAATACCCATCTCCAGCTGCACATTTCTAGTCCTGAGAATGTACTTTCACCAAAGACATGGCCCAGGGGGGTTTCCTTGATGTCCCTCCCTTGCTCTCTCATATCCTTGGCCAGCTTAATGTTCCGCCTGGGACTCCCTGGACCCCATCCGATGTTTCCTGTGGTTGGAGCTGATGACCACCCACACCCAGGCATCCAGCGACAAGTTGGCTCGGGGCACACGTCATCCTCTCCCCTCAGAGGGGCAGGAACTGGGGAGGATTGCGGTGGGGTTGCTGGCAGAGGAGGGTACCCCAGGCTCTGTCAGAGCTTGCCTCTCCCAGCCTCACTCTCTCCATTTATACATTACTGGCAAAGTGAAAATACTTGACAGCTGCAAAAAAGTAGATAATTCTGCCTGCCATGGCTGTGTTTACGCAAAAGCCACTGGTTTATGAGGAACAGCTTAGTCAAAGCACACAAAGAAACACCCTGCACTATTTTTTGAAGAGGTTTTTTTTTTTATTGCTTCAAGAAGCAAAAGGTTAGCTACAGAAATAGAGAGAACAAGGCATCTTAACAAAACAGCTGCTTCTTATTTCTGCTATTCTGCATCTCCTCTTCCATCCTCTCGCAAACCCCGTTCACCACCAGCTCCCACCCCAGGTGCTCTCCACACCTAATGCCTGGGGACCTTCTCATCCTTGCCCAATGCTGTCAGCATGACAGACCAAGCAAGGAGCACCCAGCACCTGCAAAAACATGCAGCTGGGGAAGGCAGAAAGCATCACAACAGGGCATTTGTCATAGCATGGCCCACCAGCATGGCCAGGATAGCTTGGTTTGCATTTGTTTCCCCACATCAGTGTCAGGGGAACAAGAGAAGTGGGAGATCCTCTCTCCTCCTCCTCACACTCTCCAGCCTTCTCCATTACCCAGGTTGCTCCCTCTGCCCACACTTCTCCTGCAAACTTCACCAGCTGCATGGCACAGGTCCTGGCCTGATGCTGCTGTGCTTCAGGAACAGATGCTTTCCCCCACCTTGCTCTGTGCACATGCAGGTATGGATATGAAGTTAGCATCCCTGGTATCAACAGGAGTCCAGAAGCATCTTAAAATCACTGTTGAATGCACTGTTTGTAATGGGAAGACTAACAGCATCCAGCTATCTAATCCTCAAGCAGAATGATAGATCCAGTTAGTCCCTGGGGAGTTGTGCTCAATATCCTCCCCACCAGCACGCTCCAAACCCAAGGGGCTATGACAGCTCAGTCACAAGGCCAGGGGTGGCTATGACAATCCAAGCCATTCCCAAGGCACAGGGACCAGGCAGCACCCCCACTCACGGCCCACAGCATGCCCCTGTGTTGCATTTGAGAGGGTTGTCTGTCTCAGCCCCATTAGCATTCAGAAAATTACAGATAAAGAAAAAAAATTATAAAGAAAAAGAGTAGCAGCTCACAGGCTCCAACCAACCTGCTTTACCAGTTTGCAATACAGACTCTTTTCCCAAGAGACAAACCATGTTATCCCAATCTGGGTAAGAAAAGAAACAGATCCTGTCCCTACAGCATCCCACTGCCTTCAGCTCCCCTCTGCAAGGCACGAATGGACAGGAGAGAGAAGGGAGGGCTCCATATCTCCCAAAAGAAAAGTGTTTTTTCCTGCCCAAATGGAAGGTGTTAAGGCCATGTCTTTCCTCACTTTCATTGTCAAGACTGTGTATGGCTCAAACGGGGAACCATGCTGGTTTGAACCCCATCACACAGGGGAATCTGAGCTGAGGTCCAGAGCCATCCCTGCTGGATGCATCTGAGATGCAGAGGGCCATGTTTCTTCAGAGGGTTTTGCAGGTTGAGCATTTGAATTTATTGGCACAGGAGTGCCACATGCAGGGGAAAAGACACACACATTTCTGGGAGTTGGATTCTCCTACTCGTAGGACTCAAGCAAAAAACAAAACAGGTTTGACAGAGAACAAATTAATTCAGCATGAAGAATTTCTTTGACACATGAAAAATAGATAAACCCTTGCAGAAGATTACTTTAACAAGGCCAAAAATCCATCACAATGCTGAAGAAAGGAGGCACAGCTAAGGCTTTAAAACGTATGTGATGCTTTTATACCCCTAGGTATTGGGAATGCAGCACAGTTCAGAAATGGCAACAGAGATCCTGGCCAGGACTCCTGAACTCTCCCAAGCTTTGGGGGATTGCTGCAACCAGGAGAATAGAAACCCTCCATCCACAACAGGTATTATAAACTGCTACAGATAAATTGTATCATCTCATGCCTTAATTTCCCCTTCACATAATCAAGACAAGGACAACCCCACAACTGTGGATTTTCTTAAGATCATCTCACGTTATGCAATATAGCGTTTGGATGAGTGTTTGGGATGAGTGTTGTGCCCTGAAAGCGCAACATTTGAAGCAGCCACAGTGATCTGGGGTGTAGCATACATCATTCCCATCTCCAACTTTCCTGAGCTCAGTGCTGGGTTTTAGGCCCTGTCCAGCATCCTTTCTTACTGGGAATACAGCCCTGTGGCCCTATACTCAAACACCATGGGCCCCTCCCCAATAACTTAAGCAACCCTCCTTTGTCATGGTCTGCCTTCTTGGCTTTGCTGGTCTAAGGTTTCATCCTTGAGAGACACCTGTAAGATACAAGAGAACCTCAATGCTATGAAAAGTAACTGCTTAAATACACACACACTCACTTTACTCTTAGAAAAGCACAGGGGCACATGTACCCATACCCCCCAAAAAGACACCCCCAAAATAACAACAAAAAATACTCTGCCCCATCTCCTCAGCAAAGCTCTTCAGAATTTTTTTTTATATGGACTCTTTCAGGATTCCAAAATCCTGCTCAATTTTCAGGCTGTCCCTCCACCTTGCAACAGGCTCTCTCCAGCTTGTGTAGGTCCAGTATTCAGACAGGTTCTCGTTCTCCGACCAGCAACACAACCCTGCTAGCTGTAATCTCCAACACATCCCTCTGTGCTCTCCTTTCCTCCTGGGGAATTTCCAACCTGCCTCCCTCCCTCCCATGCCCCGTCCTCTCAAACAGCCTTCAACAACCAGTTCCCTTCAGCACAGCCTTTAGCAAGTTCTTTTATTGTATTCATCCTATTGTGAGAACAAAGACATTCCAGGTTAGCAGCCTCTGTGATAGTTCTGTAGCTGCTTTCAAGCTGGGCACATGTTGTGACACTTCGCATTTATATTTATGGATCTCAAAATGTTTTACGTATATACTCCCAGCCTCATTATACAACCAAGGACACTGAAGGGTAGCACCAATGTAAAAAACTCATCCAAGAATCAAACAGCAAGACAGAGCAGAGCTATGACTGGAAGATAATGCCTCAACTTCAGACCAAAAAAAGAGCACCCAGAAACAGGCCACACAGGTTATTCTATTGTATAGACTGTAGTATTTTGTGCAAACTGAGTCTAAGTACTCTTCCACTGCTCATTTATAATATTCCTCCTTACATTACAAAAATCCAAGTTAACTTGCATCAGCCCAAAGCCTCCATCTCCCCAAACCCAAGCGTGCACCACATCTGACCTTTGCATGCATTCTAAATTTGTACTTAGAAGTGCACATTGTATTTCGCTAGCCTCTTGTATGTGTTTTCCATAGACACAATGACACAAAAGAAGCAGAGCCTGCGAGCCAAGCCCTGGAAAGACGGTAGCTTTAAATAGCCTCTTTGTCTTGCTTTTCCTTGCTGAAATATTGCACATTATTTAGAATTGAGTTTTAGTTTTATCAGAGACCCAGAAATAGAGACAATAGAGGGCTGGGTGAATTTTAGCATCATTTTAGGACGTAAAGTTTCTCATTCCTTTCTACCCTTGCCTCATCTTGCCCTCCACTGCAGGATTTGTACCTGCATCCCAGGAACCAGCAGTACACACTCCTTCAGGGGCTCTCAGACCCATAGGAGTGATCTCAGCCAGAAAGGGAAGAGGTGCACAGAGAAGGTGGTATATGAGTGAGAAACTTCACCTCCGTGAATTGAGGGCAGGATTCTGAAATCAAAGTTTCTGTCCTTGATAGGGAAAAAGTCTGCAACTTTTCATCTGGCTGGTACCCAGATGAAGTCAGAAATGCATTTCTCAGCACTAAATTAATGGAAAAACTGTCAAGAGAGTAACAGAAATTATAAACATTTATGTTCCAGTTCAAGGCAGGAGCAGGCATTTATAACCGTGCTATTTGAATGACAAACTATGAAAACTGGAGTCCTTTTTAGTCAGGACATATGGATGCTCCTTTTTAGGTATGAGTAGCAGCCTGCAGAGAAGGTAAGATGCTTGCCCCAGTGAAAAGCCCCAAGTAGGGGTGTAACGGGGTGACATAATGGAACACACCCACAAGGGCATTCCCGTCTCCCCTCAGGGCTGTCATTAGTCACTTCATCTGGGTTCTAACACACTTGTCCATGTTTTGTACAGCAAATAGATTTTAGGTTACTTTCATTTTCTAATTTCCAGAGAAGCAGCTGCAGGAGAAGTCAGAGCAAGAACTGTGCAGGTATTTACCCAAGGATATGGCCTACAGTGGTGGGTTTGCAGCGAGAGCGATTCTGGGAGGAGAAAGGCTGTTACAGCGGCTGAGCCATATTAGAGTGTGCAAGAAGAGAAAAGGCAAAGCAAAAGGGAAAAGCCTTATGAACGAGCCCTGTAACCTGCATTTTAGAGCCTTGCAGAAATAACAAGTACATCAGTCTCTCAAGTTTTTCCACTCTAAAGGGAAAAATATCTAACTCGCCTTTGTTCACTAGGCTGCTAAGCCACGGGTGAGCTACAGCAAGGTGTGTCACTGTGTTGCATGTCCCGCTCCTCAGGACAGTTCCCTACCTGTGAAGGTCTGTTACAGTGTGAACCAGCCCACAGGGCACTTTGTGTTTTTCCCAGAGCAATGCAAAGGCACCTGCCAGCAAACATCTGAGCCACAATTAACCCAGATCTGCAAAGACATCACTACTAAGCATCAACTTTTCCTGAGCCTCACAGCTACGTGCAGCCACAGGAGACGGGGTGCAGGGAATCCCACATGCCCAAACTTCTGAGCTGCTATGAAACAGCACTGTGCATTGGAGAGAAAACATGACACGTACTCTCTATCATTACCTTTGTGATAAATCCACATAAACGTTGTTCATTTATCCATAAAAAAATCCACCTAAGGCTATCGTGTACAGTACAGTCCCAAGGCACTAAGCGTGCTGCACTTGGCACAGTCTACAGCATTTTGTACAGTGCCAAACTGCAGTTCTGCAAAAGCAATTTGTTAATGAGAAAACACTCTGCGGTGCAAAATTAAAGTGTCGAGTAAACCATGCTTAACATCAAGAGAATGTGCTATTTTCCCTGCAGCTAACTGAGCCCGCCTAGAGCCTAATGTGTGCAGGTTAACTCAGAAAAGTAACTACTGTTAATCCATGCATGACAGGCAATGCAAGCAAACACAGTTCATGCAGGAATTTACTGTGGTACAGGATATTTTGGCAGCTGGGTACAGTGACTCGGAGTAAGCAGCACAGCAGTAAGGACAAAACATGCGTGAGCAGTTCCAGTCGTGTGAATCGCAAGATACCAGCCAAACATTATACTTAAATCCACAAAACAGAGCCAGCTTCACCTCTGCTCACCACCTGCACCACATCGGTAAGAGACGGGCTGAGCCCAGACCTGTTGCTCCACAGGCAGCGGGCAAAGCGCAAAGCCCCATGTCCAGGGTGGAGCAGCAGCCCCGTGCAGGGCAAAGCCCAGGAGCAGCTTTCTTGGGGGTTTGGCGCCACCTAAGCGCAGGAAGGGTCCCATTCACCCTTCCCGCTTCATTTCAGAGCAGAGGGAAAAAAACAATCACAGAGTCATGGAGTGGTTTGGGTTGGAAGGGACCTTAAGGATCATCTAGTTCCACCCCCCTGCCCCGGGCAGGGACACCTTCCACTAGACCAGGTTGCCCAAAGCCCCGTCCAACCTGGCCTTGAACCCTTCCAGGGAGAGGGCAGCCACAGCTTCTCTGGGCAACCTGTGCCAGGGCCTCACCACCGTGATGGTAAAGAATTTCTTCCTTATATCTAATCTAAATCTGACCTCTTTCAGTTTAAACCCGCTGCCCCTTGTCCTGTCCCTACACTCCCTGATCAAGAGTCCCTCCCCAACTTTCCTGTAGCCCCTTTAAGTACTGGAAGCTGCTGTAAGGTCTCCCTGGAGCCTTCTCTTCTCCAGGTTGAACAACCCCAAGTGTCCCAGCCTGTCCTCATAGGGGAGGTGCTCCAGCCCCCTGATCACCTTCGTGGCCTCCTCTGGACCTGCTCGGGTAGGTCCATGTCTTTCTTACACTGGATAACAATATCCTTTTCTGATAACAAAATCCTCTTGCTTCTACAGCACTTGGTCTTTCAGGAGAAGCTTCTACAGAAGAAACCTGGGAGCTAAGAACCAACAGAAGGCTAGGAAAGACACTTTTGGAGAAACCCAAACACTGAAGTAAAGTCAAACCCACCAAAGAGCTGGGGGACTTCAGAAAGGTTGTAGAGGCTTTTCTTTTAACTGCCCAGATCCCAAGAACTCCCTTGCCACATTTCAGGAAATTCTTGAATATTTGCTCATCACTATCTAGTTGAATACTGAGTCCAGAAAAGATTTTCACAAATCAGGACTTCAGCTGTCAAAGTTGCAGGAAGACAAACTCAGAATGGGCAGCTGGTGCCCCCAAGATTGCAAGATCGTTATGGGGCTCAAAAACAAATCTCAAAGACCAGATGAGCCACAAGGTAAACGTTCAGAGAGGTATGTGCTTGGCAGTTACTAGCAGACCACGTGCACTTATGACAAATACTCCAGTAGGCAGGACAACACTTGCAAGTTGGAGAGACAGAAGCATGGATACAGGAGCATGCAGGGTTAGTGGGGATTCCTAATCAAAGGATGGGAAAGGAAGGACAGAAACTGCATTCATCAGACATGGAAGAGCTGCTGATCAAGTGGAGAAAGACTAAGCATGACAAGAAAGATGTACATGCCTGCCAACATTTGTAATCATTTTAGTGATCTGCCCATAAATCCGTGAATACAAGCAACACGTCCAGCACTCCAGCCCAGCTGATGCCTAACCAGTTTTCAGACCAACAGCCAAAAAGTAACTCAGCAGAGAGGCCTGTGTACTCTGTGCTGACCTGTAACACTCCCTAGCATTGCAATTTGGTTTTACACTCAAAGACCATTAACAGAGTTCAATCAGGGAATGATTGTCTAATACAAACATAAGTGAACTTTTATTATACAAAGAAAACTTTCAGTGACTTTCAACCTCGTTGAGCTGCGCAAGATGCAAATAATTCAAAGGTTCTCCCACACAGAGACTTCTTGCTGTTCATAAGGATGCACGTTGCTCCTGGAGGGGACTGCATTTGGTCAGCAGTTCTGAAGGAAGATTTAGACACAAAAAAAAGGAATAAAAAAAAAGGTGATGAAGTGGAACCAGAAGCTCTCCTTGGACTCTCATTGAAAGAAGTGCTTCTTTGGATCAAGAGATAATTAGTCCTTGGAGACTTGCCTATCCATCTCAGGCGAACTCTCAACTAAAGAGCTGCATTTGGGCATCAGCCCCCAGCCCTGTCCACCTGAAACAGTCCCAGGCAAGTGTCATGCCACTGTGATGTAAAGAAAGGCACCCACACTCTGAGCGCAGGAAGAATTAAACATCCATCCGGATATAACACGTGCTCACACTGTGAGCGCAGCTAAACCGTCACAAACCATCAGCCTCTAACTTGTACCAGACCTCTAAGGGAAAGGCGCTCCCCTTCCAGCCTCTGCAGGGGCACGTGCACATGGGGACATTCAAGGAGTAAGGACTCACTCTCTGCTGTCTCCTCCTCAGAGGTTTGCTCTCCTGGGGACCAGCTCCCGCATGGTTATTTGCTCTTCCTTTGACCAGGCTCAGTCCCTTAAGCAACCCACTTCACGGTGTCCTTTCCTGGCATTTATTCAGCTGCTGCTTTTTTTTTTTTTTTTCCCTGGTGCAGTTAGAGAGTAGCAGTGCTGACTTTTTAATCCCGGCTGCCCTCTAGTGACAGATGCCCATCCTCTGCGCCTTTGTGCCCACCCTGGGCTCTCCTGGCCGGACCAGGGGACCTGGGCACAGCCGTGTCCCGCACAGATTAGCTTGCTGCAGAGCCTGAGCCCAAGCCCCAGCTCTGCTGCTCTGCATAAAAGATGTAAAAAGCAGTATTTCTAAATTGAGAACCCTCATACCTCAGTGACAGCTCCAGCTCTTAAGGATTTACTGATTTTATAATCCCAAATTCCTGCTTTCCGCCCGAACACTGGTACCTCAGACATAGCTAAGAGGGGAAAAAAAGCCCTTGGTCCCCTGCTCCAGCAGAACCAGAAATTTGCAGCAGTGGGAGGAGTTAAAGTAGTTAAGTGTTTCCCCAACATTTTCTGTGTTTTATAAATATCCTAGGACCCATCTTGGGCTTTGGCTCAGGAGCAAGAATACTTTACTCAAGTCACTTCAGTGGCAGCTACAGAGGAACAGACTTCCTAGCCACAACAGTAACACCCTTGCTATTAGAGAGATTATTTATTTCCTTTCTCATCCCAGAAACATTAGCTCTTCCAGTGGGGATTACTCTACATCAGAAATAATAGCAAATCAGGTATTGGCACCAGCCCACCAAACCCTGAGTCCTACTACAGGTGGAGTATACACAAGCTGTTGGCCAGAGCATCTCTTTGCACACTTTAGCATAGAACGAGAATGGTGCCAGCAGCACAGGATCCCAGCAGAAGGGGTGCTCAGCAGCTTAGATTTGTTCACATTTGGTAGTCCCTGAAATTTCCCTATTCCTAACAGAGATCAGGCTGCATAGTCTGCAGCATGCAGCCCCATGGAAGGTGTACTGGAGAAGGTGGGTGGCTTGAGCATGTGAAGGTGGCACAGCTGAAACCACAGGAAAGATATAGAAATCAGCTTGAGGTTTTTTTTTAATTGGAATACAGATAGGGCTTTGGAAAGTGATTTCTGACTTCTGATGACTATACCGTGCAAGTGGAAAAATTACTTCAAATTGAGAACAGGCTGAGATTTTATATATATTCTTCTTTCTCAGTTCTTGACAATTAATTCCATGTTGGTTCAAACCCTTGTATCCAGTAACAGAGGTATCACCAAATGCATTTATTTATCTTCCCTGTTAAGCAAATGGCAGTGCAGCAGTGGCTGTTGACATAATGTATTATTGAGGTCTGACTTGCCTGATAGTGCATTAACTTTTGGGTGACTCCAAAACCAAGCAACAGCATTAGCATCTCCCAGGAGAAAGAAATACAAGAAACATGAGAACCCACTACAGCAGGACATTACTTGCACCCAAAGCATTCATTCATTAGGAACACAGCCAGCTCATACTCCCCTGGGACTAGCAACGCTCTGCAGAATAGCAGAGGCCCTCCCTTAATGTACATACACTCCTGAACTCAGTATTGCTACACACACCTAAGAGTAATAGCCAGTAGGAAGCAAGGCTCAGTAAGTCATTTGTTTTGTTTTTTTGTTCTGCTCATTGCCTGAAGTGAGGAGTATTTACTGCAGATTTAGGCACCTAAGTCATACCTTGCATTGCCCTATATCCCTGTTTCTTCTGTAGTAGGTAGCACTCAGGATCAGTATGAACCTGCTCGACATGGGACAACTGGATCGCTGCAAATGCATTTGCCATTCAGGAGAGAGGAGGGCAATGTAACCGCATGCTCCAAAGGTTCCTGGCACAGCCCCAGAGGGTCCTTTCCCTCCCCTCCATACCACACGCCTGTACAGAGGCTCAGGCAAGAGCCTCTGGCAGTGCAGCTTCACAGATTTCCCTGCTGCACATCACACTACTGAGCCGACACATTAAGTAAATGACAACACTCTCCTACTTCCAGTAGCAAAATATTTTGGATTTCCCCCATGGAAGAGAAAACAAAACTAGGTACTTAAAGCTTTTCGAAAGAAGTCATTAAATCAGATCAAGCTATAAATGCCTGAAAATTTGATCAGGTTTCTAACATGGCCGTTAAGAATCAGATGAGAAGAGTGACAACGTTTTATTTAAAAATGAAACTGTAGCAGGTCACATGCATCTGAAGAACAGTATGCAGATCCCGAAGGCCTGAAGCCAAGGAGAGGTTACCAAGAAACAAGTTCAGTCTTGTTGAAATGTACTACTATACAGTAATACTAGTAACGATCATAATGCTTCATGTTAGCCTGCATGTTACCCAAGACTTTTCTTATTCTCACCCAGAATTATTTGTATTCTGGAGTGCTGGCACCTCATACTGGTTGGCTGAGTTCAGTTATCAGCGCCCTTCAAATCCAGCCAACCAGGCTGATGACTGTTGGACTTTTTGGACACACACAAGACACATAAAAGGCAACAAGAACCTGACACCCGGCAGCACGGCCAGCGCCAACTCATTTGTTTTCCCAGGTCTGTTTTCCCAGCCCGCGAGCCGGGATTGGCAGGCGATTTTGGAGCGAAGGACTTTGAATTACAGCGGGTGGATTTGGCAGGACTGCTGCCCGGGCAGTAACTGTAAAGGAGGAAAGTGCATTTATTGCCACAGCTCTTGCTTGGGAGGGGAGAAAAAAAGAAAACCCCCGTACGGCGATCTCTGGAGCTCGGCAACGAGCACAGACGAGCGCAGGGGCTCAGAGCACCGGGTACCGGTCCTCTCTGCAGCACGACCGCAGCTCGCCCGGTCCAAGCGCTGGTATTTTACCTGCCAGCTGCGTGCGCGTCACTTCGCGTGTCGCCGGTGCCACTGTCACCCCCTCCCCACCCTGAGGGACATGGCAGGGGGGCCCCTTTTCTGTCAAACCCCTGCGGCAGCTCCAGCGCCAGGGCGGCGGCGGGGCCGGGTCTCTCCCTTCCCGGGGCGGGGTGGGGGGCAGAACGGGACGCACCGTCCCGCACTTACCGGTGCCCGCGGCGCCGCGCAGGACGGACTCAGCGTTCCCCATGGCCGGGCGGAGCGGAGCGGAGCGGGACGGAAAGCAGCCGGGCAGCACCGCGCTCCCGCCGCGCCGCCGATTCGAAGCTGCCGCCCGCCCCGCCCAGCGCCGCCACCGCCAACCGCCGACCGCGGGCGGGGCCGCACGGGCGGAGCGGGGCGGAGCGGCCCGGCCCGGCCCCGGGGTCCCCAGCTCCTCTCCCGAAGGAGGGGTGCTGTCGGCACCCCCGTCCTCCTACAACAGAGAGGGGTCTGCGTCGGTGTCAGCCCGCACCCAAGCACCCACCTCAGCTGCAAAGGGAGGTGCCTGCACCCCTGGCAGCCCGCGGGAGGAGGTACTGCACCCATGCACCCCTGTCATCCCGCAAAGGGGGGGTACTTTGCCCCTGCACCCTGCCAGCCGGTAAAGCCCAGGTGTCTGTGGCCACGTCCCCCCGCCAGCCTATAGCGGCCGTTGTTTCCATCCCTCTGCTCACACCACACACGGACTAGTCTGCGCCCGCGTCAGCCCAGGGGTAGTCTCCCATGCCTTGACATTCTGAGTTAACAGACTACAGGCACGAGGCAATAGGAAGGACTTCTCCATGGTCCCTGCACAATGCTGATACAAGTAATATACTAGAATTGCTTCCTTTTCTGAAAAGACTTGGAGAAAAGAAAAGAAAAAAAAAAAAAAACAACACACAATCTAGTGCAGACTAGTGGTCCACTTGCAGTAATCTTCACCAGTGCACAGCTGTGCTCTGAGGCACGGCTGCTTCTAGGAAAGGGCCAAGAGCAGGAAAAGGTCACTATCATATAAGAGGATGAAGATTTCTTCCGCCTCTCAGGCCGTGTGTGGCCCTCTTGGGCCACAAAGCTGGGAGATTTATAATAGAGATAAGTCCTGCTGTCTCTGGGACACTCTGTTTCCCATTATCTCATTTGCTCTTACATTTTGCATAGGACTGATGTGGATTTCAGAAGAAGTTAAGGACCAAAATAGAAGGCTTGAGATTCCTGAGTGTTTCTACTGTCATAGCAGTCAAGCTGTCCCTGGGAATAATGGAGACAATGAAGAAAAATTACAGTAGGGAGGCCACCATTTATCCCAGTGTTGATTTCCTCTTCCACAGCTGTATCCAGAACACCATTACTGGGTGTCAGCAGCTTTGAATTGCTTAGATGCAGATTAAGACACATCCTGCCCTGAAAACCATAGACCAAGTAATAGGAACATGATGTGCAGACAAGTGTGTTGCTGCTTCGAGCCTGGGAATGGGCAGAGTCTGGGAGAAAAGCAACAGCGATGTCTTTGCAGGAGTGCTGCTGCATTCCCTCCTCCCCAGCATCCCAGTCCCCTTATCAGACACCATGGTTATGTGCTGAGAGCCTGGCTGAGGAAGTGATGTCTTGCTTGAGTGTGAGCAGGGCAGTGACTGTGACATGCGGATACTCCTTATCTAGCTGCTAATGCACTTTTTATCTTCTCCGTTAGGTGAGAGCAATATGGCAAGGTCTCTAGTACTTGAGCAACCTTCAAAGAGGCCTCCTGAGCCAATGGTGCCATCCTCACACACGGCAGTTTATAGTCACCTCATCACCACGTTTGGGGTCATTAGTGTGGCTTTGGTTTCTAATAATAACCCTTGTAACAACAATAATAACCGCAGCACAATGCAGAACTGCTGAGTGTTCGCAGTAGATCCTGAACAAGTCGGGGCTGGCAGCAGGACGCGAGCCGCAGCCCTCAGGAACGCCAGCCGTTACAACAAAAGGGCACTGATTTCTCAGACTTTCTCAAAGCAAAAGGGAGGAGATGTCTTGCTCTGTTTGTTCCCAGAAAACACTTAGACATACTCTCATTCCTGAGGAGGGCGAGTAGCACACAGAGCAGCTTTCCCAGCCCTCTAATAACAGGGAAGTCGCTTCCACCTGACCAGGTGCAATGGGAACCTGACTGCAGAGGCAGCATGTGCAGAATTGCCTACTGCCAGGTAATCACCCCAGCGCCAGGGAACGGGGCCCTGGAGCCAGGCACCTGGCACACTCAGCACACAGCAGTACTCAACCACCTCATTTTGTGCAGTTGGGCCAGGATCACAGCCCCTGCCACCCCAGCAAGAATTTCCCAACTGATAAGAGCAGCCTCCTTTTATCTAAATCTTCTCCCATCCCTGCTCGAGCAGCCGCTGGGCTGTCCCCAGGAGGAGGAACAACACTGGGCAGGTCACACCGTGTCACTCAGCCAGACACTCACTGGCACTCAGGGGGGGCTGAAGGCAGCCTGACACCTCTGCTCCGAGGGGCAGAGGTAGAAACCCTGAGAGGAGGATACAGGGGAGTTGTGTGGCTCCTTCCCATTTAGCTCCCGCTGATCGCTGCGTGGCCTGTCTGGGACAGGGTTCTCGGGAGGTATTGCCTTGCCTGCTGGTCACAGCACAGAGCGAGATTCAGAAGATGATGTTCTGACAGAAGTTGTCTGTTTTCTTGGGCAGCTGTTGTCAAATCGCTTTAATCCCTCCGTGCAGCTTCCCCCACAAAGGAGGGATAATGTCACTCGCGGGGGGGTTGCATGGTTGGTGTTTAAAACTGGCCTGTAATGTTTGATAGTGTCTTGAGCAAGCAAAGGCCTATCTAGCATCACATTGCCCAAAATAGCCCCCGCATAATCCTGTACTGTTCCTGTGTCAGTGTCGTGCTCTGCACAAAGACCTGATTAGGCTAAATTTTAATAATGTTTTTTCCACAGTTGCAATATCATGAAGAGCACAGATTTCCCAAGGGAATTTGGAGCCAAAATGCATCGAACCTGACCCAAAGAAAGGCTTTTTTATTCTTCTGTGCTTATTCAAGCTATTAATCTTCTCCTGTTGCCAAGAAGCAGTCTGGCTAGCAATGACTATGGTAATGATTTTTTTAAAACACGAACATCTGTCTCCTCTGGGAACCAAGCTGAGGTTCACCAGCTCATTTTATGTCGAGACCACCAAGCAGCTGTCAGGCAGTGCTAACCTTCAGCATGTGTATTGGACTGGAACCAAAAGCCTTCTCCAAAGAAAGCTTTAGCTCCCATAAACTCTCACACCTCAGCTCTAGGGACACAGCATCTGCACTGTGAGTCGGCCAGCCAGCACAGCTGTATGGTGCAGCCCACAGCTTTCCCAGCAAAAAGTGAGGAGGAAGACTCTGCTTTGGAGTCCAGCCCCATGCACACACCCTTAATCTCTGCTGCAGGGGTAGGTCCAGTCAGGACTGGGTCAGTCTTGGCTTCGCTGCTGCAGAAGCATATAGGAGGATGTAATCCTTAAATGCTAAGCACAGACATCAGAGAGAGGTTACATGAGGCCACATCCCCTCAGCAACAGGACAGTGAATTACTTCAGTAAGTAACAAAACATGCCCTTTGCATTCCTTTCCTCTCCTCATAAGCCTTTGCTCTGGAAGCACTGGAAGAATAACTCAATATGCTGAACGAACAGACACGAGAGCAACCCTTACACAAGCTGAAGCTATTGCCCGGGGCATATCTGGGCTCAGCCCAGTCCCTGCAGTTGCATAAGTGCAGTTGCGTTGCCAGTCCTCAGGTGCCCAGGCACTGGCAGGCGGTTATGGAGAAGCCCTCAAGATTCCCTGTCCCCTTGCATTGCTGGAGAGATGCTGGCACAGCAGCTGGCAAAGGTGCAGACACACGGGTGCAGAGCAGTGTGTAGTAGCAAGGATCAGGCCCTCACTAACACAGTGATATTTTTGGTTCTGTCACAGTGTGATACTGGAAAAAACATATTTTCCTTTCTGA
Organism: Strix aluco; assembly: GCF_031877795.1. NCBI lineage: Eukaryota > Metazoa > Chordata > Aves > Strigiformes > Strigidae > Strix > Strix aluco. The sequence continues at coordinate 11,627,081 of NC_133943.1, read as the reverse complement.
AATTCTGATAATTGCAGTAATAGTAATAATGCTTATCTGCTTTTGTAACGATTTTATCAGCAGATCTCAAAGCACTCCACAAACCTTGGTCCCCAAACTGGAGAGAACCCGATCCCCAGGGAACAGGAGGAGTAATGTTTTCATTGTGGTCGCTCAATAGCAGTCCTGGTACAAACCCCACATTTCCCAATTCTCAGACTGGTTTTGTACCCTTCAGTGTTAGGGCATGCTGTTGCTCAAAACTCAGACACTTCTGAGTCTGTCTTTCCCCACACCACATTGAAGATGCTGTTGAAGAACAAAGTTTACGTTTAGTCACTTCACATTTTTCAGCATACAACTCTGTTAAGGGCCATTTGCAAAATGACAAAACTTCGTTCTTTCTGTGAAGAACAGCTGCATGGTGTGACAGATCAGCACAGCTGATTCACATGATGCTCCCTCCAACATCACCTGAATCCTGACCCCGCATGACTTCACCAGACAAGGTCCTTCCCCTATTTTTCCAGCATATTCTCCCTCTGTAAAAAGCAGATAACAACAATACGGGATTCTCCCCTCAGGATGCTGTGGGAATTAAACAGCCACTTACTGTTAAGAAAATAAAGGGAAGATTAAAAATGCTCTGAAAACACAGTCATAAGAACCGGATAGCTCAATTACATCATTATCTGGTTCTCTTTACAGACCATATAATCAGTTATGGACCCTCTTGTGCTGGTCGTGTATAGATACGCAGTAAATGCCTCTATTTGAAGTTTTTACAGCCCTCGGTGAGGGGTACCCGGGCAGCGCTCGGCTCCTGGCACTGCTGGGATCACCCACTAGAGGGGAGCTTTTCCCTACAAACCACTCGTCTCGCTAGAGCAGCAGGAAAAACTTTTCCAGGTCTAAGCTGTGAGAGAGATCTGCGCTTAAAAGGCTCCCGGCCAGCACTCTCGATCGAGTGGAAGAGTTTCTCTCTCAGTTTAGCTTGTGTCACTCGGGAACGCTTGTTGCGTCTGCTGGGGGACTCATGCACACCCACAGCTCTGCTAGTACTTCGCGGTTCACCTCTGGAAGTAAACATTGGCACTCTGGATGCACAAAAGTGATGTCAAGACAGCCAGTAACAGCTGAAGAAGGATGACATCCTCCCAGTGAGCTAGTCCAGGGTCCTCCCCAGACAAAGCCAAACCCTTTCATGTTGTGACAGTGTTTTGCAAGATGTCAAAAACTCTGAGAAAGATTTCAGTATGGGGTAGCTCTCTGGAGTAACCACAGACCCTGAAGGAGGAGCAAAGGGAGATGATATGACACAGACATCCCTTCACCTTCCACTCTGCCTTCTGCAAGCAATCTTCCCTAGGACAGGAGTGGGCAGGAAGGAAGGAGATGTCCTTGCTGAGGCCATAGCAGACTTTTCAGACATCTCTGTCAGGTCGTACATTAACACACACCTAAATGTCATCTGATAAGATCATAGAAAACCCAAAAAAAAAAAAAAAAGAAAAACCCACGTGGGTGCAGGCCACATGAAATGAAGTCACTGGCAGTTCCCCACCCCTGGTCCCAAGGCTTTGTCCTCCCCAGAAGAGCCCAGTGAAGCCAGTGCCTGCCAGCCACAGGGAGCCATCCTATCTTCTGCCTCAAAGCCCAGCAGAGGGCAGAAAGACATACAGCGACAGAGAATATTAATTACAGACACAGTTATTACTCATAGAGTGGTACCTGATACATCCCAATCACAGCTCCAAGTTTTATTGGGCTGACCATGATGGGATGATATTTCTACAGCACTTTTCACCCTAGAGATTTCAAGGCTGGACATGCCCATTTCTGGCCTGGGGCATATACACTGTGAAATAAATGCTTTTTATGTTCAGTGGATGCAGAAAAGCATACACGCACTGCCCTGAGGACTCGTGTGCACTCTGTGCAGCCTGTCCAGAGTGAGAGATGCTCCTTGGACCCATTTGTCCTGTCCCCTCATCCACAGCAAACCCCTCTTTGGCAGCTCCCAACTGCCCACAGCCTGCTTGGGTAAACACTGTTCTGGCCTCACTGTATCCAGGAATTGCAGATGAGTGTCCCAGCTTCTTAAATTCAGCCTGGAAAAAGATTTCTGTGTAGGAAAGAAGATACTTCTAGAGAACGCGATGAGCAAGGCAGCCTTATTTAAACTCCTGGCAGTTATTTATTTATCCATTTTGCCGTAGCTATTTTAGAGGTTGTCATATGAGAAGCAAGCTAAAAAAAAACCCTCTCAGCTAATGTGACAGCAAAGCTGGACAAGATGAATCTCTCTGAAGGTGGGATTGTGTCTTCTGTGGGAGTGCTGGCTTACGCCCACCTCTCTGAGATGAACAGCAATTTGACAGTGACAGCAGTACCGTACAACAGTCTAAGGCAGGAGATGAAAAACCACAAGTCAAATCACATTTATTAGGGTTCTCACATACCCTTCTGCCAGACTGAAAATCAGGGTATGACGTTTTCTCATCACACCTTGAAGATACATTGTTTACTACTGCTCATAGATCTCTCAATGCCATGTAATAGTGGGGTACTGTTGCAGGTTTCAGAGCAACCCCAAGAAGTGTCAGCAACAGCTTGGCATAGGGCTAGAAGTCCAGATGTGTGAGCTGTCTGACAGCAACTTCTGTTTTGGCATAGCATGAGTCACCCCATCACTCCTGTAAGTCATAGGATTTAATGGCTTCACCTTTCAAATGGAAAGAAATTGTGGAAAATGTGCTAAGGAGTATTTCAAAGTGAGCAGGAGTTGATAAAAGCACTGGCAGTTGGTGCCTGGAACCTGGCAGAGGTACTCAAGAGACCTGAGCTCCCTCTCTCTCCTTCATTGACTTTCTGGGTGATTTTTAACAAGGTACTTCATGACTCAGTCACCTCTTTCTTCTGCGTAAAGATGATGGAGACTCACCTGCTTGATAAAGCACGTCAGGTTCTACAGTTGATGTGACTACTGTCTGAATAAGAGCTTGAGATCACTGAAACTTGTCTGTGGTGGTCACTGTGCTGATGCAATGCCTAACAGACTGGTGAAGTGTTTGCTGATAAACCAGGTACTTCTGCTGGTCTCTCAGCAGCGCCCTTCTGGGCTGACACTGTTGGGCTGGGGACCTGCCTCCCAGAGAAAAGCTGTTCACATGGGCAGAGCAGAGGTTTCCTCCCCAGGTTGCAAGAATTTTGGCTGAGAGGAACCTGAGGTTTTTTTGCTTCATTAACAGGCTCTAGGTGGCCTGTTAATGTCCCATCACGGCTCTGGAGGTGCATGTCAGTGAGCCACAACCTGCTTTTCTCCTCCCTAGTTCTCTCTGCAATCTGGATTCACTTCTAGGTTTCCACTGTGAAAGCCTTGAGTTGTCCAAGCATACATTTCCTGGTGTCCTGGGAACAAGCAGCTCTAATACCACACAGAGCAGAGCGAATCTTCAGTGACACAAGTGACACAGCCACAGCACAGCTGGGACAAGCCTCTCCCAGGGCTGAGAGCACATGCAGGGAGGGGCCTTGCTTTACACAGAAAATGCCAGTAAATTCCAGAAAAAAAGACCAAGCAGCAAATAAAATTAGCACTGTGGGCTGCACTTACCCTGCCAAGAGAGCTTATTTAGTGTGGGAAGGGGAAGTGCTGGAGGTAGCATGACCAAGGTATGTGGGAGGAGGCAGAGAAGGAAACCTGATCCATCCTACTCCTTTGAGCTGCTTCAAAATAGGAGACCCAGCAGTCAGAGGTGGAGGCTATAAATGGCTGCTCAACTGAGGACCAATAAAAGGACACACTGTGTCCCACAGCACTTAGCAAGCCTGAGAATATATGGCCAGAAGGGTCAAGAGAGCCGAATTGTGCAAGCAGATTTTTAAAGGACTATCTGTTTTTTTCTAACTACTTACAGCATTTGAAGTTATGATAGCACTAACCTCAGCTCCTGCTGCAGGGCATCAGCGGGTCCATCAGGATTCCCTCTGCCTCCCTTCCTGCCCAGCACCATCAGAGCTGGCCATGTTGTTTCCATCCACATCAGAGGCAAGACACTGATCTAAGCAGAGGACATGATCCAGTGTGAGGGCTGCCTTCCCTGACATGCCCATCTGCACCCACTCTCTCATCTCCCAGTTTTTTCTGCCACCCAAAATGCCACCCAGGTTCCTCCCAGAAGCACGTTGTACAGAGGATGACTGGCTTCCCTGTGCCCAGTCTCCATGGAGCCAGGGACCTCTCCTGCATCTCTGATCCCAGTTTCCATGCACTGGAAGGAGCACTGATATCTCTGGAGTGGCTGGGACTGGCATGAGGCGCAAGGCAATGTCCTACCTAGGAAGGCGGAGGGGTTGAGGGGTTAGGAAGGAGGTCATCTACATGGGTCTGGAGCCCCGCTTCTGAGGTCCCTCAGTTCAGGATGGTCAGACACAAAAGACTGGTTGGGCCCACTATGGAGAGAGGCAACAGCTGTGACACAGTTCACGTTTCCCTGGAGCTCCCTGCAACTTTGCCCCCCTCTCCTGAGATGGATCCCAGGACTCAGGAACCCTCTGGATCTGAGGTCCAAGCAGGACCTCCTCCTGGGGCAGTAACTAACTCCCTTACTACTCCCCCTGATCCTCTGATGGCTTAAGGGGGGCAGCAGATGCCTTGCACATGCAGCAACCCTGTGACCAGAGGCTCCAAGCCATGCCCAAATGGCAGTGAACAGGAGGTCACTGGGCAGGCAGTGCAGGAAGCAGAGCAGAACAGGCAGCACTAAGGCTCCTGCCCACTGCCTGCCCTGCCTGGGCCTGCCCGCACAGGCAGTTTCAGGGGACAGCAGGGCCAGGGAGGTTCTCTGACTGCTAGAACCGGAGCAGCACTACCTAAAATGTTCCCTGTTGAAAGGGGTGGGAGTTTTCAGAGCATCCATAACAGTCCCTCCACAGGCCCACATCCATTTCCTGGAAGCTTTGCCTTTTTCTGTGCTGAGAAGCCCAGACAAGCCTGAAAAACCAGTTTGGTTTTGTTTCGCGTTGATTTTTTTATTATTTTTTTCTCTTTGAGCGAATGCCAGCACTGCTGTGCCGTTGCTATGTTTTGTGGTGGTTAAGCACGGCGAGGTTCTCATTTCAGGCGCTGACGTGAACCCTGCGAATCTGGAACGAGTTAAACCGGCCCCACAGCACTGCAGGGAGAGCGTGGCAGCCCCCGTGGCCCCCCTGGTCCCCTTCTCGCACCCCCCAGCACCCCCACAGAGAGGCCAGGAGAGGAGAAGCACAGTGGCAGCTCCACATTGCAAAGAGCTTCAAACTTTTCAGGGAGGGCTGTGACCGATGACAGGCCCGCAAGAGCTGGAGCTCAGCTCAAAACATTCTCGAGATGGCAAATGTTCAGACCCTCCAAACTGAGGTTGGGATGAGGATGCTGGCAGCACCGCGGGTGGAAAGTGTTCCCAGGATGGGTCCCTGCAGGGGTGTGACCCAAAGCATTCAGGGCTGCATTCACAAGGCAGACACACAATAGGAGCCCCCGTACCAGTCAGGAATGATGCAAAGGACGGTGCTGTGCCATCCCCATAAGTCCCTCATCACCCCAATCCCACCTCTGGGGCTCAGCCCCTTGTGGGGTGCACAGGGTGGGAGGAAGGGGTTGGGGTGCATTTCAGCCCAGCGCTCCCCCCGCCAGCTCCCTCTGCGTCAGGAGAAGCGCAGGGCTGCTGCTGGGATTGCAAAACACTGGCCTGTGCTGTGTTTGAGGCTGGTTTTCGCCAACGTTACTAGGGTACAGGAGTGACTAATTCTCTCCGAACTTTCAGTTTCAGCCTCAAGCACTACATTTCAGAGGGACCTGGTGTCTGTTGTGTGGCTAAAAAGCCCTGAGACAGCTCAGCGCTGCGGCTATCTAGGGCAGAAATATCCATATACAGAGATCGACCTCATCACCACCAGTGCTGCGCTGAGCTGGCAGGACTGAGCCTGGCCCCAGAAGGCAGATGGGGCAGGGACAAGCACACACTCCCCTCTCTGTAACTTTCCTACAGCTGCTGAAGTACTGCTGGCCAAAAAATCATTTGTGTTCTTGTAACGCAAATGAAAGAAATGCTGCAAAAAAGGAGTATGTTTGCAAGCAGAAAAGTAAGCAAAATGCAATGAGCAATGGAGCTTTTAAGTAATTAATTTCTGTTCTAAAAGCAGTCTCTGGACAATAGTTAGACCTTAATCAGCAAATAAGGAGCAGAAAGAGGGGTGAAGGGCACAAGGACATGGATGCTTTTACTTGTGGGAAACCTGAGTTCAAGCACCAGCCTGTGCATCCCTCCCACCCGCTTTCCAGGAGTCCTCAAGGAAGCCACAGGGCTCCCTCCTGCCCAGCAGACGCAGTGATGCTCTGCGCGCACTGGAAAAGTACAGCCGCTGCGAGAAGTCTCTGGATGAAGGCTTTGGGGCAGGGAGGGGGGGTTTGCTTCCACTCTGGCGTGTGAAAAGAAATACGCATCTGGAAAGGTGCCATGGAAATGGGTTTCAATAATAGCCGCTGGAGACGGGCTCATGTGCTGGGGGGGGCTGTGGCAGGGAGGGGGCCATGGTGGCCCCACGCAGCTATGGGAGGAATGTCCCCTCAGGAACTCGCTGTTCCTTCCTGCGGCACCAACGTCACTGTGCAATGCAGGAGCCAGGCAGGAAGGCTCGCACAGTCCCTCCGCTACCAGCCGCCTCCGGCACAGCCCTGTTGCTCAGCCCTGCACAAACAGCCTCTCTCTCAGGGGGGCCAAGGAAAAAAGAGGGAAACGAACAGATGGACCTATGCGACTGGCTGCTCCCCATGGCTGATGATGAGCTAAAGTGGGATGGAGGGATGCGTGCTTCCTGGTGGCACAGGGAAAAGCCAGTGGTCTCACAAAGCCCTCTCTCACATGAGACCCCCTGAGGGCCATGCAGGGGGTTCCCAGCACAGCCAACACCTCCAAGGGAGGGCATGGCTGTTGGTGAGCAGTTGGTCCACCTTCATGTGAGAGGAGAAATCCAGCTCACCTGGCTGATTCCTCTCCCACCCTCTGCATCCTCAGAGAGGGGCTGGGTGGCCACTGGCCCAGCATGGCCACCTCCACTACGTGCTCAGCAAAGTGTGCCAAAACCTGTGCCAATGTGTGTGCAGTTCAGGGGTCACCGCACACCCCATGCACACACATCACCCATGTGCAGGGACAACTCAGCAAGGAGTGTGCCAGCAACATGCTCCTGTGCGGGCAGTGACACTGGCATGGACACCGCACGAGAGGAGCTTGCTGCTCATCTGGAGAGCTGACCATGCAGCACCCACACTCCCCTTGCTCCCCACACAGGCTCTGCACCCCCCGTTGCACAAGCCGCTCCCACAGAGCAGTTGGCACACCCACTGGGCCATCACTTTTTATAGCCAGTGAGCTCCAGCACCTCATCTGAACTTTGCAGCACAAGGGAACAGCAGTTCACACAGCTCAGGAAGAGGATAAACATATCACAGCAGCCACCGGGCAACGGGGCAAACAGTGAGATGCATCTGCAAACATGGCCCAGCGCCTTCAGCCATGACAGGTGGCCACTCAGCCGCCCACCACGCTCCCACAAGCGGCCTCCTTCTTGAAAAGCCATTTCTCATTCCTTTAGCTGTCTTTAGGGGAAGAGAAGGGTGGGAAAATGGAGATCTCTGGCCAGATCCAGGACTGGTGATTTGGTGGAAAGCCAGGTTGTAAGGGGAACAGCCTGGAGCAACTGGTCCCACTTCTGACGTGGTGATATCTTATACCCACTTATGTCATGGTGGGAAGGGCAAAACAAGGGAGAATCAGCCCCTCTTATCTTGGGGTTAAACTGTCTTTCAGAAGGGAAACTGGCTTGTGCAGTGGAAGGGGAAAATGGAGCAACAAGCCAGCCAAAGCTGCAACAGTGGGCAAGAGGCTTGGGCAAGCACTGTGGCAAATTTCAGGCTCTCCAGCACAAACAGTCAATAGGATCCTTAAATCATCAACTTAAGGCATACTGCTCTGCAGCTTCACCTGCACTCAACTGCATCTTCCCTCTGTGTTTCTGTGCCTCCCACTTGCATAAGGAACAAACAAGGTCTCAAAGGCTGAAAGTGCTGTGGGACCACGTGCAGCACCTGCCCATGGAAGAGAAGTGCAAGAGAGAAATCCAGCTGTAGCAGTGCACAGCTCAGCGTGGACCAGTTTGTTGAGAAATAGTCCTTAGAAACTCCCTGAAGGGTCCCATCATGACCTGAGTGCCCAGCTCTAAGTGAGAACACAAGTTCCCCATCTCTCACCTTGTTATGACCCTTTCTGTCCTGATTTAGGTAAGCTACAATTCCTCCCTAGAATTTGAAGAATCAGTTTTTTCGCTTCTGTACAATGGGGATGACATTTCTTTAAAACATGGGCAAATAGCCTGACTTTTTCCTGTCAGTGTCCCCTCTCCAGCCTGCTTTGAACAGGGTGGAGGGAGCTCCATCCATCACACTTGATCACTCAGTGACTTCCCAGCTATCTTCTTGCTCTCAGCCCCATCCTTTCTGCTTCATTTTTCCTTGTCTTTATTACAAATATATTTGATTCTTTCCTGCTTCATTTTCTTCCCCCTCAAATTTTTTGTCCTCTCTCCCATCATGGAGCTCTGCCTGATAATCTCCAGGTTTAGCTCACCCTCAGCATCCATTTCCTTCTTCACGTTGTGGAGCCTCTCTGGCATCCAGGAACCATTTCCCCCATTGTAGATTGGGTCTCTCCTGTATCAGCTCTACTTTCTTCCTCACCAAATGGTTTGATGGCCTTCAGCATCTGCCTTTTCACCATCTTGCTTTACAAACCATCCTTGTTCACCCATGAAGTCTCCCTTTCTGCTGCCAGCCTCCATATCTCTCCACCCAGGACCTTACCTCACTCTACAACAGAAAACCACCACAAATATGAAGCAACTTTGCTTCCTCTTCAGTTTGCCTTTGCTTCTTCTCCCATAACTCCCTCTGTTTCCTCTCTTTCCTCAAACACAGAAGCCGCTGACTCCTTTGCCTCCCCCACTTCCCCAGTGACCTCACATGTCCCTCCACCTCCTTTGTCCCCATCCACATCCCCACCTTACTCATCCCCATTCTGGTTCTTACCCCCCTCAAAGCAAACACATTTTCCTTCTCCCTCAACCTAAAAACCACCATCCCTGATTCCACTCATCACTCTACACCCGTTGCGATCTCTATCCAGGGTTTTCCTGCTCCAGATCCACCCCAGACTCTTTCCCATCCTGCTTCCACCCTTGTGCTCAGCTGGACCCACTCTTGCCAAGGCCACTTCCAAACCAAGCTCAGAAGCCACATCCCCAAGCTGGCCAGGCCTTTAGCACAGCCACCTGCACCCTCCCTGCAAGCCCATCATCCCAGCTCCCCTGGGGAGAGAGAACAACGCCTCTAAGCACAAAAGTCTGGCAAAACACACTTCAACATTAAGGCAATGGTGAGATCTTATGACCGTTGCACCCTAAAAATGTTCAACGTACTCCACCAGAAAAAGCCTGATGGATGTGTGCTCTCACCAGTGAGCTGCTTCTGTCTGTCACCAGCTGTGAACAGTCTCATTAAATCTGATAATATCAAGGCAAAACATCACAGTCTTCATTCTAGAGAAAAGTAAACTGAGGTAGAAAAACAGAAGGTGGCTTGGTGAAAGTAACATACAACCATTTTGAGACTCCATGATTCCCGGCACTGTTGCCTGATCTTTCCACTAAAACACTACCCAAAAATTCTACAAAAATTACATCTCCATCATTTGAAATCACTTGTCAGGACAGTGTCCTTCTAAAGTATAGGCTTTTTTTCAACCAGAAGTTTGGCTTACATTATACAGAACTTCAACTGCATAATCAAAATAGTCTGTTCTGGCCTTAGAAATTGGTTTGTATGTTTACATCTGTTACCCTTGGTAACAAGAAGAAGTTGATGAGAAACATCACCTCAAGTCCAGTCTGCTGGATCTGATTGCCTCTACCTGCAAACAGACCTAGCTCTCATTCTCAATGTTATTATGCACTCCTTTCTTTTGTGTTTTGGTAGTAGGCAGAAGTATTTTGTGTCTTATTCCTTTTTTTTTTTTTTTTTTTTTTAATTCAGAGATAGTATTAAGTCAGCCCTGATTGGAAATCAGAAAGTGGAAAATTTTCATCCAGCCTCAAAAAAACATAAATATTCCTCCAAAAGAACATCTCAAAGGAAAAGCTGTCAGTCTTGTGCTGGGCTTTGGAAATATTAAATATTTCCGCTTTGAATTTATGATTGAGGAAAAGCTCTTCCTGGTTCACAGGTGAGTCGAGGTAATGAACAGTAGGTTTCAGAAAACAGAGCTTTGATTAGCACAATTAGTGTCACAGTCATGGCATTTTTTTGTACCACTTGCAGTTGAGGAGTGGGTCCTTAGAAGGTAGCTGAAAAACTAAGAATGGCAAATTCTTCTTAAGCTTTAAATAAAACTCTTTTACATCCTTTTCTGTCTTCTCAGAAGCCTTTGTCATCACCAGTCCACCTGTGTGTGAGAAGATGAAACACTTCATACCTACATCTGAAACTGGAAGTCTGAAGCTTGCACTGGCTAAACCCACAGTCCGTGTCCCTGCACATCACTTTCTACCTGTAAAATAGGTTCCTACAGCCTGACAGTGCATGGGCAATGGTCTGGTCTATCTGCTCCAGCACCTGGAGGCAGGAGCAGAGCTTTCCTTTTGCTGCCCCATGAATGTGACACCCTCACTGTAATGGAGCCTGCAGCACTATTCAGGGCCTCTTGGTATCACTACAAGGCATGTAGTAAACAAACAGCTCCTTTTGATCAATTCTTTTTAGTAATTTCTTTGAGCCCTGGTGAACAAATGGCATTCTGCTGCCCTTGAAATCTAGCTGATCTGGAGGGAGAGGTGGGTCCAAAATTGGTGAAAGCAACCAGCAAGTTTATAGCTCTGGATTTAGCATCCCTCTTCATCCCTTTCAGCCTTGTTAAATGTTTTGGAATCTCAAACTCCCCCAGCAGCCTATTTCAAACAAATGCAAAGCCCTCCAGTGTCCTCAATAAACCCCAGCTGTAAACCAAACCCAGGCCTTTTTGATTCCTGATCCATGAGCAAACCATTGGCAATGAGGGCTCAACAGCAGCAGCGAGCAGAGTTCTCCCTCTGGGTGAGACCTTCACAGCCACCAGCTATCTCCACTTTTTTTTTGCCTCTCTTCCAGTCGTGCCCAGCTGTTTCTTTCTCTCACAGCCTCTGAACCCAAACCCATGTGTTTCATACAAACAAACAAAAAAAATCTCTGCATCCCCCACCCAGGAAGATCATTTTGCACCAGAAATAGAGCACGCTATACTTGGGATGCAGCCCAGGCGGCTTAAAAATAGCTCAGCGCGTAGCTCATGGTGCCACGCACGGCTCTGCCAGCTGCCTGGACAGACGGACGGGGTGCCAGTGGGCAGGCCCTCCCTGCACAAGGCCATAAATGACCATGGTGCTCTCCAGAAAACCAATTGGTGCCTGACAGGGAGAGCAGGGTGGGCAGCATCGTGCCATGCCCCGACGCAGCGCTGCCTGCCTGCCTCCCTTCTGCCCTCCCCAGGCCCCCTCTCCCCACACCACCCCGGCAGCCTTGCAGTCCACATTCCTGCCGCTCATGGAAGACATTAACACCAGATAAAAGTATGACGAGGCCAAAAGTAGCACCCTGACGTCAGCCATCCCCAGAGTCTGGAAGGGAAGCTGTAAACAGAGGAACAAAAGGCAGTTATAAATGATCATCTTCATTGGCACCCATGGACAAGCGCTTAAAGAGTAAAGAGGAAGGTGCTGAAATTTGGGAGTTGCTCAGTGCTAAGATGTCTGCTGGCTCCAGGAGGGAGGAAACTGTCCTAAGGGAGTAGGAAGAGCAAAAGACAAAGATTGAAAGGATTTTTTTTCTCCTTGCAAATGGCTTTTTTCCTTGCTGTTCCTCCCTTCTGTCAGTAGGAAAGGGTGGGAACTATTGCTCGATACCGTGCAATCCGCTGTTCAGCTGGCTTCTCGCACAGATCCCAGGGCAGCCAGAAATCCTTCGGCTCAAAGCATCCCGGTGATGCAACAACAGTTCCAGCCAAGCTACACCAGCCGACAGGGTTTCAACATTTGACTGTCTTTGACCATCTCAGATGCTGCAGTTTGCATTAGTGCATCTTGAAAAGCCCTGAGCAGTTGGATTCCTCATACTCAGCTGCCAACAAGCCTGAAGATGTTTCCAGAGGTCATCTCCTCCCCTGAGATGCCAGGTGTGATCCACCTAGACCTGGGAATGGGAGAAGCAGCCATCACACAGAGGTGGTTATAGGATCCCACCAGGTTGCACAAGAGCCAGACTGGTACCCGGACCTTCATCCAGGAGCTTTGATCTCCCAGCAAAGCCCAGCGAGGCAGGGGAAATGCCATGTGTGCCCAGACACAGACCGAGTTCACAACTGATGCTATCACAGCTGACACGTGTAGGACTGCTGACTTTTTTTTAACAACAAAGACCAAGAAAACATCCTGTAATGTAACATTTAAACCAGCACTTACGCGATTAAAAAAGAAAGACCCACCAGACATGGTTACGTAGTTTATGCCACTTGTTTATATCAATGGTGTCTCCATTGCCTAGCTAATGGCAACAAGCACTGGGCACTTTAAACCACTGAAAAACAGCAAAGTTCACACCTTTCTGTTGTGTATTTTATATGATAGAACAATTGTGCATGCATACAGGATTGAAAACAAACACATAGATATAATTTTTAAAATACTCATCATGCAAAAGCTCCTGAAATATGTATCTGCAATCACCAAGATTTCACCGCAGAAGACAAGAAAGGAAAGAAGTTACTAGTTGGTCTGCAAGTATCACAGGGTATCAGCAAAGACTATTAATGAACATCTGCAGTTTATATCCTCCATAAATTAGAAAAACCTGCCATCAAAAATACATAGTGCTATGACCCAGTTTCCAACTAACAAAACCTTAACAAGATTTGAAAGAACAAGATAGTGTGTGGAAACAATTTTACCATAGATGGTATTTTGACAAGAATTTAGGGAAGACACTGAAGAGAAACCACCAGTATGTAAAAGACCTGAAAAAGCCATTTTTAGACATCTCCACCACAATTGCTGGGGAACAAAAAAAATCCAACCTTTCAAATAAAATTAAATTATCTCAGAAATTAGAAGCCTAAAAATCACACTGCAGTTTATTATTTTAGGCCAGGTGGGACCTACATTTGGCTCTGAGACAAAGACTATAATTCAAAAAAAAAAATACTGTGTAGTGAGAACCTGTTAATTTGTAACCAACTGGTTACCGAGCTAGAAGGCAACTACGTCATATGAGAGTCCTCTGGGAGACTATTTTTAAACATGGCCTATAGTTTGGGAACCAAAAGGTATTGAAATGAGACGGATTGGTGTCATACATAACACTTTTATGAGAAATGAAGCATTTTCTGTGGCACTCATGATAGCCCCAACATGGCCTATACAATATGGATTTTGGAATGAATTGGCTGACGAAATTACTGTTCCCACAGCCCTGACTCACTCATCCTGAACAGCAAACAAGACCTAGGTAAGATGTAACGGGGTTACTAATGTCCACTGTTACTAACTGTGCTTCATCCCCCTTCCTGTACACCGAGTATGTTCACGAGCGGCTTTTCTTTTGGCTCTCTGAACACCTTCAACCCTCCCGACTCTGAGCCAGCAGCACATCACTGCTGAGCGCCCACCCAAAGGACACATCCACCCCCCGCCAGCCCCGGCGCTGGAAGGTGAGCTGGAAGCTGCCCACAGGCTGTGCCGGGTGTCTCATCTCGCCCACTCCCCTGCCTGCCAGCGCGCCAAGGCGGGGAAGCCCAGACCGAGTCATTTCTGTGTCTAGCAGGAAACGCATGCAAATACAAGAGCTTGAGAGCACCGCTTAGGAAAACCCCCAGCTCAGCAGCCTCCCAGGGACCTCAGCCCCTCAGTTGTGCCACGGGTGCTGGCAAGGCTCAGCACTAAGGGCACGCACAGCCTGGCACTGCAGGAGGGGTGCACAGCCACAAGCAGCAGCTGGAAAACACTGGAAATGGAAACTCCCAGGGGGAGGGAAAAACCAAACAAACCCACACCTGGAGAACAGGCTGTCCCACACCCTGTAAGGACAAAGAACAAACCTGCCTTTTCCCCTGGTTTTGGCCACCAGTCTTACAATGATGGAGCCAACTTGCTCTGTGCCAGACTAACAGTGTCAGGCCCACGTAGGACCTTGGCACTGCTCTCCAGACAGGCACAGGTTTGTACAACTGCACTTCCAAAATGGGAAATAGCTCTCAAAACCAGGAATCCTTTACCCACCCCAGCATCAGAGCAATTCAGCTGTTTTCTCTCAGGTACCTGGGTTCATGCCTTGGAGGGTGCCCTCAGAGTTCCATGGCCACAGCCTGAGCCAGACCCCGAGCTGGGTCCCCAGCTGGACAGGCTGAAGTCCTCACAGCAATGTCAATTAAAGCAGCAGAGCATCAACAGGTCCTGCTTTTCCTCAAGCTCTCAGGTCTCTTCCTTCAGGCCTGCTTTCCCTCTTTTAATATCTTGGTCCCACTTTTATTCCCTTGATGGGTGCTAACAGGACCCACTTGGCCAGGCACCTTGGCTGTGCCTCTTGGCTGGGCTGCCAGTCCCCCATCAGCTGTGGCCACTAGCTCTGCACTGTAGTAAACAGCATGTACTGGGAAGGCCACACACAGCACAAACCTCAGGGCTAAATTCTTCTTTCATCATGAGTGGGTTTGAGCCTGAGTTTTAGCTGTTTTCCCAACCTCCCTACAGCCTTGGATGGGAGCAGATTTGAGGAAGCCAAAGCCCCGGGTGGCGTCTTATTGGCTACACTGGGTGTAGGTGTCTGTCATGGACATCATTGCTGGACAAGGGAAAGGGTAAGAAAGAGGTTTAGATGAGGTTTGAGGTGTAGTGACTTTTAACCACAGTGGACAGTCGCACACCACGACCTTTTCTGCCTCCCTATCGCACTGTGACTCGCCTGTGGAGCTGGGGAGTGGGCTCTCCGGGGCTGCACTTAAACACCATTTCCAAATGACTCTCAGTGCCCTTTCTGCTGCCCTGGAGCCAGAGAGAGGAAAAAACCCAGGTGGTAACCAGGCAAACTAGATCTGCCTGTGTATGATTTGGATGTAATGTTCTTTTTTCAACATAATGGTATAACACATCCTTGTGGCCCTGCTAGTCTGATACCGGGGTGACTAATGCAGGATAGTCCCCAAGCTTGAGTACACCCAGCGCCTTTCGAAGCGCTCATTACAAAAGAAAGGCAAAAGCTTTGAGACAAGGGGATTACCTGACACGCATCTAATCTGGAGCTCTGTGTCTGTTTGTCATGTGATAACCGGGTATACTGTACCCCATGGGTATCGCATCTTGCTGGGGATATTACGCGCGGCTCGTGCTGTGTCCCCGTGTGGGCTGGCCACGTACACCCCTCGGCTGTGGGGACCCATCCGTGGGTGCTGTATGAAGCCTCACGTGCTGCGTGTGTTACACACTGCCATGACTTCCATTTTCGCTATACGCTTTGGGGTGTTGGTGGTCCATGCTCTGGGATTTTGAGGGCCCGAAGGGCTTGTCTGCATCTCCCCATCCCTGCTCTGCACAGCACACAATGGCCATTGTTTGCCTTTGGGGTGGGTGAGCAGCCTCTGGCTTGGGAGGAACAAAGCCCGGAGCCAGTTCCTGCCAACACAAAACATGCCTTTTTGTCACTTCGTGACAAATTGGTTTGTCAGCAGCAGGAAGTGATGTTACTGCCATCCTCACCAAGGGGAAACTCCTCGTGGTTTCCATGGGGATCTATGCAACTGTAGAACTACAGGTTTATATAAGCTGAAAACCCTATGCATACCCGCTGTGTGCCAGGTTTCTAAGGGTCTTCAATCAGGTACAAGGGGCAGGGTCTCGGCCAAGCCCCGCAGGGGGACACCCGGCTCGCGTGGAAGCCGGAGGAAACGGAGTTCAAAGCTGTAAGCCAGGGTGAACTGTGTGCCCAGATATCCCAAACAAACAAAACAGTAAAGCAGGGAGAATAAATGAGGGGCGAGAAGGGAAAATGCCTCCCTAACACTTTTACAGCAGGCAAAGTTCAGCTCAGCTGTGTCATCAAGGTGTCCTCCAGCTCTGCCATGCATGGGCTCTGCCACCGCCCATCTCAGCCCCTCGTGTCTCCTTGTCTGCCTCATACCTCCTCCTCTGCCCCCACCTTGCCAGCTACGCCAGTCCTTCCTTCCCCGCTCCCAGCAACCCTCCCAGCTGAGCCCATCTGTCTCCCCAGAACTGTGGCACTGAGGTGAAGTTTGCAGGTCTCACTCTGATCTCTCTTTACTTTTCGCTGTTGTTCTTGCGCCCTCATCCTCCTCTTGTTTGGACTGGGAGCAGCCTGGGATCTGGGTGCGATCCTGTCCACAGAGAGTTTGCAGGAGTCTGTGGGCTCTGGGCACTGTGGGACTCTGATTATGGGAGACAGCAGAAGGATCACAACAAAGACTTGGAAAAGCACATCGTGTGTCCACAGAGCTGGAAGTGCATGTCGGTGCCTCGCTGGGACCGAAGCCCTGCGGTTGCTGGCTGGCTTTTCTGCCATGGGCTTTGTGCTGAAGCAGCTCTCTTTTGCACCCCTCTGTCAGGTGCCTGCTTAGGTTATAAAAGCTGATCGGCTGCCAGGTAATGAGTTTTATTGTTCCAAGAAACACATAAACAAGCTCTCCCGGCTGACGGGGAGCGGATTTCTGTTTGAATTGCGATTAACAGGCAGGATTTTTTTTTATCAGTTGCATGGCCGAGGCTGCCAAGGTTGTATTTTTCCACTGAACAAGCTCTGCTTTGCTTTGAAGGTGAAAGTTTGTTCCACTGTTTACTGCAGGTGTAAAGAGGCTCATGCATTCAGGAACAGCCTTGCACGCTTGACAGGTAGGTGCCATCCCACGGAGCAGCACAACCTGCCAAGGGACTTTCCATGGACAAAGGGGTTTTGCAGGATTTGCAGCACGGGACAGACTTTGGGGAAGAATATTCACTTTGAGGTTCATGCATGCTTTAGGAAAGTAAGGGTTTCTAACTTTGCTTCTTAGTGCCCAGGGACCTCTCCTCCTTTTAGCTGCTCCATTTTTTTTATCCCTTGGTGTCAGGTTGAAGCTTGGCGATGGCCGACGTGTAGTGCTGACGACAGAGCTGCGTTGGAAGGGTAGCTCACATGGAAGAATTTCAGACGCAGCAGTGCATCATCCCATCCTTCAAGGGCACCTTGTCCCAGGAGAAGAGTCCTGGATTTTAGCACCATTAATATTCCAGGTAACTTGCAGGATTTCAGCAGAAGTTTGTGGTGCTTTGCTTGTCTCCAGTTATGTGACAAAACCACAGCTGCTTTATGCTTAAAAAGCCCCTGAAACACCTTGATTTTACACAGAGAGTCATGACCTGCTGTATCTGCCCAAGCAAAACCATTTTTGATTTGACTCTCAGTATGAGAGATGCAAGGACTGGTGGCTCCCTTCTGGAGTGGACATAGGACACCTGATGCCCTAGTGCTTCCCTCAGCATCCATCTCCCTGTTACCAGAATTAGTACCCTGCTGAGGAAAGCAAGCTTCCAGCTGTGTCTCTTCCACATCAGCTTCCCCTGGTAAGGGTATGTCACAGCAACTCTGCTTCCCCCATACCATCCTACCCCCCACACCCCGTGGAGATGCACAGTTCTGTCACACCACACAGCACTAACCCTGCACCATTTGCTGCCCATCACCCTCACCCCACAGCTCCTGCCCATGAGCTGCCAGGAGTGCCGGTCCCTTAGAGCTTCCCTGCTTGGCTTTTGATATGCTACATAACTCTTCATTGCCTCAACTGAAACACCAGATAAAAGTCACTCTAGGGAGAATCTGCAGGAGGAGAGAATTTATTTGGGTCTGGGTAAGAAAGTGACTTGTTGGTTACCTGATCTCATGTTATGTCCCCATTTGTTTACAGAGACAGCCCAGCAAGCCAAATACTTCACTCCAGGCATCAGAGGCAGCTTGAGTTGCAAAAAGGAATCAAGGAGGTGGGCCAGAAAAAGAAAACACCTTGGCACAAACTCACAAGCACTGGGGATCTGTTATCAACAGGCTAATTTTTAGACTTAACCTTTGAAGCATTAAAAGTAAACAAGCAATAATGAAACTTCTTTCTCCTTCCTAGGAAAAGAACTATTTTAAAATCACTGTAACCTTGTGTCCAAGTCTCAGCTGGTTCAAACTGTTACAGCTGTGTCCACCACTGCAGCCAAATCCACCTTACAGCTGAGAAGCCAGCCTTGGCTCTCTGCCACTGCATATAATTATATGGGACAAAGAAGAGCTCAGGTTAAGAAGCAGCAGTAATTTCTAGTCAATTATGTTGTTTAAACCCATTTTTCCATCTAGTTCAGTGAAGACTTGAGAGCAGATTTGGAAATTCAGATTTTTCTTACAGCTCTTCACCTGGGAGCTTCCACAGGAGTTTTGGGACTGTAAAAATGGAAGATCTTAAAGAATGCATCATCCAGCTCAATAGAAATATCATAATTTATTCTGTTTGTATAAAAAAGTTATAATCATGTAACAAAACTATGTCTTCATAAGAAGAAATATATTATTTCACATCATAAATAAATCAGCAAACATACAACCCTTGGCAACTCAAAAAAGCACTCGCCTGGTGCTTTCACGTCAGTGCTTGGGAAACAAGAAGAGCTGACATACACACACAGGATTACAGTACCAAAAAATACTGAGGTATTTGGTTTCTCTAGAAATGAAACTTTAGGTTTGTAAAGGCAAAAAAACCCAATGCACTAATGTAAAAATAAATAAATAGGACTGTCATATAAAAGGGGACAGCATCAGTGTTGCTCAAAGTGTCCAGGAATGGGAATACTGGTGAGCATGCTACTAAACATGGAGCAGGCTTAGGACAGACAGAAGACAAGGAGGAACAGCTCAGGAAGAGACAGTGTCCATTGATCTCTGTGTAGACATCCAGATACTGGCTTTAAAAGTCAGCAGAAGAATCAGTAACACCTAGTTCTCTGGCATCAGGTGAGCTCCTCTCCGTTTACGACACTGTTCTGGGATGCATGGATGGTTCCCACAAAACACAAGTGGCTGATGACACTGTCCCTGTAGTTATTGCACTTCTGAGACAGTAAGTCTGAGTTCTGACCATATTTTCACCTGTTTTTCAGCAGCTCGGGGAAGTGGTGATGGGGCTCTGAAGATAGCTTAAAGCACTGGACGAGGTGTGAACAGGGATGGAGACTGGAAAGTTAAAGACAGTGGTGGTCGAGGCTCCTCTGTCCAATACTGACATAGCGGGGCTCCCAGCTTCCGCTGAGCAGTTGGGGGCAAGGACCTGCGACTCAAACTGAAGCAGCTGCCCCATGAAGCTGAAGTTTGGGGAAATGATGCTTCTTCTCTGCTTCACAAACTCAAAGGCTTCATCCAGTTTGACTCTGTTGGTCCTCATGAGATAAGCAAGGCAGATGGTTGCTGACCGGGAAATGCCAGCCTGGCAGTGCACAAATACCCTTCCTCCATCATTTTTAACTGAGTCTGAAAGAATTAAAATACACAGTTAGCAAACAAGTCCCACTGTTTCCAGAGGTGGGAAAGCACAGGCTGCTGTTTTACATTTCTTTCATCCATCCCTTCCTTAGCCTAATAGATGCACCCAGTGCTTTTGAGACAAAGAGAGCCTTTGTCCCGAGGGAACCAGCAGTCAAGCTATTTTCATTCTGGGCTCCAATTCCAATTATACTAATAGCTCCTTCAGGTCACTTCAGCAGTCTTGCAAGATTACTTTAATACTGATCTGCTTAAGTTCACTAGCTCTTTTCTGTAAGACCAATGCCTCTTGATTCAAGATTTCAAACAGCTTTGTGAAGCTAAGATTAGTCCTCCGAGTAGAATAAAATTAATGGAAGTGTTCTCCGATTATATCTCCCCAATTGAATGAAACTCCCCAAACGCAAATGTAGGTTTTACTGGGGGAAGACAATAACTAAAAATCACTTCTCAGGGTACATTACCCCTAAAAAGAACAGACTGTAAAGAGAGCTCATTTACCTATGAAATCAATCGCCTCGTTAAACCAGGAGCTGATATCTGCCTTGTGGTTGTCCTCCACAGGGATACTTTTATACTGGTAGTGCCCTTCGAAGTGGTTGGGACAGTTTGCCGAGACGTTGATTAATGCCGTGATCCCCAAAGCGTCCAGCATGTCTTTTCGGGAGGCATGGTAAGCGCTGCCCAAGTAGAGGAACGGCAGGATTTCCACGGGCCCGCCCTAGAACAGAAAGGACGGGCAACCGGTTAACTTCGCCCGGCAGTTCTCGGCCAGCCTCCCCTCCTTTTGTCGCACGAAAGCCGCAGGCTGCCTGCTCGCCCCCAGGCCTCGCACGGAGCCGCCGGAGCTGCCCTCCCCGTCCCCGCTCACCTGGTCGTAGAGGGGGGTGCCGCAGGAGCTGCACCCCGAGTCGGCGCTGCCGGGCGCGCTGCTGGCGCTGAGGGGCAGGCTGAGGCCGGTGGGGGCGGCCGGCTTGGTGCAGAGCTCGGAGCAGGCGGACGAGAAAGCTTCGTAACCTCCTGCGGGGACAGAGCGGGGAGAGAGGCGCCGGGTGAGCGCTGCGCGGCCGGGAGAGGCGGGGGAGAGCGGCACTGCCGCGCCTGCTGCGCTCCCCGGCCGCGTGTCCCGTCCCCCCCTCCCCGGCGGGGGTGGTCCCGGGGCCACTCACCCTTGAGGAAGCAGATGCGGGCGCCGCGGGCCTCCCTGCAGAGGGTACCGAGGGCCAGCAGCAGCGTGCTGTCGCGCTTGGGCAGCTCCAGGTCGGCGCTGCGCTCGTCCAGCAGCACCACGGTGTGCAACAGCCCCTGGCGCAGGCGGGCGCGCAGCTCCTCGTTGGGGACGACGTGCTCCAGCGCCAGGGCGCCCTTGGCGCGGCGGCGGACGATGGTGCTGAGGCGCACGTTGCAGGAGCCGCGGATGTGCGCGGCGTTGAAGGAGAAGAAGGAGCGGCAGTCGAGGACGAGGCACTGCGCGGCGCGCTCCTGCAGCAGCCCCCGCAGCGCCTCGCACTCCAGCGCGCACACCCGCAGGTTCACCATGGCGGCTGCGGCCGAGGGGAGGAGGAGTAACAGTAGTGAGGAGGAAGGCGCGGCCGGTGCCGGAGGTGCCGGTGTCCCGCGGAAGCGCAGCACCGCACGACCCAGTCCGGCCCCGCACGCCCGCGCCCGCCTTATATAGGGCCGCGCCGCCGGGCCGGCGTTTTCTCAATGGGGCCGCGTCACGTGGGCGCGCGCGAAGACGTCACCTGGCGGTGCGCCAGCACGGGCGCGCCCAGCCCCGCCGGCGTGACGTCATGTGCCGCGGGGCCGCCCGAGCGCGCCGGCGCGCCCGGGTAGAGACAGGGCAGGCAGCTCCGCGTGGGTACCCCCCCCCCCCAAATCTGCCTCCACACACACGTATGGACACACAGATACACACGGGCACACACAGGGACACCTGTGCGGCCACATGCGCTGGGGTGCTGCACGCACCAACACACGCACATACACATGTATGAACATGTACATATAGACACACACATACACAAGCACTTACCACACACACATAAACATATACACAGAGAAACACATACAGGTGCTGACAGACGTGCACACACTTGCCTACAGACACACATATACATATGTACATATATACATATATAAATACATAAACATGCCTATACACATGCAGACGTGCACATACACATACAGACATGTGCACATACAAACACAGACATGTACACACACACACACAGATGTACGCACACCTACAACCACGCATGCGCCCGCCCCCTCATACACACACATCCACCCCCCCACTCGCACCCCCCAGCCCTGCGCCCGCCACCCCAGCACAGGTGTCCTGGGGCTGGGCCACCCCACTGCTGGCTGTCCCCCACCCCATCCCCTGCCCCATGGCTCGGGCCTGGCTGGGGCTGGGGCAGCCTTCACCCACCCCCCAGCACTGGCTGCTCCCCCTTTCCCACAGAAATCGGAGCATTGCGGGGGGAAGGAAGCTGCTGGAGCAGCAATGCAGGCAGATGTGGAGCCTTGGGTGCGGGCATGCTTATTCTCCTAAACTATAACGAGACAAGCATATGCATACATATATTTGTATTCATGCATAGACATATGTACCTGTACAGACATATCTACACATAAATATATATGTGTATACATCTATTTGTATATGTATTTATTACGTAAACACATATTTGAGAGCCGTTCCCATCATGTTTTATGTGTAAGGAAAAAATGTAGTAGACCTGCAGCCCACGCAAAGTTCATTTTCCCTGCTGAGAACACCCCCAGGAGTTGGTGCTGCCCAGTAACCAGCAGTGGAGTGGTGGGAGCTCTCTTTTTTCCCCCCTTGGTAGTGCATCAGCACTTCCCAAAAGTTTTCTTTTCCCCGTGGGTGTCTGGCATCCACCAAGATACTCGGGTGTTTATTACTCAGGGCTTCCAGTCAGCGATGCTTCCACTTCCCCTGCCGCCCCGCAATGCCTCCCTGGCCCCGCTGGCTCCCGGCTGCTCGCTGCCCCCAGCCACCTCTGCGGCCCCAGCACCTCCTCCCACTTCAGCCCTTTTCCCCCAGCCCTTTCCCAGTGATGTCTCTTCCCTCCGTGCTGCTGGCCCCAGCTGTGCTGCTCCTTCCCTGCATCGTTCAGTAGTTTTCTGTTTTCATTTCCCTTCTTCAGCTGCTTCTTTCAGAGGAGACCTCCTCATCTACCCCAGGGCTCCTCTCCCACCATCCTGCCCCACCAGCCTCGTGGGCTGCCAACCATCACTCCTCAAACTTTCCATCTTCTCCCCTACCAATGTCCCTCAGTCTTTAACCACCTCAGACCTCCTTCTCAAACCAGCCGGGCTCTGTGTCTGGCCAAGATCTCCAGGGCCTTCCAGCCTCCCACGGGTGGCCAGGAGGAGGGGGCACAGGGACAGGCACAGGCAGGCGAGTGCCAGCTCCGGCTCACCCGCTTATCCCAGGATTGTCTCTGCTCTGCTGAGCAGTGGCGTTTTTGCCAGAACTGCAGCCTCAAAGCAAATCTGTTTTTTCAACATGTTCCTTAAAAATAAACATGGGATTGCACTTTTCAATCCATTTATTTATTGTTGTTCTTTTAACAGCGGGTTGGAAACAGATTGTGGGAGAAACGCTCACACACTTCGTGCTGGGAAATGACTCTGCTCCACCACACTGTCCCCCACTCTCTTACTGGGACCCCGCAGCTGTCCACAGCAGATCACTGGATGTGAGTCACGGGACCCACCAGCTGGGCGGGTGACACCGTCCCCCTGCACACGAGCATGTGGGAGGCGGGCAGGAGTGGGGGCCATGCCACAGGCCGTGGCGGACCCACCTGCCCTCCTCTGATGCGCTCTGAGCCAGCTCTGAGACAGACGTGATGCTGCTGCAACACCATACCATGGCCAAGCTCTAGTGACCTTGCACGTCATCTGGCAAACACCAACCTACCCAGATTTTTCTAAGGAGCTGATCAGCAGGAATTACCAGTGATCGATTGCTTGCCAGCGTCTTGCAGCAGAAACCAGTATAGCAGACGGCCACAGGACAGGACTTGATTCATCACCTTTTCCTAGAGAAAATGTCATCTTTTGATATGGACCTCAGATGTTGAGCTTTCTGTAAGTTTATACCCAGAAATTACTTCACTTTACTCCTTTGGAGTGGGATGCAGGAGCAATTTAAGGCACCACGGGGCAGGAGCACAGGAGAGGCAAGGACTCTGCTCAGCCTAAGCGCTGAATCCCTGCAGGGTTAGGAGCTGGGAATGTCCTTCTCCCAGGGGATTTGATCGGGATGTTGATCTCCCCCAATCAGCCCAAAGACTTCTGTGTTCCAGGAGCAGAAGCATGAGTTGGGAGGCTTCACTTGAACGCTTTAATGGAAAGCAGGATTTTTAATGGTGCTGTGCCACCAGTGCCTCGTTAGTGGGAACAGCCATCCCTGACGCACAGATGCAGGTATCCCTATGCCACTGACAGTCTTTTCTCTCGTTGTCCCAAACTCTTCTCAGTGTCCCACAAGGAAAACAGCTAAAAGACTGAGATTTTCTTCCTCCAGTTTGACAATCTCAATTTTTGCCAGGTTTAAAGAAATTGCCATGTCTGACACCTGCACAGCTAAGTGAGAGTGTGCTCTCAATGACAACCACCTTTCCAGTCGTGATGTTAACCAGCACCATACAAATTTTAAATATGGGCCAGACACCACGGACCTTGGCTGTTCTGAGACAGTGCAGGGAAGACATCCAGCTGAGGCCTTTGCGCAAAGGGAATTTGCCTCCGCAACGATGATAATTGCTCTTTGATGGACTTATATAATTGTGAGACTTTTGAATCTGGTCTTGTTTACACCCAGTGCAAATCAGGAAAAAAAAAATTCATCACATGTGGCAGTGTGTGCTTAATCACTTATAATCCTGGACTAGCTATTTCCTTGCTTTACTCTATTTTTGTTTTCTTTTCTTAAATAAACCTGCCATAAGAATGAAAGAAAGGAAAATACAAAACAGGGCTGAAGTGGCATTTAGGAGCTTGCTCTGACCTGAATACCTTTCTTAAGGGTTAGATTTCCTGTCTTAACAAAAGCCAGGAAATACAAAATTAACCCCTTCCTCCAAAACAATCCGTATTTGCACTCAGGCCACAATGTCATTGTAAGGGTAATAATAGAAACAAGAGCATGAAGTGCTGGGGTGGGAGGTGATGCTTTGATTTGAGCAGATGGGACCCACTGCCGGCATTCAGCCCCCTGTATCCCCTGGGCTTTAACAGTTCCCACGTTTCTCTATCAAAACGTGTAAAAGTCCATAACAACATGAGAGCCCCAGGAGTGTGAGCCCTCACTCCTGACATTAGGGACTTCTTGGGAAAATTACTTCATGGCAATTTCATCGTGTCACAGCTGAGCGTGTTGTCTTTGTCTTAGCAGGACTGGAGACCTGGCTGGCTTTCCCCAGAGGCCACGGGTCTCCCAGTGCAACCTGGTTGATGTTTATCTCTGAGGGTAATAAAGGGCTGCAGACAGCTTCTGCATTAACTGACACTGATGCCAATTAGTTAGAACTTGGTGACAAGTGTAGATAACCCCTGGCCTGGAACTGGCCCATTGCACAAACCTGTTACCTAGTAATACTGGTTATTCAGGCTTTTCAACTAGTCACTCATGGCCAAAATCAGTCCTGAACGGTTCCAGTAAAGCCAGAATTACAGCACCATTGGACCTGACCTGAGCCTGGATCTTGCTGCCCTCAGTGCAAGTTTTGTCTGAATAAAGATATGAAGGATCAAGCCTCAACACTTGAGACAGAGAACAAAAATGCATGTGGGAACATTTGGAAACCATGCTGGATGCATTTCTTTAGCATGTGTAACATTTTCTCCGAATTCAGTTTCACAACCCAGCATTTCCTTTTGTAAATATTTGGACAGATTTTACATAGACACAGATTCACAAGATACAGAAGGAAAAAGAAAGGAAAGACTTGGGGGGGTGGGAAGCTAGAGAAAGAAAGAAGAGAAAGAAGAGAAAGAAAAAGAAAGGAAAGAAAGGAAAGAAAGGAAGGAAGGAAGGAAGGAAGGAAGGAAGGAAGGAAGGAAGGAAGGAAGGAAGGAAGGAAGGAAGGAAGGAAGGAAGAAAGAAAGAAAGAAAGAAAGAAAGAAAGAAAGAAAGAAAGAAAGAAAGAAAGAAAGAAAGAAAGAAAGAAAGAATCAGCAATGAAAGCTTACAATAAACAGAATATGAACAATATAGAGTTACATACTACAATTAAAACATTATTTTTTATGCATTTAAATCCTGAGCTTTAACCTTTTTGCCAGGGTTTGGCTGAGCTCAGACTGCCTTAGATTCTTCATGTTGGAGGTGATGAGGTGGGGGAATGGGAAGGCAGAAGGATCAGACCCCACAGCATGAAAACCAGCTCTGGGCTGGGGTCTGAGCTCTGAAGAGACAGACTGGAAAAGCTGGTATGGCCTTATTTCTGTGTGCCATGTCCAATGCGTAAGTATTTCTTGCTGAGTGGAAAATAGTTGGAGCGGCTTGGGTATTTCAACTGAGGACACCTCCCAGTACAGAAGGGAGGAATAAGGAAAGCCCCTTTCCCCCAGCCCTGCCTAAGGAAATCTCAGCTCACTGCTTGCCTGCCTGCCTCGGACTGCTCTCTGCCTCCTGCTCCCCACGTTCTGGGCAGAGATGGGGAGACAGCAGGCACTGGCAGCAGTGGGTGCCTTTCTTGCACACTTATGGACCATAATGGTCACTCCTTGGACTCCAGGCTCCTCACCATGAGCCTTTCTCTGCTGTATTTTTGATGCAGAGCCATGAGCTCCCCATCGCTCCGTGATGCTGCGGGCAGCACACCACGTGCTGCCAGCTCTAAAATGTGACAGCCCCCGGAGCCAGCCCCGCGCTGCAGCTGGGGGCTTGCCATCAGCTCTGCATCTGCGGCTCCGTTACGTGACCCGAGGAGCCCAGCCAGCGCGCCTGGCACCATATGACCCCATACATGTGTGTGTGCGCCTGTCACAGGGCCTGACATACGGCATCTCATGGCCTGAAACCCAAGACACTTGAGAAGTCTGCAGCGCGGACAGTCCCCCATCATAATTTTGCAAGTGGCTCCGTGTCTGCTTGAGCAGCTAATGCAAGTCAGGAGTTCTGCTTTCTCTTCCAGTGACTCACCGAGCTGCCTCAGGCAAGTTGCTTAGTGCTGTGTTTTAACATGATTACAGGCATTAGACAGCCAGTCTGGAATACCATGGATTTGATATTCAAAATCATTAAATACCTACCTCCAAAGGAAAATCTCTGGGAATTAGTGGCACTGATACAGTTCACAGCACCAGGATCAGCTTAGTAGGGCAAATGGTTTAGGCAATTTAATCTTACATTTAATTGCCTCTATTAATCTGCTATGAATCATGCCATGCACTAGGCATAAGGGTATTTATTCAATAAAATCACTGTATTTGTAAAGTTCTCATATTTCATCATGAAAGGTATTAGATATATAATAAAATATACTTATGGGAAATTATTCTTCCTACTGCTTGAATGTGTATTTTCTCAATAACATCCTCTAATGGCTAGCATGGTAAGGCAAGGCTTCCGTGGGAGGAGGGTGAATTTGAATAGAAAACAAATGACGTACCTCACACTAAGAAGCAGGGAGAGGCGTGCTCTCCTACCCAGAAACATGAGAGCTGGGTTTATTGCTAGTCATGTGATGTCAGTGTTTTGTGGGCGCAGTGACTATGTATGAGCTTCACATTCCCAGAACCATTTGCTCTCATAAAGATTGAGATAAGAGCTGCTGAGGCACTGCCATTTGTAGGCTGTTCTTCTGTTCTTATCTTTATAGAGAGATGAAGGCTTCATAAATGTGCATGGCACATAGAAACCAACAGAAGGGCAGAGGGGCTGATTTTGAGCCTGGGATTACTCTGGCTTGTGCCCATTAGGATGGATCAGAGCTAGAAGGGATACAGCTGGAGTCTGGCATCTTGTTACCTGTCCTGGAGGGAGCACAAACCTGTTCTCCATTAGCTATAGCTACATCTCTTCCCACCAGCTCATGGGTGCAAGGGTCTGTAAAGCCAGTGCAACCAGCTACTGTGGGAAAGAGTTTCATGCTCAGAGTCCCCACGCATACTAACTGCTCCCAACTCAAGAATAACTTTGGGTGGATGTAGGCAGCTTGGAATAATCTAGGACTGCCAGGGCTGAAAGCTGCAGAGGTGATGGAAAGGTACTTCTGCCTCCTCCTGAGGCCCTAAGTGCTAAGTGCAGGAATCCAGGACCCGGAAGGCAGGCCCTCCTGGTGTGCTCACGCTGCTCACCTGCACCATTTCTACCATCCTCCAGGTCTAAACTGGTGTCACTATCTAATGGCGTTGAAAGGGGTTATTTCCTGAGGCGACAGAACGGGAGGATGTACCAGCAAAAACAACTGTAAACTGTCCGAAATAATGTGAGGTTTCTGTTATCAAAAGCCACGATTCCCGCATTCTTGGACTATGGAGTAACTCAGTGTAGAGGCCCAAGAGTGACACTTCATAAGAGGATGTAAAAAAATAAAGAGACTTGTAAGGGAAGCAAAGCACAGAGAAATTCCAGTGGACATTACGTTGCACATGCTCCATCTGAGTCCCTCTGCTATTCATGCACTTTTTTATGTGCTTTCTTAGAATGAGCTTCCAAGGTGTTTATAGCCAATCTTTGTATTTCATTTGTAACTGTTGAAAAATACCCCCATATCAGTAAATAGAGAACTACTTATTCATTTTCTGCTATGCAGTTTGTTAAAATATTTGCAATATGACATGATTCTCTCATGTGATAGAGTGAGGTGATGTTTGTGTGTAATAGTGGTTAGTGAAAACACAGTATTAGTCATAGGAGAGAATAACACTTGACTGTTTTGAATATGAAAACCTTTAGGCTGTGGAAAAATCCAAACTTTAGGCCGCTGTGTTGTTTTCAGAAGTATATGAGAACATACGGGGCAGAGTGACTCACGGTGTAGTGTCCTCTGAGTGTCACCTCAAGTGGGACAGGGCATGATATCCAGGAGAGGGATCTAACGACCCATTTCTTTGTCCATGAAATGCCTCGTCACAGCCACCCATGACTTGCCCACGTTGCTCATGCCCCATTTGACTTGATAAAACTCAGCGTTGAGCTGATCTCATTGCCTTGTTGTGAAACCTTCAGGTGAGTCGAGCAAGTGTTTGTGCTGTCCTTCTCCCAAGGATTGGACAAACTGTTTCTTGATGGGGATGAATGAGGAGTGAAGTCATACAGCAGTGTTGGCTCAAATGAATTTGTCCAAACATGGGACGTTTCTCCCGGGGGGTGGCCACACGCATGGCCAGACGCCCTGTGGCTTTTGGAGCCCGTTGCAAGCTGTGATTTCACCTCGGCTGCCGCACAAAATGCTGAGCTGTTTAGATAGAGGCCCAGCCAAAGGGACGCTCGCATGAATACACTTCTTAGAGAGTATTTTTTTACAGCTGCTGTGGTGTAAAAAGCTCCCTTCCGAATAAAAGGAGAAGGCATCCCATAAAAGCAGCACACTGCAGGGAGCCCTAAAATGGAAGGGGTTGAAAGTCGAGGAAGACTTTCCTTCGAGTGTGGCAGCTCCTGCATGGCACGAGCAGCCAGACAGCCCCACGATGGTCACAGCTTCGTGTGGACGGGGACCTTGCTGAGCCCCAACCCAGGGCAGCAACCAGTGAGCCCTGGGTCTGGTGAGGGACTTCACTGGCAGCGACAGAGGGAAGGCAGAGACGCTCTCTGATGTTAAAACTGTTTTGATTACCGCAAATTTATGCTAAGAAGCACAGTGTCTGAGATGGAAAGTGGGGCTAAGAGTCCAGGTGTTTTCCCAAGGCCTGCCATAAAGAATTCCTTATGTTCTTATATATTTTATGGTCATCTCTAGAACAGAGAGCTCTCACGTGTAATCAGGTAAATCAGTAATTAACCCCATCTCCCAGTTAATTGATTGAGCCAGTCACAACCATAATCAGGCTTCAGAGGGAACAAATTAGAATTGAATAACAAAATAAAATAAGATACTTCTTTTAATGAAGCAGAAAAAAGGTCATTATACTGGAGTTATATTTGAATACAACCCCTACCTGAACACCCAGACTTTCGAAAACACATGAAGTGTGAGCCAGGGGCTGAATTTCACAGTTTGGGCTCTGATCAAGTTAATAATTCAAGGTATTTTTTCCTCTCTTTTTCCTCTCTCTCTGATTCAGGTTTAGTTCACATGTCAGATCCACCAGTGGGATATGTCACATCAATCAGCAATCAATTTGCTTTCCTCAGCATTCTGTTTCTTTTTCTTGAAAAAGAGGAACAAGAAGTGAAATCAGCTAAAGGATTTAGGCACATTCTCACATGGTAAATACAAGAGGAGCATGAATCATCCTCTTATAGAAATGACGAGAAAGGATGGAAAAGGTAGCGGTTTGGGAGAAACAAGCTATGTTCTACATGGCTGATTCAGCTCTCTGGACTGAAAATGAATCATCAGAATATTTAAATCATATTACCAGTATTAACACTCACAAAACCCCCAAGCTCAGGAAGCCTTTATTATGAAACAAATTTGATAACGGGTAACAAAAGAACAAAGGGACAGCTTCCTAAAAACCCGGTACTCGCTCAGCTCTGCTGCATGTCCCAGCCTGCAGAACCCTCGGAGAGCTGGAGTCTGCTGCAATTGCAATTGCAATGCCCTAGCCACAGCAGAGCACTGCGGAGCCTTACAACCCCAGATCCTTCAGAAACCAAAAAACAGACCCTCCTTTATCTTCTAGAGCTTCTACACTTCAGCAATGACATGAAGTTTTAAAGCAAAGGAATTACCCGCTGGAGTGTACATGTCAAAGTGCTCATTACTCCTGAGTAGCATACCGTTAGCTGATGGTACAGACATCACGTCGGAGACCTGAGTAGGAGGTTTGATACTGGAAGCACAGCTTTTCTTATCTAACTGTACCTGAGCCCAAGTTACAGCATTAATGAAGCTGTAATACATCATATTTCAGGCAGACTCTAGGTGGAGATAACAGAAAAGATGGTTTAAAATCCCCTTATTTTCCTTCCACCATTCTGGCTCCTTAGCTCAGCTGGGACAAAAAAGTGACCCATGTGTCTGGGGATGTTTTCCTGTGCATAGGAAAGGCAGTCAGCTCCAAGATATAGCACAACAGAGGCAGCAAAGCAAACCACAAGACTCTTATATAATGAGCTGCAAAGGTTTTGTAGTGAAGTATCCTGTTCCTATAAAGTACATCTGTATATTCCGTACAAGTTTGTCACATTAAAACCTCTCAGTACCAAAAGAAATGTGTCTGTTCAATAGCTGGAATCCTCAGAGGGATCAAAATGAGGTAGAAATCCACCCCCAACTAATTTTTTGGTGTGTTTTTCAGTCTAAATCTTTTAGCTTCCTTCTCAAATCTCCAATTTAGTCTTTCAGCACTAAGGAATGAAAGCTTTCATTCTCCACTGGCAAGCAAGAATCATGAGGATTAGCCAAAATTCTGACAAGCTATTTTTAACAAAAACTTTTTAACAAAGGAATGTATATTCCTGAAGTAAACATGGACAGGAAAGGCAGAAAGGGAGAGTGACAGGCAGGGAGACAAATGCTTCTTCTTCGCAAAGAAGCTTTTGAAACATCTGGAATGTTGCAGCGAAAGGTTATTTACCAAGAACGTCAGCCAGTCCCAGCGCAGATGGTTCCCATTAGTGTAAGATCAAGAGACCAGCAAGGCTAAAAATATGTGTTTGCTTTTTTAGAAACTGGACTTCGTTTTCTGTACTTTAAAAATAATAATCACTCTTACGCAATTTCTGTAACTTAGAAATATTTTCTTGGAATATTGTTTGGCATGCTGGTTGGGTTGCAGGCTCTGTGCCATTGCTATTACTCACAACCTTTCCCCCTGAGGACACTGTGATGTATCTTTTACTTAGAAACAGGAGGATGGCACATTATGCTGAAACCAATGACTTTTTTTTTATAAAGTGTCAGTGACAAAATATCTGAATTACTGCTCTGGGCCAGTCTCTTGCCTGGCGTAAACATGCGCAGCTCTCCTGCAATCGGTCGGAGTACTGTACAGAGTCACCATGGGACTGTGGGGACCACAGAGCCACTTCCCCAGCACCAGACCAGCAGCACGTGCCGTGCTAAGCAGTGCACCTGGGGAAGGCTGGGAGTGGAGTGCTTGTAGTTTTCCTGGTAAATCTATTTGGGTATAGTGGATTAGAGTCAATGGAAAAAATGTACGTTTACACCAGGCAGGAGTCTGGCTCAGTGAGAAGGAGAGCAGGCAACTATGTGAACAGATCCTCGCCTCTGTAACTCTAAGTGGAGATGAGAGGTTCTGATTTCTACTGGCATTGCTTACGAGGCACATGGTCATCTACCCAGAAATACACCAGCCTTGGAGGCATTTGGGACTTAAATAAGAAAAGCAGATCTAGCATTACCCGTCATAACACATTTTATGTTGAAGGTCCAGATGGTCAACCAGCAGTCTCCAGCTCTGTCCAGAGCACAGGGAGAGAAAAATGTCATTCCATTGGGAAAGGTTCAAAGGTTCTTATCGGCACCTGGGGTTTTGCAGCTTCAATTCAGACTTTGAAACAGTCTGTCTTCTCCTTGTCAGGGTAAAGGTGGCACCTGTCATCTCTGAACTTAATGCACGGTAGGGAGAGAAGTGTGACTCAGGGATAGATGGCAGAGGCACCATGAGCCACAATAATAATACAAGAAGTACAAGTGGAGAAATTTTGCTTTGACTGTACCTGTTTGAAGGTCCTGTGCATGTTCCTCACTGCTGGCTTAGCTCTGCTATTGAGGGCATGCAGCTTACTGAAGAATCATGTCCACGGTCTGCAAAGCAAGTGGAGGTGGACTCCAGATGGACACCAGGTCCACTCCTCGCCCTCCTCTCTCCCCCTCACACCTCTGTGCTGAATGACCCACTAGTGCGTAGAATTGAGGTGCCTGAATCTATAGGCAATGGAGCTGGAAAAGCCCCACCAACACTGCAGCCCCTAAGCTGTGAACAGCGGTAATACGTGATTTGGGGCCTGATCACAATCTCTTTTCTCTGTAGAAGCTCAAAATGGGCACATCCAGGATAACAGTAGTTGCTATGAGTTTCCTAACTGCTGACTTCCCCCTGGGCTGGAAATGGAAGGAAAATCTTTCCAGTCAGCCATGTTACTTTTTTAAGAAACCTTCGGTATTTATTGTCACAGAGGGAAGCCTCACTGAATAGATGGTTTTGATTTTCTTTTACACATTTGTCTTTTCTTGTCAATGTATTGTCTTTCCAGTGGTAAAATACATTTCTTTGCTTTGCTTTCTCAGCATGGGTTTAGCCCAATGCAAGGAAGAAGGGAAGGGAAGGGAAGGGAAGGGAAGGGAAGGGAAGGGAAGGGAAGGGAAGGGAAGGGAAGGGAAGGGAAGGGAAGGGAAGGGAAGGGAAGGGAAGGGAAGGGAAGGGAAGGGAAGGGAAGGGAAGGGAAGGGAAGGGAAGGGAAGGGAAGGGAAGGGAAGGGAAGGGAAGGGAAGGGAAGGGAAGGGAAGGGAAGGGAAGGGAAGGGAAGGGAAGGGAAGGGAAGGGAAGGGAAGGGAAGGGAAGGGGAAATGTGAATGTGGTCTAATGAGCAATTCTTAACTAAAACATTTGAGTTCTCAGTGGAAACACTGAAGAAAATTGTTCACGTCTTTCCTATGGATCCCAACTGAAAAACAGATTTTGAAAAAATGCATTTGATAAAATGGTTCCCACTGTCTTTGGTCTTCCAATGGTAACCAATCCTAAGCAGAAGAAAGCAACCGGAATGAGTTCAGCTTACTGGAACCTGTTACTAAAGCCAACATTTTCGGTTGGGAAAGTCAATTCGGGAGGGCACCTGAGCACACAGCACCAGCAGAGCCTGATCACCAAGCCCTGGCTTTGCTGGCTGTATTGTGTCCTGTACACAACTGGCAGCAGACCAGGAGTCCAGACACCTCGACTGTGACCTGATGGCTCAGAAACCTTCTTCGATAAGCCAGCAACTTTCAGAGTCTGCACACTGTGGGCTGCTCACAAAGTATTACCTGCCAGTGACATTTTTGTCTGAGTCAGGGTATTGCCAGAGACCCGTACAAACACATAAGCCAGTAAAACACAGTCATTGTCCCAAAGAGCTTGACTTTTAAAGCAGGTTACAGCAAGGTACTGTGACAAACAGCAAGAAAGCTAATCAGATGATTAGATGAGTGCACTCTGCCAGTTAGTTAATCATTTCCTTTTTTTCATTTGTTTTTTTAAGGTCAGTATTGACAGAAAAAATAATGTTTCAAAGGGGAAATACATGATCAGTATTTCTCTCATTGAAACTTTAATATGTGGAAGACAATTTCTCAGAGAGGCTAGCTGCTATGAGAGATGCTATTCAGATCTTTCCTCCCCAAGAGGTGATCTACAAAAATGAGTTTCTGAGTCTTTATGGGTCTTTTTTTTCTGAGCAGGATAGTAGAAAAAGCACCTGCTGCTGTCTTTCAGTCAGTGAAGAAATCTAGTGTTCAAGTAGGCTGCAATGAGAGCAGGAAACTTTCTTGTCTCCCTAAGAAAAACCAGAGGCAGCCTTAGCAGGCAGAGCAGGGGAAATCTGCTGCTGCCCACGCTGAACCTCCTGTACAGAGAGAGCATTTGAGCGTGTAGAGATGATTTATGGCACCTATCAACAGCATCAAATTCACCACAGGAAAAGAACAGAAGTAGATGCAAAAACCCTGAAAGTCAGAGCTAGCAGGAGAGTGGTGCAGAATGAGTAAATAACCCCCAAAACTATTCAGTGACAAATTCCAAGTCTTCTCATACACAGAGCTATTTCTTTTTGAACCCAACAGTAACAATTTCTTGAAATAACATCAGCCCTCCTCCCTCAGCCCCCATCCAGGGCTGTGCACCATTCAACAGGGCTGTCAACTTGGCAAGTGGGCGATCTTCTGTGTAATGTATAATTCAAGTATCCAATACACAAATGATTGCAGCAGAGTCAGAGAACATGCAAATTATGTCCCACATCCTGCTGTTAGTCATCCTCTTGGGGGAACTCACCCCTACAAAGCCAGTATCCCAGAACACACTGTATGTTTGTTAATCCTCACTTTTTAAATGTTTCAACAGAAATCTCACAGCTCTTCCCTTGAAAATGACTGTAACCTAAAACTGCTGGAGTAAAATATTTGGTTCTTTCCCTAAAAATAGCAAATGAATTATCCATATTTCGTTTTACTGCTGCATAACAATTAGAGGTATTACTTTAAAATATGACAGCAAATTACATAGAATCTTTCACCAAAGGGGATCAAAGCACTTTGCATATTAATTAAATCTCAAAATTAGACTCTGAACTAAGCTTTATTACAGGAGATAGTGAGTTCTAGGGATTCATATGGGTGAGAGGAAATCAGGACACCTGGTGATTTACTGCCTGTGACTTGCTACCTAACTTTGTACAAGCCTTTCACATTCTCTGTGCCTCGGTTTCTCTGTCTGTAGGAGAAGGATAGTTATATTTAACTTTGTTTTCAAAGGCTGAAAAAAAAATCCTCTGGTAAAAGTGATGCCTGATGGTTTATGTGTCAATTACAGTGCCAGGGCGTTATACGTAGGTAGATAGATGAGTTGACAGACATATCCAGTGGAGTCCTAAATCTGCTCTGACAGGCAATTTCCCACTGTGTGAGAGGGCTACCTCAGAGGTGCCCACAACCACTCCTTACCCCTTTCTCTTTCAAATGCTCCTGAAGGCAGAACAGAGGGCTGTGCCCCAGGTCTCACTGTCACAGCCCCGAGCATCTCACAGGCTTAGGAAGCTGCTATGTTCATGGTGACTTTCTAAGATACCATCTACTCTTTCTATTTGGCAGTTCAATGCAGTCTAAGGATGAGATTGTCAAGGTTTTCAGGGGCTATCAACAGGAATTAGGCAACAAATCTCCTTTAAAATTTCTTTTCAGAGTGACCTACTGATCCAGGCTTCATCCATGCTGTCGTGCTAGTGCTCTGCGTGCTCGAGAAGCCTTCTTCCCTTCTAGGAGAGACTGGAGGGGCAAGTCATGCTCATTTCTTAGTGTAGCTGGGACAAAGCAATTCATGGGGAATGGATCTAGAATCAGTCTCCAGCACTGATGTAATGAAAAGTCATCCCATTTTACAACACTGATTAACAGGAGCTTATGAAAAAAAGAATCAATACCAAATGCCTAAGGCAAAGGTTATTTTCAGTTGTACATTATTTAAACAAGTAATGTAGAATGATAAATGCACCTACAACTAGACCTGAACAGCTCAATGTCATGAGACTAATGATAAAATTATGAAAATCAGCAACAGAAAATCAGCCCAAAAGTCAGAGAAGATGGGCCAAGCAGCATTTATTTCTTCATTATCAAATATATGAAGAATAAACCAAACCAAACATTCAGCCCAGCCTCAGGTGAGTACATGATTAGACAGGAGTGAGCAGAAGTATATTCTAATTTTGTTCGCTCTCACACACCAGTGTTATAGGTCCATGTGTTGGGGGAAGGTCTGTCCTGCTATTGCCAAAGTCTATTTATCTTGTTTAATGACTTACTGGAATTAAACTTGGTGGCCCCTGCAACAGCGAAGAAGCTGTTCCCGTAAACATGCCAGAGAACTGAGATGCTTTTTGTTCTTCTCTTAGAAACCAGAATGGCCCGCACTGCACCTGGGAGGAAGGGGAGTGCAGCTGGTCCCATTTTACTGGGGTAGAAATGGAGCCAGTGGAAGCTGAATGACTGTGGAGGAGAGAAGCGGTCTGGGGTGAGACCAGCATTTTTGCAACCAAACCAGTGATCCCCCACAGGGCTGCCCTTCCTCTTTTCTACCTGTAGCAGCGTGGCATTGCCAGCAACGAGGCCGACAGAGAAGCCACAAACGTCACTGCAGCCTTACTTCAGTTATGTTTGGCAATGGGCAGAAAGCCACTTCCCCAGACAACAGTTGTGCACAGTTTGGGGCAGGCCCTTTCTGCAATTTTCACGAAGAATCCCTTGGTAACATGCTCTTGCAGAGTCTCGGTGTCCCTGTTGGAAGCAAAGGAGATATATTGCGTGATCCCGTCTATAACTAGCATGATGTGACAGGGACCTCTCCCCCTCTTGTCTCATCCTCATGCAAACGAGGCACAGCATGACTGGCAAAACTAAAACCCTCCAGGCTTTTGGGTAGCCACTACCACCACTGTCAGCACTTGACAGAGCTGTTCTGAGATTTGGCTTGCTAATGTCTGAGAAGTTGAGATGAGAACGATTATGGAAATCAGAGACAGAAGTCTGGGACAAATGCTCCTGGATTGCTTCTTATGGTGCATGTTCTCATCTGCAGTCCTTTGTAATTGCAAAAAATGGTGCCTTGCAGATACCTTGAAGAGACTGGAGACAGACATATGCATCTCATCACCAGGAAGTCTGTCTTAATAGTCAGCCAAGATGCAAGGGGAGCGTGCATTATTTATTATTATCATCATCGCTGCCACTAACCTAATTTCCCTAGAGATTTGACTCCAGTATAAATGCATGAAGCCATATCCTGGGGTTATTTTGCCATTTTTGTTAACCATACTGTCATACAAGCCCCCTCAGTCTTCTCCGGGAACTTTCTGCATAAGCAATGGGTTACACACCAACTAAAGTCCTCTGGACACTGCTCTATCTATTTTATTGCAAGCTGAGTTTGAAAGCCATATGATAGGAAAGCAAAAAAATGGATGTACTGTGAAATGTCTGCAGAGACTGACTGACTACCTGGCTGCCTGCAGACATCAGCTTCATTGGAGAAAAGCAGAACAACAAAAAATCAATAGCAACAAGTAAAAATTGTTTATTTGTGCCAACACTGAATTATGAACCCTGAGATTTTTGCATATTGCATGTGCAGGAACATGATGTCAACACCACCGTGCTGCAACAGGAAACAGAAGATAAGACTTGATGAACCATCAGCTCTTCCTGAGCACCAGCCTGTCACTATGTTTTTGTTTATGTTATGCTTTACGAGGTTGAGGTTACCAATACAAATATGCTTTTTTGGCAACTTCAGTCTTTCTTTGATTTCATAAACTGGTTTAAGCTATTGCCAATACATCTTTTATTTCTAAGTACTTGCCTAATCTTTAGCAAGAGGCATGTATACAAATGCTACACCATCTGCGGCTTGCGGTGTACGGTCACAACGTAGAACTTCTGTCCCTTGGCTGGATGACAAAGAGAAATAAATCAGAAAATGAAAAATGATGTGCTAGTCATAATTAGTGGGCATTTCAGAATGTATTTCTGGAGAAGCTATTTGTCCTAAAGATTCATATGCCTTCTTTATAATTGTCAGATGACTATACAAATATTAGCAGTGACATGACAACAAATGACATTACCCCACATATGGAAATGAAGCAAAATCTAAATTTATGAACTCTTCATTATTCATCTAAGCCTAATCACAAACACTGGGAAATATCACTGTAAAATCCAGTGAGTGCTTATTTTTCTTTTTTTCTAAACTGAAAATCAGGGGGCTGTTTCCTTATTCTGTCAGCATACTGAATTTAGCACAGACTGCTCGTGGTATTCTCTCATCCGTGGCAGCTGAGCTGAAACGTCTGAGTTTCTGAGGCACTGATGCTTGACAGCACAGAGAGCGATGCCCCAGTAGGAGCATGGCGAGATCCTCTGCGCTGCTCACTGAAAGGAACAGAAGCCGGCACAATGGAGCCACTGATTAAGGAGAACAATCATGGAGGATTTCCTATTATGCCAAGCTTCAGAGGGAAACAGTAAGCAACGTAAAGGAAATGAGTGCATTTGCTCAAAATGAAAAGGTCAGCCAGCCACAAATTTTCAGCTTTGATATACACGTAACATTTTAACTCCCATTTTTATCACAAATTATAGCTTCCCAAGGTCTTCAGGAAGTTGACAGAGAGATTGTAAGGTTATTGGGTGGTATGAGAACGGAACTAACTATGATTTACAAACTTGTCATTGCAGCATATCCACTTTTGTGTAATGAAGAACAAAGCAACCACCCTAACAGCATCCCTTTTGCATCCTCATCATACGGTTTTAAATAATAGCTCCTGTCAGTATTACAGAGATTCAGAACTCCCCCCTCAAAATACCCTGCAAAGCTAGTTTAACAGAATACAACATGGATAGGCAAAAGCTGGTACCCTCCTGTGAATTGTAGACTATGTTGCAATTCTACATGGATTCTGCCAGATGCTCATTCATGTTGACATCACTCAAAGTTAAATAGCAGTGACTGTAAATACAGCAAAATCTTTGATACAAAATATTGTTGTGCTGAAAAAAAAAATATACAGGACTCCTGGGTTCCATCCACAATAATTCCATTGCGTCCCTATCACAGCTTAATCTCTCCCAACCTTAATTCCCTTGTTTATAAAATAGAAATAATATCATTTAGCTTTCTGTCATGGGCCATCGTGAGAACCGGTGAATCTTCACTATGTGTGTGAAAGA
Source organism: Strix aluco (assembly GCF_031877795.1). Taxonomy (NCBI): domain Eukaryota; kingdom Metazoa; phylum Chordata; class Aves; order Strigiformes; family Strigidae; genus Strix; species Strix aluco. The sequence continues at coordinate 11,587,814 of NC_133943.1, read as the reverse complement.
TCACCAAATCAGTGCTGCCCGAAAAAAAGGACTATTTCTATTAATGCAATAGTGCAAATAAGATTCACATTATTTTAGTTATATCTCAGCCTTCTCAGCTTCTATTTATATCCCAGCCTCCTCAGCCCTGAAAAACAACTATAAACTATTTGTGTTGGGTGAAAACAGATGCTGAAGATGTCAGGATGCAGGTAAAGGGAGTTTTGTGATTTTTTTAGCTAGGGAAGCACACAGCACAGAAAGAGTGAAACCATGGCACTACTGAAGTTAATGGGAATACTCATAGCATATAATACAAAACAGCTCCTTGTACAGCATCTATTGTATCTCACATAGCCTCACTGAGACATAACTAAAATAACAAATCAAAAATACTTCCAAACACTACCTCAGAACTGGACAGGTAGGACAAAATTTCAGTCTATGGTACTTGAATGTATAATGAAAAATCCATTAGTGACTCACTTTTTCTAAGGATAGAAGGCAGCATACTTTATGAGTCAGATTTCTGCTGAGAAAAAAGGTCCTACCTTCAATGGACCAGGAGATACACTATTGAAACGATTGTAATTATCAGCCATTACATTGTGGGACAGAGTGAAGAACAGGCGACGAAAAGAGCAAAAATATATGAAGGACTTAGCTCATGGAGGAACTCTTAGCATCATAAGACTGACCTTTAAACTCAGTGAGAAATGAGAGTTGAATCAATTGATCACCTGTCTGGGAACTTTACTGCAGACTTCTCTGGAAGTCAAAGCACACATTAATTCTGTAGCTGCAATACTAACAAGAATAGGGTTAAAATAGGTAGGACTGGTTGCCACAGATGGATGTCTGAAACAATTAGAAAAGGA